>NC_138072.1:10971505-11600646 GCF_964194185.1 Rhinolophus hipposideros
TTAGTTTGATGTAGTCTCACCTTTTTTTTGCCTTGGCTGCCTTTGGTTTTGGTGTCCATAAAATCATTTCCAAGGACAACATAATAAAATTTTTTCCCTATGTTTTCTTCTAGGAGTTGGATAGTTTCTGGTGTTACATTTAAGTTTTTAATCCATTTTGAGTTGATTGTTGTGTGTAAGAGAGAGGTCCAGTTTCTGGATAGCTAGGTTTTCCAGCACCATTTGTTGAAAAGACTGTCATTTCCCCTTGTATATTCTTGGCACTCTTGTCAAAGATCGTTTGACCATATGTGCATGCATAGGTTTATTTCAGGGCTCTGGATTCTATTCTGTTGGTCTGTGTCTGGTCTTATGTCAGTATCATACTGTTTTGATTACTTTAGCTTTGTTATGTGTTTTGAAGTCAGAAATTGTGAGGACTCCAGCTTTTTGGTTCTTTCTCAAGATTGTTTAAACAATTTAGGGTCCTAGTGGTTCTATATTAATTCTGGGATTAGTTTTTCTGTTTCTGTAAAAAAAAAATGCTGTTGGTGTTTTTATAGGGATTATTTTGAACCTGTATGTCTCTTTTGGTAGTATGGCCATTTTATCAATAAGTCTTCCAATCTATGAACACAGGATGTCTTTTCATTAATTTGTATCTTTGTTAGTTTCTCTTAGCAACATTTTGTAGTTTTCTGTGTACAAGCCTTTCCCCTCTTTGCTTAAGCTTATTCCTAAGTATTTGATTGATTTTGAGACTATTGTAAATGAGATTGTTTTCTTAGTTTCCTATTTGCTTTATTTATTGTTATAGTGCAGAAACACAAATTATTTTTGTTTGTTGATTTTGTATCCTGCAACTTACCTGAATTCATTTATAGTTCTAACAGTTTGTGTGTGTGTGTGTGTGTGTGTGTGTGTGTGTGTAATCTGTAGTGCTTTCTTTATATGAGATCATGTCATCTGAGAACAGAGATACTTTTATTTCTTCCTCTCCAATTTGGATGTCTTTTACTTATTTTTCTTGTCTAATTGCTCTGGCTAGGACTTAGAGTACTATGTTGAATGTAAGTAGCAAGAGTGGACATTCAGTTTCTCACTATTGAATATGATGTTAGCTGTGGGCTTTTCATATATGGCCTTTATTGTGTTCACATAATTCTATGCTTAGAGAGTTGAGAATTTTTATCACGAAAGTGTGTTTGATTTTTTTGTCTAATGCCTTTTCTGCATTAGTAGAGACGATCATGTGATTTTTATCCTTGCTCTTTTAATGTGGTGTGTCACAGTGATTATTGTATGTTGAACCGTCTTTGTATCCCAGGGATGAATACCACTTGGTCTTGGTGTATGATCCTTTAATATGCTTTTAAATTTGGTTTGCTAATATTTTGTTTAGGATTTTACATCTATATCCATTAGGATTATTGGCCTATAGTTTTCTTGTAATGTCTTTTTTTCCTGGCTTTGGTATTAGAGTAATGCTGGCATCATACAATGAGTTAGGAAGTGTACTCTTCAATTTTGGGATTAGTTTAAGAAGGATGGTCTTTAAATGTTTGGTGGAATTCACCAGTAAAGCCATCTGGTACTGAGCATTTCTTTGCTGAAAGTTTTAAAATTGCTGATTTAATCTCCTTACTAGTTATAGATCTGTTCATATTTTCTACTTCTTCATGGTTCAGTCTTAGCAGATTGTATGTTTGTAGGAATTTCTCCATTTCTTGTAGATTATCCAATTTGTTGGCATATAATTGTTCATAGTAGTCTCTTATGAGTCTTTTTATTTATGTGGCATTGGTTGTGATATCTCTTCTCTCATTTCTGATTTTTTTAAAGTCTTCTCTTTTCTTTTTCAGTTTGTCTAAGTATTTGTCTTTTGTTGATCTTTTCATAAAACCAACTCTGTTGGCTTTTCTATTATTTTTCTGTTCTCTATCTGATTTATTTTTACTATAATCTTTGTTATAACTTTCTTCCTACTGCTAGCTTTGGACTTCGGTTTTTCTTCGTTTTCTAGTTCCTTGAGGTGCAGAATTAGGTTATTTGAGATCTCTTTTTTAAAAATTTATAGGAATTTATTGCTATAAACTTCCCTCTTACTACTGCTTTTGCTACATCCCATAAATTTTTACATAATTGTGTTTTCATTTGTCTTAAGAAATTTCTAATCTCCCCTTTGATTTCTTCCTTGACCTATTGGTTGTTTAAGAATGCGTTATTTAATTTCCACATGTTTGTGAATTTTCCAATTTTCTTCCTGTTATTCATTTCTAGTTTCATATTATCAGTTTGGATAAGAAACTTTGTATGATTTCAGTATAATTAAATTTATTACTTTGTTTTGTGACATAATGTGATCTATAATAGAGAATGTGCCATCTGTGTTTGAGCAGAGTGTGTTTTCTGCTGCTGTTAAGTTAAATAGTCTGTGTATTTCTCTTAAGTCCATTTAGTCTACAGTATTGTTCAAGTCCTGTTTCCTTCTTGATTTTCTGTCTGGGTATTCTATCCATTACTGAAAGTCGGGTGGTGAAATTGGTTATTGAGTTACTGTCTATTTCTTCCTTCAGCTCTGAAAATATTTGCTTCAGATATTTATGTGCTCTGATGTTGGGTCTATAAATATTTATAATTGCTGTATCTTTTTGTGAATTGACCCTTTAATCATTATATAATGTCCTTTCTTGTCTCTTTTGACTTTAAGTTTTTTACTTAAAGTCTATTTTGTCTGCTGTAAATATGACCACCTGTGCTGTTGTGGTTACCATTTGAAGGCATATCTTTTTACATCCTTTTACTTTCAGCATATATGTGTCCTTAGGCAGCATACAGTTGGATTTTTTTTTTTTTTAAATCTGTTCAGCTACTCTATGTCTTTTGATTGGGGAATTTAATCCATTTATATTTAAAGTACTTATGATAAGGAAGGATTTAACCTTTGCTATTTTAATTGTTTTCTGTCTGTTTTGTAGTTTTTTTGTCCCTCTTAACATCTCTTGCTCTCTTTCTATGTATTTTGTTGATTTTTTGTAGTTGCATACTATGATTCCTTTCTCATTTTCTTTTGTGTATCTTCTGTAGGTTTTCTTTGTCATTACCATGCGGCTTACCTAAAACACCTTATAGTTATAACAGTCTATTTTAAACTCATAACTACTTCAGTCTCATACCAAAATTCTACACTTTTACTACTCCCTCCCCTGCATTTTATATTATTGATGCCACAAATTGAATCTTTTTGTATGTGTAACCATGAACATATTTTTGTTATTTTTTAAATGCTTATGTCTTTTAACATCTAAACTAGAATTAAAATGCACTATCATTACAGTATTACAATATTCTGTATTTGTTTATATATTCCCCTTTACCAGCAAACTTTATATTTCCATGGGTTTCCTGTTGGTTAGCATCTTTTTGTTTCAACTTGAATGACTTCATATAGCATTTCTTATAAAGCAGTTCTGGTGGTGATGAACTCCCTCAACTTTTGTTTATCTGTGAAAGTTTTTGTATCTCTCCTTCATTTCTGAAGGACTGTTTTGCTGGATATAGCGTCTTGGTTGGCAGTTTTTTCTTTCTTTCGGCAGTTTGAATGTATTATCTATCGCATTCTTTCCTGATCTCCAAGTTTTCTGCTGAGAAATCTGCTGTTAGGCTTATGGAGTTTCCTTTGTCTGTGTTAACAAGTTGCACTTTTTTGCTGCTTTCAAAATCCTGTCTTTGATTTTTGACAAATACTCATAGACATCTTTGCAGTCATCCTAATTAAGTTCTCTTGGATTTCTTGAATCTGGATGTTCATTTCCTTGCCGATATTTGAGAACTTTCAGCCATTTTTTCTTTAAATAAGCTTTCTGTCCTTTCTCTCTTCTCCTTCTAGGACTCCCATAATGTGCGTATTCGTTCATTTTATGGTATCCCATAAGTCCCTTAGGCTTTCTTCACTCTTTTACATTATTTTTTTCTTTTTGCTCTTCTGACTAAATCATTTCAAACAACCTGTCTTCAAATTCACTGATTCTTCTTGATCAAGTCTGTGGTTGAACCCCTTTAATGTGTTTTTCAGTTCAGTTATTGCATTCTTTAGCTCCAAAATTTCTGTTTTTTTAATATATATTTTCTATCTCTTTGTTGACTTGCATCATTTTCTTGCATCATTTGCATGAACTCATTGAGCACCTTTATGTCAGTTATTTTGAATTCTTTGTCAGGTAATACACATACTAGGGCTTCCGGGTGGGAATTCCCGCTTGTTCTCTTGAATTTTTTTCTCTTTCCTGTTACCAAATCCTGAGAAAATTTGGTCGGGAAATCGGGAAAATCGGCTCCTTGAACCCAGTAATACCCACAATGGGAAATAAGCTTACTACTCACAATGTATCTCTTAGACATTTTTCCCATTTATCGGTAGGGTTTCCAGGCAGGAATTCCCTCCTGTTCTTAGGAATTTTTTTTCGCTTTTCCGTTCCCACATCCTCAGAAAAGTTGGTTGGGAAATCGGGAAACTAGGCTCCTTGATCCCAAGTGGTTAGTAGTATCGGCTGTCACTTTGTGGAAACGATTCATTGTGGAGAACAGAAAACAGTTTATATTTCAGGATTCGGGAATGGGAAAGTGAAAAAAATTCCTGAGAACGGGCAGGAATTCCCGCCCGGAAACCCTAACACATACCTTTGTTTCGTTAGGGTTGGCTCATGGAGATTTATTTTTTTCTGTGATTGGGCCATTTTGCTGTTTCTTTATGCTACTTGTAAGTTTGTATTAGTATCCATGCATTTAAAAAATTGGCTACCTATCCCAGTCTTTTCAGACTGACTTGATATGTGGAAGATCTTCACCATTCAGTCCAGCTGGAGATACTCAGGACTCTCAAATCTTTTCTGTAGATGTGTCTTCTCAACTTGTGTGCATAGATTCCTGACTAGAGGGATCTCTGGTTTCTTTTTCTTGGGAGCTCTGAATCTCTTGCTCCCTCTGGTGTCTGCTGTACTATAGTTCCTCTGAAGCAGCAGCGCACTGAGCAGCTTTTTGTTCTCAGCAGCCCCCAGGCATCTAGCATTTGCTGATTCCCACCAGCACCCTGAGTAGAGTTGTATAGAAACCAGTCCTTGGCCAGTCCCAGAAAGGCCAGAGTGTTGGGATTGTATGCGCCACTCTTGTCTTTATCCATCTTTTGAATTTTTAATTTTCTTGTTTTTCATTTCTAAAAGTTCTAAGATTTTCTCTCAAATCAGTCTGGCCTTTTTTATAGTCTCTTGTTCCTCGCTTATTTTTGTGATTTCATCCTCATTTTCTTAAACATTTAATATATAGTTCTTTACATTCTGTGCTCGGAAAATCCATTATCTGAAATCCCTGGGGATCTAGCTTTATTGTTTGTATCTAGTGATTCTTGTTCATTGTTTCTTTTTGTGTTTGCTGGTCTTTGCTGATAAATTCTTATTTGCCTGATTTTTATCTGTGTGAAACTTGGGAGTCAAAATCGAGGATGACTTCTAGAGAAGGTTTGTTTGTCCCTCCTGGGAGTCCCTTCTGACCTGGGACACTTTAGTTTCCTTTAAGGATCCTGGCACAATGAGGGAGTTTTAGGTGGATAATATTCTAACCTGTTTATAAAACTTCTAGGTAAAAAAAAACACCTTAGTACATTTTAGAAGTCATTTGTTGTAAGTATTAAAATGATTAGTTTTCAAGAACAGCTAATTGTCATCAGGAAGGGTAACTATTAGCGTTGCTTTTATAAAAAATTTCCACATAATTGGTGGATAGATGGAAATAGGAGCATCATAATTAAAGAAATGAAACCAATAATACACCACTTTTATTTGTGGGAGGTACTATCTTTAGCTATGATAGTCATTGAAATCAAGTACCAATATAAACTGGACTTACCATCAGTCCTTCAAATCTCTGTTAAACCTGGTGACATGATTTGAAAAAATCAAGAAACACACTTATATTGCATAATATTAGTAGTGTTTTATAACTCACTGAAAATTTTGTGTCATTAAAATTTAATATTTCCAAATCTTTTCATCTTTTTTTGTATTTTTTGATGTATGTAATCTGTTAGTAAATCAATATATGTGTAATTTTTACGTCAGCATTTCTAAAGTGGTCCATACTTAAAAATTGTTAAAGGTCGGGGCACTTGATATAAAGTTTGAAGACTATTCTACTCCATAGAGTTTAGCACTGTGCTGTAATTCCAATGTGTGTAAACTTTATCTTCCTAAGTCAATTGAAAGTACTTTGGGGTCAGGGGTTACTTCCAACGTTACTGCTATATATTCTAGGTATTTGGGGGCACTCAACAACTTCATAAATGAAGGTGATTTATTCTCAAGTATAGTGAGTTCATAATCAGCTGGGGAGATCATTTCAAATTCACATTCCCTTACCCCTGCTCTCTCCCACTCTGTGTTTTCCTCAGTTTCTCTAGTGTGGGGTTCAGGAGTCTCTATTTTCATAAACCCTAGGTGATTCTGACGCTGATACGCACTGGCTAGGATTGAAAAACAGTGAATTACGTGATGATGATGATTACGTTGTACTGAATCTCATCTTTTGATTAAAATGAAAGAAGAATTGTGGTTGATGTTTATTATAGAAAGTGAGGTGGGAAAGACGATGAGCCAATCCTTTCAGTAGGTGATGAGAGCAGTAGAAAATAACAGTGAATTGTCTGGCTTGGAGAGAATCAGGTAGCTGTGTGTGCTGTTTGTGGGACTGTTATTGAGGAAGGGGTGATAAGAAATTTCACGTTCTTCCCCGCATTCTCCCAGCTTTATCTGGTTAACCATATTGGGAGTGGTGGGTGGCAGCAAAGTATTATTTCATACCGTTTTGATCACTAGCAGTGTAGTTAGGTTGTAAACAAATCAAAAGCTGAGAAGTATCCCAAGTTTTAATGAACTCCCTGTAAAGGATATAGTAACAGGTTTATTTTAAAGCATGACTGCCTTTCTTTTTGGGATCAACAGTGCTGCTTTCACAATTTCTAAAGAGGGTTTGCTTTTATTTCCTTTTCTATTTGTTTCTTCTCAATGGGAGATGATAGGGATACAAAGGCAAATGAAACCTGTTCCCTGCTCTGGAGAGACTCAACGCCTGAAGACGGAGATAGACAGAGAGACAAATGAGTGCAGTAGAAAGTTACAGTGCCTTGTCGTCTGAGTGATCAGAACACAGAATAAAGAAGGAAGGGGGAGGCGGGAGGGAGTGCTCAAGACAGGTTCATAGCCTTTGAACTGAGTAAGGCCTGAAAGATAAGCTCTCCTTGCCAAGTGTGTGGAAAATTGAGTTGGCGGGAAGAGGAGAATACTGGGCTGAAGGAGCAGGAAGCACAGGCCCTGAGTATCAAGTTCAGAGGAGGGGCGCGGGGGTGGGGTGGGGGTGGAGGGAGAGGGCAACATTTAGTGAGAAGACCAGGGCTGGAGACTAGGCAGGGCCTAGCATGCCTTAGCAAGAATTGGTCCTGGAAGCAGTGGTCACCATTTAAGTAGAGCGTCAATCATGATTAGATTTGGGTTCTCTGGATGCCTGTGTGTTTTGGAAACACCCCAGTTTTAAAATCGAGTGGCCTGCTTTCTCATGGTCCATGAAAGAGCCTTTAATACAGTATTTATAAAAACTTTATTTGACATCTTGGGAGAAGGGTTTGGTAGAAGGGAGGTGGCAATGCTAGTGACCAAGACACCTTGACCAAACTTCATTTAGGCTCCTCTGAGCCTTCTTCCTCAACCAGGCTTTCACGTTGGTCTTCTGTCTGTCTTACCCTTGCAGGGGCCTGCACAGCCCAGTCTTAGCAAGGAATTCTGCTAGGCAGTTTAGCTAGGATGCCTCACCCTTGATACCTGACCACCCTGGATACCTAATCAAGTTCCTCAGCCCATTCCTTTGCTCTCTTAGTTCTTGACCTGCCTTCAGCAAGAATCCCGTTGCCCTAGTTTAGCAAGAACCACCCCCTCCCATGTCTTCCATCCACTGACCCCCTTACTCTGCACTTTGGCTATAAATCTCCAGCTGTCATTGCTGTATTCAGAACTTGATCTCTCTGCCCTATCGTAATACCCCTTTTGCAGTAGTCTTCCTTTAGAATAAAGTCCGTTTAGAATAAAGTCTTCCTTACCATTTTAATGTGTCAGAATAATTATTTCTTTAATACCAGTTAAGAAAAGAGCCACATTTTTTGATGAGATCCCATACACGTGGTATAGTATGTATTGGGAGAAAGTTAGAGAAGACCATGGTAACCATAAAAACATTAGAGCCTCTCCAGACTTTAATGACAAGGATTTAGCAAATGGTATGACAACCTGTCTTTGTGATTTGTATCAGTGGTGAGTACAGTTGACCTCGGGGAAAGGTTATTTAGCTGTGGAGTCACTAGCTAGTTTGTTGTCACTAGCTGTGTATTATTAAATTACTTGGGTAAGTCATTAAACCCTTTTTCCTTTTGGCTCTTACTGATATGTCTCATACCTGTCTATAAACTGTCTTGCATACTTTGCTCTATAGAAATTATTTATTGACTGAATAGCACTGCTAAACCATGTCACTGATTCTTCTGGCCAGTCTAGATTCTTTCTCTTTACTGTTTAAATATCAAAAACTAGAGGGAAATAAATTATGCACCAGTGGCCACTTGTTTAAAACCGGGGAATAGACTTTCCAGTAAATCCTTGCCTGCTAGTACCTAAAAGACATGCTAATGAACAAAGCCTTTGAATAGAGAAGAGTGGTAGGAGCTTGGTTGATTACTTTCACCCTTTTCTTCTACCTCCCTCTCCAGGAGGGGAGAAAAACCAAGGGGAGGGAAGGGTAAGTCAAAGAGGTGATTCTACTCTCCTTTCTACTGGAATTGAGTATTTGTCACACTGCTGATTCTACCAGGTATGCATTTTGTGACAGTAATTTCAAACTGTACTGCAGGTTTCTTAAAGCTGTCCCACATTGAATGCTGCAAACTCCTTGAGGGCAAGAATGCCATTACTCCTTCCCGTATCAGTCAAGCAGTGGTACCTGGCATGACTAGCTTTCAGAAATTTTCAGAATTGCCTGCTGTTTTTTATTAAAAACAGCAAGAATATGTCAGCAAAATAAATCCGCCCCCCCCAAAGTACTTTAGAAAGTGCTGTGTGCATAGTAGCTGCTTGATGAATGTTTAGTAAATATATACAGTTAAGATTCATTCATTTACTGGAAAATTTTATAGTACTGTAAAAATCTGAGGGGTTGCTATGTAGACACACAATTTGCTTTTTAAGAGAGATTTTCCTCGACTCCCTCATATTCATGTTCATAAGTTAAAGTCAGCACTTAAAATTTTACTGCACTCCAAAAAATGTATTTAGCAAGCGCTTTGACATTATGTTGAGACAATTATTAGCTTTTATTAGGGAATAATTACTAGATTTTGTTATGTTTATAGATATGTCAACATACCCGAACTGAAGGGCTTAGAGTAGAACTTTGACTACAAGAGTGTTAAATTGAATCAAATTTAATGATTTAAGGAACAAACATCGTAATTTCTGGCGTGTTTTTGTACTTGTGGGAGTGAAAGAACTAGGAGGTTTCTAAAAGAATTGAATACCATATTTTTAGATATAATTTAGACCAAAGTTTTCTTTTATCCCCTGGGGACTCAGTTGATGACTTCTGGCAAGCAGAAGTGAAAGACCTCCCACAGGATTTTGGCGGGGGGTGGAGGGGTGTACAGGAGAATATTTTAGGGAAGAGTGCCTCTAAAAATAAAATAGAAGTTCCCCCACTCTGTCTGTCTCCTGAAGAGGGGTGACTGCCCTTTGTACACGCCAGTTCAGTCACAGAGGCAGTGTAACTTCATGGTTAAGGCATGTGCTCTGAAGGACTACTGTGTGCATTCAAATGCCAGCTCTGCCGGCGGTTAGCTCTGTGACCCTGGAAAGCCATGCCATTTCTTTATGCCTCAGGTTCTATGTCCGCAAAATGGAATAACAGTCGTGCCCACCTGACAGGCTAGGGTTGTCGTGAGGTTTAAGTGATGGAACACCGACAGTGCCCTTGGAATAGTACCTGGTGCCTGGCGAGAGCTGTATGAGTATTCGCAGCTGCTGTTATTACTGTCGTTGCTCCATTTCGACAGATGAAGTAAATATGCCGAAGTTTTAAGTGCTTACCTCAGGGTTACTGGATTATACATTTAATTTTTAAAGGTGTCTGTATTCTAAGTCATGGGTTTATGTTCCTTGTCATACCAAAAAAACCCACAACTTCTTAATTGTATTAAATTTTAATACCAAAAATTGTATTAAATTTACAATGTGGAGTGAACTTTCTGGTTTGCTGGAATGTGCCCACTGAGTGTAAGAAAGCCAAGTGAGAAGCTGAGTTATCTACAGGTGGCATCGGTGTTCTCGTGGCAGTGGACATTCCTGTAGCGTTGTGTACTAAAGAACACAAACATCATAGTTTGTGACATCCCTGGGGTTGGTTTTTCCCCAGCTTTGGTCATTTGCAAGGTGTATGCCATTAGGCATCGTTCTTGAGCTATAAAATAACCTGGTTAGTGGGGTTGTCAGTTTCAAGTTATTAGGTGTGTATTACATACTTGGCAATAGTAGGTGTCCAGTAATGGGACCAAAGACACAAAGAGTCAAAACGAAGGTGATGAGGAAATTCACAGTTGCTCAGCAGGATATGGTCTTGGTCCTGTCCACAATGATGAAAGCACTCAACTAAACTCACGTTCTTCGGGCTTCCCTTTTCCCCAGGCTCACCATTTTCTTTATGTCAGTACATTCATTCTTCAGACTGAGTACAGATATACTTGGACTTGATTACTGCATTAAACATGCTAATAGAATCTCTCTCGAGACTGCATTGATCTTTCCCAAATATAAACCTAGTCTTAAGTCAGGCATTTACAAGTTGAAGATAGTTTTGATAATGTCATTGTGTATAGCAGAATATAATGGTTTTCTGTTGACTGTTGGGAATCATAATGCTTATATTTTTGCCCCTTAGAAATGACAGATAATGGCTTGATGAGCAAGGTTTTGGTGGAGTTATGAAAAGCTCTTCTAATTCTGCCTTTGTTCTTCTCTTTTAAGGAAATACAGTTCTCGTCATTTTACTAAAAATAATGCTTGATAGGTTTTTCTTTTTATATTCAGAGGAATTAACTTCACCACAGTCAAGTTTATATAATAGTGACTTAAATTAGAAATACGGTCCCATGTTCTACTACCTTTTAAGAGTAAGAATATTGCAATTTTGCTGTATTGTTCCATCAGAGTTCAATCGTGGAAGCAGGATCCTATGAGCCATATACATGAAGGCTTTTCCTATAGGATGAAAGTTACACAGTTGTGGGAACTGGTCATGTACTCTGTATGTGGTTGCTGCTTTGGAGTCTGGTATGGAGAGGCTGAAATCCTCTGGGGCCATCAGGCCGGAAGGAAAGATGAATGGGAAGAGAGGGAGAACAAGATATTGGAACCTATGAGGACAGAATGGACCTCGTGTCTATCTCTCACTGCTTTCCCACCTCTACGATGGCTGACCTGCAGGGTAGGCTGACGTCCTTCATCACAGAGCTGCACAAGCACCTGGACCAGGATTCAGAGCAGCTGGAGCAGGTGACCCGGTGACAGCTGAAGGATCTGCAGAGCCTGGCTGCTACTCCGTGCCCACAAGATGTGCCAACCTATCTTCTATGTCAGGTGTGAGCTGCAAGTGTGTCTGACCTTCAGAGCACATAAAAAGCCACTGATTCAGTTCTGCCTTCCAAATTTGGTGCAAATTTCTCTTTGGCCAATACTCACCCAGGGCCATAGAGGGAAGGGAATTCTGGGAAATGCAGTTCCAGCTTAGCTGAGTTAACATACTAGAAGCCGCCGCGGCCTTTGGCCATCATCTCATGTCACCTTGGCCACCCCGTGTAAGTATGGTATGTGGCCACACTTCTGTTAACCATGCATAACTTCCAAATAAAGATAAAAATAGAAAAAGTATGCTTTTGCCTAATGTGATTCAACTACCAAAACATATTAGGTATACCATAAACATATTAACGGTCTCCTCAAAAGAAGACATGAATCCCCTTTATTTATCTTTGGATGCGGTTCATTTCTCTTCGCAGTCAGACCCTCCTTTTTATACCTTATAACTTCAACATTAGCATAAAAGATTAGCTAATGTTAACACTTTAATATTGGGTGATAGGGAAATGGGGAAGAGGGGTAAAAAGAAATAAATCATTGGTTAAAATATACTCATAAGGCAGAAATACAACTATTACCGTCCTTGTTTCTGCAACTGGTCCCATGGCCGTAAACGACACTTATAATTACCTTCTTCTGCTGCTAATTCCGTGTTCTCTTTGCCCTCAGCAAACACTTGAGCTGATTGTCACGCCTTGCCTGTTGAGGTAACTCACACCTTCATTTCTGAAGAGTCTGGGCCATCAGAAGTCTTGCCTGTGTTGGGTTATTGTAATTTTCCGTGGACTTCCCTCAGGACATGGGAGTAATAAGAGGTGCCCCAGAGGACCCTGCATTCAGACATGCGCCTCCTTATGCCATTATGTAACAGCAACCCAGTTTCCTCTTGACAGTCGGGGTCTGTCCCCCTGGCCAGTACAATGAGCCCCTTCTTTGCCTATGGCTTCTCTGCTGTGATGCAGTCTGAACTTGCCGTTTAATAGAACATCGCGGTCACACCTGGTGGAAGCATTCCTCTGTCAGGTACTGAACTTCTGTGCTAGTAGAACCCAAAGTTGCAGAGAGTAGGAAGAAAAAAAATCACTGGTGGATCAGTAAGGGTAATAGTGAGAGGAGCCACTCTCTCATTTCCAACTCTTGTTTGGGGGGAATGGTACCATATACCAGTCACTGATTCCGAGACTGTATTGCATTCTGGGAGATGTTACCCCAGCTCTGCAAGGTGTCATCACCCAGCTGGAATCGTAACAGAATCCTCAAAAGGCGATTCCACTGCTTCAGGGTGTTGAGGAATATAATAAGACCAGTGAATTCTTCAAGCATGAGCCCATGGCCCTGCTTCATTTGCTATAAAATCAGTTCTTTTCTTAGAAGCAGTGCTGTGTGTAATAGCACAATGGTGAAAAATATATAAGTCTGCCCGTGGAGGTTTTGGCATAAGCCTTATGGACAGGGAAGGCAAATTTATGTTTACAGCAATTGTGTATTCCAGTGAGATCAAAACACTGCCCCTTCTGTGATGAAAGTAGTCCGATTTAATCAACCTGCCACCAGGTAACTGACTATCCTCTCCACTTCCTCCTGGGAATCATGGTGCTATTTGGGGAGCTCAGTGTTATTCTATGCAATTGGTAGTTTAGCCTTGGTCTGTGTTGCTAGGAAGATGGGTAGCTGGAGAAGCAAGGTGACTGGTATCTACAGCATGAGTGCCCTGTGGTGAGCGTTCACATGGGACACAACTGTCCCTACATACTGTGCCCATTCAGGGAGATCTAGTCACATTTTTCTTCTTAAGTTTCAAATCATGTTCCTTCTAAGTCCTTGGTCATTCAGCCATGCCACAAGCACCAGTCTGTGAATTTCTGTAGATTCCATATTTGCCACACTCTCTTTCTGGGCAAAAGAAACAACCAGGTGTACTGCTTGAAGTCCCACCCACCGGGGAATTTTCTCTCTGTCATTCTTATCTACAGGGGATGACATAGCTTTGCTCCAGAATCTCTGAACTCTGC
This sequence comes from Rhinolophus hipposideros, assembly GCF_964194185.1. Taxonomy (NCBI): domain Eukaryota; kingdom Metazoa; phylum Chordata; class Mammalia; order Chiroptera; family Rhinolophidae; genus Rhinolophus; species Rhinolophus hipposideros. The sequence continues at coordinate 10,985,214 of NC_138072.1, forward strand.
ACTGTGATTCACACATAGGGGCCTGGCAAAGGCTCAGTACTTGAGAAATCAAGTGCTTTAAGCTCCAGTGAGTGAGTCTTATGGGTTCCAGTGGCAGAGCAGTGTGACAAGGGACTTAGACCTGTTACTGACTAATGACGTGCATTTTTTCGTACTTTTATTGGCCATTTGTATATTTTCTTTTGTTATGCTTATGTACAAGCCTTTTGCCTGTTGGGTTGTTTGTCCTTTCTGTTCTTGATTTGTAGTTGTTTTTTACAAAATTCATTCTGTATATAAGTTCTTTGTCAGAAAACATATCTGAAATTCAAGGAAGGGTCACAGTTGGAGATAAAGGTTTGGGAGTCACGTGGTATAGCTAATATCGAAAGCCACATGACTGAGTAAATTCGCCTCGGGAAAATGTGTAGCTAGAAAAAAGAGGAGAGTACTATAGTGAACTGAATTGACATGGTTCCTCTCTTCTTGCTACAAACACGTTGGATAGTAAATTTTAAAAAGGTCATTAACTGCATAACAGCTTTAAAGGAGGCAGGGATGAAAAGACATCAAAGCCAGAATGGTGAACACCAGGAAGGCAGCAGCATGGCAGTCCTGGGGCTTCTGCAGCCAGTGTAAACACTGTGCAATGTGGCTGCAGCACCTCGTGGGGACAGAAAGTATGGCATCAACACGCCCTGTGCTGGGGGACAAGACGAACCTCCTCTGTGAAGCTCCCGCCTCAATAGCTGCATCTCTGTGCAAAGGAAACTAAGAAAAACTCTGCCTCTTGGTTGGGGGAATTGACATGGAAGCTTGTCATGTACCCAAGGCCTTACGTTGAAGGGGGAAAAATGTTACTCTAAAGAAATAAGGACTTCAGCTCTATGCTGTGTGTGGGGTAGAAACCCCAAACTGAGAAAGATGGGTAAACATAGTTTCATGACTATGGTAGACTCTGGTAGGAGCAAATGAAAAAGTACTTACTAGAATTACTTTAAAAATCTGGAGTTCATAGGACTGTCACCAAAAATATTTTTTTAATGGACTACATGAAGAAACTAACCATCTTTGAGTGGTGTTAATACATGCAAAAAAAAAAAAAAACCCGCAGAGAAATGCAACTCTAAGAAGTGAACAATCTGAACACTCTGAAATGAGAATATAAATTTGTTTAAAATAACTTTTGTTATTTTATTTAAAATAAGTCAAGAATAAAAACCATAATGAACAAGTGAAAAGAATAAGCTAATTAGAAAGAGAGCTAAATAGAAATTCTAGAAATGAAAGACGTAATCATTGAAGTTGAAAACTCAGTAGAATGGTTAAGCAGCAGATTATACCCAACCAAAAGCAGACGTGCTGGACAGGTACATAGATCTGAGGAAAAAGAATGAATGAATCATAGAGAAATAGACACTGACAGCACTAACAAGCAATTAAGAAATAGGGAGCGTAGAATGGAAAAGTGCAACATATATTTAATAGCCTTTCCAGAAGGAGATAATAGATGAAATATTTGAGAGGCAATAATTGAAAAGATCATGGCTGAGAATTATCCAGATTTTAAGAGGAAAGGACAAAATAAAGATATTTTCTGATCAGTGAAGACTGAGATTTTTCTACCTACATTTCCTTACTTGTACTACCAAAAAGAAAAATGTAGTTTAGGAAGAAGGAAATAGAAGCTAAAAGAAAGTATTATAGTTGGATGTAAGAAATTATAAGCAAAGAAATTTCACGTTGATAAAATGAATAAACACTGACTGTAAAACTAACAAAAAAAGAGGAATTTCTTATTTTCAGGCTGTTGGGAAAAGTGAACAAAAATGCTAGATAAGAATAACATGGAAAATGGCAGAAGAAACGTTTGAGCTATAACTTCTGAGGTCTTGGGTTATGGGAGGAGGATGGAAAATGGATTATTTTTACATTTAAAGTATAGTGTGCAGTTTAAATTTTAACCAAAAGAAATACAATGCATATCAGCTTGGAGTGGGGAGGAAAATTAAACTAAATCCAGTGGAAGGAAGAAAAAGACAAACAATCTAGGTAAAATAATCACAAAATAAATATGAGGATTAAACTCTCCCATTTTAAGAAAGGGTTTCTCAGCTTGTAAAAAAACTAATGAAACCCAACTCTAACTATTTAAGTGACTAAAGAATGATGGCAACGAAAGGTTGAAAAAGGTGATAAATATCAAGTATATTAGTATTAATATCAGACCAGTAAGATAAAGGGTGTTATTAGAGATAAAGAAGGTCCTTAACCCAAATAATCAAAGATATTCACAAGGAGCTATATTAATAAATCTCTAAGTATATAATAACAACATGGTCCCCAAATATATAAAACAAAAAATGTGATATATTAAAGAAATTAACAAATAGTTAAAAAAAAAACACCTTTCAATGATGAACCAAACAGAAATAATAAGAATAAACAAAATTTGGACAAGCAAAATAAGTTTTATTCAATTGACATGTATAGAATTGTATGCTCAAAACAATATACTCTTTTCTTTGAACATATATAAATTATTTCAGCTAATGTACAATTAAGATGAATTATCCTGACTACACATATTAGAAAATAAGGGATTAATTAGCTAGTTTTAGAAAGAAAACTAAATAGGTTCAAGTTAGTTTTGCAATGTGAAGAACAAGTTAAACATAAGGAAAGTAGAAGGAAGGAAATAATGAAAGATTGAGTAGACTTTAATGAGACAGAAAAACAAAGAAAAATGAGAGAAATCAGTAACCCCAAAAGCTGGCTCTTTGGAAGGATGAATAAAATAGCAAGAGGTGGTAAGAACAGGGCCCTGGTGCCCCAGCGTGTGGCACCAGAGAAGAGGAGCAAAGAGCACTGAGTAACTGTGACGTTAGGAGGAAAATCTGGAGTGTTGTGTTGCAGAAGCCAAGAGAGTAAAGAAAGGGAGGACAACTGTGTCAAATGCAACTGTTGGATTTTTCAACATGGACGTAACTGCTGAGCTTGACAAGCCTAGTCTCGGGTTGGTGGAGACAAACATGGTTGGGGAGGGTTGAAGCAAGATTGAGAAGTGACAACAGCGCCTTACAAACAACCACAAACACTTCTTTTAAGAACTTTTTATGTGTAGGGATGCGTAGAAATAGACCCGTAGTTGGGAGGGCATATTTGGTTGTGGGAGAATTTTTTTCTCTTCAGATGAGATACAACGGTATGTATCTGATGTGCTACTGGGTGGAGTCCATTTGAGAGAACTAATTGATTACGCAGGTGAGCAAGAGTGAGTCCAGGAACAAAACCCTTGAAAAGGTGAAACTGAATGGGAGCCTGGGAGGTGGTTTTGACTTTTGATAACAGTAGGGGCATTTCATGAAGGTTGTGGATAGCCTGTTGTTCTGATGTGAATGGAACACTGATTGGCCCTCTGACTATTTCTTATTATTAATAAACGATAAAGGAAAATATCATTTGGCAAGTGAGGGTACAGGAAGAGGGAGGAAAAGGCATGACATGGAAGCTTTAGAGAAGGGTACATGAGTAAACTCACAGTAGAGAGGATTGTCAGGTGGTATTGAGTCTTCATTTGGAATTGATGGCCAGAAATGGAAGTGAAATGAGGTATATGTGTCTCTGGGGGTGTTGAGCTGTTTAGGGGCAGGTGTGGAAGAGCATGACTGAGTTGCACAATGGTGAGGGTTTACCAGATAAATTTGAAAGAGGGAGTGGAAAGCATTTGCAAAGGAGTGGTTATAGCAAAGGATCATGGTATGGTCCCCGAGTCAGGAGATAAGTGAGACAGGACAGGGGTGACCAGTAGTGATAACGGGAAAGGGTCAGTGGATTAGAGATTTTGAAGTTGAAGAACGCTTGAACATTCCAGTGCGAGGTATTGGGCACAAGAATTAACTGCATCAAATGCTCTCAGCTTCTCTATGACAAGACTTACTCAGAGAGGATACATGAAAAGTAAAAATGTCACAAAGTCAAGAGCACAGTTTGATGATAGATTATTTCTATCAGTGCATGACAAGATGTAAGCATTTTCTGGAAAGGTTCTTACTATTCTCAAACACATGGTCAATTTTGTTACTATTGTCTCAGTTATAATTAAGAGCTGCTGGAATGCTAAATTGGGTTTGAGTGAACCCAGTGTGTCAGTGAATAACAGGTCAGTATTCTGCATTTGGAGTTGGCTAGGCAGCTGTTAATTGTGCTCTGTTCACTTCTAATGTTCTAGATTTCAGAATTTCACTGATAAAATAAAAAGTAAATAAACAAATAAACAAAAGTTCAAACCTTTTGGAAATGGAAGGAGGTTGCCAACTTCTTGTCCAGTAAGTGGGGAAAACTCACCATGAGCTATCAGCATAATTATTTCAAAGAAAGGCCAGCTTAACACCCAGCAAGGAGCAGGACATGACCTCTGAATAAAGGATGGCCCGTCACCAGAGAGCATTTGGCAATCTTGTCCCAACATATGCCTATGCATTTACGTACACACCCAAATATATTTTCCTTACTTTCCTGAGGACCTCTGGAAACTTCTGTCTATTTGGGATGATTTCGGAAACACCTAACTTGATTATGGAAAACCTGGGCAGAAACCTAGTTTGCCTTTTGGTGATACAATTATCAACAAAACCAGTAGCCAAGGTACAATGTTAGCCATAAGGAATTAAGGAATTTGAAGGTCCACATAGAACCATGTGAGGACTTCCGTTAAATGGTCAGGACCCTTTCCAAACTCCCACCTCTCCTCATCCAATTGCATTTTGTGCATATCCGCACCCCTCCTCATACGCGTGTAAGCAGGTAACTTGGCTAGAGGCAGACAGGAAAATACGACACAAATTACTTGGCTAACTGGGACTGGCAATTCCTAACAGTAGAAGGAAAAATTCTTGTAAGCAGTAAATTAGTGTAATTCTTTATTTTGGTGAACAGTAAGTAAAACCTGCAAAGATAATGAAGAAAATTATTTAAAGAGATAACACAAAAGCTCGAGTTATTTCCCTGATAAACACCTGAATAATAATGGCTAATTGAATAGCTACAAAGTACCTCCCACTCTGTTGTGTACTATTCATCTTTTTACTCAACAAATATGTATTGCGTTCCTACTTGTGTGTATCGGGCATTGCTTTTAGGCACCCCGGGTATAGAGGTAAATAAGACAGTCAAGAATTTTACTCTTGCAAGGGAGGCCATAGGAAAACTGGCAGTTTTTAAAACTACCAATATCAGATCGTAGTTAAGTGATATGAAGAAAATGAAGGAGAGTTAAAGGAGGGAGAGGAACTGGCGGAAAGCTCTTTTAGAAATGGTGGTCGGAGAAGGCGCCTCTGTGCAATCAAGTGACAGTTGAACATACCGTGTTTCCCCGAAAACAAGACCTAGCCGGACCATCAGCTCAAATGCGTCTTTTGGAGCAAAAATTAATATAAGACCTGGTCTTATTTTAGTATAAGACCGGGTATAATATGATATGATATGATGATGTAATATGATATAATATAAAATACTGGGTCTTATATTAATTTTTACTCCAAAAGACTCATTAGAGCTGATGGTCCCGCTACGTCTTATTTTTGGGGAAACACAGTTGCTTTTTAAGTGGATACTATTATCACACCATTTTCTACTGTGGTAACCTGGGAATACCCAAGATAAATATCCTGTCCAAGGTCACACAGCTAATAAGTTGCAGTGCCAGGATTCAAGCCAGGCAGCCTGACTCCAGACCCATTTCTCTTAATCACTATGGTAAAGCACATGGAAATGAATAATTAAATCATGTTTTCAATGGAAATGTTTTATTTGAACCCAGCCTTTTTTTTTTCTTTAAAAATAATAAAACAGATAATCATGTTTATACAGACTGAATGTACTCCTTCATGTGTTGTCTTCCTTTTGGCCATTTCCTTGTAAATCAGCACATTAGAGGACAGAAGTAGAAAAGAGAAAGGTTGCCAAGTTAAAATGGATTGCATACTTATTTATTAAAAACCTTAGTTTGGTGAAGGACAAAGTAGAAAGCATTGCATTAAATGGCTTGTAAATAGCCCGTGGATTTAATTTCTCTCTGTTCTCTGTGATTTTCACTTAATACAAATACTTCAGAGTTTCTTGTTTTATGATTGGTCTGTAACTTCTTTTTCTGGAAGTTATAGTGAAACTGTATTTAACTAAAAGCTGTTTCTTCTCTGATGAGTATTAGAGACTGATTGTATCAAGGCTCCCCATTCACAGATCTGTGGAATGATCACTCATTCATTCCACACATGAGAGCCTGCCATCGGCCAGGTATCTTGTACAAAGTGTTCTGCTTAGCGTGAAGCAAACAAGTCAGCACTTTTATCTGCCTTCTGGAGATGGACAATTAATTATTATGAAATTATGTTTATCAATATAATTGCAATATAATTGCTAGATAATTGCTAGAAAGGTGAAAGACCAGATGTACATGCAGGTTGTTTCCTACACGCTTTATCCAGTAGGTCCCACGTGGTACAGGTGGGTAAAAGGAGATCCACTGAATCACAGGTCTGGTGACCTGAGAATAACTGTTTAATGTTTGCAAACAGCTCTAGCGGACAGAAAAACAGCACTCTGTGTACCTATCTTGTTAATTATCATTTCATATCAAAACTGTATTTGTTTTTCTCCCGAACCTTTAATATTTAGGGTCATTTCTTATCATTCTGTTTATTCCTCAGCAATTGTCGATTCTCCATGAATATTTGTTAAGTTAAACTAAACAATGTGATGTCGAAGTGGTTTCATCTTATTCCTGAAATAATACTATTTTTTTTTCACCCAAGAGAGTTTATTCAGTTACCAAAGAGGAAATTTTCCAAAATAATTTCCTCTTTATTTTCATCCTCTTCTTTAGAAAATCACATTTTTTCCTTTTTTCTTTTTCTTTTGAGGGAGGAAAATTCTGCTCATAATTTAGAGCAGCACAAAGCTATGTATTTTATGCAAAGCTATGTATTTTATGCAAAAGTCTGTGTGTACCAAGGGTTCTGCTTTTCTATTTCAGTAAGGCAGTGCTTGCACTAGCTCTTGCATGAGTCGAATTTACGGGGGAAATTGGTACACTTCATCACATCCATCAGATATTTGTCCATTCTGTTCTCACTGAGCATTTACTCTGTAGCTCAGAGTCGTTCTGCATGATCATTTCCCTCAGCAGTGACCATTGCTTGAGGCCGGTGAACGTCTGTCACGAGCTAACCACTGATTCTGATGATGCCATACTGTGAGGTCCTTCTGGGAGTCACCAGTGCCCCAGTGGTAATATCCAGAGAATTCTGTTTTAACACTTGCTCGGGTAAACTGGTCCATAATCCCGACTTGTTGAAGTTGTCTTCCGTGTTTTAGAGGAAGAGCAGGAAACACTAAGAGATGGGAGTATGCTGTGCTTGCACTATTCTGGAAGGTGGGCTACGTGGTGAGCTCCTCATCCTGGATCTATGGAGCAACAGAGCATGAGTGGGAGTGGGTGGAGGCAGAGGCCTGCCCAGCCCAGAAGCTCTGGCCATGGATTCAGCTGGAGACTGCCAGTGTCATGGTGGCCGGTGACAGATGCCAGGGGGTTTCTCCTTGTCCGTGACCTTAGAACTCTCTCATCAGATCTTTGATCTCTCCTCTACCATCTTGTTTTTAGTTACATGCAGACCTGGATGGACAACTACAGGCCTCTGGTTACAACAGAGCCCACCCGTCACATGAATGAGAGCCGATGAGGGCACATGTTCCCTGTGGATAGTCGGCTCCCAAAGGGAGACGGCTTCTGATGTTTCTAGACATAGTGAATGTTGGGGAGGAGGAAGGGTTAGGGAGGTAACGTAGCATTTACTGAAGAGCATAGGCTTTAGCATAAGACAGACCTGGCTTTGACTCCTGGAACTGACCATAACTGGCTGTGTGGCCACTGGCAATTTGTTTTACTTGCCAAGCTCTGATTTCTCATCTATAAAATGAATAGTGTTATAGCTCCTCAAGTTTACACTGAGGATTAAATAAAGTCATGTCTGAAACAAAGCACTTACCATGGAGGACACTGTCAGTGTTGAGTAAATGATGGCTGCTATTATTATTATTATTGCACTGGTGGGTAACATTATTCCTGTTTTCAAGGAGTACAGGTAGTTGTCCATGTATTCTGGTCAGAGTGAGAGAAAATGAGGGAGGAGGGGCGAGATGAGAGAACCACCATTTAAGACATAAATAGAGGCTATTTCATGTTGATATACATATGTATGTATATGTGTAGAGCACAGGGGAATGTGTATCAAATAGGTCAAACTAAACCTCACTGAGAGAATAGGGGGCTAGATTTTGTTGGGCCTACCTACCAGGCCTTTATGAGGGCTTTGATTTTTACCCTGAATACAATAGGGCAAGGTTAGAGCAGGGTGACATGAAACGAGTTCAGACTTGGGTGGTAGCAATAGGGAGGGTGAAAGTAGCTGGATTCTGGATATATTTTTAAGGTAGAACCAATAGGATTTCCTGACAGATGGAATGTGAGATGAGAGAGAGGGAGGGCACGTTGGAATGGCCTGAGTTAAGGATGACCCCAGAGGTTTTGGTCTGAGCTCCTGGAAGGATGGATTTGCTGTCAACTGAGATGGAGAAGACTGGTGGAGCAGGTTTTGCAGGAGTTGGGGATGGAGATCAAGTAGGGACATGTGGAGGCCGAGAGATCAACTGGCATCTGAGTGGACATATTGAGGTGGCAGTCTGGAGTTTGGGAAAGATGGCGGAGATAGAAAATTTGCAGTCGTCTGCATATGCATATTACTTAAAGCTATGAGGCTCGATAGGATGACCAAGGGAGTTAGTGTAGTGTACCCAGAGAAGGTGGAATACCAAGGTCTGACTTTCTGGGGCCCTTCACTGTTAGGAAGTCAGGGAGAAGGGAAACCAACAACAAGGTCTGAGAAGGGACAATCAGCAGGAGGAGAATGTGAAAGCCAAGTAAAGAAAGTGTTTAAGAAGGAACAATGGATCAACTATTTCAAAAGATGCTTGTATGTCAAGTAAGATATTTTTCCTCTGTTCTGGTCTCTGGTTTTCATCCCTTCCCCCCCTCCCATTTTCATTCTCTTGTTTGAGACATTGTCTGGAACAGACATTATTAACAGACGTTGTTAAGAACGTGGCTCCTGGACTCACATTCCGGGCGGTTCAATCCCAGCTCTGCTGTTGAGTAGATAGCTGAGTAGCACTGGGAGCTCGGTCAGGCTGGCTCCTGTGTCCTTTTGACACAACTTCATTAATAATTGCCAGCTCTCTTGCTTCTGACACCGGATGTCCCAGGTTTGTCTTGTAAATCTTTTGCCTTCTCAGACCTGGTGGAATCAGCCATTTTTCTCAAGGTGCCATTGTAACTGGGTTATTAGTATTTCTACGCCTTTTTTGTAGACAGAGTCAGGAAATAGGCATTTTGTTAAAGTAAAAAAAAATACCAGTTCATACTAATATTTTTCCTTCAAATTTAATATTGTATAATTTTTGCTTTGATTTTATGTTGAAAATTTTAAATAACATTAATATATAATTATTTGCATTATCTTATATATGTATATAAAATAGTCTCCAAATAATACCACTATTGATCAGACTACTGAATGATATTGAAGAGTTCTTTGTTTTTGTCTATAAGTATATTCCATTAAGGATACACAGGTAAAATACAGTTCTAAAGTCACTTAAAATAATTTTCTGGTTATATTACTAATTTAGCATATAGTTAAGTTCATGTGTGTCATTCTGTTTTAAATATTTCAAGATGACTTTTTTCTTTCAGTTTTGATTTTAGTTTTTGAATGTTTAGACTATGTACATGATTTTAAATTGAGGCTATATAACAAGGTATATTCAGAGACATCTTACTTCCCTGCCTGTCTCTCATTCCTGTTCCTTCCCTCCCATCCACGTAGCCATTTTCATTAGTTTTCCATTTATCACAGACTGTGTGTGTGTGGGGGGGGGGTGGGCGGGGTTTGCAAATATAAGCCAACGTGTATGTATGTTGTATAGTACATTCATCTAAAGTGTTTTTTTTCTTTCCTATTTCCTGGAGTAATTCTTTTTTTTTTTTCCCCAGTCACTGCATTTATTTTATTTTATTTTATTTTATTTTATTTCATTTTTTAATTTATTGGGGTGACAATTGTTAGTGAAATTACATAGATTTCAGGTGTACAATTCTGTATTACATCATCTATAAATCCCATTGTGTGTTCACCACCCAGAGTCAGTTCTCCTTCCATCACCATATATTTGATCCCCCTTACCCTCATCTCCCACCCCTCACCCCCTTACCCTCTGGTAACCACTAAACTATTGTCTGTGTCTATGAGTTTTTGTTTCTCATTTGTTTGTCTTGTTCTTTTGTTGTTTTTGGTTCATATACCACATATCAGTGAAATCATAGGGTTCTCTGCTTTTCTTGTCTGACTTATTTCACTTAGCATTATACTCCTGGAGTAATTGTTATTCATGATTTCTTCATCTGGTTCTCCCTCCCCCCCCCATCCTGTGTCGAAGCATATGTGCAGTGTTGGAATCCCTTACGTGTAGCTCATCCTCTGAATGGGGAGTTTCCTCCAGACTTGCTCTGCTCAAGGATAATGTAGGTGGATTCTCCTTGATTCACCTCCCCATTCAGTGGAAATAGAACTTGAGCTGATGGTGGGTATAAGTGTTCATAGGTTTGTAGTCTCTTTTCAGTTCCTCAGCAGCTTGAGGTAAATGGTGAGTAGAGAGGGGAGATTAGGGCAGAAGGGATCGGGTGACCTCAGGTAAAGGTGTGCAGGTAACCTCACGTAAGGTGTATTTTCTTAGAACAGTTTCACTGAATATTAAGGGTTTTGCCCGTCTAGCCCATAGCGGAATGCACTGTGGATTTTGTCCTGCCTTTCCGGAATGAGCAGATTGACAGACAGTTCTTACTAGTTAGGAAGTTGGGCTGGAGAAAGTTAAGATGATCTTAACACGTATTAACTCTTCAATATAATGAAACATTATATGAACTCTTCATCTATTAACTCTTCAATATAATGTTTCATTAATGCACATCAATACATGTGCATCTAGAGCACCAGGCCCAATATTAATAAAAATACATTAGAAGAAGAAAGTGTTCCCTCTGCTCCCATTTTCCAGCCCCCTAGCTCCCGTTCCTAGAGAGAACTTACTTTTTTAATCTCTGGTGTAATCTTCTGGAGATAGTCTGTGCTTATCAAAGTACGTGGATACATGTATGTGCACGTGCACACACACAAATACCCTGCATGTAACCCATTTCCTGTTGATGGACATTTATGCTTGTTTTATTTTTTGCTATTATAGAAAAAGCTGCAATAGGTATGTTTGCATGCAATTATTATTTTAGCTCATTTATGACTATGTCTATAGAATAAATGACTAGAAGTAAAATTTCTAGTCCAATGACTGTAGGAGTTTCTTTGATAGGTATTGTAAGATCCCTCTATGATAATACGAGTGCGCCTGTTCCTGTGGTAGCTTTACCGACTAACGCTGCCAAACTCTAATCTTTGCTAATCCGATAAATTCATTTCAGTGTAGCTTTAATTTGTATTTAATTTATTGTGATTGAATATCCTTTCATAGGTTTCAAAGTCACGGATACGTCCTTTTCTGTGAACTGTCTGTACCTAACCTTTGCTTGTTTTCACTTGCTCGTTGAGAGTCTTTTATTGATTTGTCAAAGGTTTGAGTATTAAAAAAATCAACCGTTTGCTACCCGTTACAGATACTTTTCTTAGTTTATTATCTATCTTCTTTGATTTAAGGACAGTTTTATAAAAACATCCCGTGTTTGTTTTTTTTTATGATGTCAAAATTTTTCATGGCGTCTGTTGTGTGTCACAGTTAGGAAAGCATTTCCCATGCTGAGACTATAAAAACAGTTGCTAGTCTGTCGTTTATTTTTTCTAGTCCTTACTTTTATGGCTTCTTAGTCTTTTTTTTTTTTTTTTTTTACATTTATGTCCTTAATCCATTGGGAGTTAATATTGGTGTAAGGAGTGATACATCACTTTTAGAGATCTAACTTAATTTTTTTTCTAGTTGTTATAATACCATTTGTTGAATAATCTATTATTTCCCCATTGATATGAGATGCTAACAACATTGATATTGGCGTATCACTAATTCTCCCTTGTATTTGTATCTATTCCTTAGGTAAAATTTTATAAACATGTCGTCACCTGGAAATTCCGTAGAATTTTCTCTTCTTTTATTGTTTGTCATTCATGAGTCACAATTTAACTATAATGATTTTCTGGTTTTCAGTAAGTCAGGATTCTAAAAATTTCAACCTTCTGGAACAAATCCAAAAATAAGTGGGAAAATGTTCCTTTGTGCCTCTCCTATATCCAACTGAATTATTGTTTATATGTGAAGTTAAAATAAAGAAAAATTAGCTGCAGTGATTCAGACAGTATATTACCTATACCATACACCTGTCTGAAACATTTTCGCAAACTGGAAAAAGTGAATCTAAGAAAGGGAACTGCAGGGATATAAGAAACTACCATGAATAATGTAACCAGTAAAAATTATTGCTAGTTAAAAATAATTTCTAATGTGGCTATGAGGTTTAATGCAATTCTTTAAAAAGTTTTAAGAGTAGGATTAGGCACATGTTTAAAAAAATCTGATGAAATGCAGAACAATGTCTGGTGGTTTTAACAAAGCATCCGATACTGGTAGCTTCTGGTGCTTGTCTTGTAGTGTCCCTAATCCAGTCACCCATATCTCTGACTACCTGTACTTCGCCATCTAACAGCTTTCTCAGCTAGTTTTGCTATGATTATTCTCGCATCTCATCGGGCCCTCCAGTATATGGGCCTTTACTGCTCCCTATCCGTCCACGCTTTTTTTGTCTTCATTTCTTTCACTATACATGTTAGACTTTATGATCCATCATTTCAGTAACTCACCAATAACCTAACATGTTTTGCCACTTTCTCGCTGTTGGGTACACCTGTTTGGCAAACTTCAGACCAGGAAAAACTCATATACCTGCTTCCTCAGATCTGTCCCTGGGCGATTGAGTATTAACTGAGGAAAATGATGGGACTGGACAGATTAGATCCACAATAAATTCGTGTTCACCAGTCTCAACTAGACTGCCAGTACTGCCCAGTAGCCCTACTGGGCTTTTTCTGTTAACTCATTTTTCCTCTACAGAAATCATTTCAGATCTCTTCTCCTCTCTGCAAACCAGTGGCCTCTCTTCACTCTTAGCAGGTGCGCTTACTTCCAACCACACAGAGAAAGTACGAGCCATCAGATTGGAGCTACCTCGACTTCCTACTATCAAATGTACGCACCTTTCTACATCTAGACCCGATTTCTGTTCCTTTCTATTTGTTATAGAAGAGATGTCTTTCTTCTTGCATTAGGACAATCTCTCCATCTGTCCTCTGCATCTTCTCACTTTCCACTTTCCCAGGAAACGTACTTATCTTTTCCCGCTCTTGTCGCCCTAGCTTTTCTCTCTCCACTGGACCCTTCTATTAGGATTTAAATATGCTCAAGTCTCACCCATCTTAAAACAAGCAAATGAACAATAACCTCCCCACTGTACCCCTGTCACCCTGTTGCCTCTTCTTCAAACTCTGACTTCCCAGGGGCATTATCTGCCCTCGCTGCCTCCATTTCCTCATTTTCCACTTTCCTCCACCCACTGCACTTGACTTTTACCCTTAAAATTGTTTAAATAACCACCAATAGGATAGACCCTTGAGGTAGAGCTCCCAAATCACTATAAGAGAAAAAAAGGAACACAGAAAATCCGATAAATATAGGAAAAATAAAGCAGAAAACACAGAGTAAAACACAAAACAAAATGCAGAAATAAGACCACATATGTCAGGGGTTACAATGAACATAACAGGTTAAACTCTATATGATGTGATTTAGTTATGTAACATTCTAGAAAAGCAGTAGTTTCAGAAAGCAGAACAGTGAAAGGAGGGCATTGACAACAAAAGGGCACAGGGAACGTTTTTGGCGACATGAAACGCTTTACACATTCACGTCGTTATGGTGTTTCATGACTTTCTGTGTTTCCAGTGAAATCCAGTGAATTTCATTTTGTGTTATTTATACCACAATGAAGCTGACAAAGTTTAATAGAAGCGTCATACTATATTATTTGGCTTCCAGTGAGTTAGTATTTACAAATCATCATGTAAACACAATACTTTTTAACTGAAGTTTTAATTACATTAGGAAGATGAGAAGAGGGAAGGGGGAAGAGGGAAAAGATCTTAATCTTAGTTGACCCTAGTAGGAAATTGAGAGAATGTCTAAGACCGGTGAACCAAGAATTAGCAATGAAAGCATTTTGTTTAGAAACATCTAAACAAATGCTAGAAGAAAAAAAGGAAGGGAAAAGGCTCTGGGAGCACGCTTGAAGTCTGAAGGGTGGTCCAGGGGGCTGATATTTTTTCTTAGTAGTCTATTAGAGTTATTTGATATTATCGACCATGTGCGTATATCATTTTAATAAAAATTAATTTAAAAATTGGGGGTAATGAATTGCTAGAAATAACTATAACAAAACCAAAAATGGGCACCGAACCCAACTTAGGTGAGAGGGGAATAGACGCACTGATAATATGTGTGGGTTTTCCTGGGTGGTGATATCTCAGCTGAATATGAAAGGGTGAGTTCAGAGTTCACCAAATGATTCTTTCTGAATGTAATTGATTAATAAGGCTGTTTCCTCCCTTTTATAACTTTGTAGAACTCAAGTAGTGCTTCCAAAAGATTGTATTGACTTACTTGCATTTTCTAGGTTTATATTCATGCCAGCAGTGGTGGAAAGATGATACAAATAAATCTTTCCCCTGTCTATTTTTCATCTTAAAAAGCACTGCTCGTCTATCTAGCACTACAATTGAATGAGAGTGTTTAATAGGTTATTCTCATCTTGTTTCTGTTTTTATGGCTTATCACTGAGTGCTACTCTATGATTTTCAAATCGAGGTGATAAACTAATATTTTTCTTATATAGAGTTAACTTTGCCTTCTGGTCATGTACTTAATTTTATCCTGAGTGAGTGTTTAAAAAATTAGAAAGTAGTGACATATAGGATAATGGCTGAACTTGAGCCATGCTTTGCATGAGACTGGTAATGGAGTCGTCTTCTTTATGGTAGCTTTAAGAAATTCCTGATCACAAATTTTTAGGCAAGCTTTGATCGTGTAGATAGGACAACATAAGTCAGAATTAGTTACTTTGCAAATCAAAGATATTCCCCTCTTTTGCTAATTTGTTCTACTCACCTTCAGCTATTTTTAAGAAGCCATTTAGATTTACAGCGCAGTGGTCAGGCACCTACAGAGTCTATGAAGTGGTCTCCCTAATAAGACAAGTGCTCTTCTGACACCCGGCATAATCTTTACAACGTTATTGATTATATTCCCCAAACTGTCTTTCATATCCCTGTGGCTATATTGTGTCTACTGATTTGTCCTTTCTACTCTCTTTACCGTCTTCCTCATCCCCGCCACCCTCCCATCTAGCAACCATCAGGTTTTTTCCCCCCTATATCTCTGAGTCTGTTTCTGTTTTGTTTGTTCGTTTATTCTTATTCTACTCCCACATATAAGTGAGATCATATGGTATTTGTCTTTCTCCATCTGGCTTACTTCACTTAGCATACTGGTTTCTCTAGGTCCATCCGTGTTGTTGCAAATGGTAAGACATTTCGTTCTTCTTTATGACTGAGATGTGGAGTACAGCATAGGGAATAGAGTCAATGGGACTGTAACAGCTGTATATGATGTCAGAGGGGTCGTAGATTGGGAGGGGGAGGGTTATCACTTTGTGAGGGGTGTACATGTCTAACTGTTACATTGTTTTGTACACCTGAAACTTAAAAAAAAAGAAGATACCAGTTAGAGGAAGATGTTCTGGTTCACATGTGTGATTCTGTGTTCTCACAAAAGCAGCTAGAACTTCTACGCATGTAGGAATGTAGATAAAACTGATGTGAGCAGGAGCTGGTGAAATGCTTCACTGGGACGTCAGGTGCTGGACCTGCAGGTGGACAGGCCGTGCTGGCCGTTGCACTTGTGGGCTAGTGTGCGACAGGCACAGTGACACCAACTGCCAGAACCGCATTGTGGAGCTGTGCAATGAATATCCATCTGGTCACGGAGCCAAGGCTGTCAGTGGCTCTTGTTTGGGCACAGGAGGCTGAGAGAGGGGGTCGGCAGGAACTGATTAGACACACAGCTGACGTGGGCAGCTGGTTGGTCAATGGCTGAGTTATATGGCCAGCAAATGAAAGAGTGGACATGACCAGGATTTGGTCTAGTTTCGAGAAACGAACTGTACTCAGGAGGTTTTGTCTGGCATCAAAGACGTCTTAATGAAGAAATCCTGGACTGTGGTGTCATCTCAACCTGAAGGGGTAACAACCCTTAGAGGAGTGATGGCCTATGGGGCTCCTAGCTGTCTAACCATTTGTAATCCAAAGCATATACCTAAAGCTATGCAGAACATTTCATTTTAAATAGTTATATTCCCGCTGGCAAACGGAGCTAACGTCCAGTAGAAATTATAAATAGAATGCTCAAACTTAAAAATTGTGTAGTGCAATGTATTTTCATTGAAGATGAAGTAGTAATGAAAATGATTTGTAGTCTTTGTAACTGTCCTTTTATAATTGAACTAACAATGAAATCTTGTAACCTTTTTCTTAGCATACATCAGTGGATGGATACACTGAACCGCATATCCCGTCCACCAAACCGAGTAGCAGACAGAACAACCCTCGGTGTAGAAATTCCATTACATCAGCTACAGACGAACAGCCGCACATTGGAAATTATCGTCTACAAAAAACAATAGGGAAGGGAAATTTTGCCAAAGTGAAATTGGCAAGACATGTTCTAACTGGTAGAGAGGTAAGTTTTCATGATGCCTTTTATTTAATATTTACTTGAATATTGAATATCTACCTTTCTAGAGTCTTGGTAAACAACCTTTCCGATAGCTGATGCTGGAAATAGATGACAGTTCCAATATGGTAAATAATGGAATATGTGTGAGTGGAACACACACACACACGGCTATATCATAGCATAAAAAATTGACTTTTAAACGTGCAGAAAAGAAATATCGGTACATAGCAGCGTCTTAAAGATCAAGTCTGATGCAAGTGAGCTTTTCTCATATTTGGCTTTCATTATGTGGTTTCTGTAAACATTTCTGGTTATCTTTGCTCCCCAGCCCCAAGATCAGGGCTAGGGTAAGTTCTTAGTAATTACTGCTAAAGATAAATTAGGTATAAAGGTGTAGAAAGTAACCCACTAATTTTTATTCAGTTATAGACCACATTGAGCAAGTGTTGTTTTTCTCAGGTGGTAAGAGAATTGGGTTTCTAAAATCCCATGTGTTGTAAATTGTGTAATGTAGCAAAATTTTATATATTGAATAATTATTAATATTAACATATTTAATAAATTATATGTTAAAGGTTACAAATAGTTAAAATCTAATGCTCTATATTACATAATGTTTACTGGATCCAGTTAGGACATCATGAAAAATCTCAGTCATAAATGTTTTTAAGGGGTTTTCATTTTGCTTTTTACATAATATTATGGTTACTTCCAGTTACATTGAATCCTCTCTTCCATTCTAACCTCAGGAGCTCAAATACAGGCTATATTAGATAAAGACTTAGAGGACATTCAAATCCATTTTGTTAGTCTGCTGTAAGTAAGCTTTGGTGTCCAATTTTTCTACTCATGTAATCTTTTTATTCACTTAATACTTAAGTTACTGAAAATGTATAAGCTCCTACCATTTGATAATTGTAACTTATCAGGATCGTGAGTAAAAGATGAAGATACAAATGATTTTTACTTTACAAGGGGAAACTTAGAAGAGATAACAGAAGCATATTTTCCTTGACTCAGAAAGAAGTAGGTAGAAAACTTGGATCAGTGGAGTATATTCTGAGGGCGCCAAATTATCAAGACTTTACCATCCAATCATGTGAACCAAATGTAGCTTCATTAGATCCAATTAGGAATGAAATAAAAGATGTTTCCTGTATAAGTCTTTGTTCATTAAAATATATATATTTGGAAATATAGTTCAATGATTCTCTTTTTCAGGTTGCTGTGAAAATAATAGATAAAACTCAGCTAAATCCCACCAGTCTACAAAAGGTATTTAATTTTTTTAATAGTAAGTAATTAGAATGTGAGTTTATTAATTAATATATGAGTTCTATAAAGTCGTTTATCCTAAATTTCTAATTAGGTACATTACTACACTTCATCAATATATGAAAAAAAGACATGAGATAAAACAATATTTATAGTTACTATTTAACATTTATCAAGTGGCTGAAAAATATCTACTACTAAAATGCATGGACGATATGAAAGGAATTTATGTATTTCAATTCAGTAGAATAAAACTTTGTGTCATATTTTGAAGCATTCAGGATTCTGCTTTGTTAAAAATCTGTTTGTAAGTTAATATTTTCCATAGATGGGTTTCCTTTTAATTACTCCACTGGCTTTTTTTCCTTCTCCCATAAGATCTAGTCTTTCAGCTAACTTACAGTAAAAGATATGAACATTTCTTCAAAGTATAAAAATATAAAACAACGGGGAGAGAATATAAAACAGTTAGAATGGGGGTTGCCCTGGTAAACCCTGGAAAACTTTACGTGTTTCATGTTGCTTTATTAATTGCTTATGTGAGAAAACTTTCTCAGATAGACATTTTAGTTTATAAATGAAGCAGATATGTTAACATTTCTGCCATATATGTTAAGTTTGTGTATAGTGGGATAATATACATTGTGATGTTTTTAGAATATAAAAGGATGACAGTTACATACGAGTATGTCAGTGTTACATAAATAACTTTGGATTCCTAAAACAGAGCGAACCTTATAAGAAATTTTTAGTTTCGTGTGTTTAACTACACCTGCTGTGATTCTAACATTTAAATTAAAAATTCGTATCTGTGATATCAAGGCTTTCCGCTTGGCTTAGTGCGAGGTAGTTCAGTTTGTTTTATATTTCTCCTTAGATATCTGGCTTTGTACTTACTGAGATTCCTTTTAAGTTTGACAACCAATGTAACTCTTCATAGCATTGATATTTCTGGTCAGTGAGAACGCAAAAGGTTTGCTGGATTCTTGTTTCTCTGTGAGAGTGAGATAATATACCTCAGGGATGTCTTGAGGGAGAACCTTCTAGCACCAGTCTTTCAGCTCACCACGATGCGGTAGAAACAGTTATAAACAGGCATGCTCCCTTGGTGGATGAATTCTCCAAAGATGCTGTTTTTTCCTAGGCTGGAGCCACAGTGGGGCTAATTTTTGCTGGCCCCTCTGCTAGGAATCCTTTTAAAGGCATGAACTGCAGAACTCTGCCCAGTGACCCTGTCCATGGTGCATTTAGCTTTTCCTCTCTTCCTGGATTAAGCTGTGGTTTACTGTGCTAAATTGAGGGATTTTAAGTTTAGAATGATTCCAGGCCTGTTGTGCTAGTTGGACACACAGTAATGTAACTCCCACTCTGTCTTTCCCAAGAAGGCCCAGGGGAGATCATAGAACCCAAGTGCTTGTTGAAACATGCAAACACGAAGCTGAATAGTGCTTTATTTATCTGAATGAGTAAAAAATGTACTTGTTGGTGACAAGAAATTTCTGTTGCAAATTGTGCTAATCTTGCTGATATGGTGTTGCTTTTCTAAACAGGCATATAAAGAATGAAATTTTTGTTTTCTTTAATCTGTGAAAGTAAAAGCTAACATGGAAATTCACTAAATGTAACCAGTCCACTGTGTATATGTTGTTGTCTTTTAAGTAATTTTCATTTACGTCCATCGATTTGGTTTCTGTTAAAAGTTTTGGGGAAAAAAACAGCTAAAGGCTTGATTAGTTCTCATGCACTGTGGAACATTCAACATTTGGCCTTACCCGTTAAATGCCAGTAGCATTTCCCAGTCAGTCAGATCTGAAAATCTAAAAATAAATAGAAGATCTAAAAATAAATAATGGAATGAAAAGTAAGACACTTGTTTTCCTTAGCATTGGCATTCAAGTCCTATACGTAAAATATAGCAAAATGTGCTCTCCAGGTCTTAGGTATGCTCGTTAAAAGGGAGATCATACTAGCACATATATTTGAACTAAGGATTCATTTTCATCTTATACCAAGAGTGTTTGGTTAAATCTTGTCCTGGACTTGATCTGAATTTAAGCTGTTCTTCATTTATCGGCTTCTGTGTATCACATAGTTACAGGAAATATTCCTTTCTTTGCCAACATCAATGATCGATGAGAGTAATCTAAAGTTGATACCTCAACTGTTCAAAACTTCTAAAATGTCAAGTTCTTAAAAACAGTTTGGTCTCTGGAATTGTTAGGCATCTTTATCTTCAACACTGTTCACCAAATATGCTATCATTCGTATTTCATATTTTGAATTCATGGAATCCAACTTGAAAAGTTTTCATAGTTCTCAAAATATTTGCATAGATGTTGTTTGTGCTTCTTCCTTTTTGGAGCCCTGGTCCCACCTCCCATATTAGTAGTTTCTAGAGCAGTCTATCAACTTTACTAGTGGTTCCTGGGGGTCTTTTAAGCCGCCTAGTGATGTGGGAGGAAAAGCAAAACAATGAAGCACTTTTATTCATAATTCAGACACTTGAAATGTAAGATTCATGATCGTTTTCTCAGAAACTTCAGCAGGTTTTGAAACTGGGACACGTTTAATGTGTACACAGATGACAGAGTTTGTGTCAGCCGGTCTCAGCTCAGACAGCTCAGCCTATCTCACCGGGTGCAGTGTATCTATTGTCTGTATACTGGTCATTAATTTGCACTTTCTATTATTTTACTATGTCACGTTACATTCCCAATTCACAAAAATGGCTCAGTGGTTCAGAAATGATTTGCTGAGTAGTAAAACCATAATGAAAATAGAAACAAGATTGAGACAACTCAGAATTATGTTGTTAAATAAACGAGGACTGTTGCGTTGAAGTTATAGAGAATGTCAGTCTCTGCACTAGGGCAGTGATTTTGCATAAGCAGGAGAGTATAAAAATAGTCAATAATTGACATTTACTGTTAGTATCTGGTGTTTTCTGTTATATAAAATGTTGTCCAGTGGTGACCCACACCACTTAAACTTGGGTGAATTTTCAGATAAAACCAATAGGCCTCTCTAGTCAGCTGGTTAAGTTTTCTAGACTATCTGCAAAATCATCTTTGTCATGTTGATAAATTTGGTCATTAAAGGCAGAGGAAGAGGAGAGAACTGTGAAAGCAATATTCGAATTAATAATTTAGCAAATTATCAAGACACTAAACGTGTAAAACCAATCACAAAATTGACAAATATTTTGATCAAGGAGAAAGCAGAAAAGGCTCTCTGGCGGTATTCCTTAACCAATATCTCTGTTGGACATATGTTAAAATATCAGTTACTCTCACATGTGCATGCTTTATAGCATGTTTCACTTTACAGCAGAACAAAACCACTTATGTGCCGAGTGCTCCTTCCATATAGCTCTTTTCATGTGTGTGACTCATGTGAAGGAAAAGTCTTGACCAATTCTTTTATGGGTCAAATGAAAACCTACATGATAAAAGAAGAGTTAGCATTTTGTGAACTGGGCTATAGACTGTAAGAGCTGTCTTTGAATCAGTAATGACGAAATACCAGGAGGGCCTGTTTTGTACTCTGCAAGGAGTCATACTGCCATGTGACTACATAAGATGATACCGAATGGCCAGTCACTCATTGCTTCATTCTGCATGAAGTTAGTGGTCAGCAACATGCCTCGGATCTTGATTTTGAAGGAAATGCTGAAAACAGAGATTATCGTAAAATCATAGCTATTGAAAGATGTGTCTCTTTAGCATACAGTGTGAAGAATTGGCAGGAAGTGTATCTTTTACACTGAAATATGACAGATTTTGAGGGAAAAGGTGTTAAAATAAGTTTCTTTTAAAAGGTGACACCAATAATGTTGGTGTATAGCTAAAATATCAGCAGTTTAAATGTAAGATAACCAGATTTTCTGAAAAGACCAAACTGTGTTTTAAGCAGTTTATTGACCAAAAATCTGACTTTTAAAAACTTTGTTGGCCCTCTTTAGTTATTGGAGTCATTTCTTCAGGGAAACCCTTCCTGCCTCTACAATGTTAAATTCCCCTGTCCTCCTTAAAATTAAGCACTCATGACCAAAAATTATACATAAAGAAGCACTTTGGTTTGTTTGGGGTTTGGTAATAGTGTTGTTTTGTTTTTGATACTTGTATTCTACCTCTGATGTTTAAAACCTCTGCTCTAATTGCTTGACCTTTTATTGGTTATAAAGCATGCACCTATTTCTATGGTCTCCAGAAACTATATAAGATTTACTAAAACAGATACACAGGAATCTTTTTCATGGAAATGGAGGAAGCTAGGAATCTTTAAATCACCTAAGAATTTTAGACTGACCATCTGGCTGTTCTAAAAGTAACGTTCTCATATGGTTATTTGAAGAGTCATAGGTACATTTTTTCTAAGTTGGGCAGTTTGTTGACATAGTAAACTAGTCTATTTTTAATTTTTCGATGGGGACTTCAAAATGTCTTTCCCATTTTTAAAAAAGTTGCTTTCTCATGACTTTTTTTTGGACTAAAATGTTTCATTTCTAATTTTTTTTTTTTTGAGAAATAAAACATTACACATACAGTTGAAACATATGTGTCATTTCTTAGTTCTATTTCTATCTTTTCTTCCCTAGGAAAAACTACTATTCTGAATTTGATCTTTCTTATTCCCATTAAACTTTAAAAATTTTTTTACATGTGGATATGTACATAAAATACTACATATCGTTTATTTTTAAACTTCCTATCCTTCTGCAACTTGCTTTTTTTCATAAAACATTGTCTTACAGTTTTATTGATGTTAGTCTATATAATTTAGCTCATTTATTTTTACTACTATTATTGTGTGACTATGCCACAATTTACCCATTCTCCTTTTAATAGATATACTACAGTTTGTCCCTTTTTCTGTTAGTGGATATTTAGATTGTTCCTGGTGGTTTTTGTTTCATTTTGGTTTTTATTCTAGTTAGTTAGATTTTGTTTTTGCTATTACAATGGTGCAATGATCATTATTATGTACATGTTTCTGCGAAGATGTGTAGAAGAATATATCTCTTCAAGTGGAGTTGCCAGGTTGAAGGGTGTGCATATTCTCAACTTAACTAGATATTGTCATACTGCTCTACAAAGTGGTGGAACCAACTTATACTTCTGCTAACACTGTCTGAGAATTACTGTTACTCCACTTTCTTGTTCCACTATTACTAATTTTTGCCAACCGTATGGATGCAAAATGGTATCTTTTTTTTCATTTCTATGATTTCTAGTGAAGTTGGCCATATTTTAAAATGTAATTCTATTTTATGTTTAATATCACCTCTCTGGAATTATTTGATTTGATATCTCAAACAATTATATTTACTTAGCACCAGTTTGAGCTCATAGTTGTGTAAGGTGTTGGAAATGACTTAAGCAATATAAAGCAGGTACTAGTTCATAAAAAATTAGAATCTTATAGTCTATGAAGATAAAACTTTGGGAAAGTAGAACAGCCCATCATTTAAAGAGTATTTTCTTCTATTACTTTGCAATGTATAATTGACTACAGGTTGTCAAGTATGGGAAGTACTACTGAACAATCCTTTTGTTTTAGTTAGAAATCATCTCATATAGATTCATTTAATATATTCAGGTCTCTGTTTCTGAACTACTATTTCATGGGAAAAGTTAGCCTAAGTTGTTATACTGCTATGAGCAATAACTTTATAAAATATTTGATGTGCGAATAAGATGTCTGAAAGCTGAAAAAGGAGCAATATGATCCCAAAAACTAAAAAGCAGAGACTTTAATCTCAAGGGATCTGTTAATATAGGCAAATCATATATTAAAATCCCTGATTGAATGGCACCTCGGAGAGAGTTTAAACAAGGTCCTAGCAGTCTCTTGGAACTGAATGTCACGTGCAGCGTAAAGCAGCACCCACACTTTACATTAACAGGCCAATAAGGTGCTGTCGAAGATACAGACAGAATTTTTACAAAGCTCACAATGAAGGCAAACCCAAATCAGACCAAATACTTGAAAGGCCAATGAGATTGTGCTGAAAGGCACAAGAAGGTCTGGATGTCAACCTCCTTCTGAGCCCAGTTTACTGTGACTGCTGATAGCCTGGACGAGCTCTCTCTGTAGGAGTCAGCTTGCTCACTGCCTTTGTCAGGTTCTGAATGGCCACGAAGTTGTTTTCTGCATCCAGATCAAGCCAGCAGCGGAAGAAGTCCTGTGACACTGACGAGCCCAAGGGCGATACAGCGAGCAGGCCTGGGGGAGAGATGACGTGTGTTCGACTGGCCCCTGGCTATGATGCAATGGGTGATGGTCTCAATTGTGTCCACTTGCCCGCTTAGGCCCAAGGCATGGAAGGAGCAGTAGTTGAGAGGAGAAAAGGAAAATGTTCATAGTCGAGGCAAATGTTGATTAACACTGATGCAGTTTGGCTGATCCTGCCCCTAAGCCCTAAGCAGGAATTGAAAAGAAAATACCTCTGCACAGAATTGAGGATTGTTTACTGACTTCCGTTATCTAGAACCAGACCAAGGACCAAGAAGGAAACAAAGGCCTCTGACTAACCAGAAAAGCTGTCACCAGGTCCGAACAGTGCAGTCCTGCCTTTTAGTCATAGGCGACCCATCTGAAGTCTTCACTCAACACTGACCTCTCTAACGCAACATACAAGTTTAACAAACTCGGACTCTTTGTCCGGCCCTCAACACAGTTGAAACCATAAGTTCGAAGGGCACAAATGAATTCGGAGCCATTCTTAAATTTGTGTGTGCCAGAAACATCACAACGTCACCATTTAAAAATGAGAAACGAAAAGTAGAAAATCAACATATTTGCAAACCTCTATTTTTCTGACTTGTGCCTGGACATATGATCCATACAATAATTGACTTTTTAAATCATAACTCCATTTCAGAGTAGACTTCTTATCATTCTCTATATGTTCAGCTCTCTTTCTCCCCTCAACCCACTCCACCTTCCCTAAGGAAGAGCAGACACGGATAAGATTGGCCCCCTGGCTGCTAAAGGTCTGCACTGGGTTAAAAGATCACGTGTGTGTGTGTGTGTGTGTGTGTGTGTGTGTGTGTGTGTGTCACTGTTGCGCCCTCTCCCTGCTCCCTTTCACTCAAGCAGCTGGTGCAGAAAACTCTGGTATCAGCCCAATCTCACCTCTGTATAGCCAACTCAAATATTAGAGTTTGGGCAAGGGTTAAGGGGAGACATGGAGAGGAAGAGACATCTTCGGCCTTTACTGAATCCACATGCTACTGTTCAGTTGGCCCAAATTCTCTAGATTTGGAGCGTTAATGACCCAAAAAAATCTAGCTAACAATTCAGTGCTTCTTTGAGAGGATGGGTTAGAATTCTGGCATTTCATTACCCTGAGTCAGTACACCACTTAAAACACCCTAATCACCTCCAGTGGAATCTACGCTTTCTCTTTCGGAATATCAGTTAGTGGTTCTATTTTCTAGAATTAGTTGCTTGATTTTGAATCTTAACACATACTCAAAGCAATGTATAGGACAGAAATGCCAAATCATGCTTTTAAAAATGAGCCTTATATTGTTTAAAAGTAAAAGAAAGGGAAGGGCAATTTTAACATTCATATTTCAAGTGACTTACTTTCATTTCATTTGGTTTTATATAAAGTGGTAAATATATTTTTATTCTTTAATATTATTGCACAAATCTCCTTAAAAATGCTACTGAAAATAGTTGGTTTCCTTTTCAAGTCTTATTTAAACATAGCTTTATATCATTTGATCTTTCATAAAATATTTGCTCAACCAATAGATATGACGACAGTCAGAATCCCTAAGGAAGGTTGTTTTTAGATAAAAATCATGTGAAGGATCATTTAGTATCATTTCCACAGTATTTTCCTTTTATTCCTAGTTAATGAAGAGCAGTCAGAAAGAAGTGTTATTGTATATATTTTATTGTTTTATTGTATATGTTGTTTTATTGTATATATTGTTTGATTGTATATATTGTTTTATTGTATATATTTCTCACACACACACATACACATACACACACACCCATTCGAATTCATCTACCAGTGTCGAGTTCATCCTGTAGTGTCTTACAAGCAGATTAATTTCTTCAAATGGATGTTTTTGTTTGTTCTCTGCTTAATGTCCTTTCTTTTTTTAATTAAATTTATTGGGGTGACAATTGTTAGTAAATTTACATAGATTTCAGGTGTACAATTCTGTATTACATCGTCTATAAATCCCATTGTGTGTTCACCACCCAGAGTCAGTTCTCCTTCCATCACCATATATTTGATCCCCTTTACGCTCATCACCCACCCCCCACCCCCTTACCCTCTGGTAACCACTAAATTATTGTCTGTGTCTATGAGTTTTTGTTTCTCATTTGTTGGTCTTGTTCTTTTTGGTTTATATACCACATATCAGTGAAATCATAGGGTTCTCTGCTTTTTCTGTCTGACTTATTTCACTTAGCATTATACTCTCAAGATCCATCCATGTTGTCACAAATGCTCCTATATCATCTTTCCTTAACGCCGAATAGTATTCCATTGTGTATATGTACCACAACTTCTTTATCCATTCATCTATCGAAGGCTTAATGTCCTTTTTTAACAGAAGTATGTCTACCTGTTTTCTTTAACAGTTGTTTCGAGAAGTACGAATAATGAAGATACTGAATCATCCTAACATAGGTATGAAATTTATATGTAAATTAATGATTTAAATTAATGATGTAAATTAATGATTTTCCTTCATCTGAGAGAATTTGAAGTTACAATTTTAAAGATTTTCATATAAATAGAAAAGTGGTAACATGAGAAACTGATACTTTGGGTAAAAATAGACTATAAAGAAGTTAACTGAAGGCTACAAATTGCTGTTTTCTACTAGTTTGTTATCTTCTCTCCACTAAAATGATGGATGAGACTTGGCGTTTATGCATATAAATGTTTTTTGTATCTCCTTACTCATTCTCTCTAAAAAGGGAGTTCATGCCATTTAGGTATTTCTTAAAAAATGAATTCTACATAATTTATGTAGAATTTATGCATAATTATGTATAATTTATGCATTGTGGTTTGATCATGGTTTGTAGGCAAAATAACTAATTTAAATTTAAGAAAATAAAGAGCTGATTTCAATTTTAGTAAATTTATTTCCATAAATTCTGGTTTCCCCCCATATTTACCAATATATTTATTGATTACATATGTTACACGAAGTCATTTGATTATAAGTGGAGAGCAATTCTTCTTTTAATCTGTTTATTTTTGAAACGCTTGTTTCTTGCACATTTAAAAATCTTTGTTTATTAGAAATATTATTAATGTGATCATTGTGGTGTATAATTTCAACTGTATCAGCCTGATGATTTAATAGTTTTTAATCAGAAACTTTTATAATGTCACATAATTATAGAATTTTGTGTGTGTCTGTACTAAGATTTTTTAACATTTTATGATAGGCTGATGATAATATAGTGTCTTTTAAAGCTGTAGTTAAAATTTTATTCTAAAATAATTTTATTCTGATTTTAAGATTTTCCTTTTATTACCCTATTCTAATTAGAAAAAGTAATGGTTTTTTTAATCCCAGAAACCTAACTCTCTTTTGACCCAGCAGTTGGTTCACTTCGTGGTAAGTAGTTTTCTTCCACAGTAGTAATAATCCCTGAGAAAATTTTTAAATTTCAAATTATCACTAATAATCTATAATAAATACTCAGATTTTCCACTGGTTTAGTGTTACCTTAAATTTTATTAAAACATATGCAATATGTGCTAACAGTTACAGAGTTGTATCTCTAATTTCTTTTTCAGTAAAATTGTTTGAAGTTATTGAAACAGAGAAGACCCTCTATTTAGTCATGGAATACGCAAGTGGGGGTAAGGATAAGGGGGATTGAAAAGCTATCTGTGATGAGACATACAGAATTGTCAACACGTAAAGTTTCATCCTAACACTTATGTCTTTATTGTTGTCAATGAATCTATAGTTTTATTAAAATGCCTTTAAACAATATCTTAAGGAAAAATCAGTGTTTGCTTTCAAAGACCTAATGATCCTATATTTAAAAGTAGGATTTGGGGCTTATTTAAAAATTACTTAGGGACGTTTTTCAAAACTAAATTTGCACTGCTACCTACGAATGTTTTGATTCTGTTATCTAAATGTTACAGCATACCATATTATGAGGAGGACTAGAAGCTCTTGGCTATAAGCGGGAAATCTCAAATTCAGAATGTAATAAAGTATATGGTAATAGCATATTCTATGTCAGATATTTATTTCACTGATTGTTCATATATGACAGATTCTCAATATACATGCATTTTCAAGATCATCCATAAAATGTTTCAATTTAAACAAGTATTAGTTTATATATTTTCTAAGTTAGAAGACTGAGTTGACAGGCAAATAGTAAGATGCTTTTGTACTAGAATGTAGTGTATGTTTTGGCTACATAGGGTCAAAAATAGGAATGATTTTTAAACATTTTTACATATATATATATATATATATATAAAATGGTCATTTTTATCTGCACTTTCCCTCAAATGACAGATACATCAGCTCAAAAATCACAGTTCTGTCAGACATAGATAGGGCTTAATTTTCTCAGAAACAGGTTTAAAATTCATGGATTTAAATCGTTCAATAAGTAAAAAAAAAAAAACTTGAAAAATTTTAAAGGGTCAGATAATTTAAGCAATTGAAGAAGAGGGAGGGCAGCTATAATTATTTAAACCACTTTGGCTAATTAACTTTTTTGCTAATCAATAGAAAAACTTAGTGTTATATCCTTTAGGCTGATAAAGTTTATAGATTTTTCTAGTGGTTCAGATTTGGTGTAACTAGAATAAAGAGGATGTATTCTAGTCCATAGCATCTAAATTACATATTTTTATACTCTTAGATTTCAAAAAGTTTTTACTACAAATATTTAATATGTTTTCATTGCTTTTTCAATTTTTATGCAGATTAAAAGCTTTAATAGATTTAGTAAATTTTTGCAAAGCTTTATTCCATCCTGAAAATATTTCAATGTAGGTTTTTTGGCTTAACCTGAAAACCTATGTTATTAATTTTTATTATTATTGGATTAAAAAAATTACTCAGCCATGCAAATGTACATAAAATGTAGGTCTATAATAAAACGAATGAACCTACAAATACCACATAATGAACTATTACTGTATTTTTCTTTCCTTTAGTTAGATTTATATAACAGTTTGTCAGCGTGGGAACCCTGACAATGTAGTTAGACTTTTTTTCATTTTAGTCATCTGAAGTCTAGGAAAAGGGGCTAGACATGCTTTGATATGAGAAATTATAGACTGCTAAAAATCTGTGGACAGCATTCTGTTTTTATGAAGGTCCACCACACATAATACGTATGTGTGAATACCTCTACGGTTTTAACAATGAATGGTAAGTACAGTCAACTCTCTATTGTGCTAATGAAGGGGAGCAATGGCTGCAGGAATAGAGGCCACTGGTGTCCTCACTGCTCTCCTTCAGTAGCGTAGTTGGGTGGGGCGGTGGACTGGAGAGAGACGTGTCCTGGAATTCAGCCCAAACCTGAACCGAATGGTCTCTCATTCAATCCGCTTCCTACTAATAACGTTTTCTTTTGTCTTGTCAGTCAACGGTCCTGTAACAAAACCATCATGGTTCTGGCAGTAAATCTAGAATCATTTTCTTGCCCTTTTAATCTATAAATGGCAAGATGACTCTGGAAAATAAAACACTGAATATTTTTCCTTCGAAGTTTCTAGATAGTTTAGGTTTGAATCTGACATGCACACAGAAATCTAGCATGAACATAGAGGGTCACACAAAACGGCCTCTTTGTCAGGCGTGGATCAGTTGATTCTGGTTCTTTAATGGGACAAAAGATTCCCAGTGATGGGAAGGCAAGGAACTCCTTTTTCATTTTGAACCACGTTTTGTCTGAAAAAGTCTGTTAAAAGAAGGTGTGAAGGCTGTTCCGGATTGGTGTGTTTATTCCTTCTTTCGTTCATGCAAATAGTATTTACTAAATGTTTTCTGTGTACTAGGTAATATTCTGGGTTCTAGGAACACATGGTTGAACAGAGAAAGTCCCTGCCCTCAAAAAGGTTACATTTTAGTTGGGGACGCAAACCATAAACAAACGATATATAGTAAGTGAAGGACTGAGTCATGTCAACATTTGGGGTCTGAGCGTTCCAGGCAGAACTTAAGAGTAGTCCAAATTTTTTAACTCTCGTGTATATCTTTCCCAGGCTAACCACTCATATCTAGAATTAACTACTCTCTTGGGTCATCTAGAGCATGCATTCATTTCTCTGTTTTCATCATCACATTATATCATTTGAATATGCGTGATAAAGCATGCCATCTGACATTGTAGATGTATTAGTTTCATCTGACATACCATTAGATATTTGATTTTTAATATTTATATTCTAAGATTGATTCTGCATATATGCATATGTAATATATCTGTATATCTAGATTCAAATATGCCATTTATTGAGTGCTTACTATATGCCAGTCACTGTGCTAATAAGCACGTGCATTATTTCATTTAATCCTCACAAAAGCCATGTGAGATAGACAATAGATAGAAACTGGGTCTTAATGAAATTAAGAAATGTTCCTAATGTCTCCCAGTAGCTACTTATGGCTAAACCAGTATTCATACCCAAATCGGTCTGATTCTAAAGCCTGAGTTTTTAATCACTGTGCTGTACTTTATAAGAACCCTCTAAGCCATTTTGTGAGCTTTCTAAAATTTGCATGTATATCTACATAGTGCAAATTGTAATGATAATAACACAAGAAACAGATTTCTCCCTCACACTGAGATATTTCATTTTTGATGTTGTAACTAAACATTAATTTGGTTTTCTTACTATTTTTGACTAAAGAAAAATGAAGAAACTTACAGGCACATGAAGTAATGGATCTAGTGGAGGAAAGTTTCTACCGTTTCTAGTTGTCTTTAAATTATTTCAGCAAATATGTATTGTCTATCCACTTTGTGTTCTGTCATGAGGATGGGGCAACAAAGCAAGTATGGGTGTGGTAATGGTGTGTTCAAGCAGTTTGCAGTTTGTTGAGGGTAACAAGAGATGCGAATAATGACGGTTTAATTCTGTATAATAAATAATTAAGTACAGAATAGATGAAGTGAGTCTGGTGAGAATCGGAAGGAAAAGAAAGAAATCAATGTGTATGGAAGTAGTGAGATGGAATTTGGCTAAGACCACATGACCAGGAGAATTTAAAGGAGAGAGAGCCAACATAATATGACTTTTGTTATATTATTTGAAATGTAGACCCCCAAATACAAAACCAAATGCAATTTTTGATTGCCCATGCTGTGGCTTCCCTTTATTAGAACGGATAATAAAGAGTTGACTGTATTTTTTTTTAACATAATAATTGAAAGCAGAAAGCAAGTTTTCTTGGTTATGTTTTATGACTTATTTTTAAAGAGATTTGCTAAATCATAAAGGTGCTATAGATACTCAATTCTGTGTATAATTCTTTTTCCCCCTATTCATGTAATAGTTTATGATTTATACAGAACTATCAGAAAATTGTGGGCCAAAGTTTCTTTAAAAACAAAGCAAAAACTTCACATTGCATATATTGTTAATTGAAAATCTATGTATATTTTACTGCCTGCTTTACCTTTTTGATTCAGGTGAAGTATTTGATTACTTAGTTGCCCATGGAAGAATGAAAGAAAAAGAGGCCCGTGCAAAATTTAGGCAGGTATGGAAAGTAGTTTTAAACTTTGTTTTGCTGATTATTTTTTTTTAGTGATGTACAATGGACAGTATCACAATCTGGGCTTCAGGGGACATGGTATTTTAAAAAGAAAAATTCCTGCCTTCTTATACTTTTTAAGAATGGAAAATGGAAAAGGAAATCTGTTCTTCCTGAATTTAAATTTAAAAGTTGCAAATGGTGATTTTCAGATGACCATAAATATGACATATGGATAGGTGACACTCGTTTCATTCTTTGACAGTCTTGGAAACACAGGCTAGACTACAGTAGAAAAGAAACACTTAATCCTTTATCCAATAATGGTCATCAAGGTTTGTTAGCTTTATGTGTACACAGCATATGTGTGTACTGTTTAAAGAGGTTATTGCATTATTTTCTTTCATAATTAAAGATGTCTTTGTGTTAGAACTCATATTTTTGTGGATGTAAAGACTATGGTCAATTTTATTTAGTCAGGTAGGCAAGGATCCTTACAAAGGTAGCAGAAGAGTGTGGTAAGATGTTTATATTTCCAGGTCAACTTGAATATGACTTGTTACACACATGATAAAACAAGAAAAAGTAATTTAAGTTTAGCTAGGATTTTATTTTTAATTTTTAGGAATCAAGGGATTAAAATTAGCATACTATATAGATTACTGTAGAAATGGCAAGTTAATGACTTGTAAATTGTTTATAAAATTGATTGAGGTCAAGTTTTAGCAGACCACTTAACTATACCCAAAACTTTGGGATTTTAATTATTTGGAATTTAAAATATTTCATTTAAAATAGCCCAATACTTATTCTATAAGCATGAACACTGATTCTACAATTAAAAGGGTCCTGTATTCAGTAAGTTTGGGAAACGCTGATATCAGATTTTCCTCTAAGACATTTTACATGCATGTTAACATATAAACAGCTGGAGAAGCCCTGAAGAAGGGGAAGAAAAAACCTGTTTAACTTTTTTTCTGTTATCGCCTTCTCCAAACTGATCATGGAGTGACTTTGTATTGTGAAACCTCTGTTAATATCTCGTGATATTAACAGACTCGTGACAGACTCGTGACTTTTGGAACACAATTTGCAAAATGCTTTATACCAAAGACATGCGTAGCCCTTTTATTCCAGATAAATCCCTAGAAGCATTCATCTTAAAATAGCTGAATCTGAACACAACCGGTAATAAGGAGGCAATGTTGAGAAACGGAATGGTGTTGAGCCACATACTGTTAAATTCTTTCTTGTCCATGGGATGGACGTCCGTGTCCAGGCTTACCTTAAGTAAAGCACTGCCGACATCACCTTAAATATCATTGTTGTCTCACTGTCAGTCAAGGTAGTTTTAGTTAGTAGCTGGCCAGCAAGAAAGTTCCAGTTGCCATTAAATATTCCCATTGGGATCTTAATGGATATTTTAAAGACTGTTCCTACTCACTCTATTCTTTTTAGTCAGCTGGTTTTATTTATTGATTGAAAAATGTATAGAAACTATACTATATTGAATTAGAGAAGGTTAAGGTGCCTGCACGTCTTTACTGATGGGTTGGCGCAGAATAAGAGGCTGGGACGCAGATATTTTCAAAAAGATTCAAGTAATCATGAATTGGCTTTTTAAAAAACTAAAGTCGGAATTCTTTTGAAATCAGCTTTATGTTCTTTACGTTGTACAGGTTGAGTGTCAAATGTGTGCTATTTAAAATGTGAAACAATGGGAAATATTTTTTAATTATTATTTATTATAAATATTAAATGTAATTACTATCTATCGATGTTCTCCCCAAATAAAAAAAGGTAACCAACTAACATTTATTTTAAAACCAGGGATACAGATCATACACACACCATTTTGTAGTTATTTAACAAAAGGTTATATTTGTTTATAAATTTTTTTTGAGGAGCTTATTTTTCTTTATAAATTAAAACTCTTAAAGAATTAATAAATGTACATTTTCTTTTTATTTGTTCTGTATTTTATGAAATTACTTTTTTAACTTTTTAAATTTATTTATTTATTTATTTATTTATTTATTTATTTATTTATTTATTTATTTTAAGGAGGGCGCACCTCACAGTGGCCCGTGCTGGGATCGAACTGGCCACCTTGGTGTTATCAGCATCATATTCTAACCAGCTGAGCTAACCGGCCACCCCTGAAATTATTTTAAAAAATTTTAACAGTGCAGAGATGTACTGTATTAGCAAGGATATACATATATACGTCTTACATATATACCTCCTCTTAGATACTAGGACAGTGTAAGACCACGTCAGCAGCCATTGAACATGCAATGCCTCTGCATTCCTTAGGATTTGAGGGTGTGCAAGAAAATTACAAAACTAACTCAACTTTTCCAATATGAAGGCTACGACTTCAAGCTTGGGAATTCCTGACTCACCTATAAGTAACTGCAAAGCAACCCCAACAATTGCACCTCACACCAAAACACTGACATGTCTGGTCTTAGGGGCAGTGCAGGGCTGATTGTAAATCATGGTTTCAAGATGCAAAACAGAAGGACCATAAGAAAGTTTCTACATCCTGTTTATGGAGGTGCAGAATGTTTTGAGATGGGAAAGGCTGGCCATAGAATAACACAGTAAAACCTGGGCTTGTGGGTGAGGATTCTTGAAGAGAGTCAGAAACCAGAACTTCTCTTCCAGAGCAGGAATGGTCGGTACCCTGCTACATAAGTCAGGTAATATTATAAACTACCACGTTTGACTGCTAGAGGTCAGAGATCGTAGAGTTTGGGGAACATGAATGCTTTTAGTACGGAACATTTTCTTAAATTATCTTTGCATTCTTAAGGCTCAAGGGGGTTTTGTCCAGAAGTGCTTGTAGCACTGCTTTCACAGAAATTGTTCTGTCTAATGCGAAATGCATGTTTGGTAACCAAATCATTATCTATAATGTGCCTTCTTCACTGTATCAAGACAAAGAGAATGTCATTATCAGCAAATTTCTGTCATCCATGATACAAAAATAGCCTTATAATATGAACATCTATAGCCCATCTATTATGTTCAATAAGATATTAATATTTACATATAAATAAATTTGTTTATTGGCCAATAAACATATTTTAATGAAAATTGGACATGAGAATTTTGAAGCATATTATTTAAGAAGACGAATACTGCAAATATTCATTGTAGGATTCTGCTATCTATTGATCATAATTCTTCACAATCACTCTGCTCAGAAACATGGAGTGGTTCTGTCGTACCTTCTTAGCTGAGAATTCAGACTTGCCAATCTGTCTGTCCAGGTTTACCATTACAGTTTTCCCACCTACTTTTCAAATACCTTGTGTTGCCTCCACATTAGCACATTTCAATCCACCTTACCTCCTACCTCTCCATCACCCGATCTCTGCGTTTCAAAACATTACCATCTTTCAGGGGTGGCTTAGATCAAATTGCACCAACTCCAGGAAGCATTTCTGACTGAATTGATTCTCTGTTTTTTATGATGCCCTTACTTCTTTGCACTTGTGCTTCTATGATTCTGCCTCGTATGACACTTACGTCTGTACTTGTTTTCTCCTCCTGATCAACTTTGAGCTCCTGAAGGGCGGGTCCATGCAGTGTTAGGTTTTGCATTCCCCTCCAAGCAGCACATTTTCCTGCACATAGCAGGTGCTCAATAAACTTGACTGTTGAATCAAAATAAATTTAATTGACGGACGTCTTATTCATTGTGTATTGATTTTGTTTTGAATTCATGTCTCCTCTGTCTGAACCATTTATCTACATTGGAATAATTTTATACTACTAAACTATCAGTTTCACTTCTACTTGGAAGTTTGTTTTTTTTTTTAACTCATATTCCTACTATCATGGTCATACTTCATATCACCTTCAGACCTTTAAATATCTCATTTCTCTTTCCATTGGTAAATGCCTGACCAATATTCAACATGCACACTGTGTTTACATTTAACCGAAACCACAGAATTGGATGTTCTGCTGTGCATTGAAATGGTCGTCTTCCTTTACATCAGATAGAATCATATGTAAAAAATAGCTTCTACTTGAATGCTGTCAGAATCTTTCTGTTTATGTATTTAATGTAGTAAAGAACTATCTAAGTTTATAACCTATTTCTCATTTGTACCTTTGGCTCTTAATCTGCTCACTTCCTCTCTGTTTAACCCTTGTCACCAAAGAGCCCTCTGTAATGGTTGACAACATACAAAATCTAGTTACAGGTGTAAATTACTTGGCCCAGCTGAATTAGTAACAGGTTTAAGATTAAATTTCATTTCCCCTCTTTTCTTTGATAATTGAGTTTCTTTTTAAGGCACAAAAATTTTCCCATTTCTTTGTATATGAACAGACAAATATAGGATATTGCTAAATACCCCACTGACAAGTTCTTAGTATTATAAATTGGCCTCACTAAAGAAACATGCCTTGAACACATTCGATGTAATTCCTAAAACAGAGTTTTGCATTTTGAACTTGAACCATCTTGGAATACTGATTCGTATTTGCTAAAGCTCTTATTCCAACACTGGAATAAATAAACCATTTGACCAAAACTATAAATCATACACTTTTGATCATGTAAACAGAGAAATATAACAACGCATACAAATCTTCATGGACTCTGACAAAAAAAAACAGTGTATTTTAGCAAGAGAATACTACTTTTCCACATTTAACAGTGAAAGTTTTGTCACTTTAATATATATATAGATTCCTGAACTAAAGGAGCAGTGAAATTATTAAATATTACTTGGAAATCTAACTTAGTAATTTATCTAAATTGGAAGTGATAATTGGAGAAAATTGTGATTTTTTTTGACCATAAATAATTTTTACTCTTTTATCCACTATTTCAGATTGTATCTGCTGTACAGTATTGCCATCAGAAGTGCATTGTTCACCGTGATCTTAAGGTAAGCCACTGATTTCATAACAAAATTCTTAATTAGTAACAGACATTTTAGAATATTAGAACTATTTTTGATCGCCTGCCTAATTGTGTCAGGCATTAGACAAGGAAATTACTTTTTATTTAATCCTGACAGCAACTTTATAAAAAGCAATAGTCTCACTGAGACAATGAAGAAACGATAAATGGGAAGTTATCTAGCATTAAAGACTAGAGGATTTGATTTGTCATGAATAAGCTTATTTTAATTGATAAATGTGGGACTTAGTCTCAAACTAAAAATGCCTGAGGTTGCATTAAATCAGAAGCAAGGTTAGGGCACATATCCCGGTTTGTTTGATGTAAGAGTCAGTGTTTATTGTTATTTATATTAAAGCCCAAAGTAATAAGGAAATTATTCAGATGTTTTTATGAACATCAAATGTGTGTGAATAGTATAAACTAGCATACTTTGGAATAAGAAATGTATGATAGCCAAGAAATGTTTGTGGTAATGAACACAGAAGCACACATATCACATTGAGGTACCGATTTCATTTCCTTTGGGTATAAATCCGGAAGAGGGATTGCTGCATCATGTGGTGGTTCTATTTTTAGTTTTTTGAGGAACCTCCATACCCTTTTCCATAGTGTCTGTACCAATTTACATTCCCATCAATAGTGTACAGGGATTCCCTTTTCTCTACAACCTCGCCAACACTTTTATATTTTGGACGATAGTCATCCTAACAGGTAGTAGATGATACTATGATTTTGATTTGCTCTTCCCTGATAATGAGTGATTTTGAGCATCTTTTCATGTACCTGTTGACCATTTGTATGTCCTCTTTGGAAAAATGGCTTTGGCCATTTTTTTTAAACATTTTTTTATTAGTTTCAGGTACACAACACAATGTAATAGACATTTATCATTTGTATCCCTCACCCAGTGACAACCGCCCTCCCCCATCCACTACCCCCTGACATCACACACAACCATTACATTTCCACTGTCTCTATTTCTAATGCTGTACTCCACTTCCTTGTAACTATATATTTATTTTATGTATGCATATATATAAAATTATAGTTGACATTCATTATTGTTCAGCTTCTTGGGTTGTTTTATTGTTGTTATTGAGTTGTAAGAGTTCCTTGTATAGTTTGGATCGTAGCCCTTTATCAGACCCATGGTTTGCAAATGTCTTCTCCCAATCCGTATGTTCCCTTTTTATTTTGTTGATGGTTTCCTTTGCTGTACAGAAGCTTTTTAGTTGGATGAAGTCCACTTGTTTATTTTCACTTTGATTGCCTGAGGTTTTGATATCATATCCAAAAGGTTTATAATATTGTGTTGAACACTGGAAATTTCAGAAGCTACACACACACACACACACACACACACACACACACACACACGCGCGCGCACACACACAGGTAACTATAAAGGTAGAAAGTCTCTGGGCTAAAACATTTGTCTTTTTTTTCCTTTCTCACAAATTGTTCCTTACCTAGGAGTCTATTCTTCTTTTTACTTCTTTTCCAATGGTTTCTATTAATGACTAGCACTAGTTTGTGTTTTATTGAAAATTCTGTTTTAGACAGTAAGTCTACTCCTGTATTTTGGCTCCATTTTTCTGAACTTAGATTTTCTAGTTCTGCAGATTTTTCTAGTTCTGTCCTCCTGCAGCTATTTGAAGGGGAAATCACTTCCTCAGAGGAAGAGAAAGGACTGTTCTCCTGCCTGTGTGTTTGACTTCCAGTTTATCACCTCATTTCTTACTTGAAAAAAAATATGCAAAAAATTATGTTCAACACCCTGTGTCCTCCCTCCAGTTCAATGCAGGGAGTTTCCGTGTGCTCCTGGAAGGAGCAGAAAGAAACCCCCCAGCTCTCAGAAGCCCCCACCCGCTCTGCCCTTCTGAGCCAGCCTGGGTACTTTGATGTCCATCCAGACATCTTTAAAGAGACCAAGAGAAGTCCAGCTTGCTCCCAGATGGTCTCGGAAGTTTACAATGACCAAGCCCTTACATCAAGACATCAGAATAACCTGGTTTGGTCATGCAATCTGGATATGTTATGATTTAATATAAATCTCCCAAATTGATTTTCTGGTATCATAAGTATGTCATAAATCACACCACATTTTTATATATTTTTGGGTGCTTGATATATCTCCATTTTCCAAAACAAATATCCCAAACTAGCATACCTTAAGGAAAGAAAAGAAGAAGGGGTGTGGGGACGCTATGATGTGCAGAGTGCCTGACTGATGACCATTGGACCGTCCAGTGACAGAGAACTCTGTTCATTTTAGTCCAATTGTACTCTTTCTTGGAACCTGATAAAACACATCTACAAAGTAACCTGTAACTTTGTTAATCTATTAGTTGTTAACAGTTTGAAACAAAACATGTACAAAAGCAAATCCTTTATTGAATTGCTTGCGTTTACAAAAGGCACATGAGCAATTTTTTCTTTGAATGATTTTGATTTAGGATTTTGGAAAACCAGCATTTTGAAACATGGGGGTGGTGGGGATCACTGCTTTCTACCATACTATACCACCAGAAGAATATCTAGTTTTAGAACAGCAAAAGGAAGCTTAAAACAGACAGGATCTAAGGGAGTCTGTATTACGGTGCATTGTTTTATTGAAAGAACAGAGCATGAGGAAGCGTTCTGTAAGAGAGGACAAAGGATTGAATTCAGGGGTCACAGAAGCCCTGACTGGCAGTTACTTTAGGTAATAGCCTTGCGTTCACCAGTGCTACTCCATTAAAATAAATAGAGCACCTTTGGGTAAACTTGGTAGTTTTAAGCCCAAGACAGATTAGTGTTATGTTGACTTCTGTTCTTCAGAATAGGTCATATTAAGATACAGTTCCAGGGAGTGGCCAGGTGACTCAGTTGGTTAGAGTGCCAGCTCTGAACAGCAGGGTTGCTGGTTTGATTCCCGCATGGGCCAATGAGCTGCGCCCTCCACAACGAGAGTGAAAGACAACAATTTGGAGCTGATGGGCCCTGGAGAAACACACTGTTCTCCAAAATTCCCCAATAAAAATTAAAAAAACACAAAACATACAGTTCTAGGATGTTTCTTACCTTGAAGAAAAACGTGGGTTTAAAATAACCTATGGAACAAAATGAGTTTTAAATAACTTT
Organism: Rhinolophus hipposideros; assembly: GCF_964194185.1. Lineage (NCBI taxonomy): Eukaryota > Metazoa > Chordata > Mammalia > Chiroptera > Rhinolophidae > Rhinolophus > Rhinolophus hipposideros. Next base: position 11,025,210 of record NC_138072.1, read on the forward strand.
TCTTAAATAGTTGCAGTTATGCATCTAAATGAGAGTTTTTACAGGGTTAACATTTAATCTTCTGTAGATGTAATTCTGAATGGGTATGCGCTGAAGTACAATGCTGGCCCTCTAAACTTGGTATTACCTTTAAAAATGAGGGGCAAGAAATACATGTTTGGGATCTGAAACAATTATAATGAATATTTTCCGGTATGTAGGTTCTTTACATTGTCCTTTTTATGATTTTCCTCTTAGGCTGAAAACCTTCTCCTTGATGCTGATATGAATATTAAAATTGCTGACTTTGGTTTTAGTAATGAATTTACAGTCGGGAACAAATTGGACACATTTTGTGGAAGCCCCCCCTACGCTGCTCCTGAGCTTTTCCAAGGAAAGAAGTACGATGGGCCCGAAGTGGATGTGTGGAGCCTGGGCGTCATTCTGTACACATTAGTCAGTGGCTCCCTGCCGTTTGATGGCCAGAATTTAAAGGTATCAGCTACATTTGATACTCATGATTTATACACAAGCACAATCATTTTGAAAGCCAGTTATCCGTGCTTTCTTTTGCTTTTCTAAGGAACTGCGGGAGCGAGTATTACGAGGGAAGTATCGTATTCCCTTCTATATGTCCACCGACTGTGAAAATCTGCTGAAGAAATTATTAGTGCTAAATCCAATTAAGAGAGGCAGCTTGGAAGTAAGTAGTGTCCTGTTCTCCAGGTTTAAAGTTTCACAATTAAAATATTCCAGGAACCGAAGAGCATTTTTACTATTTTTTTTCCCTTCTGTGTTTTTAGGGAAATTGCCAAATCATCCAATTTGTCTGTGTTTACAGCTAAAGAAAAGTAACATGATTCTTTCACTACTCAAAAAGTTCTCGCAGAAAGGTTCCTCTAAATACTGCTATTTCCTCTTGGTCCTGAAGTGAGTGAAGTATGAAATTCAAACAACATAAAAATAGGGATAAAGTTGACTTTTAGTTAGCGAATGAGGAAAACTAGCCTCTGGCAGAATTGCTTGATCCAATATAGAAACCTTGTGTTTAGGAAGTACAAATATTTCAAAGATAAAAGAAGACAATGAAAATTCTAATCCAATAAGTACTTCATTTCTGTATCTGAAGTTAGAATCTGATGTAAAAAAAGAAAATCAATAGAAATCTCTCAACATCAGTACAGAAAATTTACAAATATTTAAAAATGTTGAACATATTGGAAGCAGGTATTTCATTTAACACACTGTTGTGTTGCTTCCTTACATTCCATATGTGAGGTGATTTTTCATGATAGACACTACTATAAATTTACAAAGTATATTACAGCAGAATAACATCCTGATACTGCGATGAGTACCACTTATTTTTGCCCGTCTCTTTTTGACGAGTGATATTTTAGCCTGTGCTAACGTAATTTCAGAGATTCAGCGTGTATTGTTCACTAGTACTTTTTTGTCTTCATTTATTTGCCTGAATAGATAGGATAGAAAAATTCAGAGCATTAACCTCATTTAAACTGTACTTTTTTAGTGTAGCAATGAGGCTTTCTGGCACGGACTCCATGCTGGTTAGGAGGCCGCCTTATAGTGAACCATCCCTGTGTACAGAGCTCTCAGGTTAGTTTGGGCTTTGTCATTTTATTTCCACAAGTATTTTTCACGAAAAGTATGTTTTGATGGAAGTTAAGGGATGGTGACTTCCATTGGGAAATTATTTTAAATGTTTTATATCACTGAATCAATTATCAGATACTTTTTAATGAATTATTTGTTTAAATGTGATTAGTTCCTTCCTCTGATTTTTGTATTTTTCTTTTTCCTCTGGGGTGGCAAAGGATATGTTAATAATGTTTTAAAAGAGAAACCTGTGCGATAGAGAAGCCCACTTTTATATTACTGCTTTTCTAAACTTACTTTCAACCATTATTCATAGAAACTTCTGTGAAGTTAAAATTGTTGACTCTCATATCAGTTCTAAAGTTTAGTCTTGCTGTATGACTCACTTTTATCATAGGAGCCTGGTTTACCTGAATGTCACTTAATAAAATGTCCAGAGTTGAGGCATCAACTCAGCTAATAAGCAGAGCAAAAAGACCATACAAAAATTATTGTTACAGGATGTTACAAATCTCTATGGCCAGGGGATAAGATGTACTTAGTGTCTTAAAGATGATTCATTGACAGTAGCCAAATATTTAAGTCTTTCATCCTGAGCATTAAAATTTGAATGATTAAAGTATTAGAATTCTGAGCTGAATTTAAAAGCCAAATGGTTATTATGAAAACATTTGGTCATCGGAAGCTCAACTTGATATATTTGAATATAGTTTGGAACCTCCTGTCCCAGCTTATCGAAACTAAGTTTGTCAGCCATGGAACCATGAGCCTGTATTGGAAATATTATCATAATATTGCAGACATTACCATACAAAGGCTGGTCTGCTTCATAGTTCCCAGAAATGACTTCCCAGAGGAACCTGACACCATTAAAAAAAAAAAAGATTTCTTACTCTAGCACCTAAGACATTGCCCTTGAAATATGTCAAAATTTACATTAGTCTTCACTTTTATTTTTTATACCAACTTTATTATCAATTTTACAACAAAAAAATTCATGAACTATTAAAAATATAGCTGTTTTCTAAACACCGATCGTTAGCGTATAAACATAAAATTTTATACAGTAGTGTTTCCGTATCATTTTTCCCCCCAGTAAGTTGTTTATTTTTTTAACATAAAAGTCTTAGTATGTACTTTTTGCTTTGTTGTATGAGTGAGCGCCTTCCTTTATCAATAGCAAGGTTGTCGTCCTTGGGTCATGTCATAATTGATTTAAGTAGTTCCTACTTATTGTACATTTAAGTTGTTTTCATTGTTTTTGCAATAAGTAATGTGATATACTTTTTTCCCTTTCGGATATGTGGTTAGACAAATTCTCCAGAGCGTAATCACTGGGTCAGAGGGTACAAACAGTCTGATAGGTCTGTGTGCGTTATTGCCAGAAGATCGTGTGTGACCCAAGGCCTTTGAAAGTAAAGCATTCTCCACAGCTTGATTCAGTATTGGATATAATAATTTCTAGTATTGGATACCTTTATGATAGTCAAATATGATAAAAATAGTAGTCAAATATAAAAGTATATAGTTTGCCATAATTTCTCTAATTTGTATTTATTGCAGTAGAGATAATGCTCAATATTTTTAATGAATAGGTTAACAGTACTTCTTAACATACACGCTCTCTGTGCCCCTTAACTGCTTGTCCAAGGGGGGCTGGTTAATCAGCCTTGTACGTTTGTATCATCTCTGTGCATGTTCATATGAAGTATTTGCTGGTAAGTCTCATATTTAAAAAAAAAAATGGAACTTTATTTTTTTCAGGTATTACTTGATGTCTTGAGTTATTGAATAGAATAAAATACTAGTCTTTTTTCACTATGTAATTTATTAATATTGAAATCGATTTAGAGAATCTTGTATGGCTATTTATTGTTTTACTAAACTTCTTATTTCACTTATTTAACACCTTCCTGTTGCTTCTCAGATATGACTGCATACTTTATTAAAGTATTTCTTAAAGCCTTATCAATAAACTACCTTATTTATCTTCCCATAAAAACTGAGATTAATTTCACGTTCAACTTGCTTTATGTATAGTTATTTCTAGATCTAAGCAGTTTTATAATTTTTTCAGTCTGTATACCTATATAAATACCTAGATACTGTAAATACTCTTCCTAATTGCACTAATAATGAAACTAATATTTTTTTCCTATTTATTGGACTATTGGTATGTGTAGATTTTTTTTTTTATTAGAAAGAAACTCAAAAACTTTTCTGCTATCCCCTCTACATATATCTTCTTTCATTTTTCCAGTCCTTAACCAGGATGGACAGTGTTACCTTTCAAAATAATGCAAAATTTGAGCTAAAGCAAAGCTCCTTCTTATTGACCTTTCTCTGTCATCTTTGGTCCTCTTCAAAAAGTATTTATTTTTACTTTTCAGCTGCTGCTAAGATACTCTTAAATATCTTGTTGAAGTCCAGCCACTACAAGTGACAGTAAAGCAAAAAAAATAATAATAATAATAATCTTTTATTTTAAAATAAAAGATTTTTAAGTACAAATTCAGAAGCGTATGGTGTACTTTACAAAGGTTGAAACCATTTAAGAAAAATTATTTCCATCTGGCTATCCTATAGTTCATAACGTTTTTATGTGCACCTAAGAGTAGGGTGTGTATTTCCATTGTTAATTTATTTAATTCCTTATAGTCCATCTGAATCAATTATTTTGTTAGAATTTCTCAGCAAGTAGTCATTTGTGTTCATTGGCTAGAGTGATGGCTAGAGTAAACTTTCTTTTGTTAAGTTTGGAATCTTGTTTGACCTTTTGCTGCTTGTTTTGAGATATCTAAAAGAAATCAGAAATGGATTCATTTAAGTGGTCTAGTACAGTTTTTGGCCCGGTGATTTATGCCCTGCCTGAAACCACCCAGTTAGGGTTCCCTGAACACTGTGCTGTCACACAGCACCTCCATTTCCTGCGGACATTTCTCCTGGGCTTTTAATGAACTCTGGGGTTCCCATCGAACAATTGTGTATCAGCATGAGGTTCACACAGCTAAGGGACGGATACTTTCACCTGTCTCTTCGCTTTCATTTATCCATGTTTGTGTTTTCTGTGCCTTATTCATTTATCCATGTTGTGCTTTCTGTGCCTTATTCTAAATTCAAAGGAAAAGACCTTTGAATTCAGAGTTAATAGAATTAACTCCCCTACATGTTCCCTTAAGCAGATCTTTCTTCCCCCCTTTACCTTCCATTCCTTTCATCGAAGGAAAATTTTTCTCAGATTAACTTTGTTTTGCTTTGACACACCGCTGTGTTTGAGAGACCAACTTTGCTAAGTGGACTCTTGGAGATCCCCAATGACGAAAATAATAAGAAAGGCAAGCAAAGCCGTGTTTTTCTCTTTCTGTACCCGATAGCCTTTCAGTATCACTGTGATTTTCCATTTCCCCTGAGTCAGCCTTGCCTCAAACCTCATTTTGTGTGAGGACTAGCAGAGTCAGGGCTCCTTCTCTGTGTCCTCAGATTGTTCCTTTTCCAGGGCTGTTTCTAAAATGTCGCTGATTGTCCTTGTTGATGAAATACAGCACTTCTCCACTGCCTGTCAGATCACGTGTGCGGGGATAACTGTGTCTCCCACTCTTCCATTGCGTTTGTTCCAAGTCAGCGTGGAGTACGTCCTCCCTGTTCCCCGTCTTATCCCTCTGCCTTGACTTTTGCACCAACCCACATACTGCTTACAGTTCACGAGTCTGTTCATCTCCTACCTCCGTGGGGTTCCTTCCTGAAGGCTCCATTCCACACTGCAAGTTGTTCTTTTTGGTCTTTAGTAAAACTCACTGCTAATAGCTCCATTTTCAGTAGTTAATTCTATCGTGTCTTCACGTATTGTCAGGTTTCATGAGTGACTCTTGTATCCCATATAAAAGACAAACCGCGTGAGGGCTTGGTCCACACATGTATTTTCCCCTTGAAGTGGACAAATACATAGTGATTTTGAGATGAGCACCAAATAAACAGTCTGACTTAGAAACATGAGGAGTTTTGGATTATCTTAAGTGTGCTTTTAATTGCTTACCTTCCAGCTAATCTGTGATTATTGCTCCTGTATTTCTGACTTAATTCGTGGTTACCCTCGTCTGCCAGGCCCCTGAGGCAAAATCCTCAAAACCCTCCCAGATTTCATCCTTTCCTTCCTTCCCAGAATGAATTTTGTCACCTCTGCAGGTTTTCTTCCTTCCATTTCCCCATGTCCAGTTCAGTCCTTTGTTGTCTGTCTCCTGGACATTTTACCTGCCTCCTAAGCTGTCTTCTTATTGTCAGTCTCTTCTCTGTATTTTATTTTACTCAGGCCTTATTTTAAAATACTACCTGGTTCAAAAGCAACAACAAGCAATTGTGCTGAGGAAGATAGTACAAAGCACACTTTTTCTCCTCAAGGTCCTTAAATACAGTGAGGGAGACAGACCCGTACACGACTAACTGGAATAAAAGGGAGAATGTAATAATAGTGACAGTAGGACATAAACAGTTCCAGGGGACACAGAGGAAGGACGGATGAGTAATGCAGACAAGAGGTTTTGTTCACTGAGTCTATAAATATATGTCGAGCACTTAAGCAATGGACATGCACGACTGAACAAATCAGACCTAGGTCATTCTTTGTTTGGGTCTATGGTCTAATAGCGAAGATAGATAATTAACAGGTAAACCCAAAATATTTACCTCATGACATGTTGCATTCATTGTAGATAAAGATCAGAGTGTCATGAAAGAGAGTAGTAGCAGAAGGGGCCAGAGTTGGTGTGGCCCTTGAAAGGTAAAAAGGAACTTAGATGGAAAAAATATGGGGAAACATTCCAGACAGATACCCTTGTCCTTTTGGCCACTAAGAAATCCAAACCAGGAGTCATGAACTCATCATCTCCCGCTACCATACTCCGAATATGGTTGTCTGGACATCCCCTCCTCCCATCTCCTTGGGTCCCTTGTCACAGTGGAGAGGGGACTTTTCTCTTGTTCAGGACCCACCCATTCCTTCCTGTGCTGGGTACCTCACTCCATCAGTAAAGCTTTCTCTCCTGGGCCATCCCAACCTCCCCTCTACTGACTTCTTTCCCTCCACCTTCACACATGCTGAAATATCTCCCGTTGAAAAAAAGGCATCTTCAACCTCACTGTCCTCGTCCAGTATTGCCTTCTTGTGCCTCCCTTTCTGGCCAGACATTTTAAAAGGCATCTCCATGTAGTCACCAATTCTTTGCCTATCCCTTTGCCCCCAAGCATTGCCTTCTGGCTCCCAACTCCACTGAAACTGCCCTCAGTGGAGTCACCTGTCCTTGGTTGCTAAACACACAGGTTTTAGTTATCACCTTATTTAGTTATCACCTTATTTGACAGACAGGACACCACTGTCTCCTCTTTGAAAAACTCTTGCCTTGCCACCATCAGTGTGACTCTGTGCAGATTTTCCGCCTCCCTTTACTTTTTGGGTTACTTTTATTTCTAATCCTTCAATGCTGGTGTTCCTTGAGGCTCTCCCCTGAGCCCTTTTCTCTTCATTCTTTATTCATTCCTCTTGGAGAATCCCACAACTCCCTCAGCTTCTGTCATCATTTGCCGGCTGACTCCTAAGTCTCCATCCCTAGCCCAGATTTCTCTAGAGCTTCAGAAGTTTTTACAGAAAATGGCTGTCTGACCCTCCCATAGCGCCTCAAACTCACCTTGTCTGAAACTGAGCTCCGTCTTCCCCCCTCCAGGCTACTTCTCTTTCTGAATTTCGTTTCTCAGGAAATGCTAGCAGCCTCGACTCAGTTGTCGAATCCAGAAACCTGGATCATCGATTTCTCTGAGCTCTTTCACCTCCCCCCGCCCCACCCCCCATATCCAATCATGAAATTTTGTTGGTTTTTACCAGCCGTATATTGACAATTTCTTTTTTTTCTGTTGCCACTGCCTACCTTTAATTCTGGCATCATCTCTCTTCTAGATTCCAGCTAAGAATGCCTCTTAGTTGGTTCTGTGCCTCTAGCCCCTCAATCCACTCTCCACACACTGGCCAGGGAGGGTTTTCAAAATCACTCTTCCAAGATATCCCTTACATGATTGAAAGAAACCTTCAGGATTTGGTCCCTACTGCTTTTCCACCTGAGTCTTGTTCCATAGCGCGTGTCATACTCTGCTGTCTAGTCAGACTGAACCCCCCACACATGGCCTGCTGTGGTTTGCCCGTGGCCTCCACACCTGCCATTGCCTCTACCTGGGTCCTCACCGGTGTTTTTGCCTCCCTCCCAAATCTTTGTTGTGTGATTAACTCTTAATGACTCTTCCAGAATCAACTTTCACTTAGGGTTCTACTATTTAGAAGTCTCATTCCCTGAGTTATTATTTTCAAACTCTTAGATTTGTAGTCTTAAATTTGAGAGCATCACTAAGGACTTAATTTGAAAAACCAGACGTATTTATGTCTAGCTTATGTTTGTTAGTTTTCTTGTTTGCCCCATCTCATTCATCATAATAACAACAAACATTCAGCTCCCAAGAAAAAGGAACATGTTGGTAAAAAACCAGATTCCTTTGTTGGCACTGATGTATGTGTGTGGAGAGCTGGGATTTGTTACATATTTATTTTAAACATGTGTAAAGGCTTTCGTTTTTAAGCACCTGAGCTGCCCTCTCCATACGCCTCCCTTGGTGGCAGCGTTTGTGCAGTCCAGGTGTAGAAGGAGGTAAATTAAGGTTCAAGGAGCAGATGGGCTAGATTAAAGCTTGACAAGTACAGGAGGGATTATAGGTGCTGTGTAGCTGTCCTTATGGAGTACATTCTATTCTTTGAAGATTTTTATTTACCTTCCAACCAGGAAACTCTGCCAACAACAAAATTTTGCTTCTGCAGATGTTGGCGCCTGACTGTTGTCTAGGCTTCTGCCAGGCGTCCTGTGTGAGAAGGGGGAGATAAAGGGCAGGAAGAACCTTCCAATTCTGGAAAATCATGTGGTGGGAATTTACAGCTCTGCTTTGTCCTTTGTTTTTTTTTCTTCTGCTGTGGACCTTCCTCAGCACTTTTTCTTTCTTGATGAATAATCACTCAAGACTTAGCAGCAGCATTCTTCCTGTTTAAATTTGTAGTGGGTCTACTTTTACTTAAATTAGTTGGATAATGTACTTAAATTACCATTGCTCAAAGCGGTTATAAGAAATAAGTTATGGCTGCATAAAATTCCATTGTACGTATATGTACAGCACGTCCTCCTTATCCATTCATCTGCTGAGGGACATCCGGGTGCTTCCATGTCTTGGTGCTTGTCAATAATGCTGCAGTGACCGTGGGGCGCAGACATCTCTTCAAAATCCTGTTTTCAATTCTTGGGGATAAATACCCAGAAGAGGGATTGCTGGGTCACATGGTAGTTCTATTTTTAATTTTTGGAGGAACCTGCATACTGTTTTCCACAGCAGCGACACCATTTTACATTCCCACCAACAGTGCACAAGGGTTCCAGTTTCTCCACATCCTCGCCAACACTTGCTATTTTCATTTTTTTCAATGTGGCCATCATAACAGATGTGAAGTGGTATCTCACTGTGGTTTTGATTCCCCTGATGATCAGTGATGTTGAGCGTCTTTCCATGGGCTTGTTGGTTATTTGTATATATTCTTTGAAGAAATAGCTATGCAAGTCCCGTGCCCATTTTTAAATCAGGAAGCTTTTGTCATTATTGGGTTGTAGGAGTGCTTTATGTATTCTGGATATTAATCTTCTATCTGATGTACGGTTGGCAACTATTTCCCTCATGCCATAAGATGCCCCCACTAGGTTGCCTTTTAACAGCCCAGCACTGACAGCTATTTCACAGCTTCAGCTGACATTTGACTCTGGTAATTCATACCAACCCCTGTTTCACTCTAAGTCTTGACAATTCCTGACTCCAGACTTAAGTGTTGGTCACTCGCTCATCCCATATTCTCTGAACTACCTTTCCTGACTAATCCTGATTTTCATTCTCCATGATCTCTTCTAATGTTTTAGTAAGTGGTGGTTTTAAAATGCAGGTGTATTTTTGGTGGAAGGCCAGGAAAAAAATGATAATCTCTTCATTAACCTTAACTGTGAAAATATGAAGTGGAGGTTAAAATCAGTAGGTTCTCACATTAAAACTTTCAAGTGTGAAAATAGTCCCTTTAGAGGAACATGGACACCTGGCTATTTTGAATCAATAGGTTTGGTGAGTGTGTGAGACAATAGTCATTATTGTCATAGGATATGTAAGTGTGTCCCAAAGTCCTGCACCTCTTATTGGCTTGCTAATCAAACTGGAAACAGTAACTTTAGTTTGAAAACGTCACGTGAGTCTTGATGAGTGAACCAATAAATGTCACATTTACTAAAATAGAGCTCACTTAAGTGGTTGAATGTTCTGGTAGGCTGAACATAACGTAGAATTTATTTCCTAGCAAATAATGAAAGATCGGTGGATGAATGTTGGTCATGAAGAAGAAGAACTAAAGCCATATACTGAGCCTGAGCCAGATTTCAATGACACGAAAAGAATAGGTAAGTATTTAAACATTGTGAGAGGTGCTGTCCCGAGGTATAGAAGTCCTTTATTCTACCAAAGTAGAGTTTCAAAGCATAGGAAACAATTGAAAAACACTGGCATTCTCATCTTTTCTTTCCCCGAATATACACGGAACATTACAAATTTCAAGTTCCTTTGTTCTCATGCATTATATATTCTTATCTAATTCAACTGTTGACAACAGTGCTGTAAAATTTTAAATTATGTAGATAGAACTCATTCTTTCCTTTTAGCAATTTGTAACAGGGCAATGACTGATTTAGGTATCCACCCTGATTAGACGGATAATTACCAGCGAAATAGCATGTATTTTAACCAGAAATGGAGAGGCCCTGAGTTGATAAAGAGGAACGCATTAGCTCTCTCTTTCTGTTTTCCACTTTCTGTTTCTCAGCAGGGCCCATCCTCCCAGGCCCATCCAGCGCTCTGCTACCCACCTGTTCTCTTCACATGTCCCTCTTCATTCCCAAAGCCATCAGAAACTCACAACTGAGTCATCTCAACTCTGCTCCTACCAGGCTGAAGGGCAGAGGGAGGAGCATTTTAGGGTGTTAGGAATCTGATCAGAACAACTGTGGCATTCAGGCCTTCCAGGGAAGAACCAAGCTGCCTTCAGATCAGAAAGCAGAGATGGTTGAGATGAGAGAACCCACTCTATGAGTGGCTGAGGGTGTGTTGAGAGACAGACAGAGAGAGAGAGAGAGAGAGAGAGACGGAGAGAGAAGGGATTTTGTATGTGTCACAGAGAGACAGATACTGTGTCTCTGGCTGCACATAGGCACTCAGCTCAGGAATGTGCTAGGTAATGAGAAAATGAGTGAGTCCATGTATATATAACTTATGAACTTTCTGTATGAAAAATTGTGAATGTACAGTATCTGAATATATGGCATATTATGGTATGTTAATAATCCAGAAGTTATATAATTAGTTACACTTTAAAACTTAAGAACTTAGTTTTCATATCTAATGTTGGCAGACTTGCCCATTTTTGTTGATTTGTTTACTAAAATAAACCGATTTTCAGAAAATTTGCATTTTATTTATTATTTTTTATTTCTAGACGTCATGGTCACCATGGGTTTTGCACGAGATGAGATAAATGACGCCTTAATAAATCAGAAATATGATGAAGTTATGGCTACTTATATTCTTCTAGGTAGAAAACCACCTGAAGTAAGTGTTTACCTTTTCAGATTAATGTAAATCATTTCTTATGCTAGTGACTGCTAAGTGAAAGAGGCAATGTTAGCAAACTACATGTTAGTATTCTGCATGGAAGCAAAAATAATATAAAGACCCAAACATTCTCACTTACTAGAATTCAAAGCTTCGGATGCTAAGTTGTGAACGGACTTCATTTCCGAGCACTAGAAGAGGGTCTGTCATGAAAGAGCTGTGCTACAGTAATGCCTTAGCTCGAAGAGGGCGCCATTCAGTCTAGTCTTTGAGGATGGCATCCCCGGAGTTGTGTATCCAAATGTAGCAGTGCTGCCCAAAGAAATTCGGTTATTCTGGTTGTGCAGGAAAGACTGTCCGAAACAATAGGAAGTGACAGCATTTACAAGAAAGTGTATGTCTTAAGTGAGTTATATAGGTGGGAAATCAGGAAAAGATTGGTGATATTTTACCTTATACAGTGTCTAGTGGCTTTGGTACGTTCAGTGGGGAATTCTCAAGGCCAGGACAAATCTGTAATAAGGAGGTCGATTCAGGAATTAACTGGATGCAAATGGTGATTGAACCATAAAAGCTAATGATTCCAAATATATGGTGATGGAAGGAAAACTGACTCTGGGTGGTGAACACATAATGGGATTTATAGATGATGTAATACAGAGTTGTACACCTGAAATCTATGTAATTTTACTAACAATTGTCACCGCAATAAATTAAAAGAAAAAAGCTAATGATCTTTTGGGACAGCAAATACAAAGATATAAATTGAGAGTCAAGAACAGAGCCCAGAGCACTGACAACTTGTTGAAAATTTGACGTCTGTGGAAAGCATTTTATAGAATATGCTGAAATTATTTATAATTAGATAGTAACTCTTAGTGAAGCAGTACATTCAGCTGACATTTGTTGAACCCACTCAGGACCAGAAGCTATGCTTGGTGCTATGAATAGAAAGATGAGAAAGTATCTGCTTTCACAGGAGCCCTGAGTCTAGTGGGAAGATAAGCAGGGAGCAGTGTGGTGCAGTGTGGTATGTGTGTGATTGGGGGAGGGTACAGGGAAGTCTGGGAGCTCAGAGAAGGATGGGCATCTACAACAGGTTAAGACTTGTTAGAGGCAGAATTAACAGTACTTGGGCCCCTGTTGGAAATGAGGGTAAGAGACCCTCAGATTTCTAGCTTAGGTGGCTGGTTTTGTAAGATCCACTGCCAAGACAGGAAAACAGTGGATTTCAGGGGAAAAATAGGAAGTTTGTTCAGTTTGGGGTGGTTGAATTTGAGATTGTTATTGGATGGAGTGGTCTGATAGACATTTGGATATAAAGAGTTAGGTCTTGAGGGAGTGATTTGAATAACATTAGTAGATTTGGGAGTTACCATCAAAGGAGCACACAGTAATGTGCCAGGAACTGTTCTAAGGACTTTACCTACTATCAGGTGCTCTTATTATAGTGGAGGAGAGGAGACTCACTGGAGAAGTGGCATCAGAGAAGACAAGTCAAGAGAATTATAAGAAGTGGGAAATTGTACAAACAGTTATCTCTCAAGTCTTTGAAATGTTTCTATTTAGATTTTGGGTTTCACTCCTGAGATCTTTAGTTTTCCTATTTATTTAAATATAAAGGAAGCACTGATTTTACAAGTATATTATCCAGCCCCTGCATGAATTAAAATGAAGTTTGAATCATCCTGAATATAAACTAAGGAGGCTCCTGTAAGTAGAAAGAGCCTGAATTTTGGAGCCACGTTCAATGGATTTCATTCCCCTCTCCCACCCTCCCCAACCCCAGCCAGCCACTAACTATGTGACTTAGGCAATTTATTCATTTCTCTGTGCCTCCTGGTCTATAAAATGAGGAGAATAATAGTACCTACCTCTTAGGATCACTGAGGGTTGAATGAATGAATACTTCTAAAGTTCTTGGAACAGTTCCTATGTGCTCTGTGTTAGCTATTGTCTATTATAATTTTCACTATCTGTATTATTCTGCTATTTGTCATTAACATCTTTACGTATGAATTTGGGTTTCCCATTGGGATGCCAGTCATTCAGTCAAAAGTTTGTGGGCAGCAAACATCTTTTAGGTCACAGACAGAATGATGGTGTACCCTGCTTAGTTCTAAGTCGGTGCAGTTTCTCGATCAGAGCCAATAAACCAAATATCATTCTGTAAATATGGTGGAGGAAACAAAACAAAACAAAAAATATGTGCACATACGTGTGTGTCTAAAGTTAAAATTTTAGGTTTTATCTTGAGTTTGAATCCAGAGATGTCCCATGACTCCTCAGTTTTTCCATCTAGCTAGTGCAGGTGAATAAAGCATAGGCTTCTATAATGACTAAATAAGTAATTTGTAGAAGGAGCTTAGCACAGTGCCGAGGACATAATAACCATTCAATAATTGTACCAGTTCTTTGGTGTTTTGACTGCAGAGCCCAGGCTGCAGAGCACGTGGACAAGGTAACAGAAGGTCACACATGCTCACCGATGTACATTGTCCTGTTCCTTCCCACCCTGTTTGCCAGCTTGCAGTTCTGTATCTAAACTTTATTTAAGTTCTGATTATTCCTTGTATGGCTTGGAATCGGTTAGAAAATCAAGAGTGCATATTGTTTGCATAAACATTTTCGGGTTTCAAATCCCGGTTGTCTTTCTTCTTCTTCCAGTTTGAAGGCGGTGAGTCATTATCCAGCGGAAACTTGAGTCAGAGGTCACGGCCCAGTAGTGACTTAAACAACAGCATTCTCCAGTCCCCTGCTCACCTGAAGGTCCAGCGAAGCATCTCAGCAAATCAGAAGCAGCGGCGTTTTAGTGATCATGGTGGGGGAAAAGTCAAATAAGTGAAAAGATGGACCGAGTCTGCCCACACTTGTGTTTTTTTTTTAAGCGTTATCCATTCACATCCTTATGTGCTTGTGTCATGCCAGTTACCACAGATTTCTATTGCTGAATGATAACTATAATCCCTTTTATAGGGACTGACCTAATTTGTGTGATTAAACAGTTTAATCTTCAGAGTGTACCATATGCAAGTAAAGAGATTTTTTAGTACAGTTTTTGCTTGTAAGGAGAAAATATGTTCCTTGTTTTGTAGCTAATTGTGCATTTTTCATTATTATCATAGCTGGTCCGTCCATTCCCCCTGCCGTATCGTATACGAAAAGGCCTCAGGCTAGCAGCGTGGAAAGTGAACAGAAAGAGGAGTGGGACAAAGATGTCACAGCTCGTAAAGTTGGCAGCACGACAGTTGGATCGAAAAGCGAGATGACTGCCAGCCCTCTTGTAGGGCCAGAAAGGAAAAAGTCTTCAACTATCCCAAGTGTGAGTAAATATTCTAATCTACTGCAATTTGGGGTGGGTATTTGTTGTGAGAATTTTTTTTTTTTTAAATCTTTATCTTTTTAAAGAAGAGTTTCAAAATTTTATAGTGACTCATACATTTAAAGAACACGCAAAAGGGGCCAAGCTTCTCATCAATGCAATTTAAGAACAAAAAAATAAACTAAGAATTCTTTAAATCACACTTAACCTCACCACAGAATCATACATTAAACTTGACGGCCTCATTTTTCCTGTTTGTAATCTTTACTTATTATTATATTGGTGCATTTAATTTTACATTTACAAATAAGCCATCTGATGGAGGCAGACTGTTACTACTTATTTTATAAAATTAGCTCACGTTATTTACTTAAAACAGCAACCAAAAAAAAAAAAAAAAAAAAAAAAATATATATATATATATATATATATATATATATATATATATATATATATATAATGGGAGCTAGAAGAGAGATTGAGACGTTCTCCTGTAAGGTAGCAGGAAAGAAGAAAAGGATAGAAAATATAAAAGAAAACTAAGATATATAAAGGGTAAAAGTAGAATTGGTGACATGTAGATAAGAGGAGTTTAGAAAGGAAAGGGAGTAAAATGAACGTAAGAAATATTGGAAGAAATAATAAAGAATAAAGGAAGAAAGAAAACTCCATTAAAAGGACTCAGAAAAGCAAAGAGAGGCCAGAAGGAAAAACCTACTCTTGGACTCATGAAAGTGGAATGTATAGAACCAAAAACAAAATGCAGAATCTTTACAAGGTCCCAAAATGGGGCAGCAGATAACCTCAAAAGGAATAAGATTCAGACTGACATCAGATTTCTCAATAGTTATATGGATGCAGGAAGATAAATAGATCTTTTTTAAAATACATATTTTTTTAAAAAGAATATTGAAAGAAAAGCACATTGACCCAGAAATTTATATCTAGCTGAATTGTCATTTAAATGTGAAGGTATGATAGGCAAGTTCTTAGGCATAAAATATCTCAACTCGCTTGCTACCCAGTGAGTGACCCCATTTGAAAACACTGTACCATTGGAGGAACTGTAAGAGCCGTATCTAGAAATTTGCTGCATAATGTATGGGAGTTGAAAGGGATCAACTAGCTTATTAAAGTGTACTCGTACATGTGGTAACATCTGAAAAGAAACAAATGAAAATCCAGAACCAAAGTTCGGGACAATACCCAGGAAGTGAAGATGGGGTGGAGATTAAAGGAAAATGGAAATATGCATTTGTCTGCAGAAGATAGGAAATAGGGATGAGTTTAAGAAAGCAATAGTAGTAAACAAACGTGAGTACAGAAACTTCAGGGCAAACAATATAAGAACAGACATAGAATTTATAACTTTTAAACTAACAAAGGCAAAAGAAATTGATCTAGCCTGTGGAATGTAGGAAAAGAGAGAAAAAAATTTTAAAGTATTTTAAATAGAAACATGAAATAAGATACCAAAAAGCCCCACGTAACCTGAATTGCAGGTGGGTTACATCCCCCGTACCCATTGTTTTATATAGTTAATGGAAATCACAGCTTTTTAAAATGCTATTCGATTATCACCTCCTAGACTATGAAATACATGGGCATAACCTCTTCGAGAATTGGAGGATATAAGCACTTACCTGTTCAACTGATGTGTTTGGAAGTGATTTAACTATAATAGGGCTTAGTACCTTGTTTTTAAAAGTAATTTTCCTAGGCCAGCCGTCATTTTCCCTCATCTAAACATCAGCTAGAGGACAGTTTCCAGAACATCATCACCTACTAGTATATAACAGGAAGAAATAATTTAGTCCCTTATTTTCTGCCACACCCTCAAATTAACCTGTTGTTCAACTCAGCCTGGGCCAAGTCTTACCTAAAAAATGTTTTTAATAATCTTAGCCTGTTTTGCTACCATACTTCTATAGTTTTTAATTTATGTTTTTTGTGTGGCTGGTGACAAAATTCTTTCCACCTAGGATCCTGAACTAATGAAAGATTTGGAACCTGCCTTACACATTTTGTATAGATGAGGCTTTTTGCCTTCTCCAAACTTAATTCAGGCATACTATCTACCGTGTTTCCCTGAAAATAAGACCTAGCGGGACATCAGCTCTAATGCATCTTTTGGAGCAAAAATTAATACAAGATCCGGTCTTATATTATGTTAGATAAGACCCAGTCTTATATTGTTGTAAAGTAAGACCGGGTCTTATATTAATTTTTGCTCCAAGAGACGCATTAGCACTGATTATCCGGCTAGGTCTTATTTTTGGGGAAACATAGTATTAACTTTCTAATCCTTGTGATTAAACAGACTTTAATTACGTATCTTAAAGCATCGAGAAAGCTGGGTTAGCGAAAAGAGGAAATTTTTGTCTGTTGGAGTAAGGATTGAGCAGAGAGTACCTTATCCCTTCTGAAAATCATTCCTGCATAGTTTAGTACTTACTAACAACTAGTCAAGATTGTGGCGGCACAGCACGGGTCACACATTTGGTAAGGAGAGCCTGACCCATGGTAAGAAGAATCAACCCCTTTTGGCTTATTCTTTCTCTTTTCTCCAGAGCTTCTCTGACTTGGTTTGCCTCCTGGCTAAAACCCGAAATGAGGAAATACTCCCAGAGTGCAGTGCTTGCACCTCTGTTGGTGGCCTCATGCCTTTGACCCTGAAGTTTTGTTCTCCTCAGCGTTACCCTTGACTGTGGCGCTTCCCAAGCAGGGGAAGCAGGGTCTTCCCAAAGCGCCCACCATCCTCACTGCCACACATTTTCTGTTTGTGATAATATTTCTGTGGCGTGGTCTCTCTCTCCTACTCCCATAAAAGCCACCCGTACAACTCACCTGCTTTTCTCCCCAGTCCCAGCTTACAAAGGAGAGAATAAAAAAACCCAGCTTTCAGGCTTCTTTCAAAACACTGTTTGCTGCTGATGTAGGACATTGAGCTGCTGGGAGACAGGGAGCTAAAACGTCATGAGCTTCTTGTGCTCTGCCTGTTACTCCTACACTCTGAGAACAGTGCTAAGAGAGCTAGTTAGCAGTAAGATTCTGGTTGGTAAAGTAGAATGCTACCAGGGGTTTTTTTCAGTCACTTGCAGCTTAAATTCATTTCTTTGACTTTCATCACTACAGTTAGAGTTTTAAAAGTTTTAAAATGTCTTTTTTTTGCCTTCTTAAAGAACAATGTGTATGCTGGAGGTAGCATGGCAAGAAGGAATACGTATGTCTGTGAACGGACCACCGATCGGTACACGGCGCTGCAGAATGGGAAGGACAGCAGGTAAATGTGGGACCGCCAGCGAGTCCTGCCTCTGTTCTCATCCTGCTGAGTGCTCTTGCTAAAACGCTGTGCTCATGGGTCAGGAGGAAAGGAAACACAAAGGAGTAAGATGCAGACAACCTTCTTACTGGGGCGTCTCCTTCTGTACCAGAGGGGATGGGTGGGAAAATAGCTAGGGAAAGCAGGAAGCAAATGTCTTAACCTGAGAAGTTCCAAATAAAATCTATGTTTGCAGTTCTTTCCTCTTTCCCTATAACAAAGCAGATCATACCATCCTAGTCTGATCTTCGTAATTTGAATCTTATTCTCTTATCTACCTGCTACTTCTTACCTGCTTCTCTATCCCCCTCCCACCAACTCATTACTGTGTCCAAATAGCAAGGGTTTGATTCTTCTTCCTCTAAAGAAATGCGGCCAGCTCAGGTGACCCTTGAGAATGATAAAGTTCTCAAAAGTGTTTCATTTTAAACAATGTCAAACCATATTATTTTTATGATTTTAAAATTTGAGCTTCTTTTCCTCATGACTTGTAACACAGGACTATTCACCAATATAGTACAAAAGAACAGGGGGCCTAGAATTCTAATAAAATAGAATTCTAATAAAAGTCTATTCTTAGGTCCATTCCTAGTCCTGTCAGTAGACTGGACAGACCATTCTTACATTTGTTTCCTCTCCATTAATAGACACCTAAAATAAGTGTTATTGCGAGGCTAGAACAGTATCTTCCTTGCACATAAGATCCTTTAGGCTAGAAAAATAATTGGGGATTGATTTCCAATTTGCTATTTTTCCTATACTGCAATTCCTAATCTGCCATTCCTTTAATCTGCAACAGTTAACCTATCGATTAATGACATGAGCTAAAAGTGTTTTCATAATGTTTCCAGCAATAGTCTTTTTGCTATAATTGTGAATTATTGTATCATGAGCAATGAACACAGCAACACATCACAACAAACTGTGGTTTTTGGGAAAGTGAACAACGTCTCCACTCATAATCATTGATCCACAAAAACCCTCTCAGGTTCACACAGAGAGGACAGGTGTGTGTGACATCCTTTCCACGGAAGGTGGTGGTAAATTTACCGTGTACGTTTTTAACAAGAACATTGTTTTGTTAATCACTAACAGTGCCACTGAGGTTCATTTCTTGTGCTTCCATCAGGAGAGATGTTAGTCAATTTAGGTTTTTAAAAATCTAGTCCTTAAATTTTAGTGAACTGCGTCTTTTCTTCTGTCTTACATTTCCATGGTCTTCTCAACCGTGTTGTGTCGAAAGCCTTACAGAGATGTCCGCGAGTAGCTTATCTTCTGCTGGCTCTGCTGTGGCTCCTGCTGTCCCCTCAGCGCGACCCCGCCACCAGAAGTCCCTATCTGCTTCTGGTCACCCTATAAAAGTTACACTGCCAACTATTAAAGACAGCTCTGAAGCTTACCGACCCGGGTAACATGCTGGTTGCATTTCATTTTGTTTGTTGATAGGAGTTGTTAAAAATATGGCACCGTGTGAAAAGACAACGTTAGGCCATATGCCATTAAGAGTTTTGTGAAAAAATGAAGGTTTGTGGCAGAGGAAAAGTTGGATTGTAACATAAACTTACTATATCTTCTAGCTGTTGTCAAAAAGATTGTTTATGACTTAAATAATTTTCTAGAGTAACTTTCTTGAAGGATTTTATTTTAAACCCATTCTTAAAAGTGAAGTATGACTGCCTAATTTGTCATTTAGGTAAATTGAGTTTCTTATGGTTTAAAAAGGAAAAAGAAAATGACACTGGGAGTTGAGCCCTCTGTGCAGTCGTCCTGGCTCCTGCCAGGTACTTGTTCTTAATAAAACTGGCCTTTTCGTTTCCCTGTCGATGAAGCAGATGCTTCCAAAGAGCCCTTTCAGGTATAAAATTATATGACTATTTTTCTCGTATTTGCCTATGTTAGGATTTCTCGACTTCAGGAACATCTTTGATTGTTAGGTTTGTTAATCACATTGGTGGAGCCTTGTGCTATCACTGAGGCGGAAATTGTACATGGGAAATGGTTCCATGGAAATGTTTTTGGACAAGCAGTACAATTCATGTTCCACATTGCTGACTGGTCTGATGTGATTCTCGTGTTTAGCATGAGTGACAGCTCTCTCCATCATTATTCTGAATAATGTATCTTAATTTGTCCCCACAGTACAACCCAGAGAGTGCCTGCTGCTTCCCCATCTGCTCACAGTATTAGTGCCACCACTCCAGACCGGACCCGTTTCCCTCGGGGGAGTTCAAGCCGAAGCACTTTCCATGGTGAACAGCTCCGGGAGCGACGCAGCGCGGCTTACAATGGGCCACCCGCGTCCCCGTCCCATGAAACAGGTGCATTTGCACATGCCAGAAGGGGAACGTCAACTGGTATCATAAGCAAAATTACATCCAGATTCGTTCGCAGGTCAGTTCTGATGTACGGTGGTGTTTGGTGTCCTCTGGGAATTATAAAGGAAACCGGGTTTTTTTCTTTAATCTTGACAGTGATTTTTCCAAAATGCTTTCATGACCTTTTATTAGAGTTGTACTTTTTATAGAAGTTTGAAGAAAAAAATCAAGGAAGACATAAAGTCTTTTTCCTTAAGAGAAAGGGGGAAAAATGGACAGCATGATAATTTAAAAATTCTATAAAATAGAGTGGAAAGAGCAAAACTTGACATCAGAAATGTGTTTTAATAAAAAGTTTCACCCCGACTTAAAAGCCTTGATTTAGAAAAAGGAATAAAATAGTTTACATGTATCCTTCAAATAATATTTCTTAAGAATACCTTTAAACTGCTCACTAATAATACATAGTTTTCCTTTTTTCTTTCTTATAAAATAGTCATATAGATTACTTCTATAATTTAACATCATAAAATCTTAACAGCAAAACATAGTAAACAAAATGAATACAAATATAGTAAACTAAACTAATTGCATCTTTTCTAAAACATAAGCATATATCGATATACAATGATTGTACAAGTTGCTGAATACAATGCAGGTGGATATGAACTTGGTCTTGTTACCAGGTCCCACCAAAAGCCTCCTGAAGTCCTGCATGTACAAAGCGCTGTGCTAGGTGCTAGGCTGGACGCAAAGATGAAGGAGGCAGCATCTCTGTCCTCCAGATTCACACAGTCCTGAGAGAAGCAGGCCTGTAAACAACCAGCCGCGGTGTAAAACCAAGTATGTGCTGAACAAGACGTATGGGCAGCGTGCTGGGTGTCCAGAAGAAGGCACACTGTTCCCATCTGGGGAGAAAGTTAAGACTCCAGACCATGTAGTTACTTGAGCAGATAAGAAAATATGGGTAAGAAATCATTATATTCTCTTTAAATATATATATATATTAATTAAATACTTGATTTCCAGTGTTCTTAGTGTCCCTAGCGTTTCAAAGCAGGGATGTGGAAAAGAGAATAGGCAGCTCCTGTCTCTCGCCCTTTTCGCGGAGCTCTTTATGGACTCAGCTCATGGACCAGTTTGTCCAGGACCACACAGCTGGATTTAAAACTTGAAATACTCAAATGCAACATCACTTTCTAACCAGATCACTCAACGATTTCGTACCCTTTAGGCAATTACCAGGCAGCATGACACCTTGCTAGAGAAAGACCTAGAAGCTCCCAACAGAGTCAGCATGACAGTGAGACGGTGCTGCTGGCTGACTATCTGCTGGGCACTAGTGAGATTACCAGGAATTCCTGCTGTTGGAATTGGGCTGACTATTTAAAGCCTTTTTTTGTGTGTGTGGTTGCTGGATTTATAATAAAGCCCCCAAAAGACAGAAACATTGACGATATCCCCTGCCCATTACCCCCACCCCCAAAGTCCTACTGTAGGAAAATAGTTTGTATCTAAGGTGATGTCTCCAAGCCCAATGGGGTTTTATGTTGGGTTTTTTTCAGTATGTGATTTTTTTTTAACATTTTCTTTTATTAATTTCAGGTGCACAAAACAATGCAATAGTTAGACATTCATCATTTATATTATATCCCTCACACAGTGACAACCCCCCGCTCCTCAACCACTATCCCTCTGGCATCACACACAGCCATTACATTTCCACTGTCTCTATTCCTAATGTAAAGCCATTTTTAAAAGCCAGTACTTGCTCATGGTTATGTGATGATTAATTTTAAATTGAAGATAAAATAGGTTTTGAGTTTAATGCGTGGTTACTAATTGTGCATTAAACATTGTGCACAATATTTCTCTTTGCAATGAAAATGTAGATTCTAGAGGGAAATTAGGAGCACAAGACAAGAAAGAAGTCAGCACAGAATATTAGAGTGAGAAAGTGCTGTAGAGATAGTCTGCTTGTAGGTTAGGATAAAGGAGTGCCATATAGTCATTTCACAAATATGTGAAGACCTACTACGTGCTTGGCACTTTGCTAGGTGCTGTTGATCAGCAATGAGACTGACCGGGCCACTCTCTTCCTGTGAGCACCTTACTCTCTTACAACGTTCTACACAGTTGGGACTTTCCTCACTGGGCTTCCAGTTTTCCTCCTGCCGCTCAAATTAGCTGTCCCTTCCCAGGCTCCGTTGCTGGTTCTTTTTAGATCCCTTTGCCTTCCCCCCTGACCTCTACATATCAGACTGGCCCAGGGCTCAGTCTGGACACGTCTTCTCTGCTCATCCTCGCTCTCTGGGTGATCTCATTCAGGCACATGACATTGAATTCCATCTTCCATTAGCAAATGCCAAAGGTATGTCTTTAGCCCAGATCTCTCCTCTGAACCACAGACCCATATGTCCAGTGGCTACTTAGCCTCTCCACTTGGATCTCTAATAGACTCTCAAACAGAGAGTGTCAAAACTCTCCTCCCGCTCCTCTTCCGCAAACCGGACCCTCATTCTCCACCATTGTGGCTAATGGCAACACCATTCTTCTCGTAGCTCAGACCATGACCCTTGACTTATCCTTGACGCCTCCTTTTCTCATTCTGCACGTAGTTCCATTAGCACATTGCGTTGGCTCTGCCTTCGCAGTTCTTCCAGAATTTAGCTGCTTCCATCAATCCCGCCACTGCCTTCATAATCTAAACCACTATTAATCTGCCGCTTCCTAACTCCTCAGAGGTCTCCTAGCTTCTGCTCTTATCCTCCTGTTCTGTTTCCAATGATGTAAGTCCTCAATTTAAAGGCCTCAGCTTGCTTCCGACTTGCTCAGAATACCACTCAGAGCCCTGACGGTAGCCTCCGAGGCCCTCTGTCATTTGGTGGGACGCCCATTTCTGCTCTGACCTCATCTGCTCCCACTCTTCCCTTGCTAGTTCCACACCAGCCCCAAGGGCACCTGACGAGTGTCCTCCCACCTGGTCAGCACTTTGCACTCGCCATTCCTTCTGCCTGCAGTCCTCTCCCCGGCGCCTGCGTGGTTCCTTCTGTGCCTCCCTCAGATCTCTGCTCCCGTGGCCTCCTCAGCGAGGCCTTCCCCGGCCCCCCATTTAGAATCACAGCCTCTTCCTCCCGACACCCTGCTTTACTTTTCTCCACGGCACTAACGCTCCCTGACATAATGTATACGTTTACATGTTTGTTAGTTGCCTGTCTCTCCCACCTAGGAGGTGATCTCCATGAGAATAGGCACTTGTTTGTTTGTTTGCTTTGTTCTGTGCTGAATCTTCTGCCGAATTTTGAGTACCGACTATGATACACAAAGAGGCATTCAGTAAACGTTATTGAATGAATGTATGAATAGTGTGGAAGACAATGTAAAAAGCAAACAAAGAAATAAGGTTATAATTAATTCTGGTAAGTGCTGTGAAGAAAGCAGGTCCTGAAATAGAGAATGAGTTGGGGAGATCGGGGTGTTCAGAACTAGCCTCTGTGGGGACCTGGCAGGAAACTTTCTAAGTTTCACCAATGCTCTGATTACATTTTGAACAATGTCATTTAGTAGAGGGATTTTGGGCAGAGGTACTAGGAGGGAGTAGGGAGGTCGTGTGCGATCCTTTGTCATCAGCAATTTGGCAAGGTTTTTCAATGTCTTGATTTTTAACACATTTTAATTAATTCTGGATTTGGTTGGAGAAGAGAAAAAAAAATCTCAATTCTCCTCCAAGGTCACTTGTCACCATGTGAACAGCTCTGGCTTTACAACTGTGTCTGTGTTCACTGCAGTGCATGAGGTCTGCCCTTACGTAGCATTTTGTAGCTTGAGGCTGGGCTGTATAATCTACCACAAATGATTTAATGCAGGAAGACAAGCAAAGCATTGGTTTCAGTCCCAGAAATGAACCTGCTAAGTTCTTTCGCAAGTGCCAGACTGGAAATAACAGTTGCTCTTTCTGCATTTACAGCATATTGAACTTTGGGGAAGGTTGGAGGCTTGGAGACAAACTGGAGCCTTATTATTTAATATCCTCCACTCATTTCTCAGGTTATCCGTTTTTCTCACTTGTCTCTTCTTAAGTCCATCCAGGGCTCAGGCCAGGCCTTTCCTCCCTGTCCCCTTTGCCTTCTTCACTTCATGTACCTAAAGCTTGGAGAAGTGGAACCCCCACGCTGACACCCCGTGTGCCCAGCCCCGGAACTGAGTGTGCTCAGGGGCAGGGCTGACTTTACAACTTGGGAGCCAAGACGCCTTACAAACTTTGAGACCAATCAAGTGGATATGGCACTAAACGTCTCAGAAGATGATTTTATAGGGGAAAAAACGTAAAGGAATTTGGGTTGTAAAGCTTTAAGAAGGGAAGGATAGAGAATAATTTAATCATTCATGTACTTGAAAACCATTATTACGGAGAGGAAGCCAGTTAGTAGTTCTTGGCCAGTAAGAAGACTATACACTAAAGTGACCATGTGAGAGGGTTGTTTACCAATTAGGAAAGCGATTTACACTAGAACCATCTATCAAGGGAGGCTGTAGACGTACTCTTTCAAAAGTCTTTATTAAACAGCTTTTAAACCCATTTGCTCTGGGTAAGTTCCATATAACTAGTCTCTCTGCTGGGGATTATATCAAACCCGATGATTTTTTTAACCCTAGCTGACTCTTGTATAGGGAATAACCTTATTAGTTAATTGATTATGTTGCTATATATATTTGGCTTGTTTTCAAACATTTAAGTGTTGGAGAGCCATGCTACACGGCATATGCTGTTACCACCTTCTGTGCTCTCTATACCCCCACCTGCCTCCCATGTGGGTGCCTACGGCTGGCTTACTGGACTATTTAAAATCATTGCCAAGTACGGAAATTCTTCCAGTCCTGTTCCTAGTGGTACCCAGGAAGGCAGGAGCAGGGTGTGGGAAGCGATGCGACAAGTCAGTTGCTATTTCCACAGTTGTAGCAGGGGAAGTACCATCGAAGGGGCGTTTCATTCCTAACGCTGAAAGTTTGGCGGTGGGGGGCAGCTGTCTGCCTGCTCGCAGCAATTTATGAGGCAAAGCATAAATAGGACCGAAAAATCCAGGGAGACGCATGCGCCTTCCTCCTAAAGGAGCTGTGTCCTCGCTGCAGGAACCAGCAGCCTGACGGCCTCTGTTGCTCAGCTGACAGACGTGCCCTTCACACGTATCCGTTCATCCACATGCACCTGAGCTTGTGCGTTTCACTTTGCACTTCCTCAAATCATGTTTTATTTACTTCAGCATGCTATAATAAAAATAAGTTTGTGTAGATGAAATTGAATTTTCGTTATGCTTCCCAGGGAAAATGCCAGTGATTAAACATAGAAATTTAAGAAACCCCCATTGAATGTGAGAATGTATCTTATCATCCTTTTTAACTTGGATAGGAAAATGATTGTTACATAATGTGTTAGTCAAGAAAGGCCTGTAGTTAGAGACCCTGAGAAGCATAAGACATTCCTATTTTTAACCACCCGGTTAAAATGCCTTCGAGTTTTAGAGCTTAGTGGATGGATGTGTCTTATTAATTTGTGGGATGAGGAAAGTGGCACCGATTTTATTTCTGTTGCAGTCATTTTACATAAATAATATAAGTGTATCTGGTGTGGCTAAAACAGTAAGAAAACATTGACGGAAGGGTTCAAGTTGTTAATGTTTCCCAACTATTTAACAGTATTTGGCTATCACAGGCCATCTCTTCATATATTTAAACTGGCTTATAACTTGATACTCCTATATAGATATTTAAAATTACCTTTGAAAATGACAAAGTTAAAATCTTGGTTGACTTAAAAAATATTAATTACATTCAACAAAAGGACAGTTAGTAGTTTTCCCGGTTTTATTTCACAGGTGGAAATCCAGGTAAGATCACTATTTCTGTTTAAGAGTGAATTCATGTTTTTAGACTCACCTGCTTGGATAGGCTGTTGGTTTGCTGTTAACATTTTGTCATGTTCATGACTCATTAGCATAACTTATGAAATAAGTTAATTGCTTATTTAAAAAATCGATATTTATTTTTAGAAATACTTGTATGTGTTGAGCTTTATTTCTAATTGCAAGGTTAATTTGTATGTTTTCTAAATTGAGCGACTACTAGAATTCTGTTTAATAACAAGTATAAAGTTGAATCTTGCTGTTGCTAATTATTAAACAGTTTTAACTTTAGATTGAACTAAACTCAACCAAAACGATAACTTTAAAAAAAAACAAACATGTCTGAAAATTGGAAGATCACGTAAAAACAAAATAATCCTAAACTGTCACCTGGCCTCTCCTCTATGCCAATACCCAGTAGCCGCTCAATAAATAAATGACAGTGAAGTGTGGTTATGTTGAAAAACATGAGAAATAGTACTAGACTGCCTAGTAGTAGAAAACTGTCATGCTAAAAGTTTGCTTGAGTTCATTTTAAACTCATTTCAGATGTAGGTTTTCTTGATATATTTTTCACTCTTATCATTAAATCTCAACCTTCACTTTGTTTTGAGGGACCCAAGTGAAGGCGAAGCCAGTGGCAGAACCGACACCTCAAGGTGAGGAGCCACTATTAATACTTCGCCGCCAGGACCCTGTGATGCAAACATGCTTTTGAAATCCCGACAGCTCTTAATAGACACGAGTAGAACTAACCAGTAGCTAGTATGTGTGTTTTACATTTTTATATTGGGATGGGTTTTCCTAATGTTGCCTCGCATTTAATTACATTTACTTACCTGTAAGATTGTGGTTTCTAAACATTATTTTGAATTGTATGCTTTGTAGAGAAATCGCCTTTCTGTCCTATCCAAGATGTCTTAGCAGAAGAATTAATAGATTAAAACGGACTGATCCTTTTCTCACTAAAATGATGTAACCAAAATTAGTCTTAGTCAGATGACACAAAACCCCGAGATAACCAAATGTGTAGGGAAATTCGGTAACTCTCGCCCTGCTGTACTTTATGGTTTTGACATTTAGCTCTGGTTGTGGATTTGTTCTGGCGATGGGGCTCAAACTTGAGCGCAGTCAGAATAAGCGGGGCAGGAGGGGTAGAGAAAAGAGATGGCTGGGCCCCACCCTCAGGGCCTGTGATTGGGGCACTGGGACGTCTAGCAACCACGTTAATAACATGCTAGTACTTGTGTTCATATTTATAAATGGGAAGTCTAAGAAACAGGCATTAAAGCCCATATAAACCTCAGACCCTTGACAAGCAGCTAGCTCCTCAGGACAAATACCCCCGCTCCCTTCAGCTCAACACGAGCCTCATTCTAATTTCTAGTTTTTAAAATCATTTGAAATATAAAACATGAAGAGCTTTGGGAAAAGTTCATTAAGCATTCCCGTGTAGTCCTTTTTACAGACTGTGCTGCTGTGTTTATGTTTAATCATAATAGCTGAAATGTTTGCTTATTGAGGTCGGTTCCGGAGTCACCCCGGTAGGGAGCCAAAGCAGGCAGGACAAATGTTTTGCACGCGCTTCTGCCTGTGAAATGAACATGAGGGACTTTAGTTTTAAGCCCCTCTCTTACTGGGTCATCGTTTTTGAGCCCCCTGCTTGCATCTCATCCTTCCTACTAAATTTCCCTCTGGGACACTTAACAGCGTGCAGTGTCACTAGTGGCTGCTAACACCACAGTTAATCTGCATGCATTTCATCCTTTTAAGGTGACTACCTGTCCCTTTTGTTTGGTCCTTGTCGGGCTTTTTTTTTTTTTTGCTTTTGAACAAACTTATTAAATACCTACTACCCATAAGGTAGTTGCTGGCTGTTTTCATCCTCACAACCAGGTGAAAAGCATCCATTTTAGAGAAGAAGAAACAATAAGGAACATAGGTAGGGCCAAACCAGTTCTAATGAGGTTCTGTCTTTCTAGAGAGATGATGGGACATGATGGTGGAAAGCATGGGCTCTGGAGCCAGACCCCCCAGGTTTCAGCTGTGTTCTACCGCTTACCTAACTGGGTGACTGTGGCACAGTCACTTTCACTCTTCGGGTCCCCAGTTCCTCACTCTGACTGCCTCCTGGGGTTGTTGTGAAGGGTCAGTGAGGAGGAAGTGACACGGCTGGGCACTTGGAACAGTTTCTGGCACCTACTAAGTGCTTAGCAGATGTTAGCTGTTGTTATTCGCATCGGCATTCCCAGGGCCTTTCTACAGTTAACGTTACCATTGCTGGTGCCTCTGAGATACTTGTAGCAAAACGTCTCGTACGTGCCTATTGTCTTAAGTCACCTGGTTTCCTTGAGATGCACGGAAAAGCACACTTGGAATAAAGACACCTGATTTCTAGTCTTCACTTTTCAACTCATTAGCTCTATGCCCTTTAAAAGAGTGATGTAAGTTTCCTAGCCATCAGTTCTGTTTTTAAAATGAGTGCTTGAGCAAGTGGTCTTTTGGGTCCCTGGCAGCCCCAGCTGATTCCACGAGTTGCACACGTGGTCCTGATAAATGACCCTGGTCTGATCTACACACCCAGAGCGGCCTGTGGCTTAGAGTGACGAGGAAAAAGAAAAAGAAAGAGAAAACGTTGGAAGAAATACTCCCCATACTTATTTAATAGTCTTTAGAAATTTATTTTCTCTACTTATTTCTTTCCTTATTTTCTCAAGTTTGCATAGTTCATACAGCTTTGGAGGCTCAGATACTTGGGAATGAGGGGGAAACAAATACACATGTATACATAAAAATTCATGTATGTAAATGTATACAGGAATGTATGTTATATGATAATATTGATATGAAATATATAGTAGATTACGAACTTCCAAAGTATGTGAGATAGGCTAACAAGTTAACCTATATCTGGGTAATTGCTCAATAACTTGAATTACAGCATCTTCTGAAAAACAAATAATCTACTAATTTTATCTTCCTATGATTGTGTGAAATAAGTTTTCTGGTTCTCTATTATTTATGGGAGACCTGCAGTCAGGAAAATCCTGTAAGGCTCATGACGCCCTTAACAGATACGTGTTAATTATCTGCTGTGTGCCCAGCACAGTTCTAGAGGCCTGTGAATATCAGGGAACACGACAGACAAAGCTCCTGGGCCTCCCAGAATGTACAGTCCCATGGTAGATTCCGACGAGTAATAAACGTAATAAATAAAAGAATTAAATAGTTTATTAGAATGGGATAAATGCTATGGAGGTAAAAATGGAGCAGGGTGAGGAAGGCTGGCCATGCCAGGGTAGGAGTAAAGGGTGCAATAGGGTGGTCAGTGTACATCACGTGGAGAAAGTGAGCAAAGATTTGAAAGATGTAAGGGAGTTAGTCATGCGGCCGTCAGAGGGAAAAGCATTCCTGGCCGAGGGAACAGCCTGTGCAAAAGCCTAAGGCCAGCCCATACCCTGTGTGTTCAAGGAATAGTGTGGAGGCCAGTGTGTCTCGAGAGGAGTGAGTGAGATGGAAAGTAATAGGTGATGCGGGGTTGCGGGGAGGAGTTGGAGTGTAGACTATTTAAGGACGTTTCAGCAAAACGCTGACACCGTCAGAGGACCTGGTGTCTGCACTGTGGTTTGTGGCGTCGCCTGACATCTTCCCCTCATTGCCGTACCACATCCTCGCTCAGCACAATCGGGGGTAAATAACCCTCTGCAGCCATTACTGCTATCCATGTCCCCAGTCTCTCCTACCCCAAGAAAGGTAGCATTTTCTTTGTATTTAAAAAATGTGTATTTACAAGCAGAATGCTAGTGGTTTCTTTTTTTGTCCAAATGCACAGAAAGTCGAGAATCTGCTTTTGCAAGCTTACACAGAAAAATCCGGAAGGAACTGAAAAAGTACTAAGTCCTTCACTTCCAGCTGCAAACTTGTTTCCCACAAATATATTTAAGAAAATATGCTGTTTTAGATTCAAGATATTAATAGTCAAAACAGATGGCCACCTGGGGTCTGTGTTTGTAACAGCAAATGACATAAATCTTTGTATCTAACCTGCAGGTAGTCTGCAGATTAGGTAGTTTTATTAAGCACTTAGATTTTATGTGTGTCTTGATTTCCTAGCTGAATGGAATTTTTGTTTCCATTCTTTCCCTTTGCCCTCTTCTTTCAGAAGTACATCCGGGGAACCAAAAGAAAGAGACAAGGAAGAGAGTAGAGACTCCAAACCCCGTTCTCTGCGGTTCACCTGGAGCATGAAGACCACTAGCTCCATGGACCCCAATGACATGATGAAAGAAATCCGGAAAGTGTTAGATGCGAATAACTGTGATTATGAACAGAAAGAGAGGTTTTTGCTTTTCTGTGTCCACGGAGATGCCAGACAGGACAGCCTCGTGCAGTGGGAGATGGAAGTCTGCAAGTTGCCGCGGCTGTCACTCAATGGGGTCCGCTTCAAGCGAATATCTGGAACGTCTATTGCCTTTAAGAACATTGCATCTAAAATAGCAAATGAGCTTAAACTGTAAAGAAACTCAAATTTACAGGATCAGGGAAGATATAACCATAGTATGGGGTACAGTTTTTGAATGTACTGGTAATGCCCAATGTGATTGGCCTGTGAATCTCCCCATGTAGAATTTGCCCTTAATGCAATAAGGTTATACATAGTTATGAACTGTAAAATTAAAGTCAGTGTGAACTATAATAAATATCTGTAGCTAAAAAAGTAGGTTCACATGTACAGGTAAGTATATTGTGTATTTCTGTTCATTTTCGAGTTGTATAATAAAACAGATGATTGCTCAAAAACTTGTATAGTTGTCTAGATTTCTGCACATAAATGTACGCTTGAGTCTTTGAGTTGAAAATATTCTTCCCTGTTATTTACATTCTGGTGGGTTTTTTAAATTCTTACCTCCATCCTGCAATTTTGAAAACTGTGTCCAGAATTAAAAGTGCACAGAAATAGTCTTTGTGATTGTAGCATGGACTTTTAGAAGTTATTTGAAAGTCATATTTAAATTTAAAGCAGAAGGTGATCCATAGATCAGCTTTATTATACACAGAATTATACCTGCTTATCTTTGCTCTTACTCTGGTTATCAGAGAAGGTTTAGTTGAGAAGATACACAATGTTTACAGTGTCGGCACTTAAGAGTTTTTAAAATAAAGTCCATGAAAATAGATAATAGCTTTGCCTTGAGCTTCCTAAGAAATCCTGGGGGAAAGTAAAACCTACGCCAAATTTCTTTTAGACTTTCGAGTGTTTTCTGGCCCACTGCTAATTGTAGCAGCACAATTAAAAAGAATCAATACTTTGTCCGGCTGTTATAATGTAAACTGTCACTTAGGTTTGCTGGCTTCCGAATCGCAGTGTCACTGCGGGAATATAAGAATACCCGGAGTGTCTCCTAGCACAAAGTCATCTTTCCAGTGTCGATCAATGTGTCAGTTAAGAAATAATGCCACCTCAGGAATTAACTGGCATTGGGAGTGTCTGCCTCGCTCTCCTCCCCTCCACTTCCCCCACCCCCAACCCAGCAATATCTGTAAGTACTTAACAGACTTTTGAGCAAAACATCCTGTTTATATCAGTATATTATTGATTTATGCTTACGTGGTTGTTCGGTTTGTTCCCATGTAACCTGTTTGTTTTTTACTATTTTGCCAGATTTCTTGTATTTATTCCACATCGTTATGCCTATAATGTGCGGCTTTGTAAAACTGGGCATTTGCCTACTTTCCTTTCATAACTAGTGACATAGGCGATGTAAAACCACTAGTAAAGGTACACTTTAATACTTGTTATTTTATACTGAATTAGCCTTGGAGGTTGACTGTGCAATGTTATTTAATGTTGTAATTACTGTAATATCTACATATGGGCCCCATCTGCACACTCCTGAGAAACAGAAAGTATATTCAAATTTTATCAGTTTAAAGAAAAATAAAGCTGTGATAAAAACTGTAATTCCTACCTACATTAGAACGCTCAAAGTGTAGGGGCTGCCATTTCATAATGGCTTCCAGGCTAGGAGGACTTTTCCATTCTGTGATGTACTGTCCTGTAGCTTTCTTCTGTACCAATTCTGTTCTAAAATGAAGTGTATGTTTGCCTTAGCAAAGGGTGGTGTTTGGGGTGAAAACAACAGCTGTGTAGCCCCTTTTTAATCTAGTGTTCATTCAAAGAAAATTGATGCAAATCTTTTCACTTTCACTGGTGCACACGGAAATTTTACTTGAACAGTTCTCGTAATAAAGCACTTGTCTTTTGCTCTTTATCAGAATGTGCATTACCTGTTTTCTAGAACAAAAGTATTCTGTATGGGGAGTTTATTTCATGTGTTCTAAATATAGATGGGAGGGGATGAAGCTATGTAGGCTTTCACGATGTCATTATGACAAGAAAGACTTAATCTTTTTATAGAAATTCCTACTATTGAAACACGTTTTAAAGAAAACAGACATCATGTCTTTTCCAAGGTAGAAACTGAATTTTTTTTTTCATTGTCTCACTCTGATCGACTCTTCTGTGTTTGTGGCAAGGAATTTTACTTCAATATTTTTTATGAGCTACAAATGAAATCTTGATAGTCACTTTAGACTTCCCATTTTATGTATTCATAAAAACATAATACTTGAAGATTTAAAGGAATTTTACAATAATTTCATAAATAAATACCAGTTTATGTTCATTGGCTATATAAGATCAGATTTCCTTGGCTTCTGTTTAAATATTATTTGATAGGACATGCCTAATGTCAAATTAATTACCATGTAGAGACTGAGGCACAATACTAATATGAGAAATTAAAATTTGATAAATAATATGAAATATATTCCAGAACCTTGGCCCTGTAATATTCTCTAAGGTAGGATTTGATTTAAAGTCCAAAAGGCTTTATTCTGAAGTGATTTTCACCAACAATATCATTTTACAATGTGGGCAACAAAAAATTTGTGATGAGACACCAATTTACTGTAAATAAGTGATTCCATCAGCATATGTAAATTAATCTAGATGGTCTTTTTTAAATCAAGATGAACTGCATTTTTTAAATACCTGTTGAGATGCCTTCTGTAGCTTAAGACATATACAGGAGTTGTCAAAGGTGGTTCCTTCTTCTCCAAGATCTGGGAAGACAAAGCATAATCACAATAACAAAAACACATCCAAATAGGAAGGGATGAATGTGTTCAAGCAAGCACAGACAACAGGTAAGTGGTATAGGATTTCAGAGAAGGGTTAGTTCTATATGAGCATGAGAAAGGAAGGCCTTCTGAGGGATTTGAAGGGTGGATAAAGTTTAAGAGGCAGAATGGAAAAGACCCTGTAGATGGAGGGAATACGTGAGAAAGGCTTGAAGTATTCATGGTTGTAAGATACGTGTTGAAAATGAACCACTTGTTTTAGGGGATGCCAGGGTGCACACAGGTTAATGAAGAGCAGATTATGTAAAGCACTGATTGGCAGCCTGAGCTCAGACTTCATCTGTAGTTAGAGGGGAGCAATTAGGAGGCACAAATAAATGGAGAGGTATTCCATGCTCGTGGATTGGAAGAATTCATATTGTTAAACTATCCATACTACCCAACAAAACTATCCATACTACAGATTCAATGCAATCCCTATTAAAATTCCAGTGGCAATTTGCACATTAATAGAACAATCCTGAACTTAGTATGGAACTACAAAAGACCTGAATAACTGAAGCAATCTTCAGAAAAAAGAACTGGGCTAGCGGCAACATGCTTTCTGACTTCAAGATATATTACAAAGCTATAGTAATCAAAACAGTATGATACTGGAATAAAAACATATGTAGATCAATGAAACACTATGGAGCCCAGTAATAATCCCATGCATATATGGTCAATTAATTTTTGACAGAACCCAATGGAGAAAGGATGCTCTCTTCAGTAAATGGTGGTATGAAAACGATATTCACAGGCAAAAGCATGGGACTAGACCCATATCTTACGCCATACAAAAAATCAAGTCAAAATGGGTTAAGGACTTGCACATAAGACCTGAAACTGGAAAACATCTGAAGAAAACATTGGAGGTAAGTTCCTTAACGTTGGTCTTGGCAATGATATTTTCGATTTGACACCAAAAGCAAAGGAAACAAAAGCCACAATAAATACATCAAAGTGAAAACTTTCTGCACAGCAAAGGAAACCATCAACAATATGAAATGGCAACCTATAGATGGGAGCAAATATTGCAAACCATATGTAAGAGGTTAATATCCAAAATATACAAGAAACTCATGCAAATCAATAGCAAATAAAATAACGCAATTTAAAAATGAGCTAAGGACTTGAATAGACGTTTTTCCAAAGAAAAACAGGTAGACAACAGGTACATGAACAGGCAGTCAACATCACTAATAGGGACACGCACATCAAAACCCCAATGAGATACCACCTCACGTCCATCACAATGACCGATCACCGAGAAGATGAGAGAGAACAAATGCTAGTGAGGATTTGGAGAAAGGAAAGCCTTGCACCCTATTGGTGGGAACGTAAATTGGTGCAGCCACTATGGAAAACAGTGTGGAGATTCCTCAGGGACAAATTCAAAATCAAACTACCTTATGACCCAGCAATCCTCCTTCTGGTTCTATTTCCAAAGGAAATGAAATCGCTGTTTTGAACAGAGACTTGCTGCTTCCCTACGTTCATTGCAGCATTATTCACAACAGTCAAGATATGGAAACAAGTGTGCAACTAGGAATCAATGAATGAAGAAAATGTATTTATATATACAATGGAATGTCATTCAGCCTTAAAAGACATCTTGCTATTTGGGACAATGTAAATGAATCTGGAGAGCATGATGCTAAGTGAAATAAGCCAGACAGAGAAAGACAAATGCTGCATATTACCACTTATACGTGAAATCTGAAAAAAAAAGCCAAGCTCATAGAAACATTGTGGAATGGTGGTGGCCAGGACCTGGGAGGTGGGAAAAATGGGGAGCAGTTGATAAAAAGGTACAAACTTTGATTTATAAAATGAATAACATCTGAGGATCTAATGTATAGCATGGTAACTATAATTGACGATACTGTGTTGTATAATTGAAATTTGCTAAGTGAGTAGATCTTAAGTATTCTCATCGAAAAAAATGTATGTGAGGTACGGGATGTGTTAATCAACTTGATAGTGGGAATCCTTATACATATATCAAATCATGTACACTTAAAATGTTACAATTGTGTCAATTATACCTCAAAAAGCTTTAAAAAAAGAAAAAAAATAGAATTACCATATGATCCAGCAATCCCACTCCTAGGTATGTACTCAAAATAACTGAAAATGGACTCAAATGGATATTCGCACACACATGTTCACTGCAGCATTACTTACAAGAGCCCAAAGTTGGAAGCAACCTAAGTGTCCATTGGCAGATGAATGGATAAATAAAATGGAATGGATAAATAATGGAACGATATTCAGCCTTCAAGAGGAAAGAAATTCTAACATACTACAACATGGATGAACCTTGAAGGATTTATGCCAAATGCAGCCAGCCAGTCACGAAAAGAAAAATGCTGTACGAGGTAGCTATGTAGCAGCCAGTTTCACAGAGACAGAAAGTGGTTGCCAGGGGCTGAAGGCAGAGGAAATGGAGAGTTGTTTCATGGGTACAGAGCTTCAGTTTTATAAGATGAAATAAATTCTGGAGATGGGTTGGACAATAATGTGAATATACTCAACAGCACTGAACTGTACACTTATAAATGGTTAAGATGGTTAATTTTATGTTATACTTTACCGCAGTTTAAAAGAAAAAAAACACAGCAAAGGCAGAAGGAACCCCAGCTCCCAGGAGTCATGCCCTCCCCCTAGGTAGACATACGTTCTTCAGAATCACTATTGTTTTCTAGAATCAGCATATAAAACTCAGTACCTATGACTTCATTTAGTGGGACTCATCTGCTGTTCTCCTTTCAAGATGGGTGATTCCAAATTTGTATGCTTTTGGGTGACTTTGAATCTCACTGTCTCCTGTTTCTCTCCATTTGGAGTGAACTCATTTGGGGAAAGAATACATGACAAGTATAACTAGGAAGCATGAAGCTGGAGATTTCTTTCCTGGTGGCATTTTGGTATCTCTAGTGTCAATGTCACCTCAGTTCTTGCTTTAAAAAGACAGTTCCCCTTTTCATTTTCCCTACTGCTTTCTTGCAGCCCTTCTTCCAATCAAATGAAAAATGCATTATTATTATTATTATTATTTGAACATGAAATGGCTGCAAAATAGGCAAACAGCAGACATTTGTTTTTTTCCCCTCACCTGTTTGTAAAGGGGCTAGAAAGGGTGCACTGAGGCAAGCCCTTTGTTTCAGAGGTTAAGTACAAAATGGGTTCTCAAACATAAGCAGTAATGTTTTCTTTCTTTTACAAGTGTAACCCTGTTTGTTACCTAAGTGTGATTCCAGACAGAAATCGGTTCACATCTTTAAACTATTCTACACTTTGTCTTTTCAGAAAATCAAGAACAGATGTGGCCTGAGAAACCACATTTCATTCACACCCTCATTTCTTTACTGAGGAAACTGGATTCAAAGATGTAAGTGATTTGGTCCAAAGTCTGGCCCGGGAAGGTTCTGGAACCCCAGCAGCTAGCATTTTCCATGATATGTAATCATCAAAAACAGTCCCTTTTACCTTTCTCTTTGTGGCCTCAATTTTAGAACTTTGGTCTGTCGAGCTGCCTTTAAATCATAATGCCTTCATCAATGATAGATTCTGGTCCGTGCGAGACAATCCTGCTACCAGATTAAATGGTTAGAATTCCAGCCAAAAGCAAAGAAAGGCCACACCATTTCTTTTAAACTTGTGACACATTGAAATTGTTGTTAGTTCCAGTTATTACCAGACAGAACCACTAGAGGTCAGAGAAAAACCCTGTCCAGGAGGCAATGCTCCCAGGCTACCACCCACAAAGATTGGAACCCACAAACCTGTCTACGCAACACACCCCAGTGCCCCTTCCGACCCCCCACAAAGTGCTTGGTCTCTGGCCCACACATCCCCTAGATGTAAGAGTAGCATGTCTTATTTCTTCTCTCTAGTCACGAATTTGAGGCTCAAATCCTTCACAACTTAAGTTGGATTTTGCAATTTTTTTGATTCTCTTGGGTTATATAAATGTCTTTCCATCTGGCTACAAAGGCACCTAATCCCATTCCATTGGATCCCTCATATCCAAATGTAATGCTTTCCTAAAGTTTCTGGAACTTGGTGGAATCCTGCGTTCTTTTCATGTTGTGTAACTCTAACAGGGCCGAGAAATAGATATTAAAATGATATTAAAAATAACATAGTCTTTCATAGGCATATTCTTTTTATAGCATATGGTTTTTCTTTTCTCTTAGAATACTGTGATGAACCAATGGCTTTTCATTGGCTTAATTTGTTTCCATTATTTGTGGTCCTTAGTTCTTTTTTGGTGATCAAAATGTCACAATTTAGCCAAAGGAATCATTTAACGGGCCCATATAGCCTTTTGCCAAAAATACATAAATTTTTTAAAGTGTCTTTGCTTTCTGGTAATGACATCCCAGGCCCAGCTTATATTCTAAGCCCCAATTCCTTTTAGGGGAAGTTGATATTAGAGACCAAACTGTGAACACTAAGGGTGCTTATCTGACTTGGTGCTACTGGGGTAACGTGACTTGTCGGCCATTTCAGTGGACAGAGCTGGAACAATACATACATATACACACACACACTTACATAATAACTTCATAGCCATTTTCAATGTAGTCCTAAGATGACTTCACAACCCCAATATTTAAATTCTTAATCCTATATTCAAACTATAATTATACCTCTTTTTGTAATAAATAATGCATATAATTGTCACTCGGAAGCTCTTAATTTATAACAAAGCTACCATAATAGCTTATTTATTTTACTTGCCAGTAAAAGAAATAGATTCAAAACAGTGATACCAGTACTAACACTAATTATGAAGCAAATGGAATTCAAATGTTTATTTGTGCATGCTTTTGTCCTTAGAGTGCACCTAGGACAGAGCAGAAAATTACTTGGCTCTAGAAAACTCTGAAATAATTTCTCACTCTGTGGGTTATGGAGATTTTGTCCAAATGTTTCCGTGCATTTTCATTTTGAAAGGGGTCAACATTTGACCATTCTGAGTGCTTAGGATTTTAACTTCTACTTTCTACTTTGCAGCTGTATTCAGCCCCTGGCCAAAGGTTAAGTCAGCTTTGCTAGTCTCTTCATGAAGGTAAATAGAGATACTGCAATGGTTCAATCTTCAAAGTACTGAACCTTTCATTTGGTCATTGTCTGGCTCACCTACAATGACTCATAGCATCGTTACATGTGTGAGATTTACACACATATGTATAGATATTCTATATGTATGTATTCTATATGTATTCTATATATATGTATACACATTCTATGTATTAGAATATACATATATATATATATACATTTATACATATATGTATTAAAATGAAATACTGTTGGCAAGGAAGGATATATACCAATGCAGATTTTTTTAGGTTTTGTCAGAAAAATTCTTTTAACTTATAAGGCCATAATTCTGACCTTATTTCTGTACACATATACTTTTTTCTATTCTTGGTATTAAGTGCAAATAGCTCAGTCATTTTGCAAGTCTTCAGTGACTTTTGAATAAATGCAACCAAATAAGAGATAATTCCATTATACTGTTAATTCTTTTAAATGTTAGGTATCCCGGAAATTTAACGCTTTCTCCACAGGAGACTCTGGCTCTGCTTCTGACACAGAATGATTCAGAGGATTCTGGATCTGGCCATAGCACGTTGGGACGCTCTGAAGTCCCCATACATACTAAATGCTGTCGCATGTGACGGACGTGCGTGCACAAACCAAAATCATCCCATGGTGCTATCCAGGAGTGGTGACCGCAGGGAAGCCCTGGTGATAGAGGGAATTCCAGAGAGGGACGTGCCTCTGTCAGGCATGAGCAGCCAGGCATAGCAGCTGGCATTCCTGGACAAGTCACTGAGCTGGGTGGGCGGGCAGAGGAGGGGCCTTGCCTGGCACTGTAAGGCCACTTGGGGGAGGGGGCTAGGACAAACAGCCAAGCTTTTAGTTCCCAGTGTGGGCTGGCAGGCTGTATTGGAATCTGGAAGAGCCCCAAATTTAAAAATTAACAAATCACGTAGCCTGGTGATTGCTGCCTCACGCCCAGAATTGTGCTGAGAAAGGGCAGAGGAGGGGTACTGGGAAGCTTTCTGGAGCATTCGTTTGCCCAGTGGTTGGTGCCAAAGGTGAACCGAAATGCTGACACTGCTCCAATCCCTTCCCAGACCAAATACTGACAAGATCGAAGACTTTGGCCTCTTGACGTGGCCTCCCAGAAGTTTGAGGCTTGGCTGGCCAGAGGTAAGCCCAATCTAATTAGAGGGGTGGCCCAGCTGCCCCTGTCCTGTTCCCTCAGGTGGCCTCACACTACTCAGCCCCTTACAGCAGCCTGAAGACAGGAAACAGCTTGCTGTCTAGGGGAAAGAAGAAACAGAATTTCAAAGAGTTCTTCAGATTTCAGGTGAAACAATTTATGGAACACCCTTGTTTTACACTTGTAGTAAATGTTGGTTGTAACATCTTTTAACTGTCATCTCATGTTCACTTTGTAGTTACCTCAAGTCTTCCCTCCATCTTGGTACTGAAAGCCAACCCCTTAACTGAAATAAAAAATGTTCTGTGTCTGAAATTCCCAAGCTTGCATTCAATGGGATCTGCAGGAATGGGATTACCATGATATAGTTTTAAAGAAAATACTCAAAAACTTCAATGCAGATGTTAAATTTCTCCATTCTATTAGGTCATCTATTTTTTTTATCCCCTTTTGAATTGAAAGATAGTTAATATAGAAGGCCCCAAATTAAAAATACTCTTTTAAAAGTAAATGTTTTAACCTGAGAGGAGATGGGGGTTAATCATCCTCCCTTTGGGGGCTATTCAAAAGCTAGGATTCAGCTGGGCTTCAAAACTGCTCCCCCCTCACTTTAAATTGCAGCCTTTGAAAAAAAATTAAGCCTGTTGTATCTGTTTCATTGTTTATAATCAGTTCTTATCAGCTCCAAAGGTATTTCTTCTTGAGTCCAAGCCTTTCCTATAAAAATAAACTAAGAGTTTTAAACAACTTTAATTCATAAAACTTCAGGTCCATACAGGTCCCCCCCTTTTTTTCTGTTTTTCCAAATTCACACATTTATTACAGAGTAACAAT
Organism: Rhinolophus hipposideros; assembly: GCF_964194185.1. Taxonomy (NCBI): domain Eukaryota; kingdom Metazoa; phylum Chordata; class Mammalia; order Chiroptera; family Rhinolophidae; genus Rhinolophus; species Rhinolophus hipposideros. Next base: position 11,065,642 of record NC_138072.1, read on the forward strand.
TAAATAAGATTAAAAGGTAAAATCTTCATATGCCTACAAATGGAAACTTTGTTTTCAGTTAAATATATGTAACACTTTCTGTGCAAGTTATTCCAAATAAGGGACTGTTTTTAAGGCTGAGATCTCTAAGCATTGTTTTACTCCGTAACTGATGGTATATTTTCAAGAGTCTTAGCTCTCCAATGTTTTTGCTCCTTTGGAGGGCAGGTTTCTAATTCTTAGCAATAAGGACAGATTCCTATGGATTAGCACTCAGCATTCTTCCCACTCTTTTTCCTGGGTGCAGAGGCTAGGAGGTGAAAACAGTCCCGTGGGTACTGGAGGGAATTCAGCAAGTTAACTTATAATCAAGCACACTCCCTAGAGCTTTGGAAGGCAGAGTGGGGTGAAAGACCTGCTTTTGTATTTTTGCTGCTTCTGCTAGTAAATGTGGCCCTGCGGGTGTTGGATGTTTTCTGTGCCAGATATCAGGATCTGGTCTCCAATCTGGTGAGTATCAAGAGCCTGGCAGGAGATGTCTGTGTTTCGCCAGCGTAGACCTAGCAGGCATGGCTTGAGCTGGAACTCACTGTGAAGATGGCAGCTAAGGTGGTTTGTCCTTGTAGCCAACAGCCCTGGTGCTGTCTTCCTGGTGCCCCAGCTTCCTGACTGCAGTACAAGCAAAAGCTCTGTGACTGTTCTAGGAGGTGGCCCAGTGTGCAGCCTGCTCTCCCAGCCCTTTCGGTCATTTGGAAGCACTAAATGCCCTATACTGAATCCTGTCCCACGTGGCCATCTAGAAGGGCATACAGGCTCAGGATAGGAAAGCCAAAATGACCAGCAGGACTGCTAAGGAGGGAGTAGGTAATAGGGCAGGGGGGAGTGGGCATTTGCTGGGCTGTGGCCAGTGGAATAGAATGTTTCAGTGGGGGCTTCTAAAGAAACAAGGAAAGTGCCATCCAAACACCTGCCAGGTCCAGAGGTTGAGCCAACATCTTGGGTGGTCCCAGTGAAGGGAGAACTTTTCTGCCCTCTTCTCTGTTTAGAAGGGCCAGAAACCAGTTTGCAAGATTGGGAGCTGAGACACATCAGGTGGGGAGAACAGAAGAGAAACATTGCTTCCCTAATCCCCCTCTTACAGACACACAGCCCACATCAGGTGCTGCCTGAAGAAGGAGCAAGGATTAACTTTAAACCAAGTTCAAGGCTCTGAGTATTATATGGAGTTTGACATTGTAAGATTTACAATTACATAAATTGAGACCGTGTTTGCAGCTTGGGAACTTTTGATTACCACTGAGCAATCAGAAAAACTATAGGACTGCCCAAGTTTTCACCCAGGAGCGTAGGAAGCACTCCCACACTGGATAACTTTTAAAGACAATGGTAAGAAACCTAAAGATGGTTTCTAATTACATCTTGAGTCTGCATGCTGGTTATAGAGACTTAATCTGGAGATCAATTTTCAGTTGCTGTAGTGTTTTGCCTTTAACAAGCAAGCTAAATGTTGTTGTGACATTTGGAAAGTATTTTGGACAAAACACATTTTAGATCCCACGGGCATTCTACCTTTGTCTCCGTTTGCTATGCAGTCTTGGGAGGGGAGTATCTCTGAAGTCAGTTTTGTACACAGAAAAGGGACTGTTTAGATCTGCTTTAGTGTATAACTTAATAGTTACTTTAGTAAAGTTATAAATCCGCAAATCTACCTTCCCATAACCTTTTAAATTCAACGTGTCTATTTTATTTTATTTTATTTACAAGTCTAACAGAATTTAACAATCACTGTAAGGGAGTTTTACCATTCACTTACTTTAATTATCTTAACCATTTTAAGTGACTTTTACAAATTTAATGTATTTGATTTTCTTTTCAAATTCTTCAACCATGTGCAAGACTGTTTAATTCTTCTAAATATAGTAAATTAAACTTAGTTTTATATGCCTTTCCATTTAAACTTATAAGTCTAAGTCACTTGATTATATATACTTTAAGTTGGAATCACAAAACTAGTTTTTTTAAATATTTTAATCTGCTAAATTATAAATATCTTATCGATTTACAGCAATATATCCAAATCATTCTTAAATGTATTACACATTTTAATAATATTAAAGTAGTAATGGAATAATAACCCATATTATTTTATATTCAACTCTAAGTTTCCAAGCAATAAAAGACATTTGCCCACCTAAGAAAATAAGGCATCCTGAACAGGTTGAGATTCACAATATACAGAATGCATATCTACCAGAATGATATTCTTGAAAATTGTGATTTTAATGATTACGTCACATGACGTCTTATGATTGCACCAGAATTCGCCGGGCCCGTCCCCCTTGGTTTGCTCCATTTTTCACTGGCGTCAGACTGGGATTAACACCAAGGACACAGTGCTTCGCCTGAGTATTTCCTTAAGAGAGGTACCTAGAAAGGTATGGCCATTTTTCAGGACGTCTGATCCATATTTTCCAATTGCCTTCCCCAAAGCTTGTCACCCATCGGCATCCTATGAATACGGTATTACCACGACCATGTCGCCATACCTCCCCCAGCACGGAGTGTCATCTTCAGTACTATCGTCATCATCACTATCATCCGCCAGTTTGCACGCGGACCAATGAAGTCTCATTGTTTGGGGTTCATTATTTTTCGTGGCACGCGGTGGAACGCGGTTTGCAAGTTCAGGATGCCCTGACCTGTCGGCGTATCCCTCGCCCACAGGTGGCGATGCGGGCGGCGGGCTGAGCGCTCCCACCCCGAGGCCCAGCCCGGGTGGCGCCGCCGCAGTCCCGGGCCCCACCGCCAGAGGGCGCCGACACCTCAAGTGCCCCGCCCCGCCCCGTCCCGGCGGCCGGGCGGCTGGGGTGGCGCCGCCCGCGGGGAGCAAAGGTTGCTGTCTCCACACTCAGGCTCCGACCGTCGCCGGAGGGGCCGCGGCATCATGACGGTGGGAGCCAGGCTCCGAAGCAAGGCGGCGAGCAGCCTCCCGCGCCGCGGTCTCCGGGGGCGAGGGCGGGCGGAGGGGGACGAGGACACGACCGCCATCCTGGAGCAGCTGGAGCTGGGGGACGCGGGGACCGACGGCGCGGCGAGCGCGGAGCGCCCGGGGACCCGCAGCGCGCGGCGCGTGCACCTGGCGGTGCTGCCCGAGCGCTACGAGCCGCTGCAGGAGCCCGCGCAGGACGACCAGCCCAAGAGGAGGTACCGGCAGAAGCTGAAGAAGTACGGCAAGGTAGGGGCCACCTGCCGGCTGCTCTCAGCTGCCCGGGGCTGCCCCTGCGCCCCCCGCGGCCCCACCCCCAGCTTCTCGCCGGCACTCATGGCCAAAACCCCCAAAACGGTTCCCTCTGTGACCCGGGAAGTGAGGAAAAAGTCAGTTGCAGGTAACGATGGAAACTAAAGCAGAGGGGTCGCCGGGCCCCGCTCCACCTGCTACCCCCGTTGCTGTGACCCTGTTGCTAAGGGTCACTTAGCAAGGTGCGTCCTTATCCCAGGTGGGCCTTACACCCCTTGTGTCCTCGGCAGGACAGAAGTCAGTGTCCCGGCATTAGAGATGGGAATACTGAGCATGAGCGTGGTCAGGTGACTCGCAGAAGGTGACCCAGTTGGAAAGAAGAAAGTTGCAGCCCCGTTTATCTGTGTTCCCGCAACAGTCTCTCCCGGATAGCCCACTAGCTGAGAACTGTTTGGGTTAGTCCCCCACATATTCCCAAGATTATTTCCAGGGCCTGGAAACTCAACAACTGCACAAATATGCAGCGATCTGTGTGTTCTGGGACCTGTAAACTTACTGCCATTTGCCTCGAGTGTGGGTGAGGGGTGGAGAAATAGAGAGGGAATAGGGGCACGGATGTGGGATAAAACATCAGTGTCCTCCTTGGAGAGCAAAGCCCAGGTGCCCCTGCCTGGAAGCACTGGGAGCTGCTGTTGCTCCTGTTCCCTGCGGCTGAACACAGCCACCCAGGGGGAAATCCGAAACTCCTTGTGTCCTGGCCAAAGGCCGAGGGCCCCATCTGATTTATTGTCCAGTTATCTGTGTCGTGCAGTGGCCCTCATCAGACCTGACACCAGCCAGTCTCCATACCGCGAAGCTGAGGGTTATCATCCTCATCGAAGGTATATCAGCAGCTTTAGGAGCAGTATACAAGCCAGCAGAGATAAAATATATTAATACAAACTGTAAAGTTGGGACTTTCAGGTTTAGTGTCATGCTAGGATTAATCATCCTTCCTGGTCCCTGTTGAGCACCAAGAGGCCATCATTTGCCTCAGCTGGTGAGCTGATAATGTGGAGCTGTCAGCTCAGAGGCTGGCACTTGCAGGTGCTTTCTGGGTGCTCACTACGTGCCAGGCATTGCGCTCAGCACCAGAGATACAAAGTGGATATACCATACAGCCCTGCCCTAGAGAAATCCACAGCCTCCCAGGGAGACCTGGGGTAGCTGGGGCACCGCCCTGGGGCTGCACGGTTCAGACCTTGGCAGTGAATTCTCAGGGACGAGGCTATGAAAACAGGAAAGTTCTCAAATCAATGGTGAGATGAAAAGTGGGCTCAGAAGGACTTGAGGTTTCCCCGGGGAAGTTTGAGGTACTATTCTTCATACCCACGAGGATGGCTATTATCGAGAAAAAGAAAAGAAAACAGAGAAACTCCCAAATAACAAGTGGTGGCAAGGATGTGGAGAAATTGGAATTCTTGTGAATTCTTGGTGGAAATATCAAATGGAGCAGATGCTATAAACAATTCGGCAGGTCCTCAAAAAAGTGAAATATAGAACTACCCTATAACTCAGCAATTCCACTCCTGGCAATATACCCAAAAGAATTGAAAAGAGGTACTCAGACACACACATGTATACTTACACATGCATATATGTGTGCATATAATATGTACATGTATATATATATATATATATATATATATATATATATATATATATACATTTTCATAGTAGCCAAAAGGTAGAAACAACTCAAATGTGTATCAACTGATCATTTTGTATGTATAAACAAAATTTATACATACAGTGGATTATTATTCAACCATAAAAAGGAATGAAGTTCTGACACACGCTATAACATGGGTGAACCTCTAAAGCATGGTGCTAAGTAAAAGAAGGTCACATGCTGCATGTATGATTTCATTTATATAAAATATCCAGACTGGGGAAACCCAGAGAGACAGAGCACAGACTGGTGGTTGCCAAGGCCTGGGGAGGGGAAAGGGATGGAGAGCAGCTGCCTAATGGGTCCGGGGGTCCCTTGGGGTGATGAAAATGTTTTGGAAGTTCATAGACGTGGTGGTCACACAACACTGTGAATGTACCCAGTGCCACGGAATTGTTTATTTTCAAATGATTAGGTTTTATGTTAGGTGAATTGCACTTCAGTTAAAGAAAAAAGAAAAAAAAATCATCAGATAGACAGGGGGTGACATCCAAGGCGGAGGGAACAGCACGAGCAGAGATGAGGACACGTGAAAGCGCTAGCGTGTTACACACTGGTCCGGTAGACCCAGCAGGCCAGGGGAGAGAACATGGTCATGTGAGGGTTGGCTGTGCCCTTTCTGCCTTTCAAAACAAAAGCCAGTTTCAGCTTCCAGTTTTTCCGAAACAACCGAGTCGGTGAGACAGCTGACCCTTCTTTGCTGAAAATCCAGGAGAACAGCCACAGCTCAGCTAGAAACATGGGGACGTTTTTTCCCTGCTTTTGTCACCAGGTGAAACTTTATCTTACTTGGGCTCAGTGAATAACGAGTGACCTGGAAACAGCTCCACATTGAAGTCTTCTGCCCTATAATGAGGATCCAGTCAATGGGGGACCACATATACGACAGTGGTCCCGTGAGATTATCATGGAGCTGAAAAATTCCTGTCCCCTAGTGAGGTCCTAGCCATTGTAACATTGTAGCACTGAAGGGACCCGGAGTGGGTTGCCTGTCATACGTATAAAAGTACTATGCCTGCCACTGGGTGACAGCTGCCCGCAGTATTCAGGACAGTCACGCGCTGTGCAGGCTTGTAGCCCAGGAGCAGCCTAGGTGTGCTGGACCACATAGGTTGGTGTGAATGAGCCCTATGGTGCTCACCCACAGTGCAATCCCCTCATGATGCATGTCTCAGACGTATCCCTGTCTATTAAGCGACATGTGACTATATGAAGGAATGGCTGGCTTTTCCTTCAAGGAAAGGTGATAAAAGTTCCCATTCATCTGTGAACTGCCCAAATTCTTCACCCACGTCCCTTCCTGCTCCTAGGGAAAGGAAAATGTGTGGCCCTTGTGAGATGGGAAAGGATTGATCACACTGCCCTGCAGCCCCCTGGCTCCAACCTGGGGCCGACCCCGGTGCTGAGCTGGTCCAGTGTCCCCAGTTCATTTTGAAGGAATGATACTGGTCTTCATATGGTACCTTCATGGTGGTTGCAGTTCTGGGCTCAGGGAAGGGGAAGCGACATACGTTGGCTGTGCTCCCACAGGGTGCCTAGTGCTCTGTGCACACGTGGTCACGTGCATTGTCTCTGAATCTGCTCAACTGGGGACCCCATTTTGCAGTAAAGGAAACGGGAGTTTAAAGAAGTGAAGCTATTTGTTCAAGGCTGCGCAGCTAGAGAGCAGCAGAGCTGGAGGCCACAGTGTCACCTGGTCCCTGCCTGTGCAGAAGCAGTTGGGATGAGGGAGGAGTTGGGGTGAGGGAACTAACCCCAAAACTTAGCGTAAAATAAGAGGTGCCTTTCCCAGTCACCTCTGAGAGCCACAGGGGGAGGTGTGGATAAGGAAAGTCATTAAATTTTGTTAGTCGGGCAGCTAGAAGAGGGCTGAAGAGGGGAAACGTAGGGTGTGGAATAACCTTTAGCTCAAGAGGGAGAAAAGATTTGCCATGAGGCGTGGGCATTGGAGCCAGACTACCTGCACACCTACTGCGTCCATCCTCGGGCTATGCTCACCTCTCTCTGCCTCAGTTTCCTCATCTGTAGCATGGGCTGATGCACATCTCCTCCCTCAAATGATACTGAAATGGCTATTGATAGATATTTCACATTTCTTTGCCTCACGTATTCTCAAATCTGTGCTTTGACAGTGTTCCCACTAATGAGCTATTTCAGTAGTTTTTTCCCCCAAATTGCAAAGATGAAGTGACAAGCAGGGTTTTTTTCTTTTTTTTAAATACCAGCAGGTTTTTTCCCCTTTTTATTCCTTTTTTTGAATACCAGGCTGAGGATAATGGAAGTGCAGGTCCTCAAAACGTCAAGTCTAACGCAGGCCATCCGTGATTCTGGTGGCACCATTTATAAGGGACGCTCTTGAGTGTTAGATGTGCTGCCCAGAGGGACACTTTTGGTGTTGTTTCAAACAGGTTCCTCAAATTCTCCCACTGACTTTTTTTTTTTTTAAGATTTTTTTTGGGGGGGAAGGGGAACAGGACCTTATTGGGGAACAGTGTATACTTCCAGGACTTTTTTCCAAGTCAAGTTGTTGTCCTGTCAATCTTAGTCATGGAGGGCGCAGCTCAGCTCCAGGTCCAGTTGCTTTTGCTAGTTGCAGGGGGCGCAGCCCACCACAAGGGACTAGAACTGGCAACCTTGTGGTTGAGAGCCCACTGGCCCATGTGGGAATCGAACTGGCAGCCTTCGGAGTTAGGAGCATGGAGCTCTAACCGCCTGAGCCACCGGGCTGGCCCCCTCCTACTGACTCTTACTACCCTTTCATAGAGATGTAGCTCTTAGCAATATCACTCCCCCCTACACACACACACACACACACACACACACACACACACACAAGCATGCACCCTAATGTCTCCTTGAGAAGTCCACAGAGCAGTATCCCCACAATGAGGTGTGGGTCAGATGGGAATATACCCTGGACGTAGAGGGAGGTCCAGGCAGGCTTTGCCAGCAGCCTCACTGCTGTCTCCAAGACCTCAGAATTGTCTGGAAATATGCAGTGCTGGAAAGGCCTTTGCAAGGTGGTGACATCTGTTCTGAGCCCCCATGTGTTCTTGGGCCAGGGGTGGGCTTGAGACAAACCTGGAAACTTGCTAATTTGCCCTGGGAAAATGAGGCACCACAGTGATGCTTTCTGTAGGTCACCCTTGTGCCTGAGGAATTACAAAGTTGCTTAACCTGACCCTCTGCTCTTCTCTTTTCTTCCTAAAAATAGAACGTTGGGAAGGTCATCACCAAAGGATGCCGCTACATGGTCCTGGGCCTGCAGGGCTTCGCCGCGGCTTACTCCGCCCCTTTTGGCGTGGCCACCAGCGTGGTGTCATTTGTCCGCTAGTGGGAGCTGCTGAGGCGGATCCCTCCAGAATAATGGAAGCCTCTGCTGCCGGAGCCATGCAAATCCAGAAGCATCTTAAACTTGAACCCACAAGATACTTGGAAGAAGACAAAAAAAAAGGCCTTTCTTTGTTGAACTGGATGGACGTTGTGAATGGGACACCCCTACCCACCTGCTGAGCTGCTCACGTCTCTCCGACGCGGTGGGTCCTCTGGACAATCCCACCGAGAATTAGCTGGTATTAGGTTTGGGGATAGAGTTCCTTTGCTAGATGGCAGGGGACTGGCATGCAAGCAAACCCTTGACAGATGTAAGCACTCTGGGTGGCAAGCAGAGCGGGGTTAAGTGGGGGTGGTAAGGTGGAAAAATACGGGAGTGAGATAATTTGCTACATTCTTCTGGAAAGGCCAAAGGCCACGACCTTTCCACCACCTATGACCTTCAGGCACTCACAGCCCTTGGCGACTTGGGTTCTAAAGGCACCAAGGGAGCGGCTTGTTTCTGAAATCATGTCCCCCGTCTCCTTCCTTCCTCCACCCCTGTGTCACCAGCAGTTTAATTACAGGCTTGAGAAGAAGGAAGGAAGAAAAGTCTCTTTGAAGGCTGTGACACTTTGAAACTGTTCACAGTGTGTCGTGACTGTTTAAAGTAGATGAAAGCTTGTCACTGTCACCCTTCTCTGACATGAATGTGAAAAGGAATGGCAAGTTCAGGTGCAGCCTGGGTGGGTGGGGAAGGTCGAGGAAGGGAGTGCTCCTGACAGTTCATGGGCTCAGTCCAGCCCAGCCACATGTTAGCGGCTAGCCAGACTCACTCACATACGTGACTGACTGGTGTCCTGGGCCACCTGACTCAGGTGCCAGCAACATCGGCTCAACATCTCTACGCCATGCCAATGAAGGCTTGGGAGACAGGGAGACACTATATCTGGAAATGATGGTGTATGATTTAGAGAAGAAACCAGTAAGTAGGAAACAGGTGCAAAGGAAGTGGAAATAAGACAAAAGGACATTGGATGAGACAAGTGGAAGTGCAGGATCTAGTTCTGGGTTATCAGCATTGGGAAATCTTAGGTGGGCCAGGCCTCCGGCTCTATGAGGGACTTGCGGAAGCTGAGTGGCCAGAGGTGCCATGGCGGGTGCTTGAAACCCTTCTGAGGCCCATGAGCTCACATGGGCTGACTTTGTGGCATTCTCTCCACTTGTGTGCTGCCCATCTTGACCTCATCTCACTTGGATCCAAAGGTTAGGGTGGGCGTGGTCCTGACTCTCCCCCAGGATGACCCATGGACTTTCACTGGATCATTGGACAGGGAGGTGAAAGAAAGAGAGGTCCCTCTTGCCGTGCCCCCATGATTGGCCACTATTCTGACTTTGTTTCCAGAATATCCAGAAGTCCAAAACAGTTAGCGCTGACCAGGGTCAGTGGCAACACCGACCTGTTGCTCCTAGAAGTTTCTCAGGCCATGGAAAGGAGGCCTCTGGTTGTGCTTCACCAATCAAGCCCAACCAGATGGCAGTGGGATGTGGAGAAGTGGGAAGACAGGGGAACAGACAGAAAAAGGAAGGGGTTGAGGAAGAAGCTGCCGTCATGAAGCGAGACTCGGCTTCCCGTTCTGCAGGCTCACGTGGAGATGAACTTGGACCCAATTCCTGCATCATTAATATTGGTGAGGAAAAGGGAAAACAAGTATCCTCATTTTCGCTCAAATGATGAATGTGGATAATGGCACGTTCTCACACATGTAAGATAATTATAGCTCCCCTGTCCACCCTGGGATTCGGAAAGAGAAGAGATGTGAGTTGGAGAAAAAGCCAAGCACAGTTTCGTGGGAAAGTCAGGTCTGCTCTGCCTACTGGTCATAGGAAGGAAGCCGAAAGGAGGGAGCCCGCGGTGGGCATGGAGGACACCCCTCCCCCGGGGCCCAGGGATGCTGCCCAGCCCCAGAGACGCCCACTGAGTCTCTGGGGAAATGGAAATGTGAGCCCAGGAAGGGACAAGAGTGACTGAGGCCTGTGAGAGGAAGACCTTCCCTCCCTGCCCCCCAAATTGGAGATACCATCGGGTCAAGTGCATTTGGCCCTGCATGTACTTGAAGTACATCTGAAGTCTAGTTAAGAATTAACCCAGGAATTTGAAAAGTCAAAACCTCACAGGGATTGTCCTGGGAGCCAGATTCATGGGACAGAGATGAGCTTCACCTTGTTGCTCAGCCTGAGTAGTCACTTACTCCACGACGGGGCACCCGCATTGCAAATGATCTTCTTGCCTCTTGTTTCTATTCACTTTTTTTTTTTTTAAATATCAGGGCCCACACCCTACTGAGAATTGAGTTTTGGAGGTTTTGCTTTACATGCTTGATGTTGAGGCTTCTTTTGTATCCTTTTGTTGCCCTCTGGTGTAAATAAAACTCCAATTGGTTTAATTTTTTGCGTAGGAAGATTTTTTTTTTTGGTTCCCTCACTTTCTAGCCTTGCCTGAGAGATGCCAGCCAAGACTGTGGATTTCCTACAGCAGGTGACGGCCCATCGGGGGACCCCCCTGGGACAAGTGGAGAAGCCCAGTGAGGCTCTGAGGCCCAGGAGCGAGGAGAGAGGCCCCGACTCACCTGGAACTCTGCTTGGCTGGTACAGGTGGGGCCGTTCTCCACAAATCCAGCAGAGCAGGCTTCCCTGTGTAGGAGCTTCAGCTCACGCACTTGTTAAAAATGAAAATTTCCAGAACCTCCGATTTGAATTTAGAGATTTTCCACAAGTAGATTAGAAGATTCTGAAGCAGCTGTTTCTCTCCCTGAGCTGAGAAATGCTGGCCCTTTAGGGGCTGCTGCAGTTTGCACCTGCCAGGTGGCAGCCTGGGGTCTGGCCTGCCCGCTGCCAGCCCCGTGCTGGGCATGGGTCCCGTGCCCACTCAGTCCTCACAGCAGCGGTGGGAAAGGTCTCTGCCTCTGGGGTGCTCAGTGCCCTCAACCCTGCAGCTCCGTCTAGAGACACAAATCATGATCAGAATTGAACACCTCCAGGACTGCCTTTGCTTTCTTTAAAGGTGTTTCCCAGGTGAGCCCTCTCACATAACCCGTTCACAAGGCTCTAAACACATGCGTCTGGTTCAAGGCTGACATAAACATCAGGGCGAAAGTGCCAGCAGGCGTAGACCTCAGAGCTCACCCTTCCTGTCACTGGCTCTTTCATTCCAAACTGGACCACTTCCAGACTCACTTTCTTCATTTAAAATGGAGGGAAACAACTTAAATGGAGGGAGATAATTTGTTTTGTTTTTGTTTGGCTTCCTCTGAGAAATGTGTAGAATTGCCTCAGAAGTAGAAAGTGGTAAGATGGTAAGATAACACTTTTTTTTTTGGCAGGGGACTTAGGGATAGGAAAAAACACTTTACATGTTTGTCTTTAATCATTGAAAGAAACCTGAGTTAGGTATCATCATCATGCTCACAGTCACGAAACTAGGAAGCAGGGACACTTTCTGTTGGGGACGACACTTTGTGTATTTTGAGATCTCTAGTGTTTGAGGACAAAAGGGCATATAAGTGAAATTTCTTTATCGCCGTCATTTTTCCATACAGACACAGACGTGAACTTGTCTTTCTGTGTTTTCATTGCCGTAAATCAAAGAGCCATTCGTGTGACCCCACAAGCCCCCAGTTCACCTGCTTCTCGTTTCTGCTGCCCGTAGGATCAGAGAAGAGAAACAAAGATGCATTCAGCATCTACGAGGATGGGGTGTGCTGCTGCCTTAGTGACATCAGTTTATTTGATTCCCAATTTTATTTCCTTCTCATTAACAGAGTCAATGACACATGTGTCCTGAGCGTAAATGAATCAGGAGGTCTTCGCTAGAAAGAAATGGCAAAGATTTATTCAAGGGTCTTAGGGTTTAAAAACCAGAAACATAACTAGGCAATACCCAGACCGTTCCAAAGAAGAAAGAAAAGCTAAGAGTTCCTGTAGTAAAAAGTACATGCTTGAGGACACTCAGTCCTGCATTCTCATTAGCCTCTGGATTGGTCCGAGATGGTCATTTTCCACATGTCCAATGGTCTGGATAATGGATATCAGGCAGTCTAGACACGCAACATTCTTTCCTAAGTCCTTCAGGGGGTAATCCAAAGATTATTTATACATATACATATATATATATATATATATATACGCACAAACACATACGCATGTATATATACACATACACGTGTATGTATATGTGTATATATATATGTATATGTATACATACACGCACATAACTGGAGTTCAAAAGTTTAAGTTACCAGGCTAGTTAAAGCAAGAATAGAATTATTTCCTCATGCCTCAATCTACTTGATTTTAGTAATTTAGCAGCTTGACCATAGTGACCTCCTTTTAATTCTTCACTCTTTCATATAATGATAATAACAGATAATATTATAATTATCTGGGTTTTACGCAAAAACTAAAGCTCAGGGAGGGAGGGAATTTGCTCCCAGGCTATGGCGAGAGCTCACAGCTGTTCTCGTTCTGCCAGTTTCAGCTGCCACTCGTTTCTGTTTCTTCTCAGGCTTCTGTTACCACCCGTGACGTGAGGAAGAGGGAAGCTTTAAATGGAAGCACATCCAACTTGCATTCCTGGTTCCAATATTGTGGTCCAAGTACTTAAAAACACTCTAAAATGAGAGTGAAGGTGCTCACCAGCCCATCCTACTCTGGATTTTTGAGGTGCCGAGGTTGCTAACTGCTGATTGCCAAGGTCAGGGTACAGAAGGGAGAACATGGGGATGGGTCTGGGAAGGGCTCTGTGCCCCTGAGTCAGTGCGGTTGAATTTATTTTGTCACACTTCCTTTGCGTGATTTCTGTGGCAGCATTACTATTCCCATTGACTGGTAACTGTGTTCCCGTGGAGCCAGGCCTCCATCATTCACCGCAGGACGCAGGAGCCACAGGCCAGGCCCCAAGGCCAGCAGGAAGCCACCCTCCTAACAGGAAGAGTGCTGGCACTGCCTAACTTCAAATCCTTTAGCTGTGTGACCTTGGACAAGTTCCCCAACTCTTTCGAATTTCAGGATTTGATTTGGTGTCGTTTGTAAATACTATCTACTTTAGAGGGTTATTTGGAAGATTCAATAGGCATTGCACTAAGAATCGAGCGTGGGGACAGAGCCCCAGAAAGCAGTTTCCAGGCTCTCGGCCTCACATCGAAAGGTGCTGGCTCAGGTAGTAAATGGCCATCAACTGTGATTGGATGGCCATCAGCTGTAGCTAGTTGGCCGTCAGCTGTAACCAGTGAGCCATTGGCCACTAATATAACAGCCGTGGCTACGCTAGCAGAAAATGGGGGCTAGCAAGAGCTGATTGCAGAGAGGTGGATGCCGCCAGTGAGAATATAGTGATATGACTCCCCTATGTATGGCTCCGTGGGTGTTCCTTTTTGGCCTCACTATATCCTGCGTTCTTATGTGGGGAGCAGGAGCAGAGACCCCGCAGGAGACCCCACACGACACATGGCGCAGCGAGCAGGGTCCCCTGCACCACACCGAGTATGCAGGATATCTATCTTCCCCAGCTGCCCCTACCTGAAATTCAGGTCTTCCTTTGCCCCCGACCTAAGGGAAGCACAGAAAGAAAGCCTTAGAGAGCTCAGTGGTAACAGAATGGGAGTGAGGAAAAGGAGAGAGGACATACAACCTGCCTCTCCACCACCATTGGTGCTTTCCCCTCTTCTCCCTCAACTCATCCTTCATCCGCTGAGCGTGGCTTTCAGGTTCATGATGGGGACCGGAGTCGTATCTTTCCCTTTGCTTGAAAACAAACCCGCCTGGAGCTGTAGGGGCGAGAGGATCAAAGGCTGCAGAGGACAGAGATGAACAATTTATCCCAGAGGGGAGACTCCATGGGCAGGAAAGGGTTTGTTTGTAGTGTTTTGTCTCTTCCAAAGGAAGGACTCTGATCTTTCACTCTGAACTCAGTTTGTTTTGCCGGTGGCTGGTTTCCCAAAACTCAGACTGTCTTATCTGGAACACGAGATGCACAAGTCCTGTCAATTCCTCCAGCACCAGTGTTCAGAGGACAAGCAGGCTGCCTGGGGACCACTGGGAAGATCCTGGGGCTCTCGGGAGGGGTGCGGGGCTCACGGCACACATGCAGAGGACCTACTACTCAGTAGTAACCACTGTGAGAACCGGGAAGGTGAATCTGCACTTTCGTTAATCACCCGGGAGTCTCTTATTTGTTTGCGCTCATTCATTTATTCAACAAATCTGTTTTGAGCCCCTGTCCTGGAGCCCTGCTGAGGCCTTGGGCCATGGGGTCTTCATGGGCACGTGAGCAGGGGCTGTCCTGCCTGACGGGGAATTGAGAACCATCCTCTGTTAACACAGGATGCGGGGAGGAGGGATCCAGGTCTTGCTCTCAGCCCCAGGAAGTAATCTGAGCCCTAACCGGTCGCTTCAGCTCTCTGGACCCAGGCATCTTCTGTAAAACAGTGAGTTTGGCGTGCCTTAGTCCACCCTTGCTCTGGGAGTCTGAGTTTGAGGAATTGTCTCACATCTTTGCTCTTTGATCATTGCTTCTCTTTTATTTCAAGGGGTTCATTCCTTACTCTGCCTCCCTCTTGACCTCTTAAGGAGCTCTCCAGGCCACTCTGACATTCACAGGCCTGCAGCCTGCTCTCCAGCAGCCCCTCCAGGAGGAAACAGAAACAATGGGGATCACTTCCCCAGCAGCCTCTGGCCCCCCGCCAGGAGAGGTACCAAGATGTTTTTCTGGCACAGCTATTTCCCCGGTCCCACCACACCCTCTGCCCTGCTCTCTCTCCTGACCAAGTTCCCCATGGCAGAAGGACTGCCGGGGTTGGCCAGGGGAAGCCACCCCCTGGCCTTTGTCCCGGCTTTCTGGGACAAAGCCACCTCCCAGCCTGGTGCTTGAAACTGTGCTTCTCTCTCTCTCTCTCTCTCTCTCTCTCGGCTCAAGGCCGCTTCCTCCCTGAAAACTTCCCTGATCTCAGCTGCTGGAATGAGTCAGTGCTTCTGGGAACGGCAGCGTTAGGTGTGTCCTGCGTACACTGTCTCTGGCCTGATGTGTGCATAGAGTAGGTGCTGGATAAGTGGTTGGGTTAGGGGTGGGGGGAAGATGGGAGGGAGAGAAGGAAGGAAGAAAAGAAAGAAAATAGCACAAATTTCTATAGGAAGCTTGGTGGTACCTCTAGGGCAAAATGGGTCCCTGTTTATCAATTTTATGGCCAACATGAGACAAAAATCTGTGGAGAGTGTGTGGGCCCTAGGCACGTCCATTGGAAGCCCCGTGAAGGAATGAGGACATAGGCTATTAATTAGCAAGGTCTCCCTGTGTGATTGTTGATAGCACTGAAAAAAGTCTCTCAGAACGAACCTGCTGCTGCCCTCAGCGGCCCCTCCTCCTGAGTGTATAGAAAGTGTGTGTAGGTGGCAGGAAGGGTGGGACCCTGACCAGACAGTTCAGGGGTCTGGTCATGGGGCTGCCCTAGGAATGATATGGAAGTGAGTGGACTTGGTCCCGTGTGTGGCTTGGCCTGACTGAGTGAGAAGCAGCAGGATGCCCAGAAGGAGTTGGGGGATAGAGTGGGAAGGAATGCATTTAGGAGGCTGGGGGCATGGAGCTGGGGACAGCTGTGAAGCAGGCCTTGTGGGGTGTGGTGAAGCCATGGCTTTTGCTCAGAGTGAGACGAGGCACCATTGTAGGCTTTGAGCAGACAAGGGTAGGACCTGATTTATGTGTTAACAGTGCTCCATGGTGCCATCAGCCCATCTTATGGATGAGGAGACTGTAGCAGAGAAGGTGGGGATCTCATTCAAGCTGCCCCCCCATCTGAGGGTGTGACTCTCCATCCCAGCACCCTTTCACTGCCATCCCCCTGTGCAGTTCCTGTTCCATCTATTGCTTGCTTTTGGGGGGGTCTCATTCCCCCCACTTGAATGTAAGCTCCGTGACAGACAGGACTGTGGTTCACGCTGCGTCCTCAGGGCCTTGGGCAATGCCTGGCACATAGTAGGGGCTTTGCTGATGAGCGGCCAAGGACCGATGAAATGCAGACAGTCCAGAGAGGAGCGTTGGGGCACTGGAGGCCCAGCACTCAAGGTTCCCTTGGGGATTCCTGGGGCTCTAAGCCAGCCTGAGGTCGGATATGTGGGTGTCTGCTTGGACCTCCCCTTATTTTACCATGGCGCTGTGTCTTGGAGAGTCAGAGAACGATGCTTGACCGTATAGTGTCATTCCTTTATCAGTTCCTTCCTTCTGTCACACACTTAGCGCTCAGACAATTGTCCCACAAGTGTTACCTGAGCACCTACTCTGTGCCCAGCACTGAGGGGGGACACAGAGCCAAGGTCGTGGCACCCGCCCCTTGTGTCCTAGTGAGGGGCAGATCAAAGGGAAAATACAAATGAATCAACAACTGCTGTGAAGGAAGCAAACCAGGGGACCAGAGCCTCTAGTGGGTGGGCAGGAAGGCCTGTCAGAAGACATGACCATGGGGCAGGAGTGGAGAAGGCCGCACAAAGCTGTCAGAAGGAGGGACGCCTGGAGGGGCAGGAGCTCAGCACTGTTCACGAAAGGGAAGCTAGTCTGGCTGGAGCACCATACAGGGGCTGGGGGCGGGGGTGTCCCATGGAGAGGTGAGAGGCAGGCTGCAAAGGGCCCTGGGGACCTCAGCGGTGAGGGTAAGTGCGTGGAAACTTCTGATGGGTTCTTAGTGAGGTGGGGGAGGGGTATAGTGGGGTCAATTCCATGCTTTGAAAGGACCCTCCTCGCTGCAGTGGGGACACGCTGGGCGTAGGATGGGCATCGCTGAAGTGAGGGGTGCCTGGGCCACTGGTGTTTCAGGAGAGACAGCCTGTTGCCTGGGACAATGAGAAGGAGTAGGGCTCCCTGGAGCTTATTGAGAAAACTGAAGTGACAGGATTTGCTGAGGTGGGTGTAGGGATGAGGGAAAGAAAGGAATCAAAGAATTCTCTCTGATTCTGGCCTGAGCAGCAGAGAAGGTACCAGCTGCGGGGAGAAACAGAAGAATGCCAAAAGTCTTTTGAGCTCCAGGCCAAGAATGCTGTTTATTTAATTTGCACACTGGGCGAGAAATATGATGTACAAAACCAAGTGCTAGGGCTTTCTGCCGCTTCACAGTATTTACTGCGCCGTTGTCATTTTCACCTTGGAGCCTGGGCAGTTACGTGACTGGCCCAGCCCCTGACCTTGGCTTCCCAGGGTAGGTGGGACTTACTGTACACACACTCTCCCAGTTGGTCTCTCCCAACACTGGAGTCTGCTGAAAGGCACATTCCAGGCCCTGGGGGGTGGGGGGTGGGGTGTCTTATGTGCATGCATGTGAGGCACAGCTGTGTGGAGGAAAGCAACTCTCTTTCGTGGGGAAAATTCAGGCCCAGCTAGGTGTTTAGTACCACCTAGGGTTTAATCCTCGTAACAACCCAATGATACAGATACTGTTATCCCCATTATTTAAGGAAGGAAACGGAGGCAGAGAGGCCTCACTCAGGCACCAAGCCTTACAGGAGACAGCTCAGGTCCACTAGATTCCAAACCCCACCTTCTTGGCCATGCTTTCCTTCCAGGTAGAACCTGAAACGCTTGCTATTCCTGCTCTGGTCAGCCTTCTCTCCACCCCCCACATATTGTGTGCTGGTTTTCCAGGGGATCTGTACGCTTAGACTTTGTGTGGTGTCCAAAATGACTGTTGGTCCAAACTATTAGGAGGATTCTGTGGCATCCCCCTCTCCCGGAAATATGCGGGGGAGCTTTCTACCTGCCCCATCACCCTGGTTGTTCAATTAAGGGGTGATCCTCTGTGATGTTGCAGGCAAAGGGGGAGGGGAATGCCGTCCCTGGGGAGACAGCGTTCAGGTGGATCGATTGGGTGGGGCCTCTGGGATCACATCGTGAGATGATCTCCTGTGGGGGGCGTCAGCCACTTGGACTTTGGCGCCAACACCTCCAGCAACGACCGTACCTGGCGTAACCTGTGCGGTGGACCCATAGGTACCTGCGCATGCGTGCTTCTAAAACTTTGAAGATTGAAATGTCCTGAAAGGGTTTTTGTTTTATTAACATTTATTGTGTTCTGAATGTTTAATCAGAGGAGATTTGAATGGAAGAAAAGAGGACAATGAAAAAGGTTGGTAATTCTACCATCCAGCGATTACTCTGGCAGACATCTGCAGACAGTTCCATGCCTTCTACGTGCATTGCATCTGTTTTAAGACAAGAACAGGATGATGTTTGAAGCCCAGGTGTGATAGAGTAGATCATACCTAAACCATGATTTTCTAGTCATACTTACAAAAGATGTTCAAGACATTGGCAGGTTAAATAAGTTAATAAATTAATAGAATGAAAGGGAGCCTGGGAAACAGAGGTTATTTTGTGAGAAAGCATGGGTCAGGAAACACATTATATAATTGTTTCTGACAGGTTGAAGGGACAGAGGAAGGTTGAAGGGACATGTCAACAGGCATTTACTTTATAGGGGCCATGTTTTGGAAAGGCCAGCCCCATGCGAGGAGATTCTTTCTCTTCCCAGACACCTGAATCCTACTATAGCCCTTCCTCCTTCACTCTGAGCAGGGCACATGCTGCTGAGATGAAAAGCTAACCTCCCTGCAGCAGCCAAAGAAAACAAACACAGAGAAAAACCAACTGAAAACGGAGAGAGGAAGCAGGATTCTGCATCCTGGCTGATAACATCCTCAAAATTAAAGCTGCAAGACACGTGGTCATAGCCAACAAAGGAGCTTGGGGGACACTCAGGACCAGGTTGGCCAGTGGTGAAAAGGTCCTTGGCCTTCGGTGTCATTAGCCCAAGCCCCCACAATTTGGCCTTTGATGCCAAAGGGATATCAGGGCCCTTCCCATATACACATAGAGGCCCAACATTTCCTTGGATCATTTATTGATCAACTGTAAACAGAGTTTACTGTGCCCACCATATACAGGTGGACACACAAGTTCCAGCTGATGGAAGGCCACCAAGCAATGAGGAAACTTGCTGTGACAGACACATCTCAGCTTCTTTCTTGTGGCCGGTCCATTCCTTGCTCCCTGCCTCTAGCCCCATATTCTTGGCACCCTATCTTTGTCCAGGGCTTTTGTTTCTTCTCCTCTCCGCACAGGGAAAGTATGAGGACGCCACCATGGTGGGCGACCTGCCTCTTTCTTGTCAGGTGGGTGTTCTTAGGTGAGAACAGACACATTAAGTGACTCGGCTACTACGGGAATAAACACCTTATTCTACTTCTGATGCGGCATTGCTGTGAGGACCAAATAACATTCTGTCCCTGACAGCATGTATAGACTGCAAAATATTCAATTATCAAGGGTAGTAGAAAGTGTGGCTTTGTTTCTCCCCAGTCAATTTCAAAATATTTAGTCCCCAAACTACTCTTAGTCCCGATTCTGCACTGAGTTGGGTCAAGTGAAGTGTTGTCTTAGGACTTATTCGCCAGGAAGGAAAGGAGCACTTCCTTGCACTGCCCAATAGGACCAGCGGCAAGCACTTCCTCCCCGCCCTTCTCTCCAAAACGCTGATGGCAGCGCCCCCTGGTGGAAATCCGGAGCAACTGCCTGGGGGAGCCCACAGGGACCCAAAGGCCTAGAGGAGTCCGGTTGAACTTAGTCTGGGCAGGAACCTAAGTCCCCCCAAAAGGGGACAGGCTCCAGTCAGGCTCAGCTGATTGTTGTCATGAAGCATATAAATCTCGCATTACCAATTATTTTGGTTTTTCAAAATAAGCTAGAAACTTCTCTACTGAAAAAAACCAAAACCAAAACTAACTGTGTAAGCCAAAGAAAACAAGAGGTAGGCCAGGGTTTAGGGCTGCAAGCCATCAGGAAGCCTCCATTTCATTAAAGATGAAACATTAATAATAGTTAATCCCAACACACAAACGAGGAACAATCTTGGTAATAGAAACATTTTATATAAAATGTAAAAATCGCAACTATGAACATACTTGCTAAGGAGAAAAAAAGTACAAGCCTATTCGCTCACTTCTGATTTTTCCCATTTATATCTGCTTATTATATTGATTCCCCCACACACACTTCTTATATTAACCAGCAGAAACTAGGAAGTTTCAGTAAAAATTATGGGAGGAAAAACTGAAAATGGAAAAAATTCTTTTCATTAAGTTTTTCTTCCTAGTATTTGGGAAAAGAATCATCTAAAGATAATTCACCAGCTTGCAAAATGACAATGTCCATGCAGGTGTGTCTGAACTTTTTAGGAAAGAAATTCATATTCCCTAACGCAACATGCAAAGCCGGCACAATTTGGTCTCATCTTGCCCAATAGCCTCACCTCCTATAATTTCCTAAGCTACGTTAATCATCATCCTAAACTATTTTCCTCCAAGAACATTTCCATCTCTCTTTGACGTGCTCTTCCTCACTTTTCCATTTTTCAAAACTCCTACTCATTCTTCAAAACCCCATTTACAGGTTACCTCCCACCAAAACCCTGTTTACATAACACCACCCCAAGCCTTCAGGCATAGTAAGCTGCCTACCCCAACCTATGCTCAGAGTTCGAAGCCTGTATCTCTACTATCACAACCATATTGTTTAAGCAATAATTACTTGTTTACTTGAAGTCTATGCAAAGACATAAAGCTTTGAAAACTCCTCATAGATTAGAAGCTGGTAGGGCAGGTTTGCTGTCTGTTTTGCTCACCCAGAGCCTATACTGACAGACTCATTGTAAATAGAGTAATTTCAAAGTATTTTTTAAAAATAATTTTATTTTTGAATTTTTGGAATAGTAATAATTTTTATGGCCCAAAAGGCAAAAGATATAAATGTGTATACGAGTGATAAGTTTCCATATCTTCCATGTTTCCAGCCATGCAGTTTCTCTTCTTATCAGTAAATCATGCTCCTCATTTTTTAAAAATATCCTCTGGATGAAAGTCCACATTCCTTTCCACACAGTGTAACTCCCTCTCCCACCTGGGCTTGTTTATCTTCCCAGCCCTCTCCCTACACTCAGACTTTGCCCTCTGTTTTCGAGCCAGCGCTGAATTTAGCCATGTTCTCTGTCCCCCTCCCCCCACTCTCTCTTCCTTTAGCAAAATATGTCCTTTATCCTCCTGGCCTCAGCGTCTCTGTCTGAAGTGGGAGCCCAGTGTCCAGTGAGTTCCAAGAGCTCCCTTCCCCTCCCCTCATCTAGCTCTTGTCACCTTGTAACCAATTGTTTCTGGATGTGAGGCTTTGCAGACTCCTGACTCCTTGAGCTCAGAGACTGTTTCTCAGTCATTGCTCAAGACTGGAGACCAGCATCTAGCTGGAATGGCAGTGAACAACAATCGGCCATTGTATGTGTTTTCCTGGAGGCCTTCTGAGCTCTCAGCCTCAGAATTCTGGGGCTGGCGATTGGCAGTTGAGACACAACTTCCCTGGGTATGGAGACCACAAATCCCCAACTCTAACATTATCTGGGTGAGTCTCCTCCTTGCAGCCTGAAGGAGGAGCCAGGCTAACACACAAGTAACCCTGTGAGCTGCATGTTTTCCCTGGGGGCACGAAGAGGAAATAGGGGTCACACTGGTGCAGGAGCGTGTGGGCATGCAAAGATATTACTTATTGGGAATGGTAAAACGGCCTGAATGTTCTCTTCATCAGTCTCTCGTGAAGGTTGTTAGCAAAGGTTAGTATCCCTGAGCCCCATTTACTCTTGGGCACGGAAAAGTTAGATTTTCTACCTTAAGAGGCTCAAAAGCAGATTCTGAACCATGGTATATTTGCCTCGATCAGTCATGTCCAGGGGACTTTGTAGATGACATCCCAGCTGGTGGTCCTCTCCATTCCGCCAGACACCACAGGGCCACTTACTGCATTCTTTCAAACTTCAGCCCCCACCTCACTGAATGTCAAATTACTCCATAAATGGTGAAGTCCTGCGAAATGAAAGGTGTTATGATCATTACGGTTATTATGATTTTAACTCCAGTTACTTACTGACACTGAGTGATTCTGGAATGTCACAAAAGCCCATTATATATATAATGTATACATATATTATATATATATATACACATATAATATATATATGTGTATATATATATATATAGAGAGAGAGAGAGAGTTTTATTGTTGTTGTTTTTGTGCAAGGGCCCAAGGGACCTAAAGAGACTAGTTTTGCTTTTTTACTTAGCATTCTGCTTACTTAAGTTTATTCTGACAGCAGGCTTATGAGGAGGCAGGGCTCTGATCTTCCTCAAGGGTAGAAAAAGGGGATCTCGTGCAAGTTTACGCACACCTCATCACACCACCATGCTTGGAAAAGAAACCCAAGTCTTGGCCAGTGAATGTGATGACAGTGTGTGTTTGTTGCAGAGGCAGATTTCATTGGCCTGGGATTTCAAACGGGGGCTGTTTGGGGAGAACTTCTGGCCAGTTTTGACTTTTGCTTTATTTTAGAAACAGCCAAAGGGAGCGTGGCTCCTGGGTTTCCCTTCCATCCTCCAGTCTCTCCCTACTCCTGGAGGACAGCCCTCTTTTCTAGAGGGTGACTAATCTGGATTTGGGAGGTGGCCCACTGGCTGCCTCCGTAAGCTCTCCTCTAACTGTGTTACAATTTATGGGTCAATCTTTGAAAAATAAATGAATGACCTCAAACCTTAACTTATCTAGGAAAATCCGCTGTTAACCAAATAGACTGTTTGAATGGAGCTGTTAAAGATAAACAAGCAGACTGTTTTAAGCAGTGAAAACAGGTTGTATTCAGTTACTGCTGACAGTAGAGGAAAGAGCTGAGCTCTGTAGATTTACTCAGTGGTGACTGGGCGTTTTTAAAGGGAGAATCAGAGAATAGGGAGGAGGAAAGAGCAGGGGCTCTGTGAAAAATGAGAAAGGGTTAGTAGGTGTAAATGGGATTAGGCCAGCTGTGTCTGCTGGCTGGCAATTGAAGGTAGGAGTCTGTCCTCCCACAGCAATTGGGAGATAGGTCCCGTCCTTCTGCTGATTACATCTCAAAGGAGTGGCTTCAAGTCCTTGAGAAAGACATTTCTGAGTTGTAGGCTGTACACACACATCTCAGAGTAACAAAGGAAGGATTTACAATTATAAGCCCTTTGTAGGAAGTGCTCTAAGAAAAGGAGGCCAGGGGCTCTTCTCCCAAGTTGGCTGGGACAGTGATATCTCCTGGCAGCACTGAGGGGTCTCAGGCATGCATTTTAATGGGGTGGGCTGGGGGCTGGGGTTTAAATCAGAGGCCAAAGGAGTCCAGGGCTCGCGCTGCCTGCACCGCTCAGCCAATAGAAGACACAGGAGTTGGGTTGTAAAATAAGCGTTTATTATCAGAGCACCAGTGGTGTGAGAAGGCAGCAGGTTAACACCTCCAAAAACTGCTTTAACATTCTCAGACCGGCGTGGGGTTTTTAAGGGAAAATCTGGGTGTTCTCCAGAGGCCACGTGATTCTATGGTGGAGTCAGCAACCCAGGAACGATGACGGGATCAGCCTGATAGACCATTGATCAATAAGCCTAAGGGCATTCATCATAAATTTCAGGGTAATTTTCTAAAACAGGGAACTGGGTGGGACAGGGGACATTCTGAGCTCAAGCTACAGGGAGATGATCTATTATTAAGCTATAGGTAGGTCAAGGAAAGATGAGGCCAGGGCTTGGAGAGGCCTCTGCTATGGGGGTGCCAACCGGGCCCTGTTTCAGGGTCACCCTGAGCATTTGGCCTTAGGCTGTAGGAAGCCGTGCTGGAGTTTGGTCACAGTGTACAAGTTTCCACGGAGTGGGCTGAGGGCCGAAAGTTCTGCCATTCTTGAGCGATGGGCCAGAAAAAAGGAGTTTGTACACGTTGTTAAATCTCCCATTCTGCAACCCACACACAATCACTTTCACAGTGGGGTGCACCGCACCCCCCTCCTCAAGCAACCAAGCGGGGTGTATTAGAAGGGAAGGGGCAATAGATGGGGGTGGGTGAGAGAGGGGTTATGCTGCTGGGTGATTGTCGTGCCTGGAAGAGGGAGAAGTGAAGCAAAAGTGACCACCCTAGACAAAGGGGTGGGCCAGCCTGCTCGCTTTGGGCATCGCGATCGCCTTCCGGGGCGCATGAGTCCCCGGCTGCTCTGTGCCTCGATTTCCCCATTGCTGCCTAGTCCCTGCCACCGCTTAGCGCGCGGTCCCGGTCCCTCCCCCCCCCCCCCCTGTAACCCATCCGCCCACGGGTCACGGCGTCCCAACCCGGGATTGGGCCAACTCTGGCTCCTCCCCGCGCCGAGGCCTCCGGAGCCTGCAGGCCGGTGCCTGCGGGAGGCACTGCCCACGAGCGAGCGAGCGCTAGGCCATGGGCGCTGCGGGCTCCTCCGCGCTCGCCCGCCTCGGCCTCCCCGCGCTGCGCCTCCCCGCGCAGCCCCGGCGCACCTGGCTCGGGGTGGCCGCGCTGGGCCTGGCCGCGGTGGCCCTGGGGACGGTCGTCTGGCGCCAAGCGCGACCCCGGCGACGCCGACGACTGCAGCAGGTGGGCACCGTGTCGGAGCTCTGGATCTACCCGGTCAAGTCCTGCAAGGGGGTGCCGGTGAGCGAGGCCCAGTGCACGGCCATGGGGCTATGCAGCGGCCACCTGCGGGACAGGTATGCTGTGCACCGGCAGGGGACAGCGCGGGACCTGCTGGGGATCTGATGCGGTGGGGGAGGTGGGGCTGGTCCCCGGGAAGGAAAATAGAGGTTTGCCACGTGGTTTCCTGGGCTGCTTGTTGGAGGCTCTGCCTTTGATCCCTCAGCTGGGAAGGTCAAGTTCATACCCGATTCAGGTTTGGAAAGGTAGGTCGGGGCAAGCCCCTGCTCTTTTTGGGGGGAGAGGTTCGTCCTCTGTAAAAGGAGGGGGTCTGACCTGGTTGTCTCCAAGGCTCCTATTAGTTCTAAACTTGCTGATTCTATCTGGGTAAGTGACACAATAGTAGAAAAGTAAAATGCCATTGGCACTCGTGGGCGGACTGAGCAACACGGAAACCAAGTCTTGTTCAAGGACATTGGCTTTGGTCTTCCTGGGGCTTGTCGGTCATCATCTCCAGTCCTGGACAAGGTGCCTGGGGGATCCAAGAGGTGGGGACATCTGACCCACTTTAATTAGTAATGAGCAGAGTGAAGTCTTCTGTTGGGGACAGGGGGTGTCAGGGGGACTGCAAGTGTAATATTTACCATTAAGGGGATTGTGTGTCCCCTTCTCCCGGAGGCAGAATGGTCCTCAGAGAAGAACTTTAGGTCAAGTCCCTACCCACATAGGACCTGGAACATAGACATTTCATTCTCTCTCAGAAAAGAAAAGGTGCGCTGTCATTTACCTCACCCCAAAGCTGAGGCACAGACGCATATCACTGACACAGAATTACGCAGCTGAATATGGCGAGGGGTCTCCTGACAGGGAAGTAGTAGGAAGAGTGACCACGGAAGAATGAAACCTCCTTTGCTTCCTTAGGGTCAAGTTGCCTTCCTATCTGGCTGGATGGTTTAGCTCTAATCTTGTGTCTAGAGAGAGGGAGGTTTGCCAGTTGGTCATTCAAGAAACCTTCTAGCAGAGGGAGTCAGCTGCCCTGAGGTCCCTCCAGAACACACGTACTCACTCTTCTCTGAAGAATGCTGTCCCTTCAAAGAAATGCGGGCTCCCTCGACATAGAAAAACTTCAACTTATTGTCATTGTGTATGAAGACCATGTAACTCATGGGGGGATTGTCCATCCCCCTTATACCCCAGATGTCTAATCCTGGAGCGTTTTTAAAAGTTGTAATTTCCTACGATTCCCATCCCAAGCCTATGGAGTCAGAATCACCCAGAGGGAAATCGGCTGGTGTAGTGTTGGCATCTCCCAGGGTGACTCTGATGCTGGAAGTAAAGGGTTTACCTAGGACCATAAAGAGGCACAAGAACATCTTTAGACTTTATTCAGGTGTGAAGGACTCCAAGAGGTTTCTTCTTACTGGAAAGACTTCAGGCACACTTGGCTGGACACCTTCCAAAATCCTGGAGAGGCAAATGTTCATGATTTGCACCCATGGAAAATGAATTTGTGCTACTTCCTTCTTTCCATGAAGGACTGAAGTTATTTCACAGAGAGAGTTCCAGTTCTTACCTATGTTCCTTCAGATCGTCTTAATGACTTGCTTTCCCACTTCTCGTCGTCAGTACCTCGCTGTGACTATTGTTCCCACAGAAAGAACGTATTTGTCCTTTGCTTTTCTGCTTCCGTGGACGTCCTAAAATAAATGGAACGGTATCAACTTTCCTTTGTTTTGAACAATAAGTGGTTGGGATGGGTGTTGTGGTGTGGAGACCGGGGTGGAGGGGAAGTCAGTGGAAGGGACATTTATTCAGTGCTTCATATGCAGAGACTCTGAGCTAAATCCTGTCACATCGATGATCTTATTTAAGTTTCATGACTTTCTTGTGGGCTTGATAGCGTCGTTACTTGGCAAATAAGGAAACAGTATCAGAAAGGATGAGTAAAGTAAGTCCTCAATAGGTTCTGTGACTGTAAGCCAAAGGGCTTATCAGGAAACCAGTTTTACCAGAGGCTAACATATAAACAAGAGTCAAGCTCCTACAGCATCTCATCAATGTTAATAACGAAATGATGGTGAACGAAATGACGTTATGCAAGTACCTGCAGCGTTTCCCCCAAGATCACAAAACCGCTATGCGCTGGAGGGATGTGAACCCAGATCTCTGTGAGCACAGCCCTTGTGCTCTTTCGATGAAACCAGTGTGTGATTTGAAAGTACAAGGATTGTCACCCCGGATCAGGAGACCGCTTGGGCAAAGACATCAACCTCTCTGAGCCTCATTTTTTTTTTTCAATTGCAAAAGAAAGAGGGTGAACTTGATCTCTTAGATTCTATCTAATCTAGATTTTGTTTATTAAAAGATAATTGAAACTTGAAAGCAAGCTTGGGGAGAAAAAACAACTCTGCTAAATGATTGCTGTTGTTCCCTCATCTTCAGAGTTCAGTAGAATGCAGAAAAAGACCTCTTTATGTAATTCTATTTTGAACTCATGTCTTTGGAACTGTTCCAAGAAGCTGGGGTCTTCCTCTATAAGTGCTCTGTGTCTCACATTTCTAGAGATATTTTATCAAAGCTCTTAACAGATTTGTGAATGCCTGGCTTCCGCACTCTGAGCTTTGAGCGTGTTTAAAGTCCACCCAGCAAAACACTGGCATGGGCTGTCTGGCACCAACTCTCAGAGCGATGGCTGCCCTTCTTCACCTTGTAAATAACCCCTCTCCTTAGCAGCCACACAGTACTCGATCATTTATAAATCTGTCCAAACCCTTTCTGAAGTCAGCCCCTTATTTCTTCTACACAGACTATTATTACCTCTTGGAGAAAGGAATTCCCTAACTTTATTATCCCATGTGTCATTTTCACTTGGGTTCTTTCTGCCTTCACCCTCCTTTCTTTGGTGGGGTCTCTTTTTCTTCCCCCCATTTTCAGCCTCAGTCCTTCCTGCTTCCCAGGCCAACATGTAAGTTTAGAAATGAGATTTTCTGGCTTTGCTTCCCCACTGCTATTGGCTGCTCAGGGCACTGTTGGGCTGGGCTCAGTGCTGGGCTCTCCACTGATCCCCACACCACAGACTCACATGTTACGTGTGCAATGAAGGTGTGGCTTTTAGTGTGTCAGACTAGGTTGTGAGAACGTGGTCATGAAACAATGTACACTCCCGACTTATCCTTTCTTTTAGATCTGGTAGAATAGAGCTAATTACTCATTCACCGAGCATCACTGTGTGCAAGAGGTGAAGAATCAGTACTCTATTGCCAGGGTGATGAGGCTGGTTGGGATAGGTTACAGAACTCCACAGGCGAGCAGGCCAGAGAACTCTGGGAACAAAAGAAACCTGGAAAGAAAACAGTGGCCTCCTCAGAGGTGTGGGGACCTGCTACTGCCCAGCATCACAGGAAGGGAGTAGCCAAGACAATTCCTAAAATAAACGTCTCTGTACTGTTGTCACCACCACTGCTATACCCTCCCAACCGTACACATGCCAGTTAGCAGGGCACAGGTGCCAGCCAGAGTGTGCTGCTTAAGAAGGGACAGTTTAGCCAGCACGTGGACAGGCAGGGGAAGGTAACCTGATTGGAAGATTCCAGAGGTGAGATTACCCATCAGGGTGAGGTGAGGGCAGAGAGGGGCTCTCTCCCTTCTGATCTTAGATGTCCTCATCAGGTTATCTCAGACACTCCATCTGGCTCCAATGTCTTCAGTGGGAGGAAGCACCCCTCATTCTAAAAGGGGCTGTCCTTTTCCTGCTTTGCTCACTCATCAGTGTCGCAAAGTTCCTCACGCACTGTACTGGTCTGCCAATTCTATGCTTTAAAATAGTGATATTGAAATCTGTTTCCCCTAGGGCTAGTACTCCCCCCTTTTTTTTAGTAATCAAATCATTTGTGTGGTGTAACCCCAAACATATAGTCTGCTATGATAAAAGCATAACCAGCCTAACCAGTTCAACCTCCCTTCCCATTCTTCAGTTCACCCCATTGTTCCCAGCGGACATGATATGGGGGGAGGGGGTGTTCAGAACAGTGGTTGCTCCAGCAGGTGAATGGAATTCTTATCTCACAGTTGACTTTCATGAATCTTTATTCTCAGAGTCAGGATGTGTGCACGAAGGGGAAAGCCTGTTCAGGGGGTTGCTGATGTACCATCTGCTTGTCACAGCAAGTTACACGAGATAGAGGCCGATTTGCATCTTCTTGGAGTCACAAACATTACATGACCTTTGTGTAGGGTTTCAGGTTACGTGGGCCCGTGATTTTGGCAAACTGCATCTGATTCCACAACAGAAAGACCTGGAAGACATTTCACTTCAACTTGGGGCTCAGAGACATATTCCACAGGCCTGGGGAAGTTTCTGACCAAAGCGGAGGCCCCCAAGTGAGCCATATAGTTGTCTAAGCAGTGAGAGAAGGGCGAATTTTCTGGATTTTTGGAACTGGGCATTTTCAGACATTAGCCAGACACTCGTTCCCAGGTCTGTTTCTTTCTGCCACAGAAGCTCCCTTGAGTGGCACCAACTTTTGAACCCAAAGAATATGGCTGCATCTGTATTATTGTCTAGAAAACAGTGGTTGCTTCCTGAGTTGGGGCAGGGAGAGGGTTTTAAAGAAATAGAAATAGAAATAGAAAGCTAGAGGGAAGCTGTTGAGAGGATAGAAGTGGGTGTCCTGAGTGTGCCCTTGCTTGTTTCTCGGCAGGTTTTGGCTGGTGATTAAGGAAGACGGACACATGGTCACAGCCCGGCAGGAACCACGGCTGGCCCTAATCTCCATCACCTGTGAGGGCGACTGCCTGGTCTTCAGGGCTCCAGGTGTGGACCCGCTGGTTTTGCAGAGCAAGCTGCCTTCTTCACACGCGCTCCATGACTGCAGGTACTCTGCCTGAGGGCCTCGGGGACCTGCGACCAGGCCTGATTTCCTTTTAGTCTGCTTTGTGTACACTGTCTTGCTAAAGTTGGTACAGTAGGTAAGGATATTGGTAAAGGAATTATTGAAGAGAAGTCTAGTCTGGGTTGGGATACAGCCAGTGGTCAGGTGTGAGTGGGTGACTCAGGACATTATTTTAGGGTATGTGGGATTTGTTTCAATCAGGTGTGGGAAGACATGCAGACACGGAAATGACGGTCATGAAGAAAGAAGTTTTTCATATTCACCGGTCCCTAGAAACAGGAGGCCTAGTAGGAAGCACCAGGGTTGGTCAGGAGGCAGAGGAAACGGGAAAAATGTGAGCAAGAGCCTTTGTACAGGCTTGTACAGGTGAGCAAGAGTGGTTTGTACAGGAAGGGCTGGGTGAGGCAGGATAAACAGGCTTAGGATTGGCTAATTTGAATCATTCCAGTGGGCTCTGGGGCACAGAGGCCGTCCCTAGTTGTCTGGTACCTGGTCCTAGGGGATTAGGGCAGGAGATAGTCAGGAGGGTAAGAGCACAACAGAGGAGGTGGTTGGGGCTGGGGGCTGTGCCCTGGTTGGCATGCATACAAAAGTCCAGTGGTTTACTATCTCTAGGAATTGACTAGGTCTAGGAGGGGCAGTTTCTTTAGAATCAGCAAGGCCCCTGAAATGTCAAAGCATCAAAAATACAGGAAATTTTAAAAAGCATGATTAATACAAATACCGGGGGAAAGCAAAGAGCCAATCTTTAGGGTTTGTCTCTTTTTATTCAAGTTGAATGGACTTCTGTTCAGAGTTGTCAGCCCGCCAGCCAGGCAGATAAGGGAGTTAGTGGAGATGTCACCAGCTGTATCTCAGGGTTGGGTGATAAGGATTCTGGAGCTTTCCAAGGTTTCTGGAGCACATGGGAGTCGAGAGCCCTGAGAGTTTGGAGAAACCAGCCCTAGGAACTGTGCACCTAGGATTGACACAGAGAGGGCCTGAATGCAGTCAGCATCTCATCCTGTCCAGCTAGTCATGCTAATTTGGATTGGTTGTCATGGGAAATGCTAAAACACAAAGAAATGGTATGAAATAGATGGTAAGTGACAAGCAGAGTGATTACCACAGCTACCTCACCAGCGCCTAAACTAAACTGAAATAAACCAACAACCTCAAGTTGGAAAAAAGTAAAAGAAATGCTTGAACATAGCCATCTGAACGGAGGGGAGTGTGTGCTAATTTTTATAAGAAAATGCCAGATTTGTATTTTATCAGAGTAAGGCTCCATTGTCTCCTGTTCTCATCAACTAAGTTTTGTTACCAGTCCTTTTATTTGGCCATGAGAAAGAAAGAAATCATGACCGTTGCGACAACATGGATGGAACTTGAGGGCATTATGCTACGTGCAATAATTCAGGCAGAGGAAGACAAATACTGTATGACTTCATTTATATGTGGAATAAAGTTAAACAACAAAAAACACCCTCCATCTCCTCACCCCCCCACCACCAAAACCAAACTCAGAGAAAAAAGAGCTCAGATTTGTGCTTAGCAGAAACTGGGAGGCAGTGAATTGGAGGAAGGTGGTCACAAGGTAGAAACTTCTAGTTTTAAGATAAATACTAGAGATGTAATGTACAGCGTGATGACTGGTTAACACTCTTATGTGCTATTTTTGAAAGTTGATAAGAGAGTTGATCTTGAGTTCTCATCACAAAGAAAAAACAACTTTTTTGTGTGTTTTTTCATTTGTATCTTTATGAGGTGAAGGATGTCAACTAAAGTTAACTGTGGTAATCATTTCACAACATATATATGTCAAATCATTATGTTCTACACCTTAAACTTACATGGTGCTGTATGTCAATTCCATCTCAATGAAACTAGAAAAAAATTTTTTTAAATGTGGACCATAAAGGAAGACCTTAATAATGTATTTTAAAAAATCGGTAGGGATAGAAATCAAACTGCCATGGCATTAGATTCCATCGCATACTTTTAAAAGCATAACTTTATTTTAATATAATTTTTATAGATTTATAATATTAATATAGAATATACTTTATAATATTTCTTTTTAAAGATTAATATTTACAATTCAATGGAAATGATATCTTTCACAACATATTAGACTTATAAAAAAGTTTGCATGTTAATTTACAATTCTGTGAGGGGTACAAAGCATTAAAGAACTCTTTTAGGGGCACTCAAGCGAAAAAACCGTGAAGACCATTGTATTATCTAATGAAATGTGTGCCTATCATGTGGGTAGGTACTGTATTATTATCTCCAATTTGCAACTGGAGACAGAAGGTCCGAGGAGTCCGATAATTTGCTGAAGGTCACAGACTAGAGTAACAGAGTCTGGACCAGGTCTGCCAGCCTCCAAGCTCAGGGTGTACCTACCGCAAGGATTTAGGGGCATCCTAAATCCTTGCTACTCGAAGTGTGGTCCACAGACAGACTAGCAGCCTGAAGCTTGTCAGGAATGCAGAATCTCAGCCTGAAGCTTGTCAGGAATGCAGAATCTCAGGCTCCCACCCAACCTACAGAAACTCAATATGCTTTTTTACAAGATCCTGGTGAGTGGCATGCCTAAGGGGGTGTAAAAAGCTCTTTCCTGGAGCACATGCTGCTCCCTTCCCCCACTGTGTCTGCCCAGCTTTGGCCCACAGGTCACTCACTGGCCCCCTGCGATAGTCTGGTCCCAATGGCCCAGCTGTTCCCAACTGGGTGAGACCATCACCCAGTGTGTTGGTGTAAGAATGTAACTCTGGTATTCTCTCACCACCCTTTCAGGATTTTTGGTCTTGACATTAAGGGCAGGGACTGTGGCGACGCGGCAGCTCAATGGTTCACCAACTTTTTGAAAACAGACGCTTTCAGGCTGGTTCAGTTTGAAAAGAACATGAAGGGAAGAGAATCAAGGGACATTCTCCCGGCTATTGTACAGAATTACC
This sequence comes from Rhinolophus hipposideros, assembly GCF_964194185.1. Classification (NCBI taxonomy): domain Eukaryota; kingdom Metazoa; phylum Chordata; class Mammalia; order Chiroptera; family Rhinolophidae; genus Rhinolophus; species Rhinolophus hipposideros. The sequence continues at coordinate 11,098,269 of NC_138072.1, forward strand.
AGGTGAGCTGACAGAGAGCTGCCCTTCACTTCTACCACACACTCTTTTCTTTCTGGCTTCCTTCTTGGCCCACAAAGAGCCTGTCTTGGGATCCCAGTTAGGAAAGTGTCATCACAGCGCAAGTGAGTGGTACTGAGGGTGCCACCTGTGCAGGTATTGGGGATAGAGAGGGAGGTGGATATGAGAGTGTGAGGGGGGCCCTCCAGCATGCATGGGGGATGGAATGTGGGAGATACTGTGCAGGGAGAAGCCACGAGTGACTTCCAGGGCGATGGGAACTCAGGAGAAAATGGGAGGGGAAGGTGAACATGCAAGATTTGGGACTAAATCCAAGTTTCCTGAAATTACAGAAGCAGATTTTCTCCCAGCGCTGCCTTCACAGTTAGTATGGGATGGTTATTTCAGGCACTGAGAAGATACTTCCTTCAGAAGAAAACCTCCCTCTGTGTCACCTACAGCCCAAAGCCCAAAGCCTTTGATTGTACAGTGAGAAAGATTTAAAATGCAAACTTCTCAGGGTGTCTCCCCTATACTCCTTGAACTACAAGCTCCTTGAATGCAGGGGGTTTTATCTGCTTTGTTCACTGCTATTTCCCCACCTGGAACAGTGCCCGATACATAATAGGTGCTTCTTAAATGCGTGTTGAGTGAATGGTGGCGGCTGAAAGAAATCATTAGTAGAGTAGAGCTGATGGGCCGCACACCCTTCCCCTGTTTGGTGGTGATGATGTAGGAAGCCCCTCACCTGACCAGCGCTAGAGCAGGGAACGAGAAAGAAAGGGAGGCCTGGAGGTTAAGGTTGGCCCCGAGCTGGACTGCTGCCGTCAGTGCATGGACGAGGAGCCCTGCCCTACGCCCACAGCTGTGTTGGCCATCTTTTTAAGTCTGCAGCACCACCTCTCTTTCCTGGGCGGACTCCGCCTTTCCTTTCTGCACTCCAGTGGTTTCACTTCTAGACTTTAGCTTTGCTGTTGGTCTGAGGAATTTCATGGGGCAGTGAGGCCTGATGGTGCCGTGCTCTTGTCACAGGTCGCCTACCCGGATTGCAGCCCCATCATGATCCTCTCGGAAGCCTCCCTGGCAGATCTGAATACCAGGCTGGAGAAGAAAGTGAAAATGGATCAGTTCCGGCCAAATGTCGTGGTGACAGGCTGCCATGCTTTTGAGGAGGTAAGTGGCTCTGTGCTTCTGTGCGTTAGACTCAGAGGTGCTGGTCAACATACTGATGGAACCGCTGAGACACTCCAAGGTGGGCAGAAAGGGAAAGTCCTTCCCCAAGTCACCTTGACCTTGTGGAGTATACTCATTGCTGCTGCCATCACCTCACTGGTCGTAGGGGGCGCTGTTCACCTTTTAATGCTAGGGCCCCCAAAGCAAGCCATGGGAACTCCAAATTGTAGGAAGTCTGGCACTAGGTTGGAATATATAATCATAGGTCACAGACAACTAAAGGGGAATGAAGATGAAGCGAAAAGCCATCTCTCCCTCTATTGTACCACCCAGGAGTGCTTTCAAAGATGTGAGACTCCTGGAAGCCCTACATCCCAAAGTGGTGGCTGAGAGGATACAGGAGCTCTGCCTGTGAAGGGGGCCGTGGGACATTCCATGCTGTGGCCTGAGTTCTCTCCCCGAGCACCCACATGTGGCTGACACCAGAACTTTCCACCCTCTCCAGACACAGCCCCTAGGAACCCTAAAGGGGCAACCATGTCAGAACCCAGTGGTAACTTGGCAATCACCACCATCAATCATGTTAAACATTGGGGCGGGGGTGTGTGGCAGGGGGAGCAGTTAAACTCTATGAGCACTGGGGCAAACAACAACAAATACCATTGATTGGCTGTTTACTGTGTGCCTGGGCACTGAACTAAGGAATCACTTTCTACAAATTAGTTTATTTGAGCCTTAGATCACCCTGTGAAATCTGTATTGTTTTCTCCTTTTCATAAGGAAACTGAAGCTTGGTGGTGTCACACAACTTGTTAGGCGTGTAAGTGGTGACTCTGGCATTAGAACCCAAACCTTGCCAACTCCAGTTTCTGAAGTGTTGAGGTCAAGGTTCCAATTTAGAAAGGCTCTTGAACACCTTCTCAAGTCTTTGCTCCCTTGGGTGACTGCATTTCCTTTTATATGAGTAAGATGTGCCCCTATTTCCTGGTCAGCATTGTCCTTCAGCAGAAACCTTTGCTGAGAGCCTAGTGTACTACATCCTTGCACATGTAAGCACTTCATGTTATTTCATGATTTAAAAAATAACTGTGTATACAGAAGTTGTCTACGTGTTGATTTTATCCTGTCATTTATAATCTATTTTCTTTAATCCCTCTTTATATTCGTTAAAAAGGTCTTTTAATTGACCATCTATTATGGGCCAGGCACTGCGTCCAGGGGCCCTGGATACAGAGATGCAAAGGTCAGATTCTGCCCTTCACAATTTCCCCATGTGAAAGGAACTGCATGAGACAATGTCAGCCCAGCGTGAGAAGTGCTTTAATGCACATACTTAGCAAGTACCAAGGATGCTCAAAAGTAGAAATGCCTAAATCTGCCTGGAGAAGGAAGGTGTGGGGGCAGGGAGGCGTCAGATCAAACTACATAGCCATGCTGTGTGTATGTGCTGTGTGTGCTGGTGAGGACCAGTGAGGGTCATTGTGGGCAGAGGAGACGGCCAGCTGAAAGGCCTAAAAGCATGAGAGGTCATGACGTTAGGGGGTCCCCAGGAGCATTTCAGGAGCACAGGAGCACGAGGGTAAAGGAGAAGTGGCGGGACGGGACTGGACCCGGAGCTGACTGGAGGCCACCATGCCAAGGAATTTAAATTTTATATCGTGTATATTGACGAGCTGGTAATGATTTTGAATAAGGAAGTCATTATGATTTGCAATCATCCAACAGATACCTACTGATGCCCAAAAAGTGCCAGACATGCTATTACTCTGGCAACCTTCTAGAAAGGGCATCAGGAGGTAGGGAAACCTGAGGCAGAAATAGCAGCACCATGCTTAATCCCCAGAGGGTCTTTTAGGAAAACTATAGATTAGGAAGGCCTTCCCTGGGACCTACATCAGGATCAAGACGCCGCCTGGGACTCTGCTTTGGCAGAACCATTCCAGGTCAATCTTGTGCAAACGCTGCCTGGAGAAGTACTGACTTAGGGGGAGTGAAAAGTGGCGGAGAGATACAGAGGGGCCAGGAGAGGAGGCGCTCTGCCCTTCCCAGGCCATTGGCTCCTTGAAGGAAGGGACTTGGTTTTGTGCTCAGGAATCCACCCAGATTTTGTGAGAACTGAAGTGTATACCATGTGGGGGACCTCCTTCAGAAAAGAAAATAACAAAAACAAAATTAGGTGCAGGGCCTTGGAAGGGTCCAATTGGCTGTGCGGTAAACTCATCTATTTCTACTTCTTCCACTTCCCCGTGTTGTCTCTTAGGATGTAAATAAGTATGGGGTCATTAGATGCTTCTTGAACACCGAATGAATTCGTTCTCAGTGTTAGTAATGCATGTTACTAAAGATTGGATTCGAAATTGGTCCACGATGCAAAAATTCTTTCACAGAAATCTTGTAATGGGCCATTTTCTGAGAAACTTTCTTTTTTTTTTTATAGCTTCTCGGCCTCTTGGTTAAAATCAAGTGTAGAAACTTTCTTTTAGGGAATACAATTTTTCTTGATTTGTCTCCACTGAGGGTACATTGTTCTGATATTAATTTTAGTTTAAGATCTTGAGCCAGGGGAATAAAAAGAAACGAAGCTCTCATTCCTGCCTAAAGAAGTTTTGCTTTCCCGTAACTTGACCAATAAGAATTTTTGCTCTCCTATAACTTGTCAAACTGAACCTACGGCTAATGTAAACCTAATCATGTTCTCTTAGGCAATTTTTTAATAATTAAAAAAATGTTAAGTGACTTGTGCTTCAAAGTCCATTTGTTGTTTTATTACTACTGCATTACAATGGGCTTACAGAAACAGTAATACTTATTTTTCTAGAATACTCTAAGTTTTCTAGAAGATTCCTCTGGCTATATACATTTTTTAAAAATCCTTACTATAAAATGATGCTAATGTTGCTGATTTATTCTCTCTTAAATTAGGAAACTCAAAAGTTAGTGGTCTGATGCATTAATATCTACCTGGCACCATTGCACAACTATAACCCATTCAATTAATGGGACTCTGTTAAATATTAATGTGAAATGGTAATGCACATAAATATTTAATAAACTAACTAATAATAAAAAAATAGCAATCTAAGCATGGTGGGAAAATTTAGGCCAATATTTATTGCAAAAATAGAGTAATAGGAAAATACAATGTGCAACGTTTACTCTTTGTGACCCAAAGTACTTCATGCTTTTCCCACGTCACTCAGAATATTAAGCAGATTTTAAAACACAGCTTCCCTTGGGCTAGTTTGAGTTCTGGGAATGCAGAGCAATGAATTTTAAAAATAATAAAATTGACCAATGCTTCTTATCTCTGTAGTTTACTGTTGTTTGGGTCTCTTTGCTTGCTGTCCTGGTGAGCAAGACTTGACATGTTTTTTTTGGAATGTCCTATTTGTATCATTCCTCATTCCACATTAGGAAAGAGAAGCCTGCAGAAAACTCTCCGTGTCGTATCTGTCCCTTGGAAAGTGCTTCTCCAAGAAGCTTCTAGAAAGGCAGTGGATTTTGAAACCAGACAGCTGTGGTTGTCACCCCCACCCCCTACCCTACTCTCCAGCTGCCATGTAAATTGGGTTCTCCAGGATGATCTTTTGCAGCTGCTGATAAACAAAGTTTTTGCAAATCATCATTACCAGACTTTTCTGTCCCCAGTAACCAGAGTTGGGATGAGAGGATTTTATTTGGGTGCTTAGATAAGAAGCCTATGTTTTGACATAAGAACAACAAAGTCTGCCTGGCTTCAAGGATTTCTGAAGTAGCAATGATAAAAATAACAATATAGAAACCAATAACAAAAATAACAATAACAATTATGGCTGGCAGTTATCAAATGCGTATTATGTAGCAGGCACTCTGCTAGACCATTTATGCACCATCTCATTTAATGCTCCTAGTTACCTTTTCCAAACTGTAGGCCACAATCCATTGTTGGGTTACAATGTCAATTGACTAGATTCTGACCAGCATTAAAAAAAAAGACTAGAGTAAAAGATATCAGAATAAACTATATGTAGAAAGGTTAAGAACTATTTACAAAACTTGTTTAAGTTGTAGCTGAGGTGTGTGTGTGAAAGAACATTAGGAGACAATATAAAATGCAATTTTTAAAAGACTTTAAGAACAGTTTTAGGTTTACAAAAACCTAAAGGGTTTTTGTGAGAGGAAGGTCCAGAGATTTCCCATATAACCCCATATTCACCTACTGAAGGACATTTTGGTTGCTTCTGGATTTTGGCAACTGTGAAATGTAATTTTCTACCTTGGTTCATGGTAGTTCGTGGTAGAAAATGTTTGATAGGCACTGAGGTGAGTATTTTCCAGAGGCGGAAACTGAAACTCAGAGAAGTTGAGTAACTTGCCCAGGGTCACCTAGCTCATGTGTGCCATGTGAGGGTGTGTGCTCCAGCTGTCTGTCAGAAGTCCATGAATTTAGGCTGTCTCCACAGCTCTGCCTTCTTTAAGCTACTGCCAGGCCACTTAGCAAAATCACATTGGGTCCCCACTCACTCTGGGGTCAGGAGGATGGGGTGTCTGCCTCGGGAAGAAGCAGCATCAGTGGCCTTGGAATGCCCAGACCCATAAGCAGGTTGCCTCTCTGTGGAGGTAGAAGTGTTGAGTGTGTGTCTTATAACTGACTTTCCTCAGGGGATTTCCCACTCCACAAAGAACCGTCAGATTTTAATTTGGCTTCCGTTGTAGCTTAGCTTTAAGGCAAGAGTGGACTTGTCTTGCAACTACACATTTCTCATTGTATATCAATAAATTGGTGTTGGAGTTAATTTACGATTCTCGTGGCAAACTATCCCTCAGGGAAGGTCTGTTCTTACAGTGCTGATAGAATCAGATTTCTGAGACTGTGAGTCCCAGGTGGAAGCTGGTGCTGCCTCTCCTTGAATCCTTTCTGGAGGTACTTCCTGGCCTCGTCTTGCATTTTTCTCTTCTGCTTAGCTTCATCGTTAGAACCAGCCAAAGAATAAATGGCTTTAAAGATGAATGAATTCTTGATTCAAAAGATAACTGTTCCTTTTCTCCTAGGATACTTGGGATGAACTCCTAATTGGCAATGTAGAAATGAAAAAGGCTATGTCTTGCCCCAGGTAAGGATGCTCGTGAGACTCCACCTCTGGGGTGTGGCTTGCCCATTGGTTCTTAATCATCAGATAACCCTTGGTTATTGCATGACAGGTGCATTATGACCACGGTGGACCCAGATACTGGAGTGATAGACAGGAAGGAACCGCTGGAAACCCTGAAGAGGTAGAACACGTGGCCACTTATTTTTAATATTATCCCCACCTAGAACTACCTGTGGTGGAGGTGCTCTGTCTGAGCACTTCCCACTTTGCCTTCTGTTTGGTGTGTGTCTATCTGTGAGTGAGCGTTGTTTCCTCTTTGTTTCTGAATGGATCTTCTAGTGCTTTTGACAAATTTTTCATTGTATAACAGTGTGTTTTGCAATTTTCATATCTCTCATGTCAATTTTAATAACATTTACATGTATTTTCCAAATTAAACCTCAAATATGTATTGTTTTTATTGCAACTCACATTTCTTTAATAGAATCAATATGAAGGAATATGAGAATAATTGAAGTTGTATAACAAAATAGAAAAAATGGAATGTAATGAGTTGTCAGAGTTTGTTTATGTAGAAGCTTCTTTTATGCCAGGGTGTTTTCATTTCTTTTGTTTTGTTATGTAAAGAATTTGGGCTGACTTCGTTCATGATATAGAATATATTTTTAAGCCAAAGTTAACATTTTTGGGGGGAGATGTGTTCTATTTGCTTTCCCATTCCTCTGTTTTGTTGTTGGAGTCTAATAAGTTTGGGTTACAAAAGAGGTTATATCTTGAAGCCTTCAGATTTACAATTCTGTTTTGTTTTTTATTTTTAAGATACAGTGAGGTTAATTTGTTTTCTTTAGATAGGCCCTTTGAAAAAAATTCATTTCAGCAATAGTCTTGCCCACCCTTCAACTGTGTCTCTGTCTTAATTTTTGTTTATCAAAGAACCTCAACTTTGAGCTTATGAACTTGGAAGGGTGGAAAACATAGTGCTTAATGCATTAAACAGAAAATTCCGTTTTAAGACTGCATGAGTATTTGTTTCAATGAGTTGTAAAATTGGAGGTACACATATAAATGAAGTATTTATTTTAAGTAACATATAAAAGTTTGTTTTGTTTTTTTCTTTTTGGCCTCAAACTGAAGCCATGGAAAAATTATTTAGACTCTCAGGATACTTCTAGAAACAGCAGAATTTGCAGTTTGACTAATGGCCCACAGACTTCTCTGTCAACATTTCAGAAAAGGCTGGTTATTTACTTATAAACAACGTGGAGATGAAAACTTGAATTTTATTGAAAGCACTTAGATTATGATTCCCTTTTTGTGCCTGATGATCAATTTTTGCTTCTTTCAGCTACCGCCTGTGTGATCCTTCTGAGAAGCAAATATATAAGTCGTCCCCCCTTTTTGGGGTCTATTATGCAGTGGAAAAAATTGGAAGCTTGAAAGTTGGTGATCCCGTGTATCTGATGGTACAGTGACAGACCCATGAGGGTGATACGGTAAATGGCCAGCTTTGTTTCTGGAAGGCCTTAAGCCACTGCCATGTTGTCTCGTGTGGACACATTTTTATGTTTTATTGCTTTAACTGTTGGGAGAATGAGCAGCTTGTGTTCTGACCTTTGGCGTTGGGAAGTGCCCTTCATTTTTAATCCCCTCAGGAACCTGTGTTCTCCCACCCACCTTCCCACTTTCCCATTCAATTATGCAATGTTGGATGCAGGACACCCCCTCCATCCCCGGGGGGATACTAAGGAATGTGCTCAGTTCACTAAGGAATATTATTCAGGAGTAAGGATATGAAGGTGAGTGACCTTCAAGAGATAAATACTTATTTTATTCTGTCTCTGTTAGAAAAAGGAAGGGAAAATATTTAAAGTATTCCGAATTAACTTGGGGGGAAATGTTACATGCTTTGTATCCAATCACTTTTTAAAATAAGATATTTAACGTTTGAGAAAAGTCCTTGTATCAAGGTGCCTGGATTCTGAGTCATAAGGTAGGAAGTAATATTCTCACGTTGATTTCATCAGGCCGAATAAAAGTCTGACTCCTGGAGCATAATGCCTGACCCTAAAATTACAGGAATGAGAAAGTCAGTGGGAAGCCCTCAAATTGAGGTTTTTAAGTAACGTGTTTTGTAAAATCCATAACCCAGTTCTTAAAGTCACCTCGTGTTCAAAACTCTTGATCATCCTTCTTTCTCCCTGTGGCCTGACCTCATTCCACCATTTTTAAGGATAGTGGTCCAGACATGTTCTAACTCGTTTGAGTTATTTATCCTGGGACCAGTTATTCCATGTGGGGCGTAGTCCCTAGATACCATCGTGGATATGAAGATGAGACAGGTTTTGCCCTTGAGGTTGGCAACAAGGAGAGAAACTTCTGTTGGCAACCTATTGCGATCCGGCATTTGCATAACCGTAGCCATATTCCGTCACGTCTAAGATGCTTCCTTTGTCCACATTTTAAGATTTCTATTCAGGATGACTTTTGAAAAATACTTAGCAATGCAGACAGTGATGATCCATCTTAGGATGTGATGAAATCCAGTCCGTACTAAAGGGAAAACTGTGCGATTCCTCAATGCCTTCCATTTCTAAAAGCCTTATCTGGGCAACGTGGAGCCAACTCTGAGCCATGTAGCTGGAGTGAAGCTGACCCTCTTTGTTCCTGCTGTTTGGGCCACAACTGACTGGACCTGGATCAGTGCCTGAGCCAAGGTCTTCCATTTGTTGTCTATCTTGGAGGGAGCCCCACAGCCTCTGAGGTACTTTACCAGTTAGGGGTCCTTCAGATTGCTGGATCTCAAACCCACTCAATCCCATCCTGTTTCACAGGGGATGGAGGCCAGGAATACCTGGGGTTCCCTCAGCTCCCCAGGAAGCTTGTGTGTTAAAAAGCCTAATCCTTTTAGAGTCTCTGTGAGATAGGTGTGAGAATCACCATTTTCAGGGACAGAAAACAGAGGCTCAGATATGTCAACTGACTTGGGGCCAAGGAGCTGATAAGAGGTAGAGCTGAGACCACACTCTTTGCGCAGCTTATGCCAGACATTTTTATGTGTAAAGAAACTACAACTCAGGGAGAGACCACAGCGCTTTCTGGCTTCAGAGGTGAAACAGATTATTTCTGGGTGGGGCGATGGAGCAAAGTTCGAAGGTAGAGATGAAACCTGAGCTTGCTGAAGAATAAAAGTCAGGAGAGTGCTCCAGGGGTCTAATGTGATGGAAGCTCCTAGAAGGGCCAACCTACTGTAAGGACCTAGGAGGTTAAAGGGAGATGAGGAGGGAGAGGCAGTTCTTGAAAGTTAGGTTGCAGGGAAAGGTAGCTGTGGAACATGTCGAAGCCCAAATCGTGATCAAAACTGTGCTTTTGGAAGATTCTGCTGAAGACCATGTTGGGATGGACAGGAGGCGGGTGAGAGGAGAAGTGAAAGGTCAGGCAGGCATGTGACTAAAGTCGGAGGAAGGGGCATGGAGAGGGAAGCATGGAGTGCCCAGGGCCTCAGTGTGGCATAGATGCTGTTTGTCATTTGTCCCCAAGCTCCCTCTTGGCTTTATTACCCACCACTCCCCCATACAGACCCCGGGTACTTCTGCTTCCCTGCTCTGAGCATGCTTCTCCTCAATGAGTGCCAGTCCCTCGGAGTCCCTGCTGGGAAACTTGGAATAAAGTCTTTCCTGCCGCCTGCTTCCCAGGAGCACTGAGAGGTGTACTCTGTGATGATCCCTTCCGGTTGGACTTTTAAAATAAGAGCTGTTACTCATTTACTTTAAGCGGAAGCTTACTATCATTTCTGCATTCTGGACAATCTCCTGTATACAGCAGGTTGACTAAGGCCTTTAAAAAAAATAGCAGCTCATACTTGTACCAGGGTTACTTGAGTTGTTTATTTATCCATTTAAAATTTAATCACATAACAGTTTATCTGTCCATTATAAATGCAATGCCTGTTCATCGTGGCAAATTTAGAAAATATGAGACTAGTAGAAGAAAGTGGTCATCCATTGTCAGTGTTTATAAATTTTATTCTGGTTGGTTTTTTTGTTTGATTAATGTAGCTGTGATGTCTGTGATATATACCACATATGTATTATACAATATATCATACATATATATATACATACATATAATTATATATAATGTATATCATACAAATATTATATATCATATGATATATATTCACAGGTGTATCATATGTTGTATGATATATATACAGTAGTATATATCATGAGCACTTTCATAGCCCTCCAGTCTTTAAATGTCATTTTTGATGGCTTCATAACATTACATTGTATAAATATATGACACTTTTTAAATACCATTTTACAGTATTTGACACTTGGACTATATCCAGTTTCAGTATAAATAATATTGTAGTATACGTCTTTCTACGCAGAGCATTTTAAAATTGTATTTCTCTGTAAATTAGATTCCTAAAATGGAATTATTGACTCATGAGGCATAGGCATATTTTTTGAGCATCTTGACAAATTGCTTTCGAAAGAGTTCTTCCCATTCGAGCCCCATATACGTATCATGTGAGACAAAAACAGCCCTTGCTCTGGGCTGTTGCCAGAACTGGGTAGGTGACTCCATGTTGAGGCTGCTTTGTTTTAAAGGTAATTCAGTACAGGACATGATTATATTTCCTGCATTTGAACCTCAATACTTGACTGTTTTGTGGGTACTTGAATTATTTATGACCGGTCAGAGAAATAAGCAAATAATCAGAGATTCTTATTATCTATTCAGGTTTCAGCGATCAGGAGGCATTGATCAGGATTTTAACAACAGCAGCGATAGCACCATGGCAAATTCTTCTTACCCAGCTTCTGATCATCTTCACCCTGGAAATGAATCTATTTTTGACTTGTTGGAGTTACATATGCTCCGAGTTAATGCGAGGAAAGTGTTAGAGGTGATTTGGGAATAAGAACTTATATAGATTTTAGGTAATGAAGACTTTTTAAATAAATAAAATTGTCTATAAAATTATTTTGAATGTTACTGAAGCTATTGTACTTCTCCCATCCTTGACATTAATATTGTTAAAGTTTAAACAATGAGCTAAAAAGCTGCAAAACGTTTTGTGAATGTTTTGCATTTTATTACCTATCATTCCATGTTTTAAGAGAAACGGGAACAATCGGTTTCCTGATGTGCCTTTATATGTGAACACACAAAATCCGATTAGTTGGGTTTTATGTGGCTATTGAGTCCGATTGACGTTTCGCTCATGTGTTTTTTACCCAGCCATCATAGAATCAATTTGTGCTTGAGTATGGAAATTATTTTATAAACCTTGTTTTTATATTCGATTACACCTCTATTGAGCCATGTAAAAATAATTGTGTGTAACCCTCGGGTACACCACCTGCAATTTCAGGTGTGATAACGTTGAAAATGGGATTTAGAAGAATGGAATTTTGAGAGTTGGAGTAGGGAGAAGGAAGTTGAACATATGTTTTGGTGTGAATCTTTTTTTTTTGGTAACAAAGAGAAATGAACTCTTTTTGTATGATTAAGCACAAATTTACACTGACTGAAATATACCCACGTATAATTTTGTGGTTTCTTTAATATTAATAAACGGGAATCTCCATTGTACTTTTTATTTGGTATTTGAATGTGTTTCCAGGGACTTCTCATTTTATATTAGAACTTCAGTCACTCATTCATCTTTCTTTCCCCTTTCTGATTGCCGAGCAGAGATACAACTGAACTCCATGAACATTACCTCCTGTCGTTGGTGGGGTTCAGGGGACCTCAGGAGCTACACCCCCCGCCCATCTGAGACATGATGGCCAGTGAGTGTGAGGACACTTCCCAGTGGCCAATCAGGAGCAGCTCTCCCTTCCTCGTTTTCCTTTGCTGGGTTCTGGGACTGAAATTAACCTCCATTCCCAGCGCCCTCGAAGAGAAAAGTGTTAAGTGTGCTCAATCCCTTGGTAACTTTTAGAAATGATGAGATTGAAAAATCATGCTAACAAAAAGACAAACTTTGCAGGACAAAATGTGATTTCGAATTAGAAATCAGGCAGCGAGCCGATCCCAGCCTTGGGGATAGTGGGGAGCAAAGTCAACCATTAACATAAAGAGGCAAAAATTTCCCTTTACATTTCTGAATAGAAATTAGGGAGAGAGAGAAGCAGAAATACACAAAATTTAGTGCCCCTGAGTTGTCTTTTCTACGGAGAATATGGAGCTCAAGTTCTGCACTGTTCTGAGATGCATTGCTCTTCACTCTATCCCCCACAAATCACCCCATGGCACAAATCACCGTCAATGAACACTTCTTCTAGGGGGACTTGATTTACCCAAACCCCTTCTCCCTCCTTCCTGGACGAGGTGAGCTCATGGACGTACCCTAATAGCTGAAGCAACACGGACCTGTGTGCTCTGAACACAGTTCTTGGATTTCACAGGATTGGGGGCAGGAGAGGGTGACCTGAGGTTGGAAACGTGAATAGGACAGATATAATCTGTTTCTTCAGAGTCCCACTGGCCAGAAACTCCATCACCCCTGCATGGCCCGCGTGGAGAGTGGCGAAAGGCAGCTGAATACTGCAGGCCACGTGGTGCCCAAGCCGCTCCCCACTACCCACAAGGCAGGGATCTACCCGCTGCCTGATTTCTAACGAAATCACACTTTGTCCTGCAAAATGTATCGTTTTGTCTGTTTTAGGTTAAACAAACAATCCGCAAATATATAAATAAACTGGTCATTTGTAGCCATCCTGGAATGCTCATGGCCTTGCAGAGGCAGGGGGCAGAAGCTAGAGGAGGAAGTGGTGAGAAGACAGTGTGGGAGCTGAGCCACCAGGGCCCACGCCGCTGGAGAAAGACTCCATACTCTGATAGGCCGGGAAGGGTTCTGCAGCTGCCCTCCTTCTGGGCTCCTGGCTAAGGGTCACACCACACCCAGCAGCCCCCAGAGGCGGGTGCGCTCTGGCCCAGCGACAGCAGTGGTTCAGCCCCAGCTCCCGCCGCGCCCGCAACCACTCAGCCATGGGCGCCACAGGCTCCTGGGCGCTGGCCCACCTCTGCCTCCCCGCCTGGCTCAGGGTGGCCGCGCTGGGACAGGCCGCGGTGGCTCCGGGGACGGGCGTTGCCCGCGGCTGCAGCAGGTGCAGCTCTGGATCTACCCGGTCAAGGCCTGCAAGGGGATGCCGGTGAGGCCCAGTGCACGGCCATGGTTCTGCACAGCAGCCTTCTGCCGGACAGGTATGGCGAGCCGGGCAGGGGACAGCACGGGACCTGCTGGGGAGGGGGTGCCGTGGGGGAGGTCTGTAGACTCCACCAACAGGTCCTTCCTCCCCTTACAAAAAGATCAGGAGCTGGGTGGGGCAAGGGCGAGGGCAGAGAGTAAAGGGGGCATCACCTCCCAACAGCGGACCCAGGGCGGGGACGCCGGGCCTCTGGGACCCCACCTGCTTTTCCGGATGGCTGTCCTTCCACCTCCCACGGGCACTTTCAGATCTCGCGTTCCCGCTGAGGTGTGGCATCAGTCCCCAAATGTCTGCCTGTGCACTAGCAAATTTCAGCTCCATCTAGTGGAAGCGGGTGAGCCAGGAAGTAGTCCCTGACTTTATTTTTAGTCACTGCCTCCTTGGGGCAACTTGGAGCCACGGAGCCCAGTTCTCAAAGAGCGCACAATCATAATGACAGCAGTTGATGCTTAAGTTTCCTGCAGCTTAAAAAACGCTGTAGATTATTCTCCCTAATTCTCTCAAGCACACTTTTATGGATAAAGCAACTGAGATTCAGGGCCCCACGTGGGAACAGCACTCTCCTCTTTAGAGCACTGGTGCTTTGTAAAACAGTGGTTTCATTAATGTGCTACCTGGGCAGGCACTATCTGTGAACTCGTGGGCTTCAGAGGAGGTTGCAAAGGCCCAGAGGAGGGAGTGGCTTTGTCCTCCCCTGGGTTTGGCTTCAGGCTGCAGCTTGTAAGGCTGTACCTCACACTCCCTCCTCCCAGACCAGCCCTCACAGCTTCTGCAGGTAACACCCAGGACTGATGGGGGCTGCAACTTTTCCTCCTTCCAGCTCCCGGGATAGAAGGCAATTCGTGGCACAGCTGAAAGGTGAGCTACGCATCTATGCTTCAGGAAGGAAGCCAAGAATCCTAGCTCTTCCATAGCTTGTACAGCGGGCTCTGAAACATGTAAAAATTGTTTTTATAGGGCCAGAGGCCAAGAGCATTGTAATTGTATGGTATCAATTCAAAAAACATGTTTTGAGCTCATATTACAATGGATAATATTATAATAAGAACTGGCATTTGTACCAGACACTATGGTAAATTCTTTATTTTTGTCATCACAATACCAGAAAGTGTGACCAAGAGATGCAAACAAAGGCATCCAGGGATAACTGACTCAATGTGACAAGTGCCAGGAAACACAGAGAAAGAAGCACTGAAACTGATAGGGGAGGTCAGGAATGCAGGAATGACTTCATAGCTTGAACTGAAAATTTTAAAATGATTATCAGTTTTCCAGGCAAGGAAGTTGGGAGGCAAACATTCTGGAGAGAAGGAATAAGGTGGGTAAAGACAGCTTAAGAGTACAGGTATGTCAGGGGAAAAAGGCTGGTGCACTCTTAAATATTCACCCAAAGGAATTTAAAACAGAGATTGAATAAACACTTGTACACCAGTGTTCATGACAGCATTATTCACAATAGCTAACAGGTAGAAGCAGCCCGAATGTCCATCAACGGGTGAATGGATAAACATGTGGTCTATACACAGTGGACTATTATTCAGCCATAAAAAAGAATGAAGTTCTGAAACCTCCTGCAGCGTACATAAATCTTGACAACATTATGTTAAGTGAAGTAAGCCAGGCACAAAAGAACAAACATTGTATGATTCCAATTATGGGAAATGTCCAGAATAGGGAAATTCATAGAGACAGGAAGTGGGTTAGAGGTTGCCTGAGGGGAGAGCGGAATGGGGAGTAATTGCTTAAGGAGTACAGAGTTTCTGTTTGGGGTGATGAAAAGATTTTGGAAATAGACAGTGGTGATGGTTGTGCAATATTGTGTGTGCACGTAATGCCACTGAACTGTGTACTTAAAATGGTGAGAATCACATGTTTTAAAACATCCATTCTCTGTTGGTGGACACTTGGGTTGTTTCTATCTTTTGACCTTGTGAATAATGAACATGGGTGTACAAGTATCTGCCTGCGTCCCTGTTTTCAAACAGGGTATCTACCTAAGAGTATGTCAGGTGTTTCCTGCTACCAACATTGTACCAATAAATTTAAATTAAAAAAATAAGAAAGGCTGGCATGGGTGATGGCACAGGGGGTGACAATGGCTGGACGGGCAGCTGGATTATAAAGAGGACCTTGCCTGGCTTGCTGAAGAGTTAGTATTTTATTCCGGAAAGCATGGAGGGACTTTGCATGAGGGGGGGAGACATGATCAGATTTGTGTTCTAGAAAGATCAGACTACCACTGTTACTAGGAAGAATTACTAGAAAGAATATTCATGTGCTGCTACCAAGAATTTGGCACAGGGCAGAGCTCTGTCCTCACCCAGGATGAAAAGCTGATAAAAGGGCAGTTAAGGGAAAGGCTTACATTAATCTCATTTTTCTAGTGTAGCTCAACACATCGACCATAGGACCTGCTGGTGGTGATGACCCAAAGTACCTGCTTTTTTTTCTTTTCTAACGTCTATGGATGCCAGAAACACAATGATCCTCACTTCTATGATTCTAATCATTCAATCCAATGTGAATGGAAATTACCCAAATGGCCATCTGCTTCGCTTCCTGGGTAGCGGAGATGTAACCTCCACAACTGCATTGTTCTTTTTCTGGAAATGGTTTTTCCTATTGCTCTTATTTCTCCTCTTCCCCCCACCCCCCGAAGTACCTGTAGACTGGGAGTACTGGCCCCCCCAAAAATACTGTCCATATTAACAATAGACCTCTCAGGTAAATTGCAGAATTCACAGTTCTGAATATTGAAACATTGATTTTTTTTTTTTAAAGAGGAGGGTGGATTTGGCAAGGTGTATGTGGCATTGTGTGCTGCTCAGCTTAACTCCAAGCTCTGCAAACGATTCAGCAACAGTCTTGTTATTTCACTCAGCAGGAGCCCAAGGCCTACTGTGTGCCAGGTACTGTGTTTCCTTGGGCCCTTAATGTCTTCCTAGGAAATAGGTTCTTGTCTATTTCACTGATCATAGGGCATGTTCAGTGAAAGTGATCAGACTTTCTGGCAATTGAGACAGAATAGAATTAACATCTTTGATTTCTGTGCCATCAAGGAGCTCAAAACATTCTGCAGATATTATGTCAGACGCTTGAGTGATTATTAGACCCTTTGGAGTAAATTGACAGACTCAGTCTTACTGTGTGCAGAATATGTTCCAAACAGACACAAACACACACACACAACTCCCATACAGGCTTACGGGGAGGGCATGAAACATGACTGTGCATTGCTGCAGGCCCTGTGGACACTGGCTGCCCGTCATAGCGGTCCATGCATTTCTTGTGTTTTGAAAATGGCAGGTTTTGGCTTGTGATCAGCAAGAAGGGGAACATGGTCACTGCTCGCCAGGAACCTCGCCTACTCCTGATTTCCCTTACCTGTGAGGCTGATGCCCGGACCCTCAGTGCAGCCCATATGAAGGACCTGCTGCTGCCCATCGAGACACCCACCACAAATGCAGTGGTCAAGGGCAGGTAAGGAAAAGGCACTTCTCAGCGCTGGCCTGAGTGTTTAGTCATGCCGTTTCGAGAAAGTGCCGACTCCGGAGGGAATCCTAAGAAAGATGATCGATAATTAACCATTGATGGCGAGTGCCATAGGGAGGGTGACCATCGAAATCATGACCATCGAAAAGAAGGAGGAACAAGGAAGCAGCTTCAGAAATGTATGTTGATATGAGGTTGATGGACATAAAAGTCTTATGTAGAAAATCCTGGGGGCAAAAGCATATTGACACATCATCAAAAGACAAATAACACCACCAAAGGCTAGAGGACCGAAATGGGGTGGGAGTGATGGGAGAGTGTTGGGAAGAGGGGAGACTAGATCTGCATATGACCGTAGGATCTGCCATATTTTGACTGGAAAGACTGGGAACCTCCTAAATCTGAGAAAGGAGGCACACATAGCTATGGGACCCGTGACATTTAGGTCTAATGAAAGGAAGTCCCAAAATAGAAATGAATAGCTGTGACCAGAAGAATGACCACGTGCAGTTGCCCAGACAAGAGCTGCCCTCTTTCATGTGATTTATTGCAATAGCCTCTCTTCACTGGTCGCCCTGCTTCTACCCTTGACCGACCCCACCATTATACATGGTCTATTCTCAGCACATCAGTCAGAGCAATACTGTAAATGTAAGTTACATCATGTCATTATCAAAACCCTCTCAAGGTTCTCCATCTCTCTTCAAGTAAAAAATGGGTTCTTTATGTTGACTGTCAAGGACCAACCTGATCCTGTACCCTGCTAGCTCCAGGGCTCCATGTCCTGTCACTCTCGCCTTCTTTCTCCCTCTGCTCCAGCCACACTTGCCTCCTTCCCACCCCAGGACCTTTGCACATGCTGATGCCTCTGCCTGGCACACCTCCCCTCCCATCCCTGTATGGCTCACTCCCTTACCTCTTCTTCTTCCCTGCTGGTCACCTTGAATCTTGTCCCTTGCCCCACTTAGAAACCCCTGGCCTTCTTTAAAAGCCCAGATAAAAAGCCATCTCCCCTGAAAAGGCAGTTCTGATTACTGGACCCAGAAGAGCTGCCATCCTTCTCTAAAGACACACTGTGCTGTGTCTGTGCCCATACCCAGCTGGTGCTTTTAAATGTCTTCCCACCTCCAGGGAACGTGTTCTGGTTGGAAGACTTTCATGGGCTCTTCTCCAGCGTTTAACACACTTCTGGACGCATAGTGTGTGTTTAACTTACAATAGTTTCTCCTTTTCCTCCCCTTTGCCCAATAGATAATTTCTTGATTGTGGTATTTTTTACCCTATTTATCGGTGACTCCATCCTTAACAGTTTTGGTTGCACATAAAAGGGGCCCTGGAACTATTTCTTTAATTAATAATAAATTAATTTCCTAACTGGAACCCTCATTTCTCTCGTTTTGGATTTTTATGGTTTTTGTGACCACAGTGTCCCCTGGTGGCGAAACTTACACAGAACCGGCTGGGGCTGTTCCAAACCTACAGTAGGTGCCCAGCTTTTTCATGATTAACAACCGCCACAAAATCGGCAATACATATTTCAAGCATAATACACGCTATTAAAGTTAGAATTCTGAGTCTGGAACTCATGTCTGACAAAGGACTGGGCAGGTTCATTTTAACTCACGGATTTTTGAGGGTACATTCAGGGGTACCATCAGATGTTCTTGTCTTCTCAGTGTCCTTCCTTCTAGTGATTGTCTGGAGTCCCTTCCCCTTCTGTTGTGCTTCTCCAAATCTCTGCCCTGGACAACTCAGTTCAGACCCCACCTTTTCCACAAACTTTCCCTAATCAGAGAGCCTGGGATTTGTTCTCCAAATGGACAAAACGATTCTTACCTGCACAGATAAACCAGCACATGCTTGTTGCTGGCTACTTTCTAAGAGCCTTCACTCAGTTTTTCTGGACCTTTGTAAAAGAACATTGATCACTAACTTCATATATGTATGTCCTGTCTCCCCTGCTGGGTTTGCGGGACGCAATCCATTGATCTGATTTGTCCTGAAAGTAGGCTCCAGTGACCCCCAGCCGTAGGCAGGTGCCCGAGGGGCTTCTTGGCCTCCAGGGGAGATGCAAAGAGAAATCCGGCTGTTGGGCCTGCTCTGGATTTGTTCACATGCGGCCAGGGGAGATACAAGACTCACACATATAATGGTGTAAGGATCTTAATACACCTTAGTCACTCACAAAGGGGTCTGACACAGCCTCTCCGTATACCTTCCTCTCTTTCACCCACTCCTTCTGCTCCCTTGTTTCCCTGCCTCCCTGGAGTCAAGCAGGATCAGTCAGGGAGGCTTCCTGGAGGAGGTGAGTTTCCGCCACAATTTGACAAGTGAGAGGAGAGGGAGCATTTCATGTCAAGTGAATGAACTGACCCATCAAAGGCAGACGGAGGGAAAAGGAAGGTGTGAAGTTTCTCAGGACTGATGTAAAGTCTGTCATTTTTGACATAAGTGGCTTCATGAGGTGTCAACTCATGAGAAGTCCTTCCATAAGTGTGTTAGAGTGAAGGCTCGGAAGTGCTCATGTGAATTTTGGGCTTTGTCCCTTAGGATTCGTGGAACGAGCTTCTTATTCACAACGTGGAACTAAAAAGGATGATGGCTTGTTCCAGGTAAGCGACTTCTGCTGCTGCTTGGATGCGGTGTAGGGGCGAGGTCAGTCTGCTTTGTCCCTGAGGCTCTGTGTGTGTGTGTGTGTGTGTGTGTGTGTGTCCAGGTGCATTTTAACCACAGTGGACCCAGACACCGGCGTCAGGAGCAGGAAGGGGCCGCTGGAGACCCTGAAGAGGTAGGGCAGGCAGTTCAATATCTCTGAGGGAGCAGTGAAATGCTACACACGTTCAGTCCTTGTGACTGTAATCTGAGCAGCGTGCCTGGGTGCTTTGGTTCCCAGAATATATGCTCGCACAAATAATTTTATTTTTCATTTGGATTTCATGATTCAAACAAATCAATTTAAAAAATAAAAACATTGTTTCGGTATTTTGGCAAATTATACTATGGACTGAGTATTAGACGATACCAAAATTTTATTAGGTGTGATAATGGCATTGTGGTGATACGAGAAATGTCCATATATTCTGGAGAAGGGTGTTCAAGTACGGAGGGGAAGTGGCATGACGTCTGGGGTGTGCTATATAGTAACGTTAGCCAAAAAAAAAAAAAAGACACACACAAAAAAATGTGCCAAAAATCTTAGTAAATACAATCTGGGTGATAATTATGGGGGAATTCATTACACTATTCTTTCTTTTGTGTTTACTTTATAATTTTCATAATAAAAAGTTTTAAATGAAAGACAATTACAAAGAATAACTAAATTGCATGAGAAGATAGTTAAGATAACATTAATTTTAAAAAGTGGATTACAAAATAACATGTATAATATTTACTTTATTGTTTTTGTTTATTTGATTTTACTTAGTAAAATACATAAATGCATATAAGTAGGTAAAAGGCTGGACGCCTGTAAACCAAAATGTTAATAGAGGTGCTCTTTGGTAATGGAATTATAAGAAAAAATACATATATTTACATATATATATATATTCATTTACATTCTCTAAAACACTTCAGGGCTGTTATCTGCCAAATCTGGGCCCAAGATATTACTGAAACTCTGAAAGTGAACTAATGATGCTTGTCTTAATTGGTTTCCCCCCCCCATAATACAGGGTCACAGGTGGGGTGTCAGGTCTCATTGCCCTCTTGGCCTTGACCCTGACTTGTGTCCTTGGGTATCACTTGTAGATGGGGACGGCGTGGGGGTGGTGACCTCTGCTTGGGGCAAAGCCCTGTGAAAGACTTGATGAAGGAATGAAGTTGCAGTGTGGCCATCTGGCATCGAAGCCATCATGAAGAGCACATTAAGGGAGGGGGGTTATACTTGGGGTTTGTGGGACCAGACCCCCTGGAATGTGAGTCATGCTGTCTCCCCTCCCTTTCAATCTCTCACCGAGCTCATGGCCCTTTTGGTGCCAACAATTTAGTTTCCTCTGGTCAGCACCCACCCTCTCTGCTGATCCTGCCATCCTAGAAGCTACTGTCTGTCCCCTCCCTGTCAGAAGCCCTGCTCTGCCACACACAATCACCAGCTGGTCTCCCTGTCGCTCAGCCCTGGGTGTTCTTCCCCATGAAATGAATGGGGCAGAATGCAATGATTCTGTGACAAACCAGCCAAGTCGCTTGGGAAATTGACCATCACCTTTTTTCATACATCTTGTTCTCTCAGCCACCAACACGTCACTTGGTGTCTGGCACCTTTCTCTCTGGATTTAGAAAGTGTCTGCACTGGCAGGAATAGCCTCCTAAAAGCATGTCATGACTTTGGGCTGCTCCTCTGAATCTTTAGCGCCCCGCTCCTGCATTGGGAGTTTGTGTTTATAGAAAGACGATAATCGACCCCAAACACAGAGTGAGGGCAGGCAGGCAGGGGTCACAGGGCACCGGTCCAGCTCTCCTGATCTTCTGCAGACTTTGTGCAGCCCCACAATCCCCCCTACCTGCCCTTAAGCCCCAGGAGACAGAGCAGCCAGCCTAGGTGTCTTCTCCTATCTCTCACTGAGATTTAAACTGCCATAGAGGTAGTAATTTATGTCCTCCCCGGGACAGGTGGCCATAAATCGGGCAGAGAAAGGCCTAGCCGCAAGCCATAAATCACAGGAAGGAAGGCAAACAGTGTGTGGAGAACACCCTCTTCACTCAGGGGCAGGATGCTCAGAGCCACCCTGCTTTCCCTCTCCTGTGTCCTCATGGTACCCCAGGGCTGTGTTGCTTCCAAATGCAAGTTCTCAGAAGGCAGACGTCTCTGCTAGCCTTACCCAGGATGCCTGTCATCCCCAGGCCAGAGGCGCAAGGGAGCGTTTGTCTGTAAAACATTCAAGGCAGGAGGCACAGCGCGGCCTGTCTGCCAGCAGTTTCCTGGAGAGGGAATTGGTCTGTTCTTTCTTACGGGACAGTGACTTCCATGCTGGTCCCCATGGCTTTCGAAGTGGCAGGAGGTTGTCATTGGTGCTTCCAAAATATCTTGCTCCTAACAGAAAGGAGGAAGCACGTTTGCTCGGTGGACGCAAGGCTTTTGCTGGATGCATACATACTGTGACAATAAAGCCAATTGTCACTGGCTCCGTGTGTTAGATTGTGCTGTGCTGAGCGAATGGGGGAAGGATATCGTGGTGGTAACACAGGCCACCGCAATCCGCTCAGCACCTGCTCGTTGTGTGACAGCGACAAGTCACCTCGCTTCTTATAGTCTCCGTTACTTTATTTATAAAAACTGGACTAATACTACTTCTCCTCATTAGTCAGAGTAAGGCAATAAATATGATTTATTTAAAAATAGATGATAAAATACCATACACAATGACCATGTAGGCTCTGGTCATTGACAGTCTTAGTTTCTGTACCTGACACCTGGGCAAAGGAGTAGCCTGCAGACACTTCTTTGCAGTCTCTGAGGCTGCATTAACTGCAACCCAGCCGCAGCCTGTTCAGTCTGCAGCACTTCCACAGTTCTGTTTAGGTCTTAACCTGACTCGACAGGTAGTAGGTAGTGACCCTCAGAAGTGGCTTGTGCCCCTAGGTGGGGACCCAGCAGTGACCAGAGAACGTCTCTAGTCGTGGCCGAGTCACTGACCAGTTAATGAGTAAACCAGGCAGAATAAGTGATGAGCAGCCTTCACTGGTGCACAGCGCTTTACACGTAACAGGGTTTCCACTCGTTACACCCTTGAAGTATGGAGACCTCTAAGTTAAATAGAGTTTGTAATTTATTAATCCCAACATATGTATCTATTTGAAAGAACCATAGATCCATGTATGAGACAATACTGTTTTCCGTCTGTTGAACGAGGCTTGGTGTGCACATGAATTCATTATCTCATACACTAACTCCTGATCCCCACAAGGGGGCGTTGCTGATCTCATTTATTGAGTCTTCCCACAGCCCTGCAGAGGCGGTATTAGCAGGAGCTGGTGGTGGGGCAAGAACTGGGGAGGCCTGGCCTGGCAGGCCCGCACCAAAGGGAAGCCCTGGCAGGCTGGGTCAATAAAATGCAAAGATGAAATCACACTGAGGAATCCAATGTGGAACTGCATAGGTACATATAAGGGGCGGAGGGTGACAGGTTTGAAAAAACTGGCTGGGGCCTGGTAGGAGGCCTTGCACGCTAGACTAAAGAGTTGGAATGTTTTATTTTGAGTCAATGGGGAGCCACTGAAAGTTTCTGAGCCTAGGAATGATTGGGCCAGAGCAAAATTAAGAACGTAATATAGTGTAGGGTCAACAATGAAATGAAAGGGAGGGGGAGGGAGAATGAGGAAGAGAGGTTGGTGAAGAAGTTATTACCCTAATCCAAGCATGCACAAAGCACGCTTGTGATAGTGGGTGAAAAAGGGAGCGAATTCAAATGAGGTGGTGCAGGAAGGACCTCAGGACTTGGCAGCCATGGGCAAGCGATGGAAAGCCAGGGGAAAGGTGTAAAGGATGACTCCAGGGCTCCAAGCCTGCGTGACTGGAATGATGGTGGTTCTGGTGACAGACATGGAAGAGTCAGAAGGAGCCATGTCTGGGAAAAGAAAGGTAACAGCCTATGTCTATCATATCAAGCACCCAACCTCTTGAAAAAGGGACTATCATGTGGAGAGAAGACGTGGGGATACCGCCACTGGCGACACTTCTGCAGTGTTTGCGCTTAGGAGGCGCTGTTCTGTTAGCCTTTGATGGAATGATGGTCTTTGCAGCTGGGCAACAGGGCGGTGCTGTGTGGGGTGGATACTTACCTCAGTCAAGAAGAAACCACATGCTGTTTGAGCTCTTGCTTCTGTTTGGCTGGGACTCATCATGGACTCTCGTCTAACTTCTAACTTGCAGTTATCGCCTGAGGGATACAAAAATTATACGGAAAATCACCTCTGTGGACAGTATTTTGTTCTAGAAAACCCAGGGACAAAGTGGGAGACCCCATGTACCTGCTGGACCAGTAATAGGAATCATCAGATGTCTTCTAAAAATGTCCTCAAAAGTGTCAACACTTGAAGTGTGGTGTTTTGGAACCTCAGCATTTTCTTTAGGTCTGTGATTTCCAAGTTTTTTGCACATCTTTGTATTTCAATGCTTCCAGTGTCCTGGCGCTCAAAGCCAAGAAATATCGTCTTGATAACTTAGTAGGACCTCAGGAAGCCACTTACATGACAAGATTTTGAAAACTCCCTGCTTAACTCTTGATTGTGGAATAATTCTTTCTCCTTCTTCATTCACCTACCTAGAGTGCTAACCTCCATCATCTCATTACCACTCCTTAGGGAAAGAGCAGAGAAAAGAAAGGGGAATAGTGGGTGAGCGAGAGGAAAGTCCTGGAAGGTTTTATTATCTCATGCACAGGGCATGCAATGGAAATTAAATAGGTCCCCAAATAAGGCTGGAATGTCACTTCATTTTTCTCCTTAAGCCCAGGCTAGCTTTTGAAAAGCCATGTAGAGCTTGACCTTCAGGAAACACTTAAGAACCATACGTCATCTTAGATCTGTCACCATTGCTCTGTAGACAGTGTCCAAGAGGATTGGAAGAATCCTTCATAGCACACAGCGCCTCTGGGCTGTGGGACAACAGAAATGTGAGGCGGGAAAACCACTTCTGAGAGCAGTGTTGCTGTAAGACTCTGACATGGAACGTGTGAAAAGCAAGATCAATAAAAACCTTCCTTGCCATGAACCGAAGTATCATATATATCCCATTTATGATCCCGAACTTCTTCCAATATGTGAATGAACAGTAGCACTAGAGAGGGCAACACCCCTAGTTTGATGTCTGAGATGCTGTTGGATGTTACCAGGGAAATGATGCCCCTCTTCACGGAAGAGCAAAAAGGCACCTTTTTGAAAGGAGGTGATGCCATCTAGTGGCGTTGATCGGGAGCTCAGCCCAACCGTTGAAAAGATTGAAAAAATACCTGTGGATGGATAGGTTTTAGTTTTTTTATCCTATAATTTTTTTTTTTTAAAGAATGCCGGGTGCCCTCCAGGTGTTTTGTGCTTCTCTGCGTTAGGCTTTTGATTTTCTAACAGCACACAGGAGGATGGCTGTACTGTCACATAGTCTTGGATCCTTGCCGGTCCCATCTATTCATAACTGGGTGCTTCTCTTCAAGTTCACGGTGAAAACGTTCTGAAGTCCACGGATAAGAAGAAACGTGACTGTGTGATTCCGAAGGAACCAGTGAAGACCTTTCACAGGAGAAAAGGAAAACGTAAGTCAGTTTGTTTAAATATCAGTATCCAAGGTTTCCATTGATGGAATTATATAACTAAAATCTGATAAAGTATCTTTTCTTGCCAGTTTGTTCTTTGAATGTATGAGGAAGCTGACTGAATCATGGAAAAAAATATTTCAAAATTGTTAATAAATGGAAGGTACTTTGACTAGTTTCAGATCTTACTAAATTCTTGGCACTGAGTTAGGCTCTGAGAGCTGACTGAGGTGAACGGACAAAGCCAGTAATCCTGCTACCTGACCACAGCTGCGTCTCTTACAAATGGGTCCACTCACACACAGCACCCCTGGGCAAACACCCATTTTTGAAGGACTGTCGAGTATCCATGCTTTTTACCAAAAGCTGTCCATTTTTCGCTGGTTTTATAAAAAGGGTCAGACATGAGACTCGAGCCTAAGCTCTGAGGTCAAGTTACAAGTTAACAGGTACATGTATATATGTTTTCTGGTTGGTGAATTACTGCAATTTGTTTTCTGCATTCTTGATGTGATGTGAAGAATTAAAATAATCGACTCCTCTGGCCCATCACCTTCCCCCGTAAAACCACTTTATGGTGAAACTATGGCTAGATTGTGGCAAAAATAAGAGTTCAGCCAGTAGTCTTACTAAGGGACCTCAGGAACTGATAGGAGAATGCCCATAGGATTTAAGAAACCATAGCTTCTCAAATCCTATTTCTTTAGGATTTAAGAAATATTGGCTTCCTGAGAGGAGCCCGTAGTTAGGGACTGCAGAGAAACTCAAGGTCACTCTGGTGGCCATTCCTAGGGATTTATAATGAGCGGCAAGCTGAATGCCTTAGTCATGAATTTCTAACCTCTTGTAAATAGTAATCCGCTTCCCCCGTGGCCCAGTGTGTGCAAAGGCCACACTGCATGCAGACCCAGTCATTCTCTGCATTGCAGGGTAATGTTAAAATGGAAGGGCGTACCCAGACACCCTCCCGATTTGGGGGGAGTCTTCTGTTCCTCAGAGTGTGCGGAAGGCAACCATTTGAAGAGAAAGGTTCCAGTGACCTCTAGAATGTCATATTAGCTGCCAAGCTTTCTGTCAGTGAGATTTAAAAGCCATTTACTTGTGTTTATTTTATATTTATGAGTCGGTTAATGCCAGAGGCAGGGCTGAGGTCTCGTTTATTTTGGATACTGAACGTGTGCACACAATTCCGCTTGAAATATAGGATCAGGGATACAGACCATCCAGCCCTTCAGAAAGGTCTTAGAGCTGCGGGTGGTAGACACTTGAGGTCAGGCCAAAACATCCACTCCTGGTGGCTGTTTCATTCTGGGTGGCAACTTGAGCCTGCCGTCACAGCAGAGAGTTACAAACCTAGACCTGGAGATCTTGAAAAGGATTCTAGGTGGGCTGTGTAAAGGCTCCCGTTCACGGCTGTTCTGCTGAAACAGTTAGAAATTCACAAGCAGGAAGTAGAAGCCGCAACTTCTGCACATGATGGGAAAGAAAACTCAGGATGGGCTGCTGGAGGTGCAACAGCTGTCCGACAACGGGAACTACCCCTCCACTGCTGCCACCCTTAGTGATGGGGGGGAGGGGAAGAAGATACACTGGGGGGAGGGCCGCCAATTTGGTAAAACTTGGTGTGGAGGCAGGGCGAGTTTGACTAGCCAAGTGTGACTCTGTGAAACCACCCATGAGGCGGTCACCACCAGGGCTGGCATGCTAGAACCCCAGGCAGGTGCCCTCCGGAACTCTGTGTGACACTTTAAAACAATCCATGAGGGCAGACAGTGGACGTGGGAGGTCACTCCAAGGTGCTAGAGTGGCTCTCAGACCAGTCCTCCATTGTAGGCGTAATCAGGGTGTCGGTGCCATATCCTAACACTGCACTTCCCCAAGTGTTTTTGGTCTGTGGAATTCTGAAAGTTTGTCTGAAAAGGGCTATTGGTCCCTGGAATTCTGAAAGTTGAAGGGATGCTTCTCAAAGAAACTCATAGACCAGTCACTTTGGGAAGTCCTGCATGCCTCACTCCTCTTCAAAGGCCAGCAGCTCACTGAAGGCGCTGGAGCTCTGCAATGAGAACTTGTATTGGTATTTAACACCACCCTCCCCAAAGCTCTATTTCTGACTCCTTTAGAGAAACGTTGCTCTGACCTCTAGAGGGAGCATCAGTCAGGGACATGGAATCGTGGTCAGCAGGAGAGGAGTGTCATGGGAAGGTCGAAGAAGTTAAAAGGGGCTCCTGCCACATGGAGGAGGCCTCTTTGGGGATAATGCTACCTCTTGTCTTCCTTGTAGAAGGATGGGACTGGGGCTTAAAAGATTAAAGAGAGTATGGAGAGGGTATCTTAGACCAGCTGTCCTGTTATGGGTCTTAGGGAGAAGCATTCCCTTTCTTTGGACTCATTTTCTAAACCTACATTCATGGATGGATAGGATGAGAGGGAGTAACCCAGACTCTGGTCCCAGACTTACAGGAATACCATGTGATGTAGGCACTCCAGGATGGTCCATGCACCAGGGAGGGGTACCATCCTTCACTTCTCTACTGCAACTCCTCTCAAGTAGACTTACCTCCCACCAGAATTACCCCAGGACCACATGCAAATATGCACTTTATACTCTGATCTCATACCAGCAAGAACAGATATTGTTTGCTTCCGCCATGTTCTTAGAAATGGACAAGTGAGTCATGCTAGCATCTCAAGTTACCCCATTTCAAGCAAGGAAAAGAATCTGGCTCAGCACCGTAAATGTTTTTGGAATTGGGATAATAAAAATGCATTTTTTAAAAATCTGAGGTATCTCAATGTTGGCTCTGACTGCACTGTTCCGAGGAAGAAGCCCAGACCAGAGCTTTGACTATGATCCTGCTCTCCCTCAAACACAACTGATGGGGACCTGGTGGGGCCACCTGGTCCCATGCTCTTCGGCTAGCTGAGAAGAAGGAGTTGCCTTAATCGCATTATTCGTCTTCATGGACAGGCTGTAGGTTGCATTCAGTAACAAAAAGGGCTGAGAAATGACTTCCCATCCAACTTCTTCCAAGGCTGATGGGTAGGTCAAGTTCACACTCTCGTTTGGCTATTGACCAACCTAATCTATTTACCCTTGGTGGTCCTCAGTCATGCTCCCTTACCTCCACGACATTCTAAGCTGCTCTTCCTCCTACCTCCCTCCTAAGCCCACGGTCCCTGATATTTTCCCTGCATTCCTTTCTCTCTTCCCTCTACCAATCCCTGACCTATGTCTTCAATAGTCCAGACTCCAGTCCTAGTGGAGTCTTGTGGGCTCTACGTCAACTCTAACCTCTATCTCTCTCTTTGGGATTTGCTGGGAGTACTGTCGATAAAGTATTCTTGTCATAATTATTTTTGATAAATATTTTTACACCTAATAAAGTCTCAGAGAGATTGCATTTCCTTGGACTAGGGGAGGGCCGCCTTCCAGATGACTTGCCTAGCAATTAAAGTGGCTCGTTAGTTGAAGGCCCAGGACGGCCGAGGACAGCTGGAGAGCTCTTCTTTGCAAGCAGCTCTGGTTAACATCAACCGGGAAAGCTCTTTGTAAACACATGAATAATTGATCGTCCAGCGCTCACATAGCTACCGAGGATCTGAGCCCGTCTGACTCATTTGCGAGCTATTCCTGTCGTCTGGATGCCATAACATTGGAGGAATGATGATCGTTTCTTGGAGATTCTTCTGTGGCTAGAGTTGCCAAGACCAAGGCTGTAATGGTTTGTTATGATGACCTTTGTTATTCCATTAGGCTCAATTGCTTTAAAAAATGATGTGTGCATACTTTCGGAACGTTTTTACCCTTTACGTTGACCTGACATCATAGTTTATATTACAAAATGTATTAATGACAGAGGAGTGTTTTCATGTCCCAAGGACAAATTTTAACAACCATAATCTGCCCTTAGTCATCATAAATATAAATGTATTGGTCAAACAGATCTCGTTAATGTGGCCAAGACAAATGCAAGTCTATATTTTAAGGCAGTTGAAGTCCTAGGGAATATATTTGGAGCTTTTTGTGGAGCTAAGAGATCTTGTATATGTACTATCAAAAGGCTGAGAAAATTAACATGTTTCTCCCTCTGGTTTTACGTTGGACAGATATAAACGTCTCGGGGATGTCAAGTAAGATTGTTCACATAGTTTCTGGACACCATTAATCTTAGTTCTTAAAGCCATCTTCTTCTCATTATCCTCACAGGGCTTTAGAAAAGAAATGAAATAAAGATTTCAAGTCTTAGCAGTATATTGCTTAACCACATTTTCCTGAGTCTTACAAGGGTGTCTTCACGTTTTAATTATATTAATCCTTTTGGCCCCCACATTGCGCTTCCTGTGGGAGGAGTCCCTCTCCCTCAGATGTTTGTCTGACATTTTGCATCATTCCAGTTGGCAGTCCATATGTTGGCAGATGATGTTCTGGGCATAAGCTGTAGGATGGATCAAACACTCCGTCTTCCTCCTCGTTACGCCACACTCAGAAGTATTGGCCTTTATTCCTGGTGTCCACATTTTAAGCTTCTCAGGCAGGATATAAATCCTTGTTTAAGAAACCCCTTTGAATCGTGTTTTTATTTTGAACCATAAAAATGCACTGAAGACCATAATGTCTCAAATGCTTCTCTCTGAGAGAGCAGACTGTTCACAGAAGTTTAGTTCCTCTCTCCCAGATGGGGTAAACACAGTGTCGTAATTAACCTCTGTGGGGATGATGGTCACCTGGCTATAACTGATGAGCACTTCCAATAAAACCATGTACCCTTCTTCTCTTAGAAGAATCTTCTCTTCCAAATCTACTGTGGCCTTTGGCAACACCACATATTGGGCTTTAGAAATGTGATTTTACCTGGAACTTCCCTAGGACTAGGGATTGGGTTATTTTCAAAATTGTGTTGGTGTGAGGCCAGTGCTGTGATAATAGGCTGTGTGGTTAAAACTTTTTGATCTCTTTTAAAAGTGAGGCACATACACCAAGGATCATAGCAGCACTATTCACAGTGCCAAAAGGTGGACGCAACTTAGGTGTCCACCAACAGATGAATGCATAGACAAAATGTGGTATATCCATAGAATGAAATACTAGCCTCAAAAGGGAAGGAAATTCTGACAGATGCTACAAAATGGAGGACGTTATGCTAAGTGCAATAAGCCAGTCACAAAAAGACAAATACTGTATGATTCCACTTCTCTGAGGTACCTAGTATAGTCAGACTCATAGGACCAGAATGTAGAATGCTGAGTGCCAGGGGCTGGGAGAGAGGAGAATGGGAATTATTGTTTAATGGGTGTAGACTTTCAGTTTTGCAAGATGAAAAGAGTTCTGTGAATGGAGGGTGGTGATGGTTGCAAAACAGTGTGAATGTACTTAATGACAGTGAACTGTACTCTTAAAATTGGTTAAGAGGGTACATTTCAGTTGTGTGTATTTTACTACTATTAAAAATAATAATAATAAAGAAAATAAGGTGAGGCACATCAGAGACTTGGAGTTGAATTAATTCAAACTCTAAGGCCCCTTCCTGGCAAGACAGCCCCGGCTGCTGCCACTGAAAGAACCCAACCCTACCCAGAACATCAAGAACGAATCTTCTTGCTGAGACTAAAGATAATAAGAATTGAAATGTAATGTCTTTGAACTTAACCTTGATTGAGGGTAACATAATTTAACTTCAGACTTTAATTTCTTGTTTTAACTTCTTTGGACCTTAACTTGTAAGGGGATTTAATTTTGGACTTGGGATTCCTTGGTAATTTGACATTTTGAGGGGGTTAAGTTCAAGGGTAGAACTTTGTACTGTCGTCAACTTATTGCTGGAGTGGCTTTATGATATCATTGGGTTTCACTGCGTAACCTCTAATAGGTGATGTTGGTCAATGTGGCTGGAAATAAGTTGAGTTGGGAAATAGAAGACGATCAACATTTTCCTTCCTGACTATAGAAAGACCTTGAAGAATATCATGTACTGTCCTGACCCATTTCAAAACCTTATGGGACCAGGAAGGTCTATAAATGGAGCAGCGGCTGGTGTTGCGGTGGGGGTTAGTTCCCTCTCTGAAGATGTGAGAACTTCCTGTTGACCACAGGCATGATGGTTAAACACAATGGGTTCAAAGAACAAAAACAACTGAAGAATGTGGGGTAGAGCTGATAGCTTCCCTACAAGCTGCTTCTGTATTATAATCACACGTATCCCTCATGTGTCCTAATGGAGGGATAGGAATTAATCTTGGCCCCTGTCTGCCTCTGCACACTTTCCTACTCAGGAGAGATCTAACAGGTAAATTTGGGAGCACAGTTGAGCTCTGCTCCTCTGCCTCCCCCTTGCTTCTTGGACTCCGGCTGCCTTCAAGGTGTTGGGACCCTGACTTCTCCAGTCCAAGTGTGAACTTGGCGGAGAAACCCTGCCCTACGTGGAGAGGCCTGCAGTTTTGTCCAGCGCTGCCTTGGCGAGGAGACTAAACTCAACACAGTTGAACAACACAGGTTTGAACTGTACAGGTCCACTTATTCGCAGATTTTCTTCAATAAATACATACAGTCATGTATTTTCTCTTCCTTATGACTTTCTTAATAATGTTTTCTTTATTGTAAGAATACGGTACGTAATACATATAACATACAAAATATGTGTTCATCGGCTGTTTATGTTATTGGTAAGGCTTCCAGTCAACAGTGGCTATTAGTAAAGATTTGGGGAAGGCAAAACTTATATAGGTATAAGTGTGTGGGACTCAGTACCCCTAACTCTGCATTGTTCAAGGGCCAGCTGTACCGTGACTCAGTATTAGAAATTCCATTGCTTCTATAGTCCTAAATCAAGTCCTCCAGCCTAGCTTTTGTCAGTAATAAAACAGATATTTTGATCTCAAAAAAAAAAAAGGATTGTTTTAAACTTTAAAACTACGTCCACACCCTAATTGTGCCTCACATTTGTGGAGTGCCAAGAAGTCTGCCCAGGACTTTTGCCCAATGCATGCTTTGGATCTTCCTGACAATCCAGTGAGGCCAGATGGATGTCACAGCCGTCTGTTAACTGCTCCAAAATGATAATCACGTGTATCCCTAACGGCATAATGCATGTCAGTGAGGTTTGAAAAGGTTAAGTAACTTGCCCATGTTATAGGTGACCGGCTACAATTAGAACTCAAGGCTTTTGAGTTCTGGCAACGTGCTGTTAATGCAATTTATCACGCCAACTTGTTGGCAAGAATTAATATGAAGAGTGGTAGTATCTTCAACTAGAAACTGGTTTAATCCTACAATCTTGTTTTGAAACATTGGTTAAAGAGAACTGTAAGACTGGTGTGTGCAAGCTGTAGTGTGTATGTGGGTCATCTGGGCACCTTGTTTGAAATGGACATTTTTGTATCTGACTCCCAGACATCCCAGCGTGGGTTTGCGCTAAGACCCAGGAATTCTCGTTTTCATATGGACCCAACTTTCTAAACTCCTACCTGATGTTCTGTAGATCAGGTTCTCACACATCCTCACCCCACTTTAATGTTGACATTCTCTTTAATGGTATGGAAACACAGGCATGACAAATCCTGGCTTTCTTAGAAAAATAGAACTCGCTCGAATATATCATGGTTAAACGTGGATGTGTCCATTTTGGGTTTAACTAATCCAAACACACGTCCCCTAGCCCTCAGGGGACAACAGGACCCACTTTGGGATATGTGGAGGAGCATCTGTGCCTTGAAAAACAGCAGAGCTCTGCAGGTACCAAGCCTACACCCTGGGCCTCCAAGCAACTGAATTAACTACCCCATCATTAACTAAACCTGAATTCATGAGCCAGGAAAAGACAATGCTTGGGGCTTACTAACTGTGTACAAATTGTGTACCAAATGCCTGTGTGTGCATGTGTGTGGTGGTAGAAATAAATGAGAAAGGATGTTTTGTAAGAATATGTGCTTCTTTTTTAAATCAGATAGTGCCTTTTAATGAACGGACAAATACGAGGCTTCAAACACAGCATTAACAATATAAAGAACATGAGAGCCAAAGGTATGGCGTTTTGTTTATTTTTAAGACAAGGTAAGGATTTGCAAAGATGGTGAGTGATTGCCTTGTTCTCTAAGAGCTCAGGGAGACTGTGTGTGTGCCAACTGGTTTTCCTCTTTCCACCTCCCAACTAAGCTTCAGAGGAAACTCTTTTCATGTGAACTGGAAAAGATGAATCTCAAGCTTCATTGAGAGCTTTAAAACCTTAAAACTTTCTTGAAAATAACCTGTCTCTCAGCAATCTTTGGTCCCAAAGAATTATAAAGCTTTTCCTTGGGCTGTGGAATGGCCACGTTATTAGCTACGATCACTTTAGACTCTGAATAGAAGGATGTCATAAATCTGAAAGTATTTGTTCTGGTTTGTGACTAAGCAAAACTGTATCATATTAAATCAGATGTTGTTATAAACACATGAAATGGCACATTTTTTTTTTCCAACTTGGGGCATTGTGGCATGAAGCTTCTGGGAATGTTAAAAAAGAAAAATGTTTTTACAGTCTTGGATTCCAAGCCTGGTTGTAGCTAGGTTTTCTTCTTTTTGAACAGGAACGCTAAATAAAAGTCCTTCTGTTTAGCTCTCTCTATTTCCCCAGAGAGTTTGCAAGGCTGAGTAGGGGCGTTCTTACTCCTTTGCGGGCTGTTCCATGGAAGTCGAACTGGAGACCTGAGCAGCAGTGGGCAGAGGTGTGTGTGTGTGAGTGTGTGTGTGTGTGTGTGTGTCTGTTTGTCTGTCTGTCTGTCATGTGGAGTGGATGAATGGCATCCTAGCACCCTGGAATGTTTGGGTTGGAAAGGACCTTAGGCACAATCTAGTTCATCAACTTTCTAATCACCCAGGTCATGTCCGTGAGCCCGGCCCTGTGTGATGATAGTCATGACCCTGGAGAAAGCTGCATGTTTGCCTCTGGTAAATGGTCGTGGGCCTTCAGTTATCCACCTGCAAGTGATGGTTATGCCACTATATGGTGCAGACAATGGTGAGAAAAGAATGACAAAGAAGTGATAACATAAGGACTGCCAGAAAGTCATTATAGTTTTTCTTGTGTTGGCGCTTCTGGTTAATTTTTCTTAAGTTTTTGGAAACTGCAGTTTCTAAATATATTACTTTTTATAATTAAGAAAAAAGAATGTATAAAAAAATACTCTCGCTTCAGAATGTTTGTGTATTTAATAATCATCTTGTAAAAGGTGATTTAGGGTATCGACAGTATTCTACTGATTGTTGAGAGCCACATGGTCCGGCATGGTAGCCATTGAAATGGAGCTGTTGAAATGTGCTGGTCCAAATCGAGATACAGCGTATGTGTAAAATACACACCAGATTTCAAAGACTTGTACAAATAAAAGAGTGCAAGCTACCTCAGCAATTATTTTTGTCATGGTGACGTGTTGAAATGATAACCAATTGGATAAATGGGGTTACTAGACAATTGGATAATGTAGCTACTAGAAAATTTAAAATTACATGTGTGGGTGTGGTGTAAAGGATAGGAGGTTAGCAGTCCTCTTACAAGGATGGAAACATCCTTGGCCTGTATAACACACAGATGGCTAAGGCATCGCCATCTCCTTGTCAGGTAGCATCTCAACATGGTTTTGAGAAAGGTGAGTGACGGCTTCACGGGTGTGAGGTTTCCTTCTGGGGTGATAAAAATATTCTGGATCTCATGGTGATGGTGGCCCAATATTATGAAGGTACTAAATGTCACTAATGGTATATTTTATGTCATGTGTATTTTAACACAATGAATAATGACCTAGGTGGTGCACATTATACTTCTGTTACTCATGCTTTTTTAAGGTAAAGAGGCAGAAGGTATGGCCTTGCTTAAAACCGTGTCTCTAGAAATAGGGAAAAACGTAGAAAGAGGCAGGGATGGGCTGAAGACTGCTGGGAGCTGTTGGCACGCTTTTGTCTCTCCGTTTGGTAAAAATATGTACATGTGTTCCAGTTTCCTGCCATCTTTGCAGCCCCCTGGAGGCCTTCGCTTCATCTGGTCCCTATCTCTTCACGGTGCCTCATCTTTATCTCATTCCACGTTTCCTCCACACTTGGCATTCTGCCCACTGCTAAGTTTCTCACTAAGATAACTCTTTTCCCCAAATTCCTTGCAGTTTGTGTGGTGTTAAGGAGTTAGGGTTCTTGACAGTTGAAAAGAGAATAGGACACCCAGGTCAGGCTCAACAAGCTCCCCTGCCTCCCAGATATGTTGATTAAGAAAAACTGAAGTCTCTTCTGTGCATCTCTGGAATCCAGCTTCTTCAGTGTAAACCCTGAGAGGCAAAATTGGCCTTCCACGTTGGAAGTCATCCTGGTGGTGGTCAGAGCTTGTGGGGGTGAGCAGGGAGGGCTTCTGGAGTGGGAACTATTCTGTTATTGGTCCATACAGATTACCGCAGTGTCCACTTGGTGGAACTTTCTGAGCCTGTGACTTGTGTGTCTTTGAATGTGCATATCAACACACAATTAAAAAACACAAAACAGCAATCACCCTGTGAGGTGTATATGTTTTTGACTGTTAAGCTAACAGTCCTGGAGTGAGTGAGTGCAGTGGGCTGGGTGAAGTGTTCCGTGAGGATGGCTACCTGGGGACGCTGTATCCCCTTCTTGTGGGACCTGGATTGACAAGGCGTGTCAAGGAGGCCCAGATAAGGTGGCCTCTGGAGGTCCCCCCCACCCACCGTCCTCAGACTGGAGATTTGTGAGTGAGTGACTCACCTCAGAAAATCCACGTGGGTACCTTATCTGTCGTCTCTCCATTTCGGGCAGCTACATGCTTAGAGACCACGGAGAGGGGACATGGGAGTGAGGTATTGCTTACCTAGAGGTTTGGTCAGTTGTGGGTGTAGGTGAGACACCCGAGGACAGCCACATTCTTGGGAGAGTTTAGAATTCTCCCTTTGCTGTAAATAGACACCCCCAAGGAGAGGAGGGATTGCTCGGGAGTAACCAGGCCCTGCGGTTATCACCTACGGAAATCCTGTGTGGTGGTAAATACAGCCCTCAGCCAAGCCTGGAGAAGTGATTAGGGGAGCAGAGAGGGGCTGACAATGCTAATGTGGGAGGTTATTAGCCAGATAGTGGCCGGGAAACCAGGGGTGAGGGGGATTGGGGTTGAAGGAGCCTAAGCGGAAATGGGGGAGGAAAAATAAATAAATGAGATAAGCCATTTCATTTGCTTCCTCCCTTATTGCCCTTTTGTCTTGTGCTCAGGACCAAGGTCTCCCCTGACATCTCCTCTTCTGGGGACAACAGCCTGGTGGCTGATTTTGAAAAGCAGGCCTGGGTCCCAGCTCCTGGGCCTGCACCCTGTACTTTGCAGTGAACTGCCACACAACACCGCCGGCTGGACGTGCTACCCAGAGCCAGCCACGGGCAGGCTTTCCACAAGCTCACACCCCTGCCCCCACCTCTACAGGTGCAAAGAGCCCAAGGCTACGTGACCAGCTGGACCCCGGACCCCACACATAGGAGACCCCACATGCTGGTGTCACCGTGGGTCTTGGGTCAAGATTGCCTAATACCAGTGTTGTACACCTGTGGAAAGGTTTTCCTTGTCTTGGGTCACAACTGGACATGATCACTAATGGCCAGGTCTGCCCACCTTCTGGAGGGAGCACTCCCGGTTCCAACACCAACATCAACTGGTTCCCTTGGAACAACTTTGGACTTCAAGAGACAGGTGAGAGGGAAGGATAAGTGGCTGGGAGACCAAATAGCCTGTCCACGCCCAGCTCTGGCTCTGCTGGCAGTGTGACCGGGGACAGGTTTCCTCACCTTGCTGGGCCTTTCTTCAGACATCCATAAAATAGGGATGACGATAGGGATGACGATAACACAACATACATTAGCTGATGCTAATACCTCACGTATACCTGGGGATCTGATGGCGTATATGTTAAAAGCACTTGGCAAACTGCAGACTGCCTAAATATTAGCTTTCTGGTGCAGGTGGGCAGCCCGCGTACTATGAGGTGTGTGGAAAGTAAGTCGTTACCAAGAACTCGGAGAACACCTGTGTGTAGAAGGTCTGCTTTTATAATACTTGAGGGCATCTTGAAGGAGACTTGTTACCCTGGCTGGGTCAGTCAGCCCCACCACTTGCCCAGAGCTCATACTGAAGAGAGAAGCAGCAACAGAAAGCCAGGTTCTTGGGATGGCATCTGGGGGCTCATATCTGAAATCACTTTGTTCTCAGTCCCCTGGGGGCGGGGGCATTTCTGTCCTGCTGGGTCACACGTCCACCGCGGTGACGGGATCACTGCACGGAACTCACTTCTTCCACAGCAGTCAAGCCTCTAGAAGTTTTCTCTGCATTGCTCGTTTACACCCAGGCCAGTGAACCCCCCTCTCTGTGAGACCTGCCTTGTCAAGCACCCTGCTCAGTTTGAAGATGTGATGGGCCAGGGTAGTATGGAGAGGGTGAAGATGCCAGGAGTGTCCTTCTGAATGGGCTCCATAAAGACTGTGAGATATTAGAGGCAGGGAAGAGACCTTAAAGCTGGTCACTAAATATGCATTGAACATCCACTACGGGTTAGGCATGGTTAGTCACGAGCAGCACACAACAGACCCAGCAGTCACGAATGGAACCTTTCACGCAGTAGGGAAACCAGGCATTAAGCAACTAATGACCCAAAGAATTACAGGTTTCCCCCACTACGTGAGAGCAGAGCGTGCCTACGAAACCTGTACTGCATACGCCTAATTGGTATAAAGCAAAGAAGCAATCACCTTAGGACACACCTTGCTAACCGACGCACAGAGTAAATCGAGAGAAAACCCAGGTGCTAATCGTCTTGGTTCAGAGCTCTGGAGCTTGATGGTGAGATGCTGAATGTAGTTCCCAGGAAGACGCTTGTTGGGGCCAGTCTCACTGCTCGTGGTGCCTGCTGCCTTGAGAATGGCTTGTGCTAAACAAACGCTCAAAGCTTTTTTCACTTTTCGTCTTTTTTTGTAAAGGCAAAATCATCTTTGGATGTCTTTCAGCTAGCAAAAACAGGTAGGAATGATCTTTTGCAAAAGTGAAGGCATGATGGTTACTACTGTGTTTCCCCCCAAATGAGACCTAACTGGAAAAATAAGCCTTTGCATGATTTTTCAGGATGACATCCCCTGAACATAAGCCCTAATGCATCTTTTGGAACAAAAATTAATATAAGACCCGGTCTTATTTTCGGGGAAACACGGTAGACTCAGTGTAGTGATCACATCGTAAGGTAGATAAATGTCGAATCAGTATGTTGTATACCTGAAACCTAATATAATGTTGTGTGCCAACTATACTTTAATAAAAATATTTTTTTTAATTTAAAAAACAAACGAAGGCATAACTTGAACTTTCAAAAAGTGGGGGATACCAGTAATTGGAAGAGTAGTGCATGTTATGAACAGGAAGCGTAGGGTGCCAGGGAGGCGTTTCAGCTGCACCCGGAAGTATAATGCCTCAGCCGAGGGACGGGGTGGTGGTGGCTGGGTTCAGAAGTGGGGACTAGCGATCCCAGCAAAGGGAACATGCACGTGTATGACATAATGCCATAAATAGTCCACCTACCCCCAACCCACTCCTAGCCTTCATCCCAACACCTTCTTTTTCTGGGACAATGCAACACAGAGAGGCTATGCTTATTACACAACCCTCCCAATTATACATTTTCTTATTATACTCGTAAAACTCGCCTATTCCCTTTTGTCAGCCCTCCCTACCCCTCACATGACTGGCCAAAAGAGAAAACCAAAGAAAACACACACTCCCAGAGTTTATTATAGTTATCATGACTCAGACAGATTTGAAGACTAGAATTTAATGGAGGTTTTCCTAACATTCCTTGGGGACTTGAAGGCCTTTTTTTCCCACCAGCCATGAAGTGGGATTATAAAAACACATTTCTTTCTTTAAAAAAAAAAAAGAAGAACCCCTGTGAATTCAGAGTGCTGATTATTCTAAACGCAGAGCCCTTGTTCCAAATTTCCATATCCTCTCCTCACACCTGCCTTTACTCCCTCATTCTCACTTTCAGTATTTCTTTGGCGTCTTCTTAATAAGCAAAATAGCGAAGGAGTTGACCTTGCTCCTGACCTTGTTATGTGACTTTGGCCAAGGTACCACCCCACACCCTGGCCCCCACACACACCTAGCCTCCGTTTCTTCAAGTATAAAAGGCAGGGATGAATTGCAGGACTCAGGTTTCCTTGGAATGCTAACATTCCTTGGTTCTCCTGGAAGAACTTCAACTAATAGGCAATTCATTTAGCAGCTCCAAGTCCCATGTGCAAAACCAGGGTTACTTGAAACTCTCCTTTCTCAGGAGGGAAATTAGAGGCAAGGCCTCCTAGAGATCACCTAGGTGAAGCCAATTTAGGTATCAGTAAAGGGTCTCTTCTCCCCCAGGCCAGCCTCCCTCTCTCCAGCTCACTTCTTTTCCACAGTCACCACACTGTATTTCCATAGGCCTCTAGAACTCCAGAAATCCCTCCCTAGTTTTCCAGGTACAGCTGCTACTCCCCACTATGGATCTTCTCTCCTGTGAATGTCCAGACCAAGAAGTAAATACCTCCACAATGCCTAACACAAGGGGGAGAAGATGCCTGGGGGGGGACCACGCAGTGTAACAGACAGGGACATGTCCCCCTCAGGGCTCAGGCTCAACCAAAGGGGACCTCAGTATTAATCAGTATCAATGTAAAGTCTCAGTGTCGTGCAAAAACCACCGGTGTAGGAGTCAGATCACCAGGCTTCTAGTCCAGCTCTGCAACTATGAGATCTTGAGCAATCTGCTGACTCCATCTGAGCCTCAGTTTCCCTCCCTGTACAATGAGAGGTGATTAGAGATTTTCAGAGTGACTGGTGGCTTTCATGGTCTGATTTCTGGCAATTAGTTGCCTCTTCTGAGACCACCTAGCTTGGCAGGAAGAAAAACGTAAAGAAATATGTGGGAAAACCTAAGCATCCCTACTTTTAAAAGCGTGGCCAGCCAGAGCTCTGCTCTCCACAAGACAGAAGAATGAGTGGAAATCTCACCTCCTTCTCTTTTCCTAGAAAACTAAGGGACTTGTCCAAACATAATGAAATGTAACATGAAACACTGACAGCCCACACCAGAGTTCAGCTCAAGGTTTTAACAGCACTTTGATGCTTGGCATATTTGTCTGGATTTCAGGGGGTTTTTTAGGCTGAAACTCTCCATCTCTGCTCACCCAGCAGCATTCTCTAACTGGAGGTTTGGGAGAGGAGCACGGGGGAGCAAGAGGAGTTTTGGATGAAGGGCCAGGAAATGCTTCCTCGGGGGAAGGGGAAATCTGGCACCATCAATAATATTGAGTCTATAAAATAATTTTCTTCTGGGAGTAACAGCTCGCTCGATGCACTATATTTCTTCCTCAGTGAATCTCATTAAGTGTCTTATTCTATATGAGACTTCCTAGTACTATTCTTTCAAATAAAAAAAAAATCAACAAAAATCAGTGGGAAAAGGATTGACTGTTTGGTAGGAGTAATTATGCAATTATATGTCCATTCCTAAGGGAATGGATAAGTATAAGACTATATGCACAAATGATGGAATACAATGCAGTAGTCAGAATTAAAAAAAAATAACATGATTATATCTTTAAAATATACTATTGCATGAAAAAAAGTAAGAAACACAATGAGATCCGCAGCCAAATACAATTTGTGTAAATTAAACACACATACAAACTAATACCATGATATTTACAAGTCTGCACATAACTAAGAACATAAATCAGGTACTCTGGGGTGGGTTATTATAAGGGAGAGGGGAATGAGAGTCAGGATAGAGGGAGGGGGGAGGAAATAATAAGGTAAAATTAATATGGTGGTGATGTGATGTGAAGAGATAAATATGATTGATTTATTTCAATACATTGTTTTAAACTTTTCAATTCACTTGATATTCAATGTTATATTAGTTTCAGGTATACAGCATAGTGGGTAGACATTTATATAACTTACAAAGTGATCCCCCAATAAGTCTAATGCCCACCTGGGACCATATGTAATTATTACAATTGTTATTGACCATATTTTTCATAGAACGTACTTTACATCCCTGTGATTATTGAAATATGATTAAATACTCGCCACTGGTGTCCAAAGTACCCAGGAGGTTGATTGAAGAAAGAAAAACATCCCTTTCAAGATTCCTCTTAGACTCAGATTTTTATTCATTGATTCGTTCCTACGACACATATTTATGATGCCCCAAACACCTCGCTATATGCTGGATAAATAATTTGAATGAGAGGAGTGTTCCCTGCCCTCACTTTATAGTCCAGGAAACTAACCTGGATGAGGGAGTGTTCATGATATGTCTCTAGAGAAGGCCATGGGTGGTGTTTGAGAAGAAGAAAGTCAGGAATAACCACTTTTTGCTGAGTTTGCACTATTAGTTCTGCTTCTATGAGTGGCTCCCATGAAGCCATTTTATCATTTCCCCTCAATAT
The DNA here is from genome assembly GCF_964194185.1 of Rhinolophus hipposideros. NCBI lineage: Eukaryota > Metazoa > Chordata > Mammalia > Chiroptera > Rhinolophidae > Rhinolophus > Rhinolophus hipposideros. The sequence goes on from NC_138072.1 coordinate 11,139,958, forward strand.
ATTTGTCCCTTCCATTTGCAGTATTCCCTCGTAATTCCAGGTGTCCCTAAAACTGTCAGTTTTGTTTTGATTAACTGGCTCTGTTCTACTGCCCTATGTACTGTTAAGAGTGATGTGTAGAATTGTGAGATCTGAGTTAGGCGAGTCTAAAATCCACTTGAACTTGGTACTCATTGTCCATCCCATTCATGGAACCCTTGTTACTGTCCTTTACCACAGACATGTCAGGCCCTTCCTATGAGAATGTAGGTTCATTCCACTCTCCTCACACCTGTGATGATACTCAGTTACATTGAATTAATAATTAAAGAGATGGCCAATATTAGGTCTGGAATAATCTCGTTGCAACATCCTGACCCTTACTTTCTACTGATGCCTGCAGTGTGATCTAATCAGTGTTATTTTGTGCTATGTAGAAACAAAACAAAACAACACAAAAAATAGAATTTAAAGTATTTTTACAAATCTTACCATGAATTCCTATATCTTTTTGTTAGTTGTCAGCAGCTCAGGATCCAACTAATTAGAAATATATTTTTTCCCACAGAACAATGCAAAACACATTGTTCATACGTTGGCGGGGCGGGAGGGAGAAGAAATAATAAAAATAAGATATTGTGAGAGCTTTGAAGTGCCTGGGACACAATAGCAGGTTCCTTTGTTGAACAGCAGATTTTCCTCATGCCACTCAACCAGATTCTTATCAACCATTTCTGAGCAGGAGACAATGAAAATGACCCAGCGTGAATAAAAGAACAGATGAGAAATGTGCTGTTATAGAGGCTGAAAGGAGGCTCATGCTAGGGCCGGGATCCTCACTGAAAACAAATAGCCCAAGGTGGGGAGAGAGGCGCTCTTTATCTTCGGCATGCTTTTTATAGCTCCAAGCCAGACTTGTTTTCCCTTGAAAATGAATGGAGTGCCGGGAAAGCTGCTTGGACTTCTTCTCTGGCTCTTTGCTTGCACCGTGCAGCCATTTTGATGAGTTATTTCTGACGGTTGCCCTACCAAGCAGATCATCATCAATTCCCTGTGTTAGAGGCAGAGCTGAAGTGAAGCAAGGGCTGAGAGGTGACTCAGTAATGGACCTTAAATATGTGAGGGTCATGTGGCTGTGGATGGGGAGCAGCTGTCCCCAGAATCTCTCCTGAGCTCAGAGGAGAGGGTGTGAGCTGAACTTCAGCAGGGAAGGAGGGATATGGGAGTGAAAAAGAGTTCCCAATCGAAATGCGTAGTGTTCCCCGTGATATGGGAAAGCTTTCTGAAAGCAGGCGTCTGTCTTCTACCTCCTGGTTTCACCACCACGGCATCTATTGGATATACTTGTATGTGTTCCCAGAAAATCCATGCTTCGTTGGTTGCTTGATGAGTAGAATGGACAACTCCCTATGTAGGGATCTTTCGACCAAGGCTAGAGACACATGGATCTTGGCGGGCTTGATCTCCCAAGAAGGAAGGACCAAATGGTCCTACAAGGTCCCTACTGTTTCTTGGGTTCCATAATTAACTCCTGATATTGGCTCTGTTCAATTCAATTCAGTCAAGTCAATATTTCTTGATCATCCACTGATTGGAAGGCATTGGATAAGGCTTTGGTGGATAAGGCGGAAATGAATTAGTCATGGCTCCTGCCTTCACAAAGGAAAAGGTGAATGGGAGAGGAAGAGATGCATATAATTTTTGGGAATCCAGGTATGTGGGAATATGAGAAGTGCTATTTTAGAAATCCACTCAAAGTTCCTAAGACCATGAGGAAAAAGTAATGCATTCCGATTTGGGAGAGGTGTGATAATAATAACACAAACTAATATTACTACGTGCCATGCAGGTGGTAAGTACTTTACTTGAACTAATTTATTTAATTCTATTGTATACAATAACTGTACACAATAAGTGCCAATGCTATTTTCATTTTACTTATAATATGGAAGCAGAGAGGTGTTTACTAACTTACCAGCCAGCAGAAGAGGCAGAATCAAAGCTGACAATCTGACAGCATAAGCTGAATCTTGAAGAAAATTAACATATTTAGCACATGCTGTAGTCCAGTCTCTGGGCCAGCTGTTTCTTATAGATAACTCATTTACATATCATGATAACTCTGGAAATTTTATTATCATCCCCATTTTAGAAATCTGACTCAAAAGAGATTAAATTATTTGACCAAGTTACATGGCTTATAAATATCAAAAGGGACATTTAAACCCTGGCAAATGTGATCTCAAAATATGTCATGTTTTCCCCATTATCCACAATGCTGCTTCAAGAAAAAAAAAAAGGCCAGTGGTCCCCCAGGGCCTCAGGAACTCCAGGAAGGCAGTCATGTCCAGCTGAAGGCAATTGGGAGATCTCAGACATGGACCCTGAGAAGTCTCCAGCTCACTACAGGTATGTCCCCATAGGTGAACTGCCACCTGTAGACCTGCAGCAATAGCAGACTTCTAGAATTTCAAAACTGGTCAAGTTGTCCATAGGGTAGTTGTATTAGTCATGTACTGCTACATAACAAATTACCAGAAATTTAATGGCTTAAAACAATACCCACTATTATCTCACAGTTTCTGTGTGTCAGGAATTTGGACGTGGCTTAACTGGGTCTTCTGCTCAGGTCTCACAAGGCTACCATCAAAGTGTTGGCTTGCTGTACTCTCATTTGGAGTTCAGGCTTTGCTTCCAAGCTCATTCACATCATTGACAGAACTCAGTTTCTTGCAGCTGTAGGACCCCTCCACTCCTAGACACTGCCCCTCTCCACAGGCCATTCACAACATAGCTATTTGCTTCATCAAGGCCAATAAGAGAATGTCTGTTTCCTGAGGAAGGACCCAGTCCTCCTTTTAAGTCCGTTTTCACTTGGCTCTGTTAGAGCCACTCAAGATAATCTCCCTTTGGATGAACTCAAAACTGACTGACTTAAGATCTTAATTACATCTGCAAAATTTCTTCATCCTTTCTATATAATGTACCCTCATCACAAGAATGATATCCTACCCTATTCGTAGATCCTGTCCACACTCAAGGGGCAAGGAATATATAGGACACGTACACCCAGAGACTGGAATTTGGAGGCCATCTTAGAATGCTACCTACCACATGGAACTCATGCCTGGTGACTGGATATGTTGGCTTCCTTTGGGTTAAAATAAGACCCCATTATGTAGGCAGCGCCAGCACAGAGTCTGTCTATGGGCTGCATGCACTTTGGAATTCCACGTCCCCACTTCCTCATGTCCAGGGCTCATCCACCACCCATCGGTCAGCTTTGGCCATGGGTCAGCATTTCTGATGAAAAATTTCATGGGAAAAGGATGACATTTATGTCTAAAGTTGAGTTGATGATTAGCTTTGGTGATTATCTTTTAATTATCTCTGCTTCCCCTCTCCCCCATTGTTGTTGACCGTCAAGACTTAGTTCATATTATTTATTGAAAGAGCTAAAGAGGAAAAGGCCAAGGCTAACGCCAAATAATTGAAAGGAAGCAACATATCTGAGGACATCTAAATGTCAATTGATAGAATTGGCTTCTAGGCTTGAAGATTTTTATCTTTAAACAGTTTTGGGAAGCCGCATTTTAATTCAGATAAGGGACTCTTATAAATGAAATTTGATTGCTTTTTCAAGAGTTGTCTATTGAAATCCCACTTTAGGATTTGGGTCTTTTGTTTGTTTGTTTATTTTGTTTTGTTTACCATTTTCACACACACACACTTAGCCCAAAAAGGATTGGACAATAAAAAAAGGCAAAGCCTGTGATACTAAACAAATTTGTAAGAAAGCAATTTAGAGATATCAATCTCATTTAAAAATGTCCAACATTTCAATATCCTTAGACAGTTCATGCAATAGTACTGCCAAAATAGAGACAACTTTACTCAAATTCAACTCTGATGGTTAGCCAGCTTTTACTGAACAAAAACAAAAACCAAACAAAAAAACCTCTCTACCATTCTGATCAAAGGCTGATCTTTACAATGTCCTCAAGACTGAAGAGAAGTTTATCCTACCACCCTCCAGTGCTTCAGTGATTAACTCTGCTCAGAATACAACCAGCTCACAAAGACTCAGCTCCTACAGATGGGTGAGAAAAGTTTTGACTAGACAGCAGGGCAGAGGGACTTTTGTGAACTTGTCATCTGGGCCCAGACTGGGACTAGTGTGATCCTGGAATATGCTGTGAGATCCCCTCCTCACCACCTACCCATTCCGGACAGCCTCAGCCTTGAAGACCTTGGTGACTTTAAATATCTTCCTGGGTCTGTAATGAAGATGCTTATAAATATTACAAGAGATGTATCACTTCGGTGTGAAATTCTCTGATACCAACAGGGAATTTTTAAACACAACTGGCAACAAGAAGCATATGGTCAGAGATTCAAGTTACTGCCTTTTTTTTTTTTCATTGTTGTCTGCCAAGGACAATATATTTTTTTTCCCTTCTTCAAAATAAACATTGTGCAGGAATGTGCCTCAGCAAATGGCTGGATTTCTATTATATTTCATGCAGCTTTCTAAACAATTTCCAACCCTGGGCTGGCCTGGTGTCAAACAGAAGGCAACCAACAATAGCAAAATCCCATTAAAGCCGAGAAGGTTCCTTCCTGAGGTGAGCCTGGCCAGAAATAGTCATCTTGGCTCATTCTCCAGTTTGGCACCAGGGACTAATAATGCACGGTCTCTTAATGGAAATTATCTAATTTCATCCAAGAGCTCCTCCAGAGAGAGCCGGGCTGACGCACTAACAGTCCATATAACAACATTCTTCTTGAAGTGCTGAACAATGGGCCTTTGGAGAGACTGTGATAAACCACGTCAGACGCCGGACAAACACGAGTGTAAAAATAGGCATCAGAGGCACTGACACAGCCACCTAATTTCTCAGGAGGGAGGCCCACAGAGGAGGGTTTGTTCAAAGTGCTTGTTGGGAATAACCTCATCAGACCTGGTGGGAGAAAAATAGTGGAGAAGAAAGGAAAAGGAATGAGAAAGAGAGAAAGGAAAGAACAAGATTAAGAAGAGGGGGCGGGATTAAGAAGGTGACAGATGAAAAAGAAAAGTTAATTCTCCATCTGTGGTACAAATATGTATTCAGCAACTCTATGTGGTCGCTTAATATAAATCATTCTTTGGGTGTGATTCCATTAACACCAGGGGGCTGTTTTTCAAGTGCTATGTGCAAGGATCGGTCAGCAGGAAGGAATGCTCCATTTAAGGATATAAATGTTCCATTTAAAAATAGTAATTCTACTTAAAATATAAAATGCTAATTCCATTACTTAAATGTTCTTCATTAAAGTAACTTTATGCTTCCCAGGTATTAATAAATATTGAATTATATACAGGAAAAAGGAAATCTGAATTTCATGTAAGAAAAAAGATTGTAGTTCTGCGAAACATATACATACATATGTATATTTATCGACACACACACATATATATGAGTTCTATAACACTGTCTAATAGCACTTTTCTGAGACCAACAGGATCATCCCAAGACATGCATCTGGTTTTATATTTTTCATGTTGTTACTTGTTTCATGAATATTTTTAGCCCCATCTCAATTTTAAGCTCCGAAAGCTTAGGAACTGGCTTGTGTCTATAATGGTTATGAAGACAGTAAGTATCAGTCAAAACTGGTGGTTGATTGATTAGTTAATTGACCGAGTCCCATCATCTTCAAATGTCAGAAAGTCTCTCATTTGTGGACATTTCAAGAACTAAAACTGGAAAATCCTTCAGGATGTTAAGTCAAGGCTCAAACTTATGTCAACAGATGAGAGGCTTCCATACCCACTATCTCTTCGTCTCTCCCCTCCCACCAACAAGCTAGAAAACAGTCTAGGTCCCAGAATATGGAAGCGCTTCCCTAGACCACAAGGCCCCAAGTTGGATAGATCACAAGAAACTCTCTTTGGGTCTAAAGTGAGAATTTGCAACTCTAGACTCAGGCAAGAGAACATATTCCAGCTGTACTCACACCACTGGAGTAATAGTCAAAGACTGAATCAAGATGGCAACCCAAGCATGAAAGCCTGCCCTCTCTGCCCCACCCTGCCCCTCCCCAAATCCAGATATACATTTAATACACAAAAACACTTGGGTCTGGGGAAGGAAATTCTGTGGCTAGGGAAAAAAAACAAAGTGAAAGTCAACTTCTCTGAATATGCTTTTGTTTCTTTTCAAGGCTGGAATATGGGAATATAACACTATTCAAAAATTTTAAGTTAAATTTAAATAAGCTAGTATGAGAGTATTAATATGAGATAAAATGGAATGTAGGGTCAAAAGGCATTAAAAGGAAAAGGAGACAGATCCATGGTAATTAAAAGTATAGCCCATGAGGAAGTTGTTTATCCCAGTATCTAATGACAAAATCAAAATACACAAAATAAAACCAATAGAAATGCAAGGAGAAACTGATAAAGATACACAAAAAATAAGATTAAATACACAAAAATAAGTAACAACATAATAATAGAATATTATTCATTATAATTATATAATAATTATAAGAATACCACACATAGAGCCAATATGTGTAAAACTTGGTACTCAACAGAGACAACAAATTATTTTTTATTAGTTTCAGGTGTGCAAAATAACATAGTGATTAGACATTTACACCCCTCACAAAGTGATAACCCCAACAAGTCTACTACCCCTCTGACCCCACACATAGCTATTACAATACCATTGACTAACATATTATTTTTTAAAACATTCAAAGAAATTTGAACAGGGGCTGGCCCAGTGGCTCAGGCGGTTAGAGCTCTGTGCTCCTAACTGTGAAGGCTGCCGGTTCGATTCCCACATGGGCCAGTGGGCTCTCAACCACAAGGCTGCCGGTTCAACTCCTCGAGTCCTGCAAGGGTTGGTGGGCTCAGCCCCCTGCAACTAAGAAAAAATAAAAAATAAAATGTAGCCACTTACTATTTAAAAAAAAAATTAGAACAGACATTGCTGGATTATGTTTGCTAATATTTTGTCAAGGATTTTTGTATCTATATTCAAAGGGATATTATTGTGTACTTTTCTGATGATGCCATCGTCTGATTTTGATATCAAGGTAACACTGGCCTCATAGAATAAGTGGGGACGTGTTACCTCTTCTTTTATTTTTGGGAAGAGTTTGTGAGGCATTGGTATTAAATACGGCTTTCTTTTGAGTTAGACATTTTCTAGCCTACCATTTTAGTTCTCTTCTCATTTCGTATATACATATATAAAAAGTTATTTGTATAGATGAAATTAGTTTTACTTATCTAGAAATGGCTTAATTTCTACTTTGTTTTTGAAGTATAGGAAGAATCAGAACAAAGAGAGGCTGGAGAAGAAATGAGCAAGGGCCCTAGTGGCCAAAAAAGCATGTAACTGTGACTTCTGGCAAGTTACTCACCCATTTAAAACCCCACTTCCCCAAGTAAAATGGAAATACTAATGATAGCTCCTTCCTGGGCTTGGTGTTAGGATCAAGTGAGATAATGTCTGTAAGTGCTGAGCAGAATGCTAGGCCCATTCACCATTTTCACCATTTTTGTCTATCTAGATGGAAAGCAAGGAGATGGACCGAGGGAGGTCGGCAACTGGTTTGGAAAGTTCTAAGAGAAATTTCAGAAGATTCTCCATGATCTGCATGACTAAATTGTACGTGTTATGGGGGAGGGGAAAGAAAGGTGGAAGGAAGGAGGGGCTAGCTGAAACCTTTGTACCTGCCAGCAGATTGGGAAAACAGGCCCTGCTATCCAGGACACCCACTTCTGAGCGCCTGCAAGGAAGCCCCTTACAATCAACCTGCAGGCTTCTTGGGTTCCTGCCTCTTGAGGACCTGAGATGTCTCCTTTTCTGTGGAATTCTCCGTTGTACATGGCTGCAGAAAGTAGGGTGAGGTAGGGAAAGGGGATGGGCACCAGAGAGAGGAGGAAACATTTGAATCTCAGAGGCATTTATTTCTTAGTGCTCCACTCATGGAACTGCAGTTGGGGCGTTGCTGGCAAGCAAAATTGACGCCACTCTCAAGTTGCAATGGAAAAGGATGACCTGGAGGTTATGACTGAGGGCAAGCATGGAGGGTGAGACGGTTTGAATAAATGCCTTCCTAGGCCTGTTTCCAAACTCTACCTAGTTGCTGGAGTATTGTAAATATTCAGAGTGATTCACTTTTAGTAATGCACAGACATCTGAATATGGATGGAGGGATTTCTTTTCATCTGTACGTGTGAATTGGACATAGTCTTATGCCACTCACCGAATTCTGATCATGGCCAGTCTGGTACCAAAGGTGGGAGGCAAGGAAGTGTTACATTGGATGAGAGAGAGAAAGAGAGAGAGAGAGAGAGACTGCAGGTCGGTGTGGAGCGCTGGTGGAGTTTGGGATTCCTCTTGACAAGGACATGTGGGAAACGGGCCTCTTGAAGAGTTATTATGTTTTTACCTATTAGGGTGGCAAAAATTAAAGGCTATGAATATATCTATTCTGTGAAAGAACAGGAGGATCAAACACTCTCACTGGAAGTCAGGGAAATGCAAATTGAAATAATAGCCATCAGATGGGTAAAAATTAAAAGGACCAATAACATTGATAGCTGGCAGGGATATGGGGAACAAGAGCAATGTTGTGATTGACAGTGGAAATGTGATTTGTTATAGTGCTGCTAAAGCTAACTACTAAATGAAAAAATAACATGAACTCTCTGAAGATGAAATGTACCCTAACTGTGTTTTATTTTTTACAAAGTGAGGATATGGAATAAACACTAGTATGTTCCAGACCTTGTCTCCACCAGACTAATGGCCATTCCAAATCAGCTGTAAGTACTTCTGTTTTGAACCTACCAGCTTGTTTATGCATGCCTAATTATAAACAGACACAACAATTAGCCTAGAGTTCAAAAGCATAAACTCAAGCACAACTGATCACTTTCAAGAACCTTGCATATTTTGTTCACGTCTCCCTGTGAAGGAAGAAGCCATAGAAGAGCAAAACTAATGCTAAAGCTGGGTGTTCAATTATCATTAGGTGCTTTGTCTACAAATTTGTGATCAAATACAGTATATCCCCGTTCTAATGCAATGTGTTCTCTAATAAGGACTGTTGAAAATGAAGTTGCTGACTATCCTGTCAATTTTACCTATTAAACGTCTTTAATTCTTTCCCTTGTCTCCACCTACACCCATGACTCCCACACTTTAGTTCAGGCCATTCCCATCGCTCTTGGGAACAAAGTTTCTGTAACCAGGCTGAGCTAGGAGGATACAGTTTAGTGGGAGGATCCTGGTCCCACTGGGGTCCTTGGTGACCCCTGGCTTCCCTTTCCGTTTCCTAATGACTCTGGTTCTCTTTTAAGACCCACAAAGACTAGTATTATGGGCATTTTTATACCTAAGACTCAGATAAAAGAGCCACTGACCATAAAATACTTGTGTCTACATGAAATAACTGTAATATTGTTATACCGGTGTATAGCTATGAACTTCAAAAGTGAAAGTTTATTCTTATTTGTATTTCAACAGGGCACTGGAATCCTACAAAACCATTTGGTGCTGGTGGGGGAAATGAATGACAGAGCTCTAGGGCTCCATTCCCCCGCCCTTCTTGATATTTAGGGTACTTGAGGACAGAGAGGAAAGACCTCCGAAAAACTCTAAAATGCCATCCTCCAACTTCCCTCTTTAGCACCCTGCAAGGAACCTATGCCCAGCACTTTCACACTGCTCCCTCTGTGCCCCCACTGATGCCTACATCCTTGGTTGCATTTTTTATTGTTTTAATTAAAGTTTATTGGGGTGACAATTGTTAGTAAAGTTACATAGGTTTCAAGTGTACAATTCTGTAATACACCATCCATATATCACATTATGTGTTCACTTGGTGGTATCTTATTCTCAGAACCTCCTTCTCTCTTCTCCCTGTCAAAACGGCTCCTTGCCCTCAGGGATTTGCACAATGAAAAGGGTCAGATACATGAATTCATAGCATGATGCCTCATCTCCAAAGAGCGAACCCTCCAGGAGCAGAATTTCAGCTACTGAGAGGAAAGGAAGAGAAATCTTTTGAACCCATTGTGAATGAGGGTCTTCCTGAACCCTCCAGTCACAAATGAATGACGTGGTCACCAGTCTGCCCTTATTTCATTGTGTTCCTGTTGACTATCTCTGGGTTAGACACAATTCTATTCTTCAGCCCCTTGCCTGAAACCAGTGCGCATTCTGATGGAGGGCAGAGAGTTTTTGTTCTGATTAAACTGTTTCCCCTAAAGAAATTGGCTGAGTGGAAGAACTCTGGTTGGTGAGTCAGAAAATGTAGCGTCTGCTCCTCGGAACACCATTTCCTAACTATGTAAGCTCGGGCAAGCCACTTAACCTCTCTGAGGATCAACTTCCTAAACTCAGACTGGATGGTAATACCTCCTTTGCATCCTTACAATTGGTTATATTAAAGAACAAGTGAGATAAAAAAAATGTGGACTGGCCTCGAGATCTGTAAAATGTAAGGTGTTACTGCTGAAGGGTGACAGCTTCCCTCACCCTGTCTGGTGATTTTAGAGACATACTATAAGACCCTTCCATGTTGTCGGCAATATGGAAGGAAACAGCTGCTGGTCCAAGCCAATTTTAGAAACCCGCCTTTTCACAAAAGGAAGAACCAACTTTCATCACAAGGTTGCTGGCACAGGAAGGGCACTGCCAGACAGCAATGTAGAGATGGTCCAGCAGGTGTCAGCAGAGAACCAACTTTTGGTAGTAGGCGGGCTCATGAAGGGATGAAGGAGACGCTGGGGTCTGGTGGTGGGCTGAGACAGAGCTGGCAGGATTCTGTCATGAAATTCAGAGCTATCCCAGTTTTCTTGGGGTGCAGGAGAGCAGATGAGGACAACCCTTCAGGTCTACAAAGTCCCTCTGTTGGCTCCAGGATGCTTTCCCTTCAGAGGGTACCTTCCCATTTCTGCCTCTTATTCCATCTCTGAGTCCTTTTTCTGTCCTCAGAAGCTGTGCTCTCACTTGGGAAACTTGTCTCAAAGGAAAGGAAGGTTTTGCTTGTTTGTTTAGATAAGTATTACTCTGGAAATGACTTTCCACTCCCTATCTCATCACCAGAGTTGTTTTGAATGTATAATTTCAATTATGCCTCCTTCTCCTACCTTCACATTCAACTTGCTCACTAGAGGCAAAACCCCAGCTATTTAGATTCAATAATCCAGGCAAGAAGTCCAGCTTCTTCAAGGCAAATGATAATGTATTGGGAGTGGGTGAGCACTGTTTCCATTTACCACATAGAAGCCTGTTCAATGAAGTACTAAATCTCCTACGTGTTAAAGATGGTCTCTTATATTTTACTCTTATGGGGACGTGATTTCACTGCAAATATATTCTAGTCTATGGTACGATGTATCATGTTGAAATAGGTTCCACCACTAAGTTTTATGAAATCTTTCTTGGCTGGATGTGGAAAAGATGACTCGGTGGGAGAGATAAGTCGCTTGCTCTCTGCAACAGGAGAAAACTCCAAACTGCCTGCCCAGCCCTTCTCCTATCTCTAAGATCCCCAGTGAATGTGTGTGTGTGTGTGTGTGTGTGTGTGTGTGTGTGAGAGAGAGAGAGAGAGAGAGAGACAGAGACAGAGACAGAGAGAGAGACAGAAAGACAGAGAGACAGAGAGAGAAATGGTACCTGTATGTACCTGTATGTGAACTGGTATATCCTATTAATGGGGAAAAGGAAACATATGAGAAACTCTGTGAGAGGAAAGGACAACTTGGGTCAGATCCAAAGGGCTGTCCGAGGCTCTGAAGCCAGCAAGAGGTCAAGGGCAGGGCTATGGACACATAAAGAGATGGTCACCTGTGAGTCTGCCATAACTGGGAAATGAGAAAAAGGAAAAAGGAATAAATCAAGGGACTATGGACCTCGTGGTCCTGTCACATTGTTATTTGCTTTTCTTATCCTATATCAAAGGTGTATCTTTAAAAAAAACAAATTATTTAGTTCTGTAATACTAAAGTTTCCCAGAAAAGTGTGTTGTGGTCCACTTAGAATAATCCAAGGGGTGTGTGTCTCGGGGGGGTGTCTGCGGGGGTCTCTAGAGTCCTAACTCTAGTATCCAGCATCCACAAGGCACAGAAGTCCCACACCTATCACTAAATTTGAGCACTGGCTTCAGCAGTCTATAAATCTTCAGCTGGCAGAATGACAGGCAGAATAGAAGCCGATTCCCACGTTGCTGCAAATCCTTCATATCCTCACCTGGGTAAGCTATGTTTCCTTCTCTTCTGACTCTGAATCTTTAATTGCTTCCACCTCTTTTTTGGAAACCAGGAAGTAAGTAGCATGTTTTTGAAAGAATATTTAAAATTAAGGAGGCGAGTCCCAAGTCCACAGAGCAACTGCCTTGTACGTTATTTTGCCCAGAACCTCCAAGAAAAAGCAAAAGCAGGTAGCAAGCAGATCTGGATAGCCTAAGCCCTTGCAGAGTTAGGTGACTGTGATAAGCAAAGCTTAGCATTCACTCTCATTGAGCTTTTAGGCTCAGTTGGTGTGTGACTGTGTCCCCAGGTGTAGGATAAGAATTTGCACTGGTGATTTAAATATGGAAGCTCTGAAGACAGAGACAACCCAAGGGTAATGAAACCCTTCCGTTGCTTCAAGTCAATGTATAAACCTCTTGAGTTAGGCCCCTTCTTTCAATCCTAAATCCCCACAAACCATATTGTTACATTATAAAATGGACCTTCTCTGGCATTGTCCATTCCTAGCATGGTGAGATAGTTTGTCTGTCTCTAGGCAGGAAAAGAGGAGAGAGTTGTATGCCTTAAAGACAGCCAGCAGAATTGATCAGAACCCCCTGACAGGATGACATTCCACGCCCTCCCCAGCCCTCCAAAACAGTTGTTTAACCTTTGAATATAAAGGACTCCCTCTATTGCTCTGTTGTCAATTGCAATTTGCTGGTGCAGCTCTGCAGTCTGAGACGAAATCATCTTTAGAAATGGGCTTCCTCAAAGGACAGCGCGGCCACATTTCAGCTCGAGTTAGTCTGGTTTAGTCGGACACTCTTCACTCCTGCTGGAGCACATTTGCTGGCGCCTTGCAGCTACCAGGCCCCGGGAGCCCTCGCTTCTGCCCCCAGGACCTCCCCGCCGCTCTCAATTGCTCTCGACCAGTTCATTTCGCCACAGCTCAGAGCCGCTCGGAAAGCAAAGATTAAAGGGGAAAGTCGCAGCTGTATATTTATATTTTCATTGCTAGAAGGGAATTGATTTCCGCGCATTTATTTTGGTAGTTGTAATACACAAGGGCGGATTTGCGTCACCCAAGCAACTTGTCGGTGGAGATAAAGTTGCACAAATATTAAAAGGGGAAGTGCTAGGAGTCATTATAGAGTTTTTCTCCGGAAGAAATAAGGATTTCTGCAGTATCCTAAAATACTAAGGCCGCTTCTATTTTGAGACCAATCTCGCAGGCACATCCGCTCATTTAGTTCGAGTTCGAGCCCATCAAAAAACAGGAGATGACCTGAACTCCGGCGAGCCCAGGGTTTCCTGCTGCTTTCTTGGTTCGGAGGGGTGGGGAGTAAGGAGGAGGGGAGTCTACCCGTTCAGAAAAGGGCTAGGGGGCCGCATAGACGAGGCCTGGGCTGGGGAAGATGTGTGGCCGGGGGAGGTCGTGGGTCCAAAGGTTTCCCTTTTCGCGTTTCCCTCGGGGAGCTCGGGCTCCTTCAGGGTGGCGCCAACGCAGCTGCAATGAAGCTGAGGGCGTGGAAGGGCCGAGGGGCTCGCGAGCGGAGGTGCAATTTGCCAGCAAGCTGTGGGCCCTTTGCGGAGACCGGAACGTGGCACCCGGCTAGAAGTCCGCGGGGAACCCCGCCCTCCCGGCCTGGCCTTCGCCCCGCCTGTCCCGCGCACCTGGCCTTGAAGTGGTGCAGACGCGGGTCCTGGGCGCAGCGAGAAACCCGGAGGGCCCGTATTCAGCCTAGTCTGCACTCGGTGCCCATCCCGAGGGTCGCGGCTAATTTCGGGGTATGTGGCCTTGGGGGTGGGCTTAGGCCGCGTTGCTGAAATGTTAGCAGTCAAATTGGAATTGCAAGCGAATTGGCAGTGACACTAGAAAACAGGAAAGGGGGTTTATGACCACCTCAAAACACACTCGAGCTAGTGTGAGGGCTGTGAAGTTACAGAGGCCCCTCTCTCCCACGGGAATCTTGCCAGAATCCTCAACCTTTGCTTGCAACGCCTTCCCTGGAGCCCTTCAAGGAGGGTCCAACGCCTCAAGTGGCCTTATGCTTGTCACTCCTTTGCCTCTGGCCAGAAACAAAAGGACTGGTCTTCCTGGTACTGGGGCCCTCGGTCCATCACACCCCTCCAAGTTCATCTGTGGAAATAACATCTCTCTCCTGGCTGCAAGGAGCAGGGCAAGAAAACCCTTTAGTAGAAGAGAGATGGAGGGAGAGACTAAGAGCTGGGGGCGAGGGGGCCCGGTGTTCTCAGTGCTGGCTGGTGGGAAATGATTGACAGTGCTTGATTAGTTCAGGAGAAAGTTAAAGGCTTAAAATGTCATCATCTGCAACAAGGGACTAGAAACCACTAGAAATTAATTTAATTAGCACAAATCTTGAACTCAAGATAGGCAGCGCAAGCTCAGTTGCCTTCCTTGGTTTATTTGGTAAGAAGTGCTAGTGTCGAAGTGACATTAAAAATGCCACAGAAACTTTATTACAATTTCATTAAAAGTTTTTTCGGGGGGGGGCGGGGATTGCCACAGCAGCTCTGCTAAGAGATGCCTATTAGGACAATCGAAAACAAAAGATTTCGTGGTTTCATTATTATTATTTTATTTTCTTCCTGAAAATGTGCAAGAAGGGCTCATCTGGGTGGCCTGTGGTTTGTTTGGGAGAGGGGTGGGGAAATCCATTCTGACTATAATTTAAAAGAGAACGAGTTCTTAAAATAGAGACGTTGATATTGCAGAAAAACCCCGCCCTGCACCTATCCTGCGTTCTAAAGACGCGACAAGCGAATGGAAGGCGCTGGCCGCCACTGCAGCTTCTGCGACCAGGCCCAAGGGTCTCCTGGGGAAGCAGCCACTGAATTCAAAGTAGCATTTAACCCCAAGGAAATCTGCTTGTGTGGGCACTTGCACAGCAACGGAGCCCATGTGATCCGGGGCTCTGGCGGGGGACGGAGGGTGACAGTTCCTACAAGGTGCAGCCGAGGAGGGGACGCGCGTGCCGCTCTCCCCGGTGTCGGCCGGCGGCCTGTTTTGTTGTCTCTGAGGCTCAGGGGGAAAGGTTCGGTTGCGTCCAAGGCAGACGTTCGGAGCCGTGCATCTTATTTTGTTGGAAAAGTTACTCATTCACGTTGTCGCTGTGCGACAGCTCGGAATAAAGCTAATTTGTGAGCGCCCCTCCTCTCTTCCCAGAGGAGCTCAGAGGCAGCGAGGCCCACGCGGTGCTAAATTGGGAGGGGACGCAGGGCCCCAGCACCCCAGCGCGAGAGCGGGGGCTGGGCGGCCGAGCGCGCGGCCCCCGAAAGATGGAGCACGTGGAGGACACTGATTCTCGGGAGAAAGGCCCGATCTTTAGAAAATGGGGCCCAACAAGTGCAGAGTAGGGAACCTAGAGGGCCACCAGCGCGTTCCCGGGTCGCGCTTCGCACCCGCGATGATTTCCCCCGAGCCTCAGTATCCCCGGGCGAACGCTCCAGGAGCGCTGGGACAGCCTCGCACGTCCGCTCCGGTTCTGCGCTGCAGAAGTTCCCGGAGGGCCAGCGTTCTCCTGAGCCGCGGCCCCGGCCCCCAAACGGCGGAGAGGAGCGCGCGGGACCCGGCTGGGCTCCGGCGGCCCCGACCGACACGCGCGCGCGGGGCGGGGCCGAGGGTGCGGGTCACGCCCCCCTTCCCCAATTCCCCTCCACTGCCGGCTCCCATTGGTCACGAGGACGGCCAATGAGCACTCAGATCGAGATCCTACCCAGAGTCGGACTCGAAAGCTCCTGCCAAAACTTTGGGAGTTTTTAGAGAGGAGTTTTTTTTTTTCCCCTCTTATTACTTTTTTTTTTTTTTTTTTTTTTTAACTAACGGATTATTATTGTTGTTGTGTTAAATTTAGCTCTTCGGGCTTAGCTGTTTGGGGTTTTCTGTCGGTGGCCGGCCCCCGTTTCCCAGGCTTCCCCGGAGCGCGCGGAGCCACGGCCCCCGCCCGCCGCGTCGCCTCTGCGCCCCTCGCCCGCCTCCAGCCCGCGGGGAGCGCGGGTCCCGCGCCGCCTTCACGGTGAGGCCTGGGACGACGGGGACCGGCGGGATCGGGCCTCGCCTCCTCCCTCGGGGGCGCTAGGGCTCCCTGGTCTCCCTCCAGTGCGGACGGAGAAACGAAAGCAGCTCGTGCTCGGCTGGCGGCCGCCCCTCCTGCCCTCCGCGCGCCCCGGCCGGCGCCCCCACCCACCCATCCTCTCCCCCGGCCAGGCCTCGGCGGTCGCTGGGCGCCCCCCGCCGGGATGTTCGCCGCCGGGCTGGCTCCCTTCTACGCCTCCAACTTCAGCCTCTGGTCGGCTGCGTACTGCTCCTCGGCCGGCCCGGGAGGCTGCTCCTTCCCTCTGGATCCCGCTGCGGTCAAGAAACCCTCCTTTTGCATCGCAGACATTCTGCACGCCGGCGTGGGGGACCCCGGGGCGGCCCCGGAGGGCCTGGCGGGGGCCTCGGCCGCCGCCCTCACCGCGCACTTGGGCTCCGCTCACCCGCACGCCTCTTTTCAAGCAGCTGCCAGATCCCCGCTTCGACCCACCCCGGTGGTGGCGCCCTCCGAAGTCCCGGCTGGCTTCCCGCAGCGGCTGTCCCCGCTCTCAGCCGCCTACCACCACCATCACCCGCAGCAACAAGAGCAGCAGCAACAGCCTCCGCCCACACCCCGGGCCGGCGCCCTGCAGCCCCCCGCCTCCGGGGCGCGGGTGGTCCCAAACCCCCATCACAGCGGCTCGGCCCCGGCCCCTTCCAGCAAGGACCTCAAATTTGGAATTGATCGCATTTTGTCTGCAGAATTTGACCCAAAAGTCAAGGAAGGCAACACGCTGAGAGGTAAGTCTGCGAGACACTGCAGGCCGCTCACCAGGGCCCTGACTGCACTCTGGGTCCCTGGGCCAGCTCGGGGTGCCTTTGAGTGTTTTTACAAGTAAGGACAAGTTGGCAAGAAAAGGGAGAAGAAAATGAATTGTGAGAAGACTATGAAACGTTAGGTTTAAAACTCACCTGCTCCGTATAAAAATAAATACATGAATAAATAAATAAGTAAGTAAGTAAATAAATAAGACTCTTCAGGAAGGCTTTAAAACCACGTCCCAGAATCAATCGTCACAAAAAATGGTTGGTGTAAATATTTGCTAAAATGTCTATCGCCTGCCTGGCTTTAATCCCACATCTAGAGAGAAAACTATATTATTTGACAGGGAAAGCCCTTTTGGGGAACACTTTCCCTCCCATTTATCTGATTTCTAGTGAAATTACACCGAAGGAATCTGGCGAAACCAACTCGAAGGAGAGAGCAGGGTGGGGGCTGCTTCGGGCGGAGGGTTTACGTTTGTGGATTCTTGGAAGGCACCTGAAAGTGACTTTGTTTGGGCCATCTTCTGTAAAGACTTTCCTTGCTATCACAGCCTAGACGTGGACATATGGGACACACACGGGACATTTTGTGTATCACCCCGTGGCCGCAGTCTGGAGAGATGGGTTTGCGGGTGGAGACCGGGGTCTCTCTCGACTTCGCTTCAGGAAAAGCAAATCGAGGGCGACGGGCAGGGGAGGAACAAGTTCCTCGACAGAGTGTGGGTCTGCTCAAGGTGTAACCATCTCTTTTTTCCTCTGGTCCCCAGATCTCACGTCCCTGCTAACCGGCGGTCGTCCGGCGGGATTGCATCTCCCGGGGCTGCAGCCCTCGGCCGGCCAGTTCTTCGCGTCCCTGGATCCCATTAACGAGGCATCTGCCATCCTCAATCCCTTGAGCTCCAACCCGAGGAATTCAGTTCAGCATCAGTTTCAAGACACGTTTCCAGGTACGGAACGGGCAGGTCCGCGGACAGAAAACTCAAAATGCCTCACGTGGCGACCGCGGTGTAACCATCCCCGTTGTTGGTGCGGGAGGCCACCGCGTGGGGAGAGAGAAACCGAAAAATTTCTCTGTGAGCTGTGAGCTGGCTCACTCTTTGGCCAGATCCGGGAGGAAAGGGGTGGGGGTCTGGGGGGCCAAGAAAGTGTGTGCGTGGGCTGGTGGGACGGGGTGGACGGCTTTCTCTAGTCTCTTCGCAGGAGAGGGTGGTTTGAAAATGAAGCAGCAAGAGGTGCTGCTTATCATCGCACACACATTTTGAAATGACCTCAAACCCTTTTGCCCCACGAGGTTGCCTCTGCGCCCGTGGGCACATACCAGCGCACATACACACACACACACACACACACACACACACACACACACTCGAGAATCGAGGCTGTCACCTGTAGGTCCTTCAGGCCCCAAGGGACATTTTTGCTTACTCTTCCTGCCTTTTGATGAAGCATTAGGTTTACGTAGTTTTTCCTTTGGAATTAACAGACCACCCGCTGAGCTTCTCCAGGCACTCTATGCTCCTTTTAGGCCTTCCGATCGCCTTCTTAAAAGCTGTGAAATTCCCCTTGGAGGAGGGCTTTCTGAATGCGGGTAGGGCCGACCGTTAACCCAAACCAGTTCTAGGCAGCACGATGAGCCCTAGGTCCGCAGGCCGCGGACTGGGCATTAGCTCAGCCCTTGTCTCTCTCTTATTCCGGCCCCGCTGGGCAGGTCCCTATGCTGTGCTCACGAAGGACACCATGCCACAGACATACAAAAGAAAACGCTCATGGTCACGGGCGGTCTTCTCCAACCTGCAGAGGAAAGGCCTGGAAAAACGGTTTGAGATTCAGAAGTATGTGACCAAGCCGGACCGAAAGCAGCTGGCTGCAATGCTGGGCCTCACCGACGCACAGGTAGGCCAGCTCCCGCTCAGAAGGACAGTCCCCCGTGGCGCGCAGCCCCCTGCATCCCAGCCCCAAGGTCCCCTCCACCCCGACCCACTCTCCTTTTGTGGTGGAAACACAAGGTCTTGAATTTCAGGAAACTTTGTGGACTTCAGTAACTTGAGGCAGGAGAGAGGAGGAGGGTGGAGGAGACGGACGGAAGACATAGCCCATCCCCAAAGATATGTGTCAACAAGCACTGCCTGTTTATTTTGGCCAACAGGCAGAAAGAATCCCCGAGATAGCAAATAGGCCGCAGGAGATAATAATTATGTACTCAACTCTAGTGCAGTTCGCTGTAGGAGGCAGTTTATTTCGGAAGAGATAAAAATCCAAAGTCAAGAGATTGTTGTTGTTTCTCTCTCTCTCTCTCTCTCTCTCTCTCTCTCTCTCTCTCTCTCTCCCTCCCTCCCTCCCTCCCTCCCTCCTCCTCCTTCTGCTGTTGCTGGATTGTGAAATCCCCAGTTGTGAGGAAGTGAAAACATCATTTCAAACGGAATTACTTAGCCCCAGTAGGGCAAGGAGTCCGCTTGGAGCGGCCACAGCCCTATTTTCTAACGGCATAAACTCTGAAGAAAAATCTCTGGTGGGGAGAGTGAAGGAGGGAGTGTAGAAGGAGGGAGAGAGAGAGAGAGAGAGAGAGAGAGACAGGGAGAGAGAGAGAGAGTTTCTTAGACTGCTTAAGAGCGTTTCAGCAGGTTCTCGGTTCTGCATACTTGAATATTTTTCAAGAAAATAGCAAATCCATTGTGTCTGAATTCAATATTTTTTTTCTCTTCTCAAATTCAAGAGCTGGGCTTTTTTTTTTTTTTTTCTATTTGAGTTTGAAACTGGAAGAGTCCAGTTCTGCCACACCCCACCGCCATGGCCTTTGCTCCTTGGGGTGCTCTGAGCAGGGCAGAAGCCAAAGGCAGGCACTGTTTCATAGCTCTCTTAGGTGCCCCCCTTCTGTCTCTGTCTTTCTGTCCTCCATTACACAACTCCCCTCCCCAACACACACAGTGGAAGAGCCCAGCCGTTTTCCACCAGCTGTGGATGTTATTTTTAAAAGGGAAGCTGGAACTTGTGTGAACGCATTGGGTCCCCCAGGGGATCATATATATTTATATAGATTCTCCTCCCCATCCCTACCCCCTCCTTCACTTTGCACAGGTTTAATTCCAGCGTTTTCTGAGCCCACAGTAGGATTAGCTTGTCCTGGGCAGGGGCTGGGTCCTTATCAGCTTCTGAATACACACATGCCAAGGAAATGCTCTTCTTCTGAAGGTCCAGTGGTGCCCCCATCCCACTGCGATTAATTCTTTGAACCCCCGTTCCCCTGTGTGCCTCCCAAGGTTCCTCCTTAAAAACAATTGCTTTTGTAGAGACCTGCCTTGGATAGTGGTGGTAGAGGAGGGGCCAATTTAGCAGGAATTCTTCACACTGGATCACCAAACCCTTGAAATTGTGTGCCATTTTTCTGGGCCACGGTTCCACAGTTTTAGTCCGATTCTCTGGAGGGTCCAGACTCCAGTGGGATAAAGGAAGAAGCATCGATTTAGAGTAGAGAGCCTCCGTCGTTTGCAGGCGGGGTGCGAGAATCTGCCTTTCCAACAAGCACTCAGGCTCCGGGTCTGGAGGAGCACGTTTTGAGAAAGAGGCCACGTGGGATCACGGGCGAGGATCCCTGGCGATCCATCGCCTTGTTTCTCTGGGCCCTCGGCCCTGCTCATCGCACAGGCCGGCGAGGTGGAGGCGCCGGGACGGTTCGCGGTGCTTTCGCGCCTTTCCGAGTGGCTCCCAGGTGCACGGCGGTCGGATGGGAGCGAGCCCTGGTCTCACCTCGGTGTCCTTTCTTGTTTTCCCCGTGCGGCGGGGGCGGCGCAGGTAAAGGTGTGGTTCCAGAACCGGCGGATGAAGTGGCGGCATTCCAAAGAGGCCCAGGCCCAGAAAGACAAAGACAAGCAGGCGGGCGAGCCACCGGCAGGCGGAGCCCCAGCTGCGGACGGCGAGCAGGAGGATCGGAGCCTCAGCCGCTCGGAGGGCGAGGCGGAGAGCGACAGCAGCGACCCCGAATCTCTGGACATGGCCCCCAGCGACACAGAGCGGACTGAGGGGGCCGACAGGTCTGTGCCCCAAACCACGGTCATCAAGGCCTCGGCCGCGAGCACGCTCCTCCCCGCCAGCAGTGGTGGTAGTGGTGGCGGCAGTTTTAGCCTCAGCAGCCTCGGTGGCAGCAGCGCCAGCGCGGGGAGCGCCAGCAGCCTTGGCAGCGGAAGCGGTGCTGCCCCCGAGTTGCTCCCTGCGCCCCAGCCCGCCCTCAGCAGCGCTCCCAAAAGCCCGGAGCCCGCCCAACCACCGCTCGGAGGCCTATAGACTGCACCGGGGCAGAGGGGACTCGGGGCCCTGCATGCAGCCCCCAGCCTTCCAGTGTGGCTGGTTCTTGTGCCTGTTTTATGGTGGCGGCCTGGACAGGGCAGTGGAGCCTCCTTCCCCACCTTGGTTATCTGGCTGGCCGCTGCCGAGTGCAATCCACACTGCAGAGCGCAGGGCAGTCTCGGTGCCCCACCCAACACTTCTCCCTGGATACAAGCAGCTCCCACGGTGACGTGGGTGACACAACAGCTCCTCCCCGCTGTAGGGGTCGCAAAGACATGCTGCACATAGGATGCCACAAACTTGTAAATAAAATGTTTACTATGGTTTGTAAAGGCCGCTTGGCTGGCTGGGGAGATTTGGCCGGTAAGGTCTCCAGTCTCCGTCCTGGACCTTAGCTCTGGGAGGCTGCAGGTCACAGCGGCTGAGGTGGGGCCTAGAGCTTTTGGGGGAAGTACTACAACCTCAGAACCACCTTGCAGCAGAGATCAGTTTTGGGGGCTTAGCGGTTCTACCAGTTCATAGATGTCACCCATAGCCCAAGCCATCCGCCACTGAATGGGCACTCAGTGACCCTGAGTGTGGCCTGAGGGCTGAGCTGGCCACAGAATCTGTTGGGCCCACTGGGCAGATGGCTACCCTACTGGGAGTCAGTAGGGGATGAGTTTGCAATGAGTGTGTGCGCTGGCTTTCGAGGAGGCAGAAAATGCAGAGTTGGGGTGGAGAAGATGGTGGTACCAGTCAGGGTCAATCAGGCTACAGCCTGGATTCACACGGTGGCCACTCGATGCTGGGCCTGGAGCCGTGAGACACTTCCAGTGCAACGGGTCCCTTGCTTGAGTATGGTCTGTAGTGTCCTGGAGGAAAGGACAGGCAGACCACAGCGGTTAGGGCTGGAAGGCCAGGCCTAAGACGGAATTAAGGATGCCAAAACAATTGCACAGCAGGGAGGTGATCTGCTGGTCAAGGTCACACCAAGGACGAGCCCCAACTAGAACCCAGATCTCCTGGCTGACATCTGGCCAGTGATAGGTCAATGAAAATGCACCTCCTGCCTCAATCCACACACTCACAATCTCCCTTCAAAATTGGGCCACTGCAGGCACCTGGTTCAGCTCTTTTCCCGCCACAGCTGCTGCGATTTGAGAGGCAGTTTCCCCATCACACCGCAGCTGGAATACATTTTGCCTCCACGTTGCCACCAGGATGGGCCATTGGAAGTTTTTAAGGAAAGCCTGAAGAGTCAAACCTCTCTCCAGGACCTGTCCTGCCCCAGCTCTCCTTCCCTCGGAAGTATAAAATGTCTGGAGTTTGTAAAAAAAATTCTCGGAGATTTTTACAAATAGGCATTGCTGACAAACCTGATCACCTGGGTCTGTTTGGCGCTAAACTGGGGGGAGGGCGTAAGGCCTCCCTGACTGGCCGACCTTCCATTCCAGGGGCTGGGTCTCCTGAAGAACACAGCTGTGGAGAGTGGTGCTCCTGTGGAGGTGCTGAGGTCAGTGAGCCTAGGATGAACCCCAGTCCCCTGGCCAGAGCGAGAAGTCTCCCCGCTCAGGAGTAGCTTCTTTCCCACTTTGACCCATTTGCTTGAGCACATTCAAAAACCTCTGTTCTAGATTTATAGGCCCAGGGACAGAGGAGAGCCCCCAGATTTAGCCTTCTCTGGCGGGCCAGTCCCAGAGAGGCAAGGCTGACCGTTTTCTGCCCCATCCACCTCGCTCCCACCCCCTCCCCAAATGGAGCTGAATACCTAGAGGGATGTGCACAGTAGTGAGGGGAGAGGGAAGACCAAGATGGTCTGAGGCAGGAATGAGAAGAGAATGGTAGAGGCCCCAGGAGAGTGAGCCGGCTGTCACCCCTAAATGTGCCTCAAGAGGAGTGGGCAGCTTTCTCAGCGGCCTGGGTCCCAGCCCCAGGCTGGGGTGGCTCCTTCCGGCCTTCCACAGTCTCTGCTACTCCAACTGCAAGTTCTCCCTGTACCCCAATTTTGCCTTTATGACTCAGATCCGTTACCTCCGACCCCCCAAATATTGAAATTCTGAAACCAGAACTTGCCAATAATACCGAATTATGAGGCACTTGAACCCGGCTCCGGCGTTCAGGAGAATAACGTGACAGCCTAGTTGAGGAGCGGGACTGGGAAGGGGAGATGGGGAGAGGTTGGCGCTTTAAGCTTTTCCGCAGCCACCCTGCTGCTCTTCCCGAGGCCCCGAGGTGCCCGCAACCCGCCCCTCCCCCCAAACCCCAGCGCGCGTCCTCCTGGGCCCGGGTTTTCAGAAGTGAAAAAACAAGAATCGCCCAGAGACTGTAAGGACGTGATGTCGGGTAAAATTGGGCCTTGTCTCGTCCAGGTGCAGCCAGGCAAGAGGGCCCGGCGGAGCCGGGAGGATGGGACGGAAGTGAGCTGGGCGGCGGGCCTCTGGGGGGGGGGGTTGGATGCTCCTGGGGGGTTGAAGGACGCGCTCCTTTCTCTGCCACACCCCACCTCGCGTTCCTGAGCCCTTTCCCAGTGGAACTCCCGCGGGCTTTACGCCGGACAGTGGAGGCCTTCCACGTTCTCATCAGGACCCTGCATCGCAAAGCCCGGAGAAGTTTGAAGTTCATTTTGAAGACGAGCAGTCCCAGGACAAAGGGCCTCTCCAGGCGGGAGGGGTGGCGGCGGGGAGGACAGCGGCATGTCGGGCCAGGTCACCTCATTCCTGGACGGCTGGAATCTTCCTGAAGGCGTTGGACGCTGGGGAAGTTAGACATTCTTGAACTAAGACCGAGATGTCTCCGACACGGAAGACCAGGACCGGCGCCGTAGGTCGGGGGACGCCAGGCCCGCAGGGCTGGGGCTTGGCGGGCGCGGGGGCGGGGGCGCGGGCCTGGGGGCCGGCTCCTTCCCCGCGCCCCTAGGACTCGCCCTTTCCTAAAAGCAGTAACAGCTCTTTGCTCCAAGCAAGGCTCTTCCTCGCCAGCCGCAACAGTCCCCGCGGCAGCCCTTTCAGCAAGGTCACCTACCAGGCGCGTTTGGAAGGACGGCCACCCGTGCGCATCTCTGGGAAAGGAGCAGTGGGGAGTCTCATAGGCGCCCCTCGGGTACACAGGCGCGGGCCGTGCGCGCACACACATCACATTACACACACACACACACACACATCACATTACACACACACACCACACACACACACACATCACATCACACACACACATCACATTACACACACACACACACATCACATTACACACACACACATCACATTACACACACACACACATCACACACATCACATTACACACACACCACACACACACACATCACATCACACACACACATCACATTACACACACACACACACATCACATTACACACACATCACATTACACACACACATCACATTACACACACACACACACACACACACAGAGGCACGCCCCACGCAGGCTCAGACACACACAGGAGAGACCGTCTACTGGCGATTTCAGCGCTTTGTGGATAACACCGTGCAAATCAAGTTCCCGGTTCTCCTCCACTTGGCAAAACAAAGTGAGGAGCCCTCTACCTCCTTACTCAGCCAGTGTACGTGGGTGGGCCGCTTGTCTCTAGAAGTTTCCTTGCTGCAAGCTTCGCCCACTAAACCACTGAAGCTGGCGCCGCATTCTCCTCCAGGTGTCTGTGTCAGACAAGGGCGCACAGGGACCTCGACCCCTGGAGCTGTTGGGAGCAAGTTGCGGTTTCTGGCCAGTCCCCACCGAGGCGAAGGCCGTTGGTCCCTGCGGCACTTCAAGGCGACGTGTTGCCTCCAAGGGAGGCGGTGGCCCGCTTAGCAACCAAGTAGATGGTCTCTTGCAAGTCTTTGTGTGTCTGGTGGGTGAGGGGGAGCAATTACTCCGACTCCAGTTGTCCCAGACCCCTCTGACTGCCTAGGACCCCCCGGAGGGGACCAGTGGCTCTGGGATCTTCCTGTGGCTGCTCCCGGTAGCCAGCGTCCGAAGTGGGGGTGGGGTGTTCTACATACTTTGCGGCCAGAACAAAGCAGGTGAATTATGACTGCCTGACCTGCCAGTCCCTTTGGTTCCAGGTACAGGAAGCCGTCCTCGCTGGAAGGTGACCCCAGGTCTCCATCCCCCAGGCACAGCGGCTGCCTCAGCCTCCAGAAGTTTTGGGGGGTGCCGAGGGCCACTTAGGAACCAGGACCTGCAGCAGGGGGTTTTCTGGGGGCATTTTAAACTTGAACTTCAATCTGTCTCTGGATATGACTCCACCTCCTCTCAAGTCCTTGAGACCTCAAACAGACTTTCCCTTTGCAGGATGGGCCTGGGGCGGCCCTGGATATAGGGACAAGAAGCCAGAGGCTGAGGTCAAGTCACTTTTGGTTTGTGCCCCCCTGTCTCCCCTCCTTTGAGGAACTTTGTCCCCCTTTAAGAATGAAGAGCTGACAGAGGTTCTGTGAGCTCCTCCACACCACGTGGAGACAGCAATTTAAAAAACGGCTGAGAGGACCCAAACACACGGGGTCATCTTATTCTTCCTTCTTTGGCCTCGGGGGAGGGAGTTGCAGGCTTCATGGTCTTTGTGAAGGAGGCCTTTAACTGCAGGAGTTGGGGCTGGGGAAGGTACACCCTGATTAGACTGCTCACGCCCACCTCTGGCTCACAGCTGCACCTTCAAGGCTGTGACAGGATTGGCTGAGGTCCCAGAGATGTATGAGCAGCCCTCTCTGTGCCTTCTTCTAACCAGGACCATACTGTATTAACACCTGCAGGGTGCACCGTCCCCCCTGCAGCTGCAACTCTGGCCATCCTGACTGCTTTTGCGGGGCGGGGTACACTTTCTAAGAAATTCTCCCACCCCCACCCTGGCTCTAACAGAGCAAGGCTCTGCCAGGACTGGCCCAGGGTCTCTGCGCCCCACCCACAGGCAAGCTCAGAATCGCTGGCCCTTGGGTCCCTTAGTTGCCCTGCCCTCTGTCACTTTTGGAACAATGGCTAGAGATGCAATTACTTCTGACTCCTTCATTTTAGGGTTGAGGCAACTGAGGCTAGGAGTCTTGGCACTTGCCCAACGTCCCCTGGGGCGTGAGTGCCAGGACTCTGATGAGCCATAGGTCAGTGCCTTCTGACGTGCAAAAAAAGAAGAGGGCGTCCTCCCTTCCCGCTTGACCATCTGAATTCCAATTCGGAGTATCCAAGCTCAATGGCTTTTGAAAAAGAGTATAAGAGTCTCCAGTTGGCCCACTTCCTTTTCCCCTAGGCAGTCCCTGAAGAATGTCCCTCCCAGAGTCCCAGACCCGGGTGTCCCCATGGTTGTCCCCACCCCCCCTTCAGGCTGTGCATCTTCTGTGGAGGTTTAGTTTTGCTAATAGTGTCTAGAGTCCTGGCCACACATAGCTGCTAGGAGGTGCCGTCATCCTCGGTGCTTTTCTGCTTCCATAGGTAGTCGCTGACTCTTGGGATTCTGAGCAGGATACAGAATTTGAGTCCTGATCATGCCTATGGGCTCCTTCTGTCCCCCTGCCCTTGGACCCAGCCCCAGCCCCTGCAGACTGAGCCTCCCTCTTTTTCACAGTCTATGGGGAAGGAGGCCAGAATGGTGGCAGCAGCTATACCACCTGAGGAATGCCCACAACTGGCGGCTTAAGTGACCCCAACTACTGTCTCTGGGGGTTAGATACGGGAAGAAGCCAGTGGGTGGAATAGTGAGTTGAGCGCTTCAGGAGGAAAATACCTGATCCCAGGCCAGCACAGGGGAAGCCGGCAACGATTCACCAATTACTAACCAGGAGCCTTGGGAAATCTATCTAACCACTTGACTTCAGTTTCCTCACCTGTATGATAGGAAATAAACAAGGTTACTTAACTTATACATTACTGTGGAGATTAATTGCGTTAGCAAAGGTGAAATGAGAATGGTGTGTGACTGTCGGCTTAGACATCATTATATTCCTTCATCCATTCGTTAATTCACTGCACTATTTATTGAGGTCTTTGTTAGTAGGCTCACAGTTGGGGAAAAAAAAAGAAAAAGAATGAAAGACAATCCCTACTCTCCAAGAGATCACATCCTTAGATGTAGGCTTATGAATGTGATGTTGTCAGTATCCATAGGAAACCCTTTAAGGACTAGCGGGGAGTGTTTGGTTGGGCTGCCACGTGACAATAGCGGTTGCCACACTGACCCGTTGACTCCATGAGATGCCCATTGGCACTTGTTCCTTGTGGTATTCTTGGCACCTCGCCCCACATCCTGTGCACACAGCAGGGTCTCAATACAGTGCTTGCAGGTGTGGTTGGGAGTTTTCCTTGGGAGTCGGAAGTCCTGGGAAGAAGGTAGAGGTTTCTGATACTTTGAGTTTAAGGGAAGTTTCGGCAAGTGTGGGGTCCAAAAGGATGGGGTCTGGGGGGGTATGTGCCTGCTGTGGAGATCATGTCAGGGCAAATGGCAGTTCAGGAGTTTTAATAAGTTCTTAACTAATTGCGCAGAGGGAGGATCTTCAAAACGGAAACAGGACACCAACTGTCCCTTTTCTGGGGACATGCACTCTCTGCTTCTTGAGGACAGGTCTGGGCTCTGCTGCAAGGTTGGAGACATTCTAGCACCTAGCAGGGCGCTTAGCCCAGGGAAGGTGCCTCGACAAGGGTTTATTGAACACACGAAATGCAATCTTTGTGGCCCGTGTGGTGATTTACAGTTGCAGCGAATCCTCAGGAACAGTATGATGGCGAGGTTAGCATTGTAAACACTGGAGGAAGCTGAGCAGCGAGGCAGGAGCCACAGAGCGGTGACCCTGGGAGGAGTGGATTTGGAAGCCCCAAATCATCGGGCTGAGGATACACAAGGGTCCCCGATTCTAAGGCCATCAGAGAGCAGCCAGAGAGCCAGCTCACAAGTGGTGCTCGATGCAGATGGAGAAACGCTCAGTCGCGCTCCTTCCTTTGCAGTGTCCCGGGTAGCCTGCGTAGCCGGGCATCATCCGCCTCGTCGTGTAGGTTGAATGACTCGTTCTCAGTCATCCAGTCAACGGTCGCATACCCACCGGGAATGAATCAGAACTTTCCTGGGCGTCCTCGCGTCCGGGTGTTGGCCCAGCCGAGCCGGGCGCTGGGATGTGCGCTCGCATCTCCGCTCAGCGCAGGGCGGTGAGGAGCAGAGCCGGGAGGACTGGCGGCCCGTCGGCCTCTCCGAGTCTGCACCTCTCCCGCTGCGCAAAAAAGCGTCGGTGTATTTGGTGGAGGTCTGGAGCTGCCCTCACCCCCAACTCGCCTGGAGCGATTTCCAGGTCAACAAATTTCGACCTCGCTTTGATTTGTCAGGGCTGTTTATTTTTCTCGCTTGGAGTCGGAGCGAAGAGTGCGCCCCGGAGCAGTTCCTAGCACGTGGTGGAAGCTCAGGAAAGGAGCGAATGGATAGGTGAACAAACGAATGAGCTGATGCATGAGTAGGATTCCTTATCTTGAGATTCGCACAGGTATTGGTCGATGTATCCAGCCGTTTTCTGGATCCCTCCATGGAGAGAATCGAAGGCAGCAGACGGAGCGTGAAGCCCCACACTATTGGGGGTCCCGTGGCTCCGCCACAGCTTCGGATGTAGTGGGGAGTCCCGGGTCCTCTGTCTTCTCGAATCCCCAGCCCGTCCGCGGAGCACCCAGTCCAAGGTCAGCGCCCATCCTCAGGCCTCGACCTCGCCGGGGTTGGCGCCACACATCAGCCCAGTGCAGGGAAGACAGCGCTGGGAGAGCGTCCCTATAAGTGGCTGGGGTCCTCCGCAGTGTCTAAGCCAGATCCCCTTGTCCCCTCAGGGTCCCAGGCGCCTGTGCTGACTTCCTTCCAGGGTGGAGAGCGCAGTTTTGCGGTTGAACTATAAGGGTAAAAAGCTAGAAAGGAAAGCAGCCTAACTAATGACTCTCTCGGTGACACACAATTTTAAAATTAAACGTCGACTGTAAATGAAACGTTCCCATTTCCTTCGATCTTCACTCTCCCTAGCCCTCCTTCTCGCTTTGGGCATCCCCGCCTCTTCCCGTTTTTCGTTTTTTACACTCAGGATTTCTAGAGGAGGTGGGCCACGCTGGCTCAGTCCTGGGACGACCACCGCGGAAGACGTGGGGCGCAGGGTGTGTGACTTAAGAGGAGCCACCCGACCTGGCAGCCAAGCGGCTCCAGAGTTGGTGGACCCCAGCCTCGTCTATGAACCGAAGTGTAACGAAAGGCAGTGATTTATTACTAAAAACCGAACATCCATTAAAAACAAAAAAGGACCCGCAAAGGCGCCATCCTCCCCGGGGACGTTCAGGAGCCAAGGGCGATGTACCTGTGACACTTGGGCCCCCCTAGCCCCAGTGTCATCCATCAACACTCGCCCTGTGACGTCCTGGGCGGGTTCTGGGTTGGGGACTGTCAACGGATGGCTGGAGCAATCTGAAGGCAGCTTGAGGTGCGTGCTCCGAACCAAACCGCTTGAGCAATGGAACCTTTCTTTCCGATGTGTTTCCCTTTGGGCTTTGGTTTTCCAGTCGCAGAGGAAAGGGCATCAGGAGACGCACCCTGCCACCTGAGTTCTGTCCGGCTCTCCCATTGTGGGGTCCTGTTTTCTTCGGGTCAGTTTGCCCAGCACCCTGGACGCCGTCCCTTGTCCCCTCCACAGGTTCGGGGAGCATATCTGATACAGCAGAGCACAGTCACAAATATAGGCACAGGTCCTGGCTAGACTGGCGACCAAGGCGCTGAACAAGTGGGAGTTGTTATTACCCTCATTAGCGTTATTACACCGCTCATTTCTTCCCGCTGGGGACGCGGCTTGGTCGCGGTTTGAAATCTCCCAAATTGGCTGCGTGTCCGTGAAAACGAAGAAACCCAATCCTTTCCTACTTTTTAAGCAAGAACTGAAAGTCTTTTTATCTCATTTAACCTTTGCAGCCCCACTGGGCGGGAAGATATTATTCTCCCGCTCTTGCAGGTACCCACTCGCGGAAGCAGAGGTTGGGTAATTTCACGCGGGTCCTCGCCTGGCCAGGGGCGTGGCCAAGCCTCCGACTCAGAAACCCCCGAGTTTCTTGCTCCAGTTGCTGAACTGGACTTCTAGGATGCTCTCCTCAGAAACACATTTCAGAGTTCAAAGAAAAGGTTTGCTTTTCTTTTTGAGAATGATTCGGATCCTGCTTTCAAACATCCACCTTCCGTTGTGAGTGTAGCCACAAGCAGAGAGAAATCTATTAATAGTCTTGCTGCACCTCCAGGGAAAATGCATCCGTGGTCGCTCTGTACGGTCCACGAGGCTGACCATTGCAAGAGGGGAGGGCCTACTGCAGAAACATCTTTAGGCGAACGGGGGCTACGCGCACTTACGGTCTCCTTCCCCGTCAAGATGGAAAGGTCTGAGTGGTCTAGAAGCCACAGACGCCTGCCCCTCGGTGCCCCTTCTCTTTCCATTCTCACCTGGCCTCCTGCAGGCCTGACCCCCCCCCACTACAGCCCCTCCCTGCACACCAGCCCCCCACGCAGAGGCGGGGAGCGTCCGGCAGGCTGGCACCCGAGTCCTAGAGCTGCTCCCGCGCGCTGCGCCCGGCCAGGGGCCGCTGCGGGGACCGGTGACGCTTTGCCGCCAGGCTGCCTTCCCCGCCCGAGTCGGGAGCCAGGCGCGGGGAGGCGGCGGCCGCGAGCAGACCCTGGCCTCCGGGCGCAGCGCCGGGCGGGCTGGCGGGCGGGAAATTTATGGTCTGTGTACACTTTCTGGCTCCAGAGCCCCGCGCCAGGACGATGGGGCCCCCCGCGCGCCCGAGGCCGCGAGCTGGGGCCGCAGTCGCCACGGCCATGTATGGTGCCCACGAGTCTCTGCTTTCTGCAGAGCTCAGGCCAGAAACCCCCCCGGAGGGCGCGGCTGAAAACGAAAGTCCAGGCGGGAGGATGACGAGCCTGGCAAACCCGCAACTCTCCACTGGAGGTTTGGAATCGCGCGCCCCGGGTACCCCGTGGGGTGCCAAGCCCGGCACAGGGCTGTGTGGCCCGAAGTGCGGACCGGTCACGGGCCCCGCCTGTCCCTGCCGGGCCGCTCTCTCCTGGAGTCGCGTTTAGGCCTAGACGTCATTCCGTTTGTCTCTCAGGCCCCTGGCAGATAAATGAGCCCATCACAAAGCGCGGCAAATGAGAGAATTCCTTGGGCCTTGGGTGCCGGAGGAGGCAAGAAGATGGTCCTGGCGTCGGGGCAGGGACAGGTGACCCCATGCAGGACAAAACTAGAGGTTAGAGTGCTGGAGCCGAATTGCCGCCGGGTAGCAGAAGCCTGTCCACACTGTCTTCCCAGGTCCGGCCACACTGGCTCACAGGAGCTGTGCCTTAAACCAGGTTGGCCAGAGCAAGGCAGGTCCCTTTACTCTTGTCACCAGGACTGGTGTCCTGCGGTGTGATCGCGGAGAGCACCTGGACGGACAGTTTAGCCTAAGGCGGTGTAACCAACTAATACCAGGCACTGCTTTTGAAGGTACACGTAGTACATTGTGGAATGCCTATAAGCCAGGCACCATTCTCAAAACTTTATATATAGATTAACTCTTTTGCTTTTTACCAAATTCCAGTTAGATGATGACTTACATTGTCCCCATTTTCCAGAAGAGTCAACTGTGGCAAAGAAAGTTTAATTAACTCGCCAAAGTACACACAGCTAGCAAGTGGAGTTGGGAATATGTTCTCTCTCTCTCCCTCTCCCTCCCTCTCTCCTTCCCTCCCTGCCTCCCTCTTTTCAGGCCTATATTGTCTAAACCATCTATCGTACTAATAAAACAAGTACTTATCTCCAGTATTGAGTCATGCAGGTGAGAGCAGGCTGAATTCCCGCAGAAAGCCCCATGGGTTTACCCACTTAGTCCTTCTCTGAAGGGGCAGGACACTCATCAGGGCGCAGGGAACTGCAGGCCATTGGGGTCAGGTGTAGGGATGGCCATAAATACTTCATTGAGCAATTACCCCTGAGGTGTGTTAACTGACTGGGCAGTAGTAATTGTGAGTCTCTGGGACCTGGCGTTTTGCCCTTTGCTTTCTTTTAATTTACTGTTTGGTCTGGACCTCTGCACCAGCAGGCTCCCAGGGAACCCAGGCTTGTTGAAACCACCAGCTCCCTGATGCCCAAGGCCGCTTAGGCAGGTGGCGAGGTGCTTGCACTATGATAACTGCTCTCCAAAGACATTTAATTCTTGTTGGTGTCATTACTTTGCATGGAAAGTGGGGAGTCCCACCTCCGAAGCTCTAGCATCTCTAATAGGGTACGTGCTGGGGTGGGGACGTGGTCTTGAAGGAGGTGGTGATTTATTTGAAAACAGAAGAAGAGGTAGCAGTAAGAAAAGGAGGAGGGTGGAGCATGAAAGAATGGAGTGAAAAAAGAGGCACAAGGAATAGGAGAGAGAAGATGGAAGCCATGAAAATAAGTAGAATTTTGAAGCATTTCTCACATTTTTTTTTAAGGGGGAGTGGGTGGGGTTGACACAACTGGTTTGGGGCTGGGCCATGAATTAATAGATTTATTCCCCAATCAGGAAAAAGTCATTAAGATATTCTTGGCTTCATCTGTGGGAAAATAATTTCTTTGATTGAGTTGCCCCAGAAGACCCTCTGAAGCCCTCTGCCCTCTGCCTCCAATGGCCTGTTCTTTCCTGCCTGCTGGAAAGAGGGGAGAAGCCGGAGACCCCAGGGAGAAGAGGCCTTTCCATCTTTTCCAGCATCTTGAATTTCACTTTGAGTGTTTCTTTCTACTTCTTGTTTTGATCCCTGCTGCCTCCGAGACTTGGAACCTCAGAAGGAAAATTGTCCTGCAGCAAGCTGAGCCACTGTCTCTGGCCTCCTTTCCTTAGGTTGTTTGCATGGGCCATGACTGGGCCCTGGGCCTCTCCTAGATCCCAGTACTCTGGAAGACTTTGGGTATGGAAGCAAGAGAAATCAAACTATGGAGCAGGGGCAGGAAAGTCCCCACATGGAAGGAAGGAGTCCACGAGCAGGGTGGATGAAGAATTGTTCCTTCTGAACATGGAGGAGCTGAGCGCTTCTTGTCAGTCTATTACAACTCAAATTGTTGTCCCGGGCCCCTTAAAGGTCTCTGAGACCCTTTCAGAGGATCCCCAAGGTCAAAACTCTTTTCACAACGAAAGGTTATCAACTTTTCCACGAGTGTGCCATCGAGTTCCCCGAACGCCACATCAGGCATGGTGACATTACAGCTCTGATGGCCAGTGGAATGCATGCAGATTCTAGTGTTTTAAAAAACGTTTTGGTTTTATATTTTACCATAATGAAATGCATTCCAAATCTATGTTTTGGTTTTATATCTTTACCTGTGCCGCATGGTTATTTACCTTTAAATTAATTGAGATGAAGGGAATTGTGACCAGCCATGTTTCCATTGTTCAGTAGCCACACGTGGCCAGTGGCTGTCACATCCGACAGGGCTGAAAGAGAATATTTCCATCCTCGTAGTTTCCTTGGATTCTGCACTTGCTGCCTTCAGGATCTTAGACCATTTTCTTAACTCTGAGCACCAATTCCTGCTTCTGTAAAATGGGATCATAGTTCCTGTTGATAAACTATGGAGAGGCAGTAGAGCTAGTCATGAGAACATAAACTCTGGGGCAAAACTGAGTGGGCATATATTACAGCCCAGCCCAGATGACTTTGGGTTAGTTTCAAAACTTCTCCATGGTTCAGTTTCCTTTTTAGTAAATTGAAAGAATAATATTAAAAGTGGTAATACTAATACCTTCTTTATAGGGTTATGTGAGCATTTTAAATTAGAAAATAAGTGAAAAGCACTTAAGGACCATTAACTATAACATTGAAAACTAACACCACATGTGTGTTAGATATTGTTATTATATATACAAAGTACAAACCTTACTGGGTGACAATAAATTAAATTCCCTTCCTCTTTCATATATATATATATATATATATATATATGAAATTGTCTATATATGAATAAATATACAAAGTCTGACAATTAAGTTCAAGAAATTGTTGCAATGATGTTGCTAACCTTTTTTGATATCAGAGGGATTATTCACTATGAATTTGTACCAATTGGACAAACAGTTAACCAAGTTTACTATTTGGAAGTGCTGAAAAGGCTGCTTTAAAAAGTTAGACGACCTGAACTTTTGGCCAACAATTCATGGCTCTTGCATCACGACAATGCACCAGCTCACACAGCACTGTCTGTGAGGGAGTTTCTAGCCAGGAAACAAATCACTGTATTGGAACACCCTCCCTACTTACCTGATCTGGCCCCCAGTGACTTCTTTCTTTACCTGAAGATAAAGGAAATATTGAAAGGAAGACATTTGGATGACATTCAGAACATTAAGGGTAATGCAACAACAACTCTGATGGCCATTCCAGAAGAAGAGTTCCAAAATTGCTTTGAAGGGTGGACTAGGTGCTGGCGTTGGGGCATAGCTTCCCAAGGGGAGTCCTTCAAAGGTGACCACAGTGATATTCAGCAATAAGGTATGTAGTACTTTTTCTATGATGAGTTCGCGAACTTAATTGTCTGATCTCGTATATACTGTATGTAAGGGTGGTAAAATACATATAACATAAAATTTACCATCTTAACCACTTTAAGTGTACAGTTCAGTAGTGTTAAAATATCCAGTCTCTAGAACTTTTTCATTATGTAAAACTGAAATTCTTTATCCATTAAACAAGAACTCCCCATTAGTAATATTTTTATGTGGATGAGAATTGGTTTCTAGGCTTTGGAATTTTAGTCAATACTTTTGATGAGGTATTAACAATTCCAGTTAAGAAATCAGTCAGTCAGTCATTAAAAATAGCTGAACTGGTTGGGAAAGGACAGCCAGATTTCCAAAATTGTAATTAGGTTCCGTCAAATATGCCATTTCCATTAATTCCTCCATCTTTAACCCCTTGAATCCCAACAACACTGGATATACCTGGGGTTAAAGATGTGATATTTTCCAATTACCATTCATCCTGGGTTTAGGGAGTTAGTGATGGCTGATGGGTTACGTCGCTAAAGATTTGAAATGATATTTTCCAGAAAGTGCCTGAAAAGTTGATGTTACAATAGCAGATATAGAAAAATAAGCTCAAAATTAGTCTCTCATTTCAGCTAAAAGCCTTGTTAATAATTATCACAAGGAGGACAAGAATAAGAATATTTAGCAATCCTTTGGGCACAGTAGACAGGAAGAGAGAAACAAATTTTCCTAAAATAATAGTAGTCAAGAAAAAGAAATGAATGTCTCCTTTTGGTAGAGTTATCTCTCTCCAAGGTTTTCTGTAATTTTGTTACTGAAAAAAATTTTTAGTGTAAATTTGCAATGTGAAAATATTAGATAAATATAATAGGTATAACTGTGTAGGATAATTTCAGATGCAGGCAAGAGAAAAGTCGACTTAAGATGGCATACGCAATAAAGGCAATTTATTGCTCCACATGATTGAAAAAGTGTAGTGGTGGAGTGAGTTTCACGCGTGGTTTGATCCTGGTTCTGGCTCTGTTTTCTGTGGGTTTCCCACTCTTGCACTTCTCTCTGTATCCATTTCCTGTTCAGCCTGGCCTCTCTCCTGGGATCAAGGCTTTCCTCGCATCTATGCAAACTATACCTTCTAGAAACTGCCTGTAACCCAGAACCCCCAAGGAAAAGGCCTGATGGCATTGCCTTAGTTCACATACCTCTCCTGGCTCCAGTCATTGTCGTGAGGGGAATGGGACAGCCGACTGCATGTGCCTATGCTGTCTCTTCATTCATGATGGCTTTTTTTTCCCCACATCTTTAACGTGATTCCGCTTGGCAACCTCTCCCATATTGTGTTCTTACCTTATCATCTGATCTTATCTTATCGATGCTATGACTTGTCTAATTCATCTCAGATATTTGTGGAAATCCAGAGTCTTATTGCTTCTGTCCTAGCTTCTGTTTTGGTAGGTCTTGGATGACTGGATATTTGGATGTTCAACAAAGGAGCCAGGTGATTCCTAATATCAGGCTAGTGTAAGAAATAGTAAACTAAAATTGGTTATGCTCTTCCTCTTTGCATTGGCTGCTGGGGAGCTTAGCAGGCTAATTCCCAAAAAGCATTTAGGGCTGCATGGCGTGGATTTTGGATATTATCTAAGCTTCATATTTTTTATCCTTATTTTCTTTCCTCCTGAATTTTCTCATTGAACAAAATCTTATTGTACCGCATGTATAGATATAGATGATAGATATAGATATACTATCTTAAACTCTTTTGGAATGAAGTGGAATGTATCAGATAGGATATCTGGCAGAAAATAGAAGACACACTCAGCAACAGTTGGGAAACCATCATCATCCCAAGTCTAAGGGGCTGGGAGCTATATTAGTTTCTTAGGGCTACTGTCACAAATTACTACAAATGTAGTGACTTAAACAGTAGAAATTTATTCTCTTATAGTTCCAGGAGGCCAGGAGTCCAAAATGAGTTTCCTTGGGCTAAAGTCAAGGTGTTGGCAGTGCTGGTTCCTTCTGGAGGCTCCCCGGGGAACACCCATTCCTTGACTCTTAGTTTCTGGTTACCACTGGCATTCCTTGGCTTCTGTCCATGTCACTCCAATCTCTTCTTTTCTGGTCACATAGCCTTTTCTTCTGTGTTAAATTTCCCTCTGCTGTCCTCTTATTAGTCCACTTGTGGTTGCATCGAGTGCGCACTCAGATAACCCAGGATAACCTTCCATCTCAAGATCCTTACCTTAATCACATCTGCAAAATCCCTATTATCATCGAAGGTAACATTAGCAGGTACTGGGAATTAGGAACTGGTTATCTTTGGGAGGCCGTTATTCGGTTTCCCACATGAGAAATTGTGTTGCTAGAGCCTGGAGCTGGGGAAGACAAGGCACCCACCTGTGGCTGTGGGTAGAGGGCACAGCCACTGTCAGAACGGTGTCCCCAGATTCTGTATGAAGGGAGCAGGAGGAAGAACTACCCTGACCTCTTTTTTCTCACCTCTCTGCCACACACCCTGATCTGCCAGTGTATCCCACCAGCCAAAGGGGGAGATGAGATCCGTAGACATTAGCCTGCCGGGTATAGAGCAGGGCAGGACATGGAGCTGGAAGATGACAAGCATGCAGGTAAAGAGAAATCCCAGAGCACTGCCGAGCTATGGGCATGATTGCAGTCTGGTGTCTGAGCTATTTCTCAGAGGAAGGTCTTGTGCTAGAATTAGCTGCTCAGCCCTTAGACACATGCTCCAGCGTTTTCATGGAGTCTTGGGTCTGGGCCTTTCCAGGTAAGAGGAAATAGTCTGAGAGACTTGAGGCTGAGTTTCAGTTCAGGTTTTGAATTTCTTTTTGTTATCCCCAGTGCCCTAGTTAAAGGTGGAAAAGGGCTGTTTGATTACATGAAAGGGGCTGATCAGTAATAGGGTGCTGGGCCAGGAAACCACACTCAGCCCCAGGCCCCTCTCTTGGACAGAAGGTTCTAGTCCTAGGAAATGATGCTGCATATCTTGTCTTCAGGAACCCCATGCTGTTCTGGAGACTTGCGATGGAATTGTGATACTTTGCATACTGTAACTGCCATCTCCATATAGTAATTTAAAACTGAGCTCGGATCAGCAAGTGACTGGGGCCAGGCCTGGGTTATGGGGAGTGAGCCCATAGGGCTGCAGGCCCAGCCATAGGTCCTGCAGTTTCTCTTCCCCTTTACCACTCCTAACAGGTACTCCCTTCTCTTCCTCTTTGGGGGGACCCACCCACCGGCCATGCCCACAGCCATCAATTCAGCCTTTTACCTCCTGCTCCACGTCTCTCCCAGTTGAGACTTGAGCAGCCCTTCCTGGCCAACCCATCAGGTGTTTGGGGAAGCTCCCATGTACAAATTCCTGCCTTCTAAGGATCACCCTGATTTTTTTTTATTGACATTTGAAACTAAAGACAAAACCAGCTGTTTCTTGAGGAAGAAAAGCGAAACATGAAAAGAATCTCACATATAACCTACTCCCTCTCCCCCCAAAGCCCAAACCAATATAATGAATCTAACCAATAATTCAATCTCCCTGCCTCGTGCACTGTGACTAAAACCAGTAGAAGAAGCACAGTGGGGGAGCCTCATTGACGAGAAATTTATCATTAGTCATTTTATTAGGTTTAATGTAGCCAACAGGGGCTACTGATAGTTTCAGTATTCTTTTTCCTAAGGGATTTTTTCCCCCCTAAAAAGGACAAATGTTCTTTAGTACAGACATTTAATTGTCTTTATAGTGTATGTAGCTTGGTTGAAGGACAAACTTTTCAAAATGGCATCACTGAGAAAGGATTCTGCGGTTCGTAACCTAAACCAATTCGCCACTTGTCTCTTTCTTTTAAAAATTTCTCAGGGCTTAGTTGCATACCTACCATCATTACTATAACCATCCTCTAAAGGAGGCATTCATCTGTCATGGTGAAAAGCGATTTCTTTTTAGTGCAAATGCTTGACAATGTCTTGTTTGGACAGAAATGACCATCCATTCTGTGGTAATTTAAGCAAGTTCCTTAAAGTCAGGCAATTAGGTTAATGAGACAGTTGGCCTTTTGAAGTTGAATGGGAGCAGGGATGAGCTCACCTCTCCTCCAGGAGACACTAAATCAATTTGGTGTAAAAGGCCGAGGGACCTAGTTCCCTCCTACAGTTTCAAGGAAAGATCATGCACACGGATTTAGCTCCAAGCATGGAAATTAGATGGTGGGCCCCTTAGGCTTCCTGGTAACCACCATACTGTGGAGGAAGAAACAACAGCTGTTCTAGCTATCACTGGGGAAGATGACAGGCCTGGATTAGGTCTTTCATGGGGGCCAGAGACTCTTGCAGGAGCAGCCCCAGGCCCTGACACAACACAACCATAGACACATGGAATGTCCCACACTGAAGCAGATGGAACTGCTGATAAATGAGTTGAAATGGTAGAGATCCCTCCAGTGAGAGCCAGCTGGATTTACTGAGAGCTGCTCCACGGAGGGGCAATTTCAGGGCGGCCAGGCTGCCTTTAGATGTTAATCGGAGGCATTCACATGTTCTGTCCTTTACCCTTCAAAGGAAGGTGTCAAATGTCTTGATGAAATACCCCTCCTGCTTACTCAGACTCAGGGAATGGGGCACAAATGACTCAGGCGGAATCAGTAGGAGAGAGTTAGACTTGGCTAGACCCATGGTCACAGGGTAGGAGTAATTATGTCATAATCAGTTTGTGGGGCAGAGCCCAGCCAAGGCCATGGTCCATGTTTAAATGCAACATCTGGAACTGGAGGGTTGGGGATTGTACGGGATGTGGGCACGGGGATAAGGAACTAAGAGAACTACACTCTGTGATGGCAGCCAGCCCTTGCCAAACCCTCTTATTGCAATACCACATATGGCTGTTTGGACGTCAGAAACAGCAGAATTGCATAATGAAATCACTGGCACTTGCAAAGGATGACTGATCTCACAGTTTGGGAGGTCTCCTGGCAGAAATGGACCACCTAGGTCACACTTAGCTGAAGGGAAGGGGATGCCCTCTGGAGAGAAAAAAATATTGGTGCTTTTACACAGAAACAAGGTTGATTTTGAACTCTCCTGCTGGGAGAGGCCACTCTTCTGAGACTGACTTTTCTGCCACACCCCTCCTGCCTCTGCCCCTGCCTGGGACTTTTCATGGGTTGCAAAGTAGCAGAACAGATTCTCCCCTCTGGGAGGCAACATCATGCACCCTCCAGATTTGGGGAGATAGAATTCTTTTCTCGTGATACTGATGGAGGGCGAAGTAGCTGGGGGCACAGGAAAACCCCTGCCTTCAGGATGTTTCTAGGGCACCACCACAGACCATGCTGGGCTTTCTGCCTTGGGGGTCCCTTATGCCGCTCCCACTGGGCAGTGATTATAAAGGCTGAGGGAGGAGGAAGTTACTTTGGGGACTGGCCTGAGGCCATGGACAAGTCTTTGACTGATGTTACCTGCCCTCTATGGTCGGATACCCATCTCTCTCTGCTAACATGTTGCTAGACTGATCAACAGCATGGGCCAGGTCCAAAGGAATGTCAGTGACAAGTTTCTGGGTAGCTGAGACGGGTAATCCCAGAGTGGTCCCTTCTCTCCTGAATTCCTTCATTTCTAGGCTTCTCAGAACCACTTGGGTGAGGGCTTTTGGACATTAAGTTCACTTTAATTTAAATCTTTATCATGGATCCTTAATGCGGCAGGAACTAGGTGCAGGGGAAACTGCAATGAGCATTAGAAACATGTTTCTCTTTATGGAACTTAAAGTCAAAAGGAGATTCAAACAAGAGGACAGACGTTATGATATGTTGTAACAAGACATGCTCATATAAGGGGATTACTGGGTGCTGGACTGGGATCAGAGGAGGCACTTTTGGAAAAAGCTGTGTCTCACATGGGACCCTTGAAATGTTTTTCAGGCAGAAGGAGAAGTGTCTTCCAAGATCTAGAAGAAAGAGAAGACATGACACATCCCAGAATGTGTGAGGCCAGAATGTAGGGTTAGGGGTATAGAGTGGAGAGTCAGGTGAGGATCTTTACCATCAGCGTGAATCTCTGCTCAGACCAGGCCAAGGATGCTGACCTCACAGCCACGTATAGAGTTTCTTTTAGGCACTGGGCTCTGAGTTAGGAAATGTGGGCCAGCAAGATGAGAAAGACAGGACTGCTGTGTTCAACATGCTCCCTCTGCCTATGACCTCTATGTAAGGGGAAACACATTTCCACCCTTTTCTGAGGCTGTTTGTTAGTATGGACTTATGTGGCTGCTTTCAATATCTTTTCCCATGGAAGCAAGTCCTGATTCAAGTTAGAGATGCTGTGCTTTAATCCTATCAGCTGGCTGTCCCAGGGTAGGTGCTGGGTGACTTACACCCAGCCATCCATGTTCTCTCGTATTTTCTTCTGTGATCAAAGGGCCTAAAGGCTTAGCAGGGTGGGCTGGGCAAAAGTCTCCCGTTGAAATTAGTTGCCACCCTGAGACCTCTAAGACCTTTCTCTTTTGCTTCCAAGCTTTCCCCCTCAACTTCGCACAGGAAATTGTTCTTCCTTCTTTTTAATCATACCATATCCCCTTTTCCCCCCTCACATGTCAAAATCATGTGTACCTCTTCCAGGAAGTTCACCTTGATTAATTCTACCCAGAGTCCTGGCATCTCCAGTGGCCTCTATCCCACACATAATTGATGTCTTTTAAATATGGGGTTTTCAGTTATTTCTGAACTTCGGTTTTAGTTTCCTGAGATGAGGTGGTTTTTTTTTTTCCTTTTTTTTTTCCACCTTTGCTGCTGCTTTTGCAGTTTTGAGACCCGTACACCAGGTGGTGGTAGTTTCCACATGCTTTGACTATACATTCTGAATCATTTACAGAGGAGGAAAATGGAAGGGGAGAACTAGTTTTTAATCGAGTACCTACTATGTGCCAGGCCTTTGTACCACAGCTAATTTCATCAGAAGAAATAATCTACATGAGGGAGTTATTATTTTCATTTTCCAGTTAAGGAAACTGAATTTTGGGGGAGGTAAAGTAACTTCCCCAAACACACCATCCTTTGTGGCAAAGCTGGAACTGGTATCTGTGTCTGACCTCTCTAGCTTTGTGTTTAAGTTGAAACATGTAGATTTTCTCTGTTTGATTATGAAAACAACAATGAAATCAACCATCATTTCAAAGTGACTGTTTCTAACAACACCTCTGGGGTAATTTGGTGTCTTCCTCATTAATTATTATATTGTAATAATCCAGAATATTTGTAGGTGGGCAAAAAACTGCCTTGGACAATTTTTTTCAGCACTGGCCACACTGTCTCCCCTTGCCCCCCAAGTCATTAGCATCTTAGGTTTTTGGATGATTTGCCAGGATTTCTAGGAAGGCTTTTATGTGCTACTGAAACTTGGAGAGGATTGGGAGAGGATCCAATCAGTCCTTAATTCCGGAGTTAAGGTTCTGTGATACAAAGGGTCAGAGATAGTGAGAGGTTTGGGGGTTAGAATGGGAAGAGGGGAGGTTAGGGGCAAACCTAGGGTCTTAGATTAGCATTCAAACCAGAGGAAAGAAATCCCTTAGTCTCCAAGGTCAAAGAGGAGATTCTAGGATAATTTGCTGGGCAAAGCAAAGGTTAACACAGTCCCACCTTTGCCCTCAGAGTTGGAGGGGAATTGTTTGATTTTCACCTTGGGGTCCAACAGGACATGAAAGGTCATTGTAGCTCCCTGCAGAAAGGGCCCGTTCCAGCTGCAGGTGTGTTCAGACTCTGGGGCAGAGGAAGGAGGGCAGGGGCTAGGACAGGGAGAAGGAGGGTATGGGGGAGGCTGTGTGCTATTTTCCTACTCCTATTCATCGGTTTTTTTTCCTTCACTATACATGCCAGATAAACAGCTGTAGCAACAGCAAAAAATAAACCCTTTAATGCATCTAATACCCCAAAGTGCACACATTCCCTACAACCAAGTTCTTTGAAATTTCTATTTCTCTCTCTCTCTCTCTCTCTCT
This sequence comes from Rhinolophus hipposideros, assembly GCF_964194185.1. Lineage (NCBI taxonomy): Eukaryota > Metazoa > Chordata > Mammalia > Chiroptera > Rhinolophidae > Rhinolophus > Rhinolophus hipposideros. The sequence continues at coordinate 11,182,786 of NC_138072.1, forward strand.
CTCTCTCTCTCTTTCTCTCTCTCTCTCTCTCTCAGCTAATTTCTCATATTGCTTTTACTTTGAGGGAGGAATTCTCCCCAGTTACTGGGGATCTGGGAGACTTGGGTTCTAGACCCAGGTCTCAGAGTAACAAGAAATACTTCTTGAAGTATATATGTCTCTTCTCCCCTCTGGGTTTCAGTTCTCACAAGTGTGAAGTAAGGGGTTTGGAATAAAGGCTGTTTTTACCCTTCGTCTATAGTTTGCTGTTTATTTGGCTGTTCCATTCAATTCTTTCAACAAACACGAAGACTTGCCACCACCAGGCATTACATTTTCTGGGTCGGTTCATGAAGGGCTCCAAAAATCAAAAGAATCCATCTTCTTCGAGTGGAACTGGCTTCACAGCTACAGATACATTTCTGGATATCCTGCCTGGATCATCTTGCCCAGCCCCCGTTCTTGCACCATCTTTCCATGAACAAATTGTGTCACTTATCTTGTGAACACCTTCCTCAGGTCTTTGGTCCTTCCCAGATGAAGGAGATTATATGTCCGTGGACAGCAGTCTCCGCCATCTGGGGCATCTCATGCTGCCCTTGTAGTTACCTGAAGTCAACTCCGGTCTGAAAATATGAAATGGAAAATTCCCCAAATAAGCAATTCATAAGTCTAAATCACGTGTCATTCTGAGTAGCGCGATGAAATCTCGTGAGTGCAGCTTTGCCCCGCCCCCAACATGAATCCTAACTTTTTTCAGCGTCTCCAGGTAGATGCTGCAAAGGGTTAGTTACTCAGTCGCCATCTTGGTTATCAGGTTGTTGCAGAGTTCGTACCGTGCTTGTGTTCAAGTCACCCTTATTTTACTTCATAAGGGCACTGAAGTACAAGAGACGGGATGCCCGCAAGTTGCATATGCCAAAGAGAGGCTGGACAGCGTTCCCTTGAAATGAAAAGGTAGGACTATGGCCCAAAACATAGTATGTGTAGTGTTCGGTACTATCTGCGGTTTCAGGCATCCTTTACCTTCAAACATATCGCCTGCGTTTAAGGGGGGAGTACTGTACATATGATTGAAAGTATGTATGTATGTGTGTATTCATTCACGCATTCATTCATTCATTGCAGTTGTGTTCTCTGTCTCACAGCACAAGGGTCTGTGACTCTCGTGTCTTGCCAGTCACTTGGCTGTAAGTTTCTATTTGCTGGCTTTTTCTTAGGGATTCCAGAGAGTACCAACGAGGAGCAACAACTGCCTCACCGGCGCGTTGCACTGACCGTGTACCGGCTTCTGACCAGGTGCTGAGGGAAAGAGATGAATCAGATCTGGCACTCAGAGCACAGGGGAGGAGACGGACGAGCAGATGTCAGATGACGGACACAATCAGTAAGTGGCATGGGGGAATGTGCAGTGAAAATGTGCCCCGGGCACACTGATGGGGGCAGTGACATCTGCTTGGGCTCTGGGGCAGCAGGCAGGATGACGATGGCTTCAAGGGGGCCGTCAGATTACAGGCACTACTGACTGGGTGGATAACGTGGGGACAGGTGTCTAGGTCACCTGGGAAATGTGCTTATGGCCTGCGGCTCAGAGTTTGTGTGTCTCTGTTAGAATAGTAGTTGGGGCAAAAATAGATGTGTATAGTAAACCTGTTTTATTTTCTGACAAAAGCGCTTCCTAAGATCATCCTGTAGTAAAACATCAGTCGGGGAAGAAATATTTATTGAGCGTGGAGTAGCTGCGTTTTCAGGTCTCGTTGCTGGTCTCCGGCATAATGTTAAGGGCTCTCAGGTGAGGAAATACCGGAGAGCAATTTGGCAGTTCTGGCTGAGCAGGAAACTCTGATTGACTTGGCTCTGCAAGTCAAGCTTTGTGTCTAAGGTACCAGGCCCACCCCATTCGGGGCTCTCTATGGATGCTGCTCAGAGGGTCCACCCTTCTGTGGACAGGGGAGGGCCGGGTGAGAGTGCCACTCTTCTGGAGCTGCTGAGCAGAGGCAGAGTGCAGCACCATCCTTCAGGGGCACTGCCAATGTTCGGAGCTGGGGCTGTGCAGTGCCTGGAACAGGCTCTCAGGGTCACAGAGCTGGGGAGCCAGGCAGTCAATGGGACTCCCTCACAGGTACACCCTTCATATACAGTCTTGCATGAGGGGCCAAAGTGTGCAGTGAAGCCAGAGGCTGAGTGATTAGTTTCTCCCCCTGGACAAATCACTTAGACACTCTGAGCCCCAGTTTGCCCAGCCCTCCCTCAGAGGGTTCTTGTAGAGTAATTCAACATAGTGTCTGTGTAAAAGGTTGTGGATATGGACATTTTGCCATTTTTATTAACAGAATTTGTTCAAAAACATTTATTATTAATGAATTTATTTTTGTTTGTCAGTGGTCTATTTTAATTAGGTGTGTATGTGCCAGTATTATAATGTGACTAGAAACTACTGTTATGACTTGAAATGCTACTGGGAATAGCACACTGCTGGGCTTGTGATATTGGGACCAGAGAGGTTATGCTTATTTTCTCTGTGTAAAAATAACCCTTTTTGATTATAAAAACAAGACGTGTAATTCCCAGAAAAATTTGGAAACTTTAGAACAGACAAAAAATAATTCTGTGATGTCATCGTCTCACCACCAACTTCTGTTTTAGAACAAGATGCTTGTTCTGTTTCATGACTTGCTTGCTTAGCTTGTATCATTTAATATGATGTGGGGAGCATTTCCCTGGAAGGAGATTTGCTCTGTAAGAACCCTGAGCAGGTGGGCTATCACTTCACACAAAGTTAGATTCATTCCAATTTAAATTCTTCTTCTTTTTAAATTAGTTTCAGGTGTACAAAACAATGTAATAGACATTTCACCCTTCACAAAGTGAAAACCCCCTCCCCCAATCTATTGCCCCTCTGACATCATATATATCTATTATAATTCCATTGACACTATTCTCTATGCTGTATTTCATATCATGTGATGATGTATATATACATATATATATATAATTATAGTTGACCTACAGTGTTATTTAGCTTCAGGTGTGCGGTGCAATGGTCATGCATTTACACCGTCTGTGAAATTGTTCTAATTTTAATTCTATGTATAATGCTGCAATGAGCATGTTTATGGATAAATCTTTGTATTCATCTTAGAAGCATTTCACTAGGATAAGTTTGTAAAAACACATTATGGATCAAAAGCTTACCTTTTATTTCCCTGTGAATTTTTGTTTTTTCTGGTACCAACTGGAGCTTATGGGTAGCACAGTTTTTTAACTGCTTCCAAACACTTGATATTATAATGAAAAGCATCTTTACCAATAAGATAGGCAAAGGTGACAGAAGGGGTCTCATTTCAATTTGTATATCTTTTGTTATCAGTGAGGTTCTATATTTTCATATGTTTATTGATTGTTGGTATTTTTCCCTTGGCAATTTTGAGTTAATGTCTGCCACACATTTTTGATTGGGGTATTTATTCTTTCATGATTACTTGTCAGGTTCCTATAGAGATTAAAGCATTAGCAATTTGCATGAAAAAACTTTTCGCAGTTTTATTTCTCTCTTAGGTTTGTTTATGGTGGTTTACATATATTCAGAAAATGTGAATTTTTATGTAGTCAAGCACTTCATTTATTTCCTTTATATTTTCAGCCTTACAGATTTTTTCCAAAGCTGACATTATATCAATGTTCATCAATAAGTTCTTCAGATATTTTTATGGATTCAACAGTTATTTACCTGGTTACATATAGTGGACTGTCATTCATCTGGAATTGATTTTGGTGTGTTGTACCAGGAACCTTATTTATTTAAAAAAATAATTATTAGATTTTTTCATCCCTTATGGAATAATTATCTTTCCCTCAAGGTGATTTGAAATGTCGTCTTTAAGTGATTTTATTTTTAAGTAGAAAAAGTATCTTCATTCCAGGAATGCGTTACTAACTTGTTCAATTTTATGAAAAAAACAAGAACATAGTTTTAGTTGTCAAGGTATATGGAGACAGTGAGAACAGCTCTGGGAAGGAGGCAGAGTAATGGTAATAGTGCTAACAGTAATGTAGACCCAAGTGTTTATCAGCCGGTGGAAGATTCAAAGTTTTACTTCATTGGTTTTGTTAAGTTCGTCACACTAAGGTATATATGTTAGGAGCACACCCTTTTCTTCCTTCTTTCCTTCATTTTAGCAAACATTTGTTAAGTGATGATTTCTGCACTAGATTCCAAAGGGGCCTTACACTCAATATAGTTTCTGTCCTTGAGTTTGTCATCATCTGGTTGGGGAACATATTACCTGGAGAGACTCTTAGCCCCAGTGAACAAAATGCTCAACTTGAAATGGCTTAAATTACAAGTGTGGTGACACACATTTACTGAGGCTAGTTTAGTAGTTTAAAGATATCAAGGCTCTGAGTTGTCATCTTTTTGATGTTCTTGACCTTCTTCCTCATGGTTGCAAAAAGGCTGCCACTGCTCTAATCATTTTGCCCTCACCTGTCCGTGTTCAAAAACAGGGACAGTGGGCAATGTGGGTGGGTGAAGAGAGTTCTTGCTCATGGTGCCTCCCTCTTATTACGGGGGAAAATCTTCCTGGAAAAGCGCTAGCAGACTTCCTGTTTCATCTCATGGGTCAGAAATGGGTCACACGACCATCCTGGGCTGGGTTCACTTCTGGAGACCAGTGCATCTCTGGTCACTGTTGAATAAAATTCTGGTTCTGTGAATAAGGAAAGAAGGGACAGTGACTTTTGAGGAGGCAAGTAATATAGCGTCTGCCACAGAGGGATATTCATATGTAACAGTATATAAATATATATACTAAATATACATACTAAAATATATACTACAGTATATATGTTTGTTTTTATATTTCATATAATATATATTACACATATAAAAGTACTTGGTAAGCTATAAATCAGTATATACATCAAGGGTGTAGATACATCAAAGGTGTATATATTATGTATACTTAATATATATTATATTTATATTTACAAAGTATTATATACAGTTGACCCTTGAACAACATGGGTTTGAACTGAGTGGTTCCACTTATATGTGGATTTTTTTCAATAAATACTGTAAATGTATTTTCTCTTCCTTATGATTTTCTGAGTAACCTTTTCTTCCTCTAGCTTACTTTATAGTATGTATATAACATACCAAATATGTGTTCATCAACTGTTTGTTATTGGTAAGGCTTCTGGTCAACAGTAGGCTATTAGTTGAGTTTTTGAGGAGTTAAAAATTATACATAGATATTTGACTGCTTGGGGGGCCAGCACCCCTAACCTCCACATTGTTCAAGGGTTAACTGTATATTATAGTATACATTTTATACAAAGACTATACTAAGGTACGATAAGTGCTAGTAGAAGTAGTTTAATACTGTCTTGCTTCTGCCTACCTTGGTAAACCTAACCCACTGAGTCTCAGTTTTCTCATCTGTCCAGTGGAGAAAGAAATACTTGCTCTGCCCACCTGTAGAATTGCATGAGGATCATATTAGATGTTGCTTTGTAAAACACAAGGCGTTCACCTACCTACCAGTTTTGCCCTGCCAACATTGCCCTTGTTTGGGACAGCCTGTGGGATTCTGCTGACTTGTAGTTTGGCATGGTTGATTTGGTCATGGAGCGAATGCCACAGTCAGGGCCTCATTAGGGCAGTTGAGTCACAAAGCTGGGCTGTTGAGAAGAGCCCGTCAGCTCGTCGTTATATTTCTGGGCACAAATCCTGAGCCAGACCAGGAGTTGGGAAAGTGAGGGCTTTCCTCTCTTAACTGTGGTCTGTGTTTGGGGCAGTGCTTTTCAATCCTGGGATTTCTTCGACTTCGATGTGGGAAAGCAAATACCGAGGAAATGTCCCACAGAGGGAATCGGGGAGAGACGCTGACAAAGAAGAATTGACGTCCCTTTACCCTTTACGTGGTGCACCCTCTCCTGGGGGTGGGCCCGTGAGTAGAAAGTTCCCCAGAGACAGCCTGAGGCAGGTGCACCTTCCACTGGCTGATGGGGGTGTTTGGCAGAAGGCTCGTTCCCTCAGGCAAGGAGCTGTAGCTTGGCCTTCCTTTAAAAACAACTTGGACACGGGGAAAAATTGAGTTAGTTGGAATGGGAGGTGGGTCAGGGGAGGATTTGAAGGGGGACCTTGGTGACTAAGTTCAACCATTTCCTTTCTGTGGGTGTGGGAGAGAAATATTTCTGAATTTGCCCTGACCTTTTAAACTTTAGCCTGCTTGCTAAGCTGGTTGAAGCCCAAGTTCCTCTTCTAACCACAAAAGTCCTTTGCTTTCTCCCTGGAAACGTGGAGTCTTGCCATGACCACATCTGCCAGAAACTCCCCTCTGTAAACCTTGCTTGAACCTTGGTCCACGTTTAACCAACCCGCTTCCATTTATTGAGGCAGCTTGGTAAACAGACGGCTCTGGGCGCAGTTAATAATCTTGTCATTTGTACCTTGTGGTCTTTTATATCTACCTCACCCATCCAGTTAAATTAAACTACCATCAGTCTCTTCCCCGCCAGGCTGAAGATTAATGGGCCTTCAGCTGTCCCCTTAGAACACATGCAATTGTCACGTCCTGAAGAGAAATGCAGTGGCTAATAAATTATGGGCTGTCATCAGAGGAGATGGTGGGCAACTCCAGAGTCCTTCTCAGTTCATGGGGCTTTGAGCTGAGCATGTGCAGGGTCGAGGGTGGGCATCATGTCACGGCATCTGTCATCGAGGATGCTTCTGAGAGGTGCAGAGGAAGTTGGGATTTTGGGACCATGGCAAGTGAACCGCCAGTGAGCAGTTTCTGTTATTGAGTTTCTGGAGTATTGGAACAGGTGGGTCATTTCCCAGAATGGACGGCCTTCTAGCTGGTTTTGAGGGAGCAGCTTTGCTACCCCACCTCCCCCAGTTTCCAGGAAAACACAGTTTCAAGTGTCCCAAGGGCTGTTCTTCTGATTCCTCAGAAGGCTTGTGCCCTCTGCCTGTTGAATGTGATTTTCTAGGCCATATTAATTGGCTGTAGCCTGAGCCCTCGCTTAGCACCTATGGGGCTCCCAGGAGCTTTCCAAGAAAATCACTATACCATAAGCTCCAAGTGGGCTTGCAAAATGTGTGATGGTCCCCATGGTAATGTCCCCCCAACCTCTCCTACTGGCCCGTTTTTGGAAGATGTTGCCAAGTCTTCAGTGGAAATAGACCCAGTTCTATTTTAACTGAATGGATTCACTTTGTACTTGTTCATTCTTCTATTGATGGATTGAGTTCTAAAAAGACATAAAATGTTTTAAAATAGAAATCTTATTGATACCAAATATTCTTTTTGATGTCCCTTAGAAATAAAATCCAGAGTAGTTATTAAAGCAGTTCTCTTGATCTGGTCAGATAAATGCTTTTCCTCCCTTGATTGCTAAATTTCAGGAAAACACTGACCTTGCTGATGTTCTGGTAACCAGTTCTTCTGCAGGTTGGGTTTGTCTGATGGGGAAACCTGTTCCTGTAGGGTAGTGGGCCTCACAAATCCAAGGAACTATTAGCTATTATCTCATCCTTTACCCATCAAGGAATGTATATCATTATACTACTGTAGAATTTTAATTAGAATGCACATATTTTCTGAAGACCTGTCTGACCTTGAGCAAGTCATTTCTTTTTTTTTTGACCTTTGGTTCCCTCATACAAGTACGTAAAATGAAGATACACCTGACCTGCCATATTGTTTCACAGTTTGGTTAAAAAAAAGTTATGAAAATCTATCTGGTCCCAGTGTTCAGTACTAGTGATACAAATGGAGATCTTGATGAACTATCTTCAGTTCAGTGGGTGAATGGCTTTAATATAGCATGTCACCTTGGACAAAGTGCTTAATATGCATTGTCTGTTAGTGCCTACGTCACGTATTTGTGGTAGGTATAATTATTTTACTCCCTTTACAGAGAATTGTAATAATAACTAAGATTTATGGTTTTCTATATGCCAACCATTATTGGAAGCAATCTACATGTTTCAGCTCACTTAATCTTTACATCAGCCGTATGAGATATAGGTGCTAGACCTAGTAATACAATGCAGGTGATTTGGCCCCAAAGTTGTCTCCTGTAACATGTGAAATTATGGATTAGGGTGACACAGTCAGTGAGGGACTCAGATCCTACCTCAGATCCCAAGCTTTTTCTCTCTGCCCATGGTACCTCCTGTTTATCTAATACCCAGCGCATTTGTAAATAGTTTCAAAAATCGTTATGGAAACTCTATGTACATATGGTACATAAACACACACTTATCTCCGTATATTTAGACAATGTCCCTCAAATATGTTTGTACTAAGAATCCAGCAGACGCTTCCCATTCAGATTAGAACAAGAAAAAAGTGATAAAGGGCCTCCAACTGGAGCCTGTACTGTCTTGACAGTCACCGTTTATGCTGAAATGTGCACTGTTTTCAGCAAGAAGTATGATCCCCGTTTTCAAAGGTCAAATAAATCACCTTTAAAGTCGTGAAAAGGTAAACAGACTGATGCCTGGGCAGCTTTCTTGAGTTTATGAGGTCTTCTGGCAACAGGGATATACAAAAAGCCCCATCAATCAACCCCCACCCTCACCCCCAACTCCCAAAGCATTTATTCCTAGGGGGGAATCACTCCACCATTCAGGGTAATTTCCCCTGAAACCATTATTAGGAAATATTAAATCAAATGAAAATAGAATCCCCCCGAGTAAACATACCTTTCCAGAAAAGCATTTTCCCTCTAGCCACATTTTGAAAATGTAGCTGCGATTCAAGGAGGCTGAGAGGATGGTAGGGGTATTGGGGTGGGTAGGCGGAGGGAAGTGAGGGGAGGATGGCAGGGAAAAGCAGTGTGGAAACATCTGGGGCAAGCCGGCGTGACATGACATAAACAAAATCGTTGTCAGTGATGAAAAATAAGCCCACAGTGCACTGCCGTGCATGTCTGACTACGGTTTCCACTTTTCTGGTATCATCTTTTAAGGTCTCTAAAAGGGCCCTATACACCTTCCTTCAGCACATTCTTAAGTTATATATATCGCCTGCTGTAAATCTGAAAGTCATCCTGGAAATGACTATAATGTACAGGAAAACAAATGCCTTTTACAGACCTTTTCATCAGAGCACTTCAATTCTGTGCGATTATTTCTCCATCATGTAATGAGAGCCTACCTGGGGTAACCAAAACCCTGCAAAGAAGTGATTACGTCACGCCTTGCAAATTGCCACGTACAGCCTTGACCATCAAGCTAAAAGGAAGTCCATGCCAAGGTCTCTCGGTGATTTAGTCTCTTCTCCAGTGTTCCATTTAGGTGCAGTTATAGCCCAAGGCAGTCCCTTCCTTCTGGAGAAGCTTTCCTGCACTTACATGTCTCGTGGTGTTTTCCACTGGTTTAGATACCATGGGGACATTTGGGAAGGAGGCACTCCATGTGCTTTAGACCTTTGTAAGAATCTGATTTCAGAATTTTGTTTATTGGTTTATTTATTTATTTCTGAGATGGGAAGAGGGGTAAGGGAAACAGGGTCAGGAGGAAAGATGAAAACTCAGTTTTTTGAAACTCTTGCTCCTTTTGAAATCAAATGGTGTTCTGTTAGAGCGAGCATTATGTCAATTATATGGATTATTAAGTAAAAATTGAATTTGATTTTTAGTTCCTTTTATTTTTTTGGCCTGGGATTTGTCCAAGTCAGTCTGGCGAGACCACCAAGTGTTCTCATCAACCAGAGACCTAATTGTGGTCATTTATTATAGTCACTTATCTGATAGTAGCTTCATTATCTGTGATAGTTTTACAGGGACAAAATCCACCAGGCATCCAATGGAGTATATAAACATGTTACCTTGTGACAGGGTGTCTGTTACTTACTGTCAGCACTAACTGGCCCTAACCACATATCTGCAGCTTATATGAAGTAACGATGAGTTTAATAAGCTCCAGTGAAAGCTGTAACATAAACATCGCATCAGGAGTGTTTGCCTTGTCAGGCCTCTTAAACAAATAAAGGTGATGGAGCAGTACAAACAGCACAGGATTGGAGCCTAATGAGATGACCGTCGGGTGGCAGAGGGAAATTCCATGGGTGCTTCACTCCAGACTAGATTATCACTACAGACAGTGCATTTGTATTTACAATACATTAGAAGGCATGCCACCCAGAAAATCTCTTCAAGCAAAGCTCACCCCAAATTCCGACGTGGGGACTTGGGTGAATTTGCCATTCATTTGGGAGCACATATGTGCTGAAAATGGGTACTGATTTCTCAGGATTATTATCTTCTGAACAAATCTAGTACATCATCACTTGGTTTTGAAAGGCACTACGTTAAGCGTTATACAGTGAGCATTACATGGACATATTCCTTTTATTAGAAAAATTGCGTGTATGATGGGCAGTATGTTTTAGTTCATCCCCCTTAGAATAAAACCATAAGCCAAGCTATGACTAGATGGCAATATATGTGACCTGCAAAAATCAGAATACCTGGAGTTATTTTTATACAGCCTCACTCCATGGCTGTCCCTACACATAAATGCATGGCTATTTGCATATCCTTGTAATCTTAGCTTTGAGGAGGAAAAGAAATGCCCTTGCTCAAGTAGGCAGAGCTTTCCGTGCACCCCGGGGGTAGAAGGGCATTGTGAGCTGAAAGACATAAAGGAAGACTGTTTCCCAAATTCCTTCTTCCCTGACTTCCTCCAGTCTTCCCCGATTCTTGCTAGCAAGGATTCATTTCATTCTTCTGGGATTAAAGTATTTTTTCTCTTTGACTCTCAAATGTAAACAGCTCTGAAAAGTGAGCATATTAACCCCTATTGACCCAGTGGCTAGTGTAAAAGAGTCATTAGAAGACCCAGGTTCGAATCCCAACTTGATACCTCCTGCTTGGGTGAGACTTCAGAAAGTTCTTTGCCTTCTCTAAGTCTCAGTTTCTTCCTCTGTAAGATGAGGATGATTTACCTTTCTTTCTTTTTTTTTCTTTCCTTCTTTCTTTCTTTCCTTCCTCCCTCCCTCCCTCCCTCCCTCCCTCCCTCCCTCCCTCCCTCCCTCCCTTCCTCCTTTCTTTCTTTCTTTCTTTCTTTCTTTCTTTCTTTCTTTCTTTCTTTCTTTCTTTCTTTCTTTCTTTCTTTCTTTCTTTCTTTCTTTTTAACTGTATTTTGGGGAGTAGGGACTAGTACTAAACAGTGTGCTATTATTATTTGCTCAACAGTTAGCTAACTGTATCCTGAGAGAATGAGACACCAAATAGGGGGATTTGATGGGAAAGGAGGAAAGAGTTCAGAGCAGAAAATTGGTCTGCACAACAGAGTTTCTCAAAGTGTATTCTGTGGAATGGTCGTTATTTCTGCCATTGTCAGGTGTTATTCAAAAGGGGTGCTATAATGAAACGCATTTGGGAAAATGAGGTTAGAGAAGTTTCTCCAGTACAGGACTTCTCAGAGCCTTTTATGATGTGTCTTATAAATACCTAAGAGGGAAGAACTTAATATGTAAATGTATTTACCTATGAGCTTTGTCTATTTTCCTTTAACTGATTTCTTGAGGATGAATATTCCTTAGAGTTGCCAACTGAAAATTCTAGCCTAGCGCCTCAAGTTTTGTTTGGAAAGTGTGGGATCTGGTGGTCCTCTGTATCTGGAGGTCATGAAGAAAATCCTGTATCTAAGGTAGCAAGATTTAAAGTGAGGATAATATTGCTACATGGTGGATGCCAAAAGTCTAGGAAGGTGGGGTAAGAGGGAGTTAAAGGCAAACGCTACCATCTTTAGCATTGTAATTATGGCAGCAGAGTGAGTTGGCTCAACTCTTTGCGACTGGACAGCAACCCTTAGAAGCCACCCCCAGGGCTATGCACTGCCTCAGGAAAGAAATGCATTTGAGAAACATTGGATTAAATATTTCCTCACTGATGTGCATTGTGAATCTCCAAGACAGCCCACAAATGCTTTAAGGCGCAGCCAAGTGAGAACAAAAGAGAACAAAGGAAGATGAGGTGAACCAGCTGGGAATGGTGGGGAACCTCACGGGCTCTTCAGAGATATCAGTGCCATCCCATCCTCTGGGCGTGTGAGCTTCGTCCGGTTCCCACTCCAGACGCAGACGGGCTGGGGATCTTTTGGATGCATTACTCTGGTTCTGTGCTGCTGCCAGAGTATGCACAGAGTATGGGGTAGAGAGAGGGAGAAACCCTTCCATGTAGCAAATGATCAACTCTCCTAAACCTCCGTTTTGTTGGTGCTTAGAATGATCTTTGGCCTGTAGTAGCTGCTTAGTAAATATTGGCTGATTGAAAAAAAAAATGTACGTGGCATCTGAGAGGGAGACACAACCCTGGCCTTTTCTTCTCCATGGTGTTGGAGCACTATTTTTCTTTCAATGAAAAAAATGGAGCTATACAACACAACAGCAGGAATAATATCAATGACTAGGAATGTGTTGCCTTGTCTTTGTTACAGGCATTCCAGAAAAGTTGGGTACCACTCAAAGTCCACCTACCATCATCTTACTAAGATTTCAACCCTTCCCTATCTTCATTTCTCATAACTTTCCAGCGGGCAGGAATTCCAAACTCTTCCCACCCATGTACTCCTGCCTCTCTTAATAATTCATCAGACTTACAATGAGAGGGATTCTTTGATAAAGTGATCATTCTTTTTATATATAAATGTGAATATTGATAAAGGACAAGGCAATCCTGGGACCACAGGCAAGGGTAGAACTTTAGGTGAAGACTTCTAGTGAGCCAGAGGCCCCTGGGTCACCAAGTTTTGAGGCTAACAAGGTGTGCTAAGGATGACTACACTGAAATATGGCAAGGGGCCTTCAAATAGAGCAAGCTCTTTAGCAGTGCTGTGGACTTAATTGTCCCCTGCCCCCACCATACCCTTTTGAAGCCTTAACCTCGGGGTCTCTGATCCAATAGGATTAATGTCCTTGTGAGAAGACAGCAAAGCTCTAGCTCCCTTCCTCCCCCACTGTGTGAGAATTTAGCCAGCAGGTAGTCATTCTCAAGCTAGGAAAAGAGTTCTTACCAGGAACCACATAGGCTGGCACCTTGATCTTGGACTTCCAGGCCCCAGAACTGTGAGAAAACAAATGAAATAAATGTCTGTTGTTTAAGCCAAGCTGTCTGTGCTATTTTGTTATGGCAGCCCAACCTGACTAATACATGCAGTAAAGCCACAGTTTGCTTCTGAAGTGTGCCGTGAAATGATCCATTCCAAAGAACCCTCTTCTTATCAATGCTGAACTGGACCAAGGGCATAGCAGGGCTCTTTTCTGCTTGGTCTTTCCCAAGTTCTTTCCCCTACTTTCCTTATTTATGAAGACACAGCTCCATAGATATTTGCCCTTTGGGGCTGCAAACGGAAGGCTTTTTCTCTCCAGCTGTTTTTCCCTCCCTGTCTAGTTCATTTCTCTACTACGTTCAATTACATTCAACCACCATATATTCCATATATTAAGCACCTAGGAGAGGATGTGTCAGGGACATACTAATGCTTTGATGTATGGGTAACATGCCATGTTTTTAGAATGGCAATGCAAAAATATGTGCTTAGACTCTTCCCCAACAAATGGCAAACTACCCATACTTCCTAGCAGGAAGTCCAGACCAACGCCGTGGTTTCAAACTCAGGAAGGACATCTGTGATGAGAAAGCTCAAAAAAAAAAAAAAAACCAAAAAGAAAGAAAGAAAGAAAACTTTTTTTTGGAGTTGTTGCTGAGAGACTGAATTGATTATTTATTTGGAAAAATAGAGCAACATAGCACATATTTATATAGGTAGAAATACTATTTTTTAAAAACTGGTTAATTCATAGCAGTGAGTATACAGCATGTTCTGCCACTTGACTAAATAACTGAGTTTGATGTTTTCTTAAGATCCCTTGTCTCTTCTCAGGCCCTCTCTTCCCCTCATGCTCAGTCAGGGAATAGTCTGGTCACAGTCAAAGATCTGAATCCTGTGAGAAATGTCAAAATCCCCATAGGAGTTTATTTATTTATTTTTTAAAATGGTGGTGGGCATAAAGAAATCAAAGATGGCATTAAGTGCCTTCTGTTTCCTCATAAATGTCAGGTCAGGGTCCAACCAACTTATTTTTAACAGCACAAACTGCTGACCTGTCTCCAGAGAATCAGGCTTTTCATTAGAATTCTCCGGAGCAGGGCTGCGGGCAGAGGGAAGGAGAGAGGAAAACTTGATGTTCTTGGCAGCTGAGCGCCACACCAATTTAGATTTTGGAAGCCTTGGAGCAATTAGAAGATCACCATGCCATCTGCAGGCATTAATTGACTGGCCTGGCCACCTGCTGCTGAGGGTTTGCTTTATTTGACAAGGGGCAAAGGAGAGTAGAAGAAAGTCAAACAGCAGTGAGGACTATTGCCAGACCCCCATTTACTGAGTTTCTGCAACATGCCAGCCATTGTGCACTTATTCTGTCTAAGCTTTGTAACAAGACTTAGCACTGTTATTATAGCAATGCATGGCAATACAGGCATTATTCTTACCTGTTTTCAGATGACAACTGATGCTCAGAGAGTGACTTGCCCACGGCTCTGTGGGCAATGAAGCTGAGATGAGGGCATCGGTCCGCATTTTTTCTACCCTATGTGAATATACGTGGATCTCCTGGCTGGTTCTCCAGTCTCCTCTCCAGCACTTCATTTACATGAGGAATTTACTACCATGTACTGAACTAGTACTCAGCCTTTCCTTGTTTGTGGTCCAGTTTGAAATACTCAAATATGTGACTGCACACTTGAAGGGACTGATTGTTTTAAAGCATACTCAACAATCTAATAGTAATACACAATTACTACTACAGTACAACAAAAGCTCATAATGTTTGAATAAGCATCCAAGAGTTTCTGGATAATTCACTTATATACTATGCAGACATTATTCAATAGCTATTTTTATCGTGTAACTTACTTGAATCTTCTATCACAGAGGCTAAAAATGACAGTCACTTGCTTTCCCGGACTCTTGCAGCTGGGGCATGGCCAGGTGGTCTAGTATTGGCAAATGGAACTTGAGGGACATGTGACTCTAAAAAAAGAGACCCATGGGAAATTCTTTGCTGAATATCATCATGTCTACCTGTGATGACTGGAACTATGGCAGCCATTTTGCATTCGTGAGGATAGATGCTTACAGACTAAGATTAAAAAGATGGACTGAGTCTGGTATTTATTGATGCAATTGAGCTGCTGGACCAAACTTTGAATCATCTTCCTCCAGACATTTTGTTACGCAAGATAATAAATGTTCTTACATTTTATCCATTTTAGTTGGATGTTCTATTATAATCAGACAAAAGTATCCCTGAGTACTCTTGATCTTGGAATAGAATTACTTCTGGCCCAGTAAAATAGAATTACTTCTGGCCCACTTAAACATTTATGAAATAAATTTCGTACATTTTTCTAGTAATATGTCATTTTTCTTTGGTGCATTATTCCGTGCTCTACACAATATTGTCTCTCCACTCAGCTCAATGATTTAGCTGAAGAACATAGCTGTTGGAGTACTTATACTCAGTGTAGCAAAGATTCCTTTGAGCATTGTTCGCCATTTGGCAGTGTACCTGTGATGTGCTGGGGTGCCTCAGTGTGCCATGGCTGATTGGTTGAGAAACACCACTGCATGGAAATGCTCGGCCTCAGGATCTCCTCTTCCATAGGTGATATTTTTCTAGGGGCTGGAGGGTAACTTATTGATCATTATATCCCCAGGGTTTAGCCAAATTCCCACTGTGTAGTTATAATAATGATTCATATACATTGAGTGTTAGTTTTGTGTTGGCATCGTTTTAATTATTTGGGATGTATTAACTCACTTAACTTTAAAATATCCAAAGACATGGTGAGCGAACCAGGCAGGATGGCTCAGAGCTCATCCTTGAGCCCATTAGATTCCACCTCTCACTAATGTATGTTTCCAAATAAATGTTAACTGAATTGAACAGAACTGAAATGGCTCCTTGACATCATGCTTGCCATGTAATAGGCACTCAGTAAATATTTGTTGAGTGCAGTCCAGCCCCTGCTCAGTTACTCAGGATAAACCAAGGAAGAGTCTCTGGAGAGGCTGTGCTTTGAGCAGGGCTCCAAAGGAGACAGCTGCTTATGGCCACACTAGAGCCATTTCCTTCAGGGTCACCTGCTCAGGTTCAGCCCAGGCCCTGACTCAGCAGACGACGATATCTGTGTGGCAGGCCAAGGGGAATAAGTGATGATTTTAGCCTAATGCCTACTGGAAAAGAATTTCTGGCAAATCTAAATTCTCCGCTGGAAGCCCGAGCAGAGGGCAGGAAGACTAAATGGTTCTCCCTGTTGCTTACGGTTGGGATTTCCCCGAAGTCAACTGAAGTCTGCTTTTCCCTTTTCTGCTCATGCCTGAAGGCTGGGAGAGCGCTGTGGGTGGGGAAGCGAGTAGGAGAGCCTCTCCTCTGGTGTCTGCCACGCATAGCATCAGTGGGGGAAGGTGACAGGGGTTGTGTGCTCAGGGTACAGCAACACAGTGGTGCAGTTGGGGACGGGAAACCCGAGGGCCTCATTCATCTAGCTCGTGGTACTATATGTTATATGATATTGATCAAACGTCGTATATGGATGTTATAGTTTATAACATGGGGCATATAACGACACAAGGAGGATACGTATTTAAAAACACCTATAGGAAAGAAATATATATATGTATATTGTAATATATATATTTAGTTGAGGAAGATTTGTCAGAAATGCAGGTGGAGTCCTACAGTGGTAAGTGGTTGACTCAGTTGGAGAAAACCTGCGGTTGCTATAATAATATTTGTTACTGGAGGCTTTCTTGTAAAACCTCATTTTTGTCCTTAGACGGCAGGGGCCTACCAGCTGTCATACTGCGCAAGCCAGCAGGATGCCTCTTGCATGGTTTGAACATGGGCGTGAATAAACCCCCAAAGGGTCCTCTCACTCCCTCTGCATTTATCATGAACTTCTTAGTCCCAAACAGCTGTGCTAGGTGTTCCATTTTATACGTCGCTGGAATGATTTAACACCCTCTGAAATATGTGACAGTGGATTTAGCCGTGAGCAACAACCATCTGAGCTAGTAAGTGATTGTACTCAGAGCACTTCCGTGGATGGAGCTGTTTTCCCAAGACCCATGGGACATTTCTATTTCCAGCGCTCAGCTGGGTCCACCTGCCCACGGGGACTGTGTGGGCACAAGTGATTCCAGGTGCTGACCAGCAGCCCTCCTTGTGGCCTTCCCTGCTGGGCTATTGATTCTCCGCCATGTGACCACAGCCTCTCGCTGTCTAGAGCTGATAACAGGACCATAAATCTCTCTTTTGGCTGCAACTTGACACCTGAAACCTCAGCCCAGGCTTGATGTGAGAAAACAAGATAAGACATCAGGACGGGGTATTTTCAAGTTATCCAAGGAGGTACAGGGCAACCTTGGTAGGTTACAGGCAGTGAGAACTTTCCTCCAGGCGATATCTACACTGCCAAGTAACTCTCCGCGAGAGATGAATGGCGTTACCTGTTAATAGCATCTACCTGCTGGCTCTGCATTGGTTTTCTAAACTTGTCAGTAGTTCTGTAGATGCTTCCCTCTGAAATAATACACTAGTGGGATTAGGCAGAATCAGAGGAACGTATGCTTGAAAGTGAAATGTGCTGGCCCTGCAGAGAGCTGTGGAATTGATGGATTACCAGACTTGGAGGTCGCGGTCTGAATGTCTTGATCTAGCTGTCCCAGCTCCCCACCACCCAACCACATCCAGAGGAAGGGCTCTCTTTCATGGTGTTTGCCGCCATGATGGTTGTGCTGTTCAGGTCGAGGCAGGTTGGCTCCTTTTTAGGGTATCAGTAGGAATGCATGTGCAAAAGGGGGGTGTTGAACTTGACAACTTGTAAGAGGCTTTTCCATTATGAGAGTCTGTGACTTAATCCCATACATCTTTAGGCTTTAATAAGCACTTCCCAAATGGGGTTCAGTGAGAGAATTCAGCCCTAATGGGTAAGGCATCCATTATACATCATGATTTAATTTCTTTCCCATGCATCTAGAGCAGTATTAATTATGTACTATCCTTGGGAGAGGGGGACATATTCACTCAGAACAAATTCTGTGGTTCAGAGGGGGAATTCTGATTGCAAATGTCATGGTCTTTCAAGAAAAGGCAAAGTTTTGACTAAAAGAAGGAATTATTACCAAGGATACAGGTGCTTGTAAAGGCCCAGGTGCATGGGTGGGTGGAGAGAGAGGGAGAGAGCAAAACTACGTTTTAAGCTGCAGATTGTCTCATTCTCTGAAACATACACATCCACGTAGTTGTATAAGCACAATAGAGTTTGGTGATCTTTTTCAAGGACAAGGTATGGCCAATGGAATGGCCTCCCCATTGATGAGCTTGATAACTGATGACATAGGTCAGATCCGGAGGTGACCGGCTAAGGTTCACTAAGCTCCAGGTCATGCCATCTTCTCATGTGAATTGTATTTATTCCTTCTTCACCACTGCTGGTCTAGCCCATCATGACAAACTGCATGATGACTTTCAGAGAGGAAAGCCTATGGCCTGCCTCCCAGCAGGGCTGCACCTTGAAGTAATTTTGATGTCTTCATTTCAATTAGGTTAAGCTCACAAAAACAGGGACAAAGGGGAGCGCACCCCGAATGTGCTGAGAGATCATGATAAACACTCCTGATGCATTGCAGCTGAGGCCATCATCTGTGCATTTCACAATAAAATTTTATGAGGCATCCAGACACCCAGCTGGCTGTGTTCACTGGGATAGCATTTCCTCTGCCACGCCATTCAGATCTGCCCTGCTGGGGACTCGGTTCCCTTTTCTGCCAACCTCTTTCCAATGACAATGAAACTTCAGCTCCTGGGACAGAATTTGAAGAATGTCATATCCAGAAAGACGTTCTATAGAGGCAACTTCATGTTATTAGACATGGAGAAACTGTTCCATGGTACCCAGTAACCCTTAGGGCTATTCAGAATGCAGGGAAAAAAGGGTCACACATTTTAGAAAGGGTCACACATCTCTTTGTTAATTACAAAAAAAAAACAGAAAAAGAAGAAGAAAACCCAACCCACTTTGAGTGGGCAGTGTCTCCTAATTTCTCATGCAGTATAGTATAGTGGTTAAGAGAGTGGGTTTTGAAATGAGACAGACCTGGTTTCATATCTGAGCTCACTACTTATTCTGGACTTGATTTCCTCATTTGTAGACTAGGAATAATTATACCTGCAGGGTTGTTAGGGTCACTGACTTGAAGCTGCATGGAAAACGCCTGGAGCCATGCTGGGCACACACTCATGCTGGATGGATTCTGGTGGTTGTTAGTACATATCAGATGATTTTGCTGCATTCTAGGATTAGATGCTAAAGGTTATCTAGTCCAACTTTCTACCTAAGGCATATAGCATCCCTCCCCAGTGAGGAATTCTCTTTTTCTTCTTCTTCTTCTTCTTCTTCTTCTTCTTCTTCTTCTTCTTCTTCTTCTTCTTCTTCTTCTTCTTCTTCTTCTTCTTCTTCTTCTTCTTCTTCTTCTTCTTCTTCTTCCTCCTCCTCCTCCTCCTCCTCCTCCTCCTCCTCCTCCTCCTCCTCCTCCTCCTCCTCCTCCTCCTCTTCTTCTTCTTCTTCTTTTTTTATTTTTTTTTTCCCAGTGAAGAATTCTCAAAGTGAAGATTTATGTTTCTGTGTTGGGACACTTCACAGTGGCCTTAATTAAACCATGCCGTCCTGGCCCTAGGACGGGAGAATCCTGCCCCAGATGGTTGCACGAATTCAGAGTTGTTGTTCCCTGGCAGGTCCAACTAACAGCCTTTCTTGCCCTGCAGTGGCAGAGAGGTGGCGTATTTCTTTATTCCCTTTTTAAATTTAATTTTGCAAGGTAAACACAAATATTTTCACCTTATAAAAATTAAAATATTATGCATAAGACTGTAGCCTCTCTTGACCAACACCCTCAATTCTTTCTCCTCTGTCCTCAACCCCGGGGTAACCCCTGTTAGTACCTTTCCACACATTTGCCAATTGATTTGCATACCTAGTATTGCATTTATAGAAAATGTTTAGGTTTTATGTGTGTGCCTGTGTGTGTGTGTCTGTGTTTTCAGCAAATGAGTTCCTACTGTATTATTTGCATTGAAAAAAATTTAATATGTCTTAGAGACCTACCCATGTTAGTATGAAGAGATTAATTGTGCTTCTGCTGTGTGTGACAAATATTATTTCATATTACTGGTATGATGGATCAGTTTATTTTGAGCTTCCTGTGTTGATGGACATTTTGTTTGTTTCCAGTTTTTCAGTATGATAAACAACACTGCAGTAAACATTCTTCTGCACACTTTATTACTTTTATTTTCTCATTCACATGTGTGTTTTCTAAGGGAGAAGTAGAATACTTGTTTACAGGATAACGTCACTTAAAATTGAAATGGGTGCTGCCCAATTGTTTTCCAAAGCTGGCTCTACCAATTTTACCCCTGTCAGTATTAGAATGCCTGAATTTTTCTGTTGTCCATATTGAAAATGAAATAATAGCTTGAAAAAAAAGTTTTGGATCAAGCCATGTTGTAGTTAGACCCAGCGTGAACCCAATCACAAGCCAAGTTTCTTGGAATCAACTGTCAATCTTCTGATTTATTGTCAGTGTATCGGCTGACGGTATTATTGGTTGACTGTGGCAGGAATGAAGATACAAAAAGTAAAACCCTCCCTCAGCTTTATCCTGTCTGAACCCACAACATCGTCAAATCTTACAACCGGGTTTCAGTGATTTGGTGGGTGATGTAGCTGGGTGTAAGCTAGAATGCCATGGGGTGTCGGGGATACTTCTGGGTTCTAGATCTGCTTTGCAGCTCTGAGAGGGCTTAAACAGAGGCTGGACATCATGACTTTCATTTATCTGTGGTTAAATGAAACAAACACAGAACCAGAAAACAAATGCTAGAGTCACAGAAACATTTGTGAGGTTTCTCCAGGATGAGAATACGGTTAGATTAAGCCTCCTGTCTGGACCAGGTATTTGGATCTCATGCCTCCCTTTGCCTGGATGTCCTGGCAGCAGCTCAGCGATTGCAAGATTCAGATGTTGCTGAAACTTGGCTTCATTTCTAATGATGAAGTACTTACTGAGTACCTTTTCTGTTCTAGGCGCTGTGATCAGTACTGGGAAGTCAGAGGTGAGCTGTGTACGGTCCAGCTCTCACAGAACTTGTAGTCTGAGGTGGGAGGGAATGATGTCATGGTCATGCATGCGATGTTAGAGGTACTATGGATAAAAGAGGTGATTCTCCTGGCGTGCAGGAGGTCACTGACCCCTGTGCCTGAGAACCTGGGAAATTTGAATGTTCCTATCCAGTGTTTCTGAGAATGTATTGGAACTGAAGCCTTGTCAGTCTGGCCCAGTAGGTCATTGAGCCCTGGAGAGGAAGGCAGCAGTATTAGGAGGAGAGTCACTCCTACCAGCAAACATAGTGACGCCATCTCACTTGGAGTCTGCACACAAGATGCTGCCAAGGGCATTTGAGGGTCGTCCGGGCTCTTTCGGCCTGGAGGAGACCCAAAGCGCATTTCTGACTAGGGCAATATCTAGAGGGGCCCCAAAGTTGCCAGTTACGGGAAATTTCCTGTATTATCATATCATGGCTAGAGATGGAGGCTCCGCTGAAAGAGTTCTGCCTCCTCTAGGTCAGAACAGGCGTGCTGTGGGTTCTCCTGCTGGAATGAAGAGTGACCATGCACTGCACAGGGTGGCCAAAGGACAACCCCCACCCAGGAAAGTCCCTGTGTCCCCAGGGACAACAGCCACGTGGATAATTATGCCAACTTTGGCAGCTAGAAACCTGGATCAAATGGTGAATATAGGGCCAGTTCTCCTCTTAGCACTGATTTCTTTCCCCGAAGCTCTAATATGTCTTGGTTTGTTTTTGCATGTCTTACTGAAATTATGAAAAGCTCAGAATTGTGAGTCACTCGAATTGGGATAATTAGAAAAAGTTAGGAGATTTGGTTTTGGGAACAGAAAAGAAGCATTATGCCAGATGAAGAGCAGGAGAGAGGCAAAGGAGGGGTCCTTGGCACAAAGTTACTCTGTGCAGAGGGAGTGTATAAATCTCTCTCTGTCTCTCTCTCTCTGTCTCTCTCTGTCTCTGTCTCTCTGTCTCTCTGTCTCTGTCTCTCTCTCTCTCTCTCTCTCTCTCTGTGTTGGGAGGGGGTTAAAGATAGTTGAGCAGATGGTTAGAAAAAAGGTTAGTGAACGCTTTTTTCTGTCTCAAGCTCTAAGGTTCCTATGGTCCTTCTAGCTCACAGAGTAGGCAGAACAACATGGGGCCATAGAATCAGAGAGGCATAGGGCATTTGGTGAAGGACTGGATAGAGAATAGGTGCCTCTTGGTTTGTGAATTGCCCAGGGCAAAGCAAAAGGAACATCTAACCTTGTCCCTGGAATACTGGGAAAGGAATATCAGGACAAGTGTCTATGCATTGGCTCTCAACCAGGGGTAATTTCTACCCTGGGGACATTTAGGAATGTCTGGAAACATTTTTGGTTGACATGACTGAGGCAAGTGCTCCTGGCATCTAGTGGGTGGAGCCCAAGGATGAGGCTAAACATCCTACATTGCAGAGGACAATCCCCCTAAATTAGAATTATCTAGCCTCAAACACTAATCGTGTTGAGGTTGAGAAACCATGCTTGTGAGAAAGGGATGGTAAATATATTTTTCAATTAAAATATTAAAAATTATAGTATTATAAACAATTTAAAAATATAAAGATTTAGTTTTGTGGTAATAATGATTATTAGTTGGGAATATTTAAAAGTTTAAATCATTTATATACTTTGCTGTTTTCGTGTTTTATTAACTATGAACATATTTAGGAAAATTTTTTTTCAGGTTCTTTTGGAAACTTTGTCTTCCAACACTGTTTTTCTAATAAGATTTTATATTCCTCAATTTTCATACCGTTGGAGTTTCAAGAATTTAATTCTTGCAATTGGTGAAGAACTGTTGTGTAACAGTTATTAATTAAAAAATGAAAAAGTTCTGTGTGAAACACTGTGGTCAGAATTTGGGAGACAGTGTCTGTAATTGGGACATCCAGTGAAGAGATTTTCTTGAAAATGCAGGTCACCATTATTGTGGCATTTTCACAAGTTACTCAGGTTTGTCTTTTGCCAAGGGAATGATGGTCTGAACCAAGTATATGTAGGTAGTCAGGCTCTGAAAAAACATTTTTTTATAGGCTATTTCCACCGCCTCCCCATATACAATTTCCAAACATAGGTTGAAAGAATTTTACTCTGAGTACCACCAAGCTTATACAATTAATTTGTGCTGTATTTGTTTATTACATATCTATCCACCTCTCTTATCTCTCCACCCATCCATAAATCCATCTCATATTTTAATATATTTAAAACAATACATTATTTCAGTTTACTCCTAAATACTTCTTCACTATTCATTCGTTAGCTATGTAATTATTCAAATCCAGGAAGTTTTTCATATCTCCTCAGATACCTCTCCCAGAGCTTACACATTTAGAGGCAGACACTGTTATTAGACTGGTGGACCCTTATGTAACTTTATCAATGCGTTTACATGTAGAATAGAAATAATATAGTTTTAGAAATCATGACTGATGTAATATCCTGTCTGTTAGTCTGTAATCAAGTATTTGCATAGGCTCCAATTCGCTGACCACATAATCCATGCCTCTCCATGTTTGGGATGTGGTTTGGGTATGGCTTGCATGGAAAACTATAGGGAATAGAGGTTCCTGTAGTGTTGCTATTTTCATAAGAAATTCAATTCTGGTTGTTGGCTCCAAGTGCCTTTCTCTCCCTGTATTGTCTGTCTTCTTGAAGTTGTAGAATGTGCTAACAAATATGCCACAAGGAAATCTGAGTCTGTGACAGAACGACCAGGCCCTGGCCAATGACCTTGAACAGGCCTGCCTTGGGCTGAGGCATTCTGGTACCGAGGAAGTGGGTGATCTCAGAAGGCCTGCAGCTGGGTCCTGCCACATGCTGCGTGGCTGGCAACACTGCCTCCTGAGTTGCTGTCTCTCCTCTGGATCTGACCAGTGGACCCTGGGCCCCAGAACCATCTTCTCATACCCATTGTGCCTGACATGTGTTCACACAGCTCCAAAAGCAATCTCTCTGGCCTCTGAGACTTTCTCTTAAGATAAAAACAGATGCTCAGAAGCAAAGTTTTTTTTTCTTCTTCCTATTTCGTATCATTATATTTAAAGACAAAATGCTTTGGGCATTAAGATACTGCTATCTACATCTGTTTGTATCATTTAATATCCTGCCAAAATTTCTGTACGCTAACGTGATTTTAATGGGTAAAAGTAAAGCTACAGTCTCCTCTCACACGAGGCGGGTCAGTGATGCTCATTTTCCATTGCCCCTTCTCTATGCCTCTGTCACATGAACCCCATCTAAGCGTTTCTCTTATACTCTGGAGGGAAAACTTCATTTAAAAAAAATTTTATAGAAAGCTGGGACAAGGGAAACCAACTTGCCTAATAGCTCTGGTTTGATTTTCTCCTTGAGCTCGCTTTTTTTGAAGATTCCTCAGAAACAACTTCAGAAATACGAGTGCCTAAGGTATGTTTAAATTCCTTTTATAACTTTCTGAAATGACCAAGATGTTAAGGGGCAAAAAGGAACATCCCCATTGAGTGTGGATGTATTGTCCTCATTGTATTCCTGCTAAAGTTTACTCTTCTATGGTGACATCTCTAAAGCCCTAAAGTGCCAAGAAGTCCTAGGACATACCCAGGGCTCGTTTGTGTCTATGGTGAAATAGAATTGATTCATTTAAATCTCAGCCATCCTTGCTAAGTGTTTCTTGAAACACAAACCTTTAAGCTGTTACTAGCTTTTAGCCGTGCTTTGAGTGTTGGAAGATGCAGGCCTCTCCTAGGAGCTTTCCCTGAAGCCTTCAACCTTGGTTGATTCCATGATTGATGGCTCCAGGGGATTCACACTCAAGGTTATGCTAGGTTCTCAATCACTGGATTTGAAGAACCACCAGAGGAAGCTGGAACTCAGAGGGGACTTTGTATTGGGGAGCCTTACGCAGCTGAAGAAGCTGATAATAGCAATGACAAGGGAAAGACACTCAAACGCACAAGCGAGACACCAAGCATAGGAATGATTCAAATTGATGGTCAATGGGGTAGTCAGGGCAAGTTAGCACTGTGGTTCTGTGTGGTCTCAGATGATAGAACATTAGGATGCTGGAACTCAGGACTAAAACCCTGGCCGTTCTGATGATCATGCCCTTCGTGGTAGCAACTCAGTAGATTCTGAGAACATATATTTTGGAGGAGGTACAGGAAGCAGGATGCAGCATTCCAGGGGTGGGGTCAGAAAGGATCAGTAATTTAGTGGGGGTGGCAGCGGTGGGCATTCAGTCACTTCATAAACTGGAAAACTGGGTTCAACGTAGCACTCTGTAGAGGGGTTGTCCAAGAGCAGAAGGAAGAAATGTTTATTAATATATTATGTTTATTTTAAGTAATAATTTTCCCAATTAAAGTCAAAACATCATCAATATATACAAAAACTCATTGAAAAGCACAAAGTGGAAAAACCCTTCATGATCCAATTAACTAGAAATAAACAGTTTTCACATTTGGTACGTCTTTCAAATCTTGTCTCTCTGTGTCATTTTAAGATGGCTAACATAAGTATAATTTTGAGATCTTTTTTTATAATGTGAGGTCCACATTACTAATTGCTAAGCTATTTTTACATACAATTTTATATATAGCTCTATTCTTTAGAATGTACATTTTGAAGTGGAATTTTTTCTGGATCAAAAAGAAGACTTGTCACCTAGGAAGGTTATATGAGTCTACACTCATAGAAGCAGTGTCTTCTTTGCCACCACAAGGCTTTCTTGAATCTGAACTCCACAGGGGACTCAAGGTCAGGATGCATGGGACTCAGGGGTCATGTTATTGTGAAATTCTTTGGACTGGAGAGTAGAGAGTTCTGAAGCTTCTGGTCTTGGCTCTCATCTCTGATACCTGATATGAGACCTTAGGTGAATAACTTCCTCCCTGGCCTTTGTTTCCTCATTCGTAAAATAATGTGGTTGGATTTGATAATCTCTTAATTCCCTTCAAACTTTTGCATTTTCTTATCCTGAATGGCAGTGGAAACACTGAGTGACTCACCCAGATCTGGAAACCAGATATTTACACAGAACACTTGGTGTGAACTTGGTTCACCTTTCAGAAGAAGACCCTTGGGGCATAGATCAAGAAGAAAGATCCTGAAAAATAGAACTCACCGTCGCCACCCCAGACCTGAGACACCAGCATTTTCAAAAATCAATGACCACCCGCCTGCTTTTGTTCCCCTCTAGCCAGGAGAGACAGTAAATTCTCACTTCATGGAATTGATGTCTAAGGTCTCTTATTTTTTCCTCTTATGTGGCTTCTCCCATATAAACGGGAGGTAGAGGGGAAGGACAAAAGTGAATAGTGGAGAGCAAATGTAGAATCATCAATATGAAGATATGAAAGTGGAATTTCATGAATGAGTCCAGGCAACCAGATAGAGAAGGTGGGTGACCCAGGGAGGTGGCCAGACTGAAATGGACCAAAAAAAAAAAAAAAAAAAAAAGAAAAAGAAAATCATGGAGGCAGCCTTGTGTCCTGGCTCTTTTGCTCTGAATCAAATGCTAGGATTGTCCCTCAGCTTTTTATGCTGCAAACAAGGCACATGGTACAATCTTGTAATTAATTCGTCCTGGTTGATTAGGCCAGAAGATGAATGATTAGCTCTTGTCTCTTGGTGCAGCTGAGTTGCTGTGAAAAAGTGCTTCTAAGCATTCAGAACAAAGCAGTTTGTACAGGAAAGCAGTGGGAACCTGGTGGGAAGGTGGCCATCTACATGGCTAATTTATTTCCAATTACACCCAGGAACTCCAGTTTACTTAAACAAATTCTGAGCCAGGAGTTAGGGCAGAAAGAGAGCAACCGGGAGCAGCTACAGAATATTAAGTGTTGTAGAGCTGGATAAAGCAGGATCGGGAGATCCAGTGACTGTTTAAATTATTATAAAATGTAAACTCATCCGATGACATCTAATCCGGCCATATTTCCCTCAATTATTTCACCCCAGCACGGTTTATTTTCCCATCAGTACTGGATCACAGGGCTGTCAGCTGGCGTTTTTGAAGGGTGATTTGTTGCTCTAATGATGATACTGAAATCTGTTTATGGTTGTTTATCTCAGGGTCATCTTTCTTCCAAGGCAGCTTTCTTCTCCTGGGATTCTATCTGGGCAGCTCTCTTTAATTCCCCAAATAGAACAACTGTCAGGATTTCATAAAGACTAAATATTCTGTCCATGTTAATTTTATGACTGATGACTGTATTATTATAGTTAGTGAGCCAACTATGTTAATAATCATTCCTTATACACTGGAGATGCTTTAACGTTCACCCTCGTATAGATTATTTCATAGGCTAATTATAGACAGCACAGTAATCACACATATCAATGGTACTGATGGTAAAAATGATAGTATATATATTGGGCAGTGTACAGTGTTCAGGATGTGGGTACTGTTATCATCTTCATTTTACAGGTGAGGACGTGAAGGCACAGAAAGGTTAAGCAACTTGCCCAAGGTCACACAGCTGGTAATTTGGGTTACATACTGGAGGTATGGGCACAAGGGCATCATGGTGTGGAGCAAGCAGAGCTTATTAGGGCAGAGGGAAGTGATTATGCAATGCAGGAGGAATTTAGCACTCAAATCAATAGTGGTTCAGAGAAGGCGCCATATTTTCTTTAAATTGTATCTTCTGCTTACAATCTTATGCAACATTTGCACTCTATAATATCCCTGAGTTGCTTTTATCCAAGACCTACACCAAATTGCTGAAGAAAGCTGATGCTGCAGGATGGGTCTTGTTTATCTGGAGGTCTCTGGTTCCCTGATATCCCACTCACTGGGTACCACTGAGAACACGGGTTGTCCAGTTTGAAAATTCCAGGTATCATGGGGAGATCTGTAGGCTGTGAGTCAGGAGAGAACGAGGGGCTGATTCTGGTGTTGATAGTGAGTACCTCTGAGACCATGAACAAGCCACACGCACATCAGAGCTGGGAGTGTCTCATGTGACATGAGGGCTTGGATCAGAGCAGTTTTCTCACACTAGACTCCTGAAACTCCTCAGGGCTCTAGATGGATGGGGGAAAGCAGGTAACAGTGCCATCACCTCTGTTACATACTGACATTTTGGGCTTCCTGGTAAGATTTATATAGGACAATTGAATCTCACTCATTTCGAATATATAAACAAAAATGTCTGGGTAAAACTAACAACTGAACAAGATGATTTCTAAGGCCAGTCTAGTCTATGAATCTAAAGAGAATGTCCAAGTTCTCTACGCTCCCTATGATTCTCTGTCTGCATCTTGGCCTGATTGAGGTTCATTTGGGAAATGTCCTCAGTGTGTAGATTGTGACTGAGTCATTTTGTTTTGTCATTTTTTTTAGGCAAGGTTTTTAGGCTTTTCTTGTCATGGCCAAACATGGGCAATATGCTTCTCTTTTGGAAGTGAGACTGGGATTGTCATTTTGATTCTTATGCCTGTGTCTTTTAAGGCCATCTTTTCGGTCCATCTGGCATTCATTCATTCACTTTTTTAATTTGAAATGTCTTCATCCAATAATAGTCTTATTGGACAGTTGAGAAAGCCATGTGCTCTCTTTGTTTAGGACAATCCTGGCTATGATCTGCCTCTTTCTCTCCTAAACATATCATAGTAAGGCTTAAGAAACCAAAGAGAAAGAAAAACTTGAAAACAGCTAGAGAAATATTGAAAGCCATCTTCAAAGGAATAACAATAAGACTTTCAGCCTATTTCTCAAGAGAAACAAAGACAGAACACAATGGTATAAAGTGTTTAGTTTTGAAAGAAAATAACTGTCAACTTAGAATTCTATACCCAGAGAAAATATTTAAAACAAAGACAAAATAAAGTCATATTTATATAAAAACAGAAACAATT
Organism: Rhinolophus hipposideros; assembly: GCF_964194185.1. Lineage (NCBI taxonomy): Eukaryota > Metazoa > Chordata > Mammalia > Chiroptera > Rhinolophidae > Rhinolophus > Rhinolophus hipposideros. The sequence continues at coordinate 11,211,839 of NC_138072.1, forward strand.
GATCATGAGCATACCTACACTAAAAAATACTATAGTGAGTTTTTCAGACAGAAGTAAAATGATCCCAGATTGGAAAAAGAAAAAGTAGAATAGAACACAAAAACAATAGAATGGATAAATGTATGGATTAGTTTGTACTGCTATTGTTTTCATAAAACAACAATAATAATTGTGGAGTTTAAAATATATACATAAAGAATACGTGACAACAAAGTTCAAAAAGAGAGGGAGATAAATAAAATGTAAAATATTTTTAATTCCATGTTTCATTTTGAGAAATAAAATTATAATTAATGTTAGAGTTTATAAAGTCAGGGATGGATATTCTAACTTTTATGGTAAACTACTAAAATGAAATAGTAAAAAAAATTAATGACTAACAAGCTAATAGGGGAGAAGCTGAAATATTTTTTAAAATCTTTATTGATAATTCTAAGAGAAGGCAAGGAAAGAGGATAAAGGAAAAATATAACAAGTGAGACAAATATAAAACAAATAGTAGGATGGTAGTTTAAATACAAATATATTGATAGATATATTAAATGTAAATAGACCCAATGCCATTATAAAAAGACTAAGATAGCTGACTGTATTAAAAACCAAAACAAACTATATGATGTCTACAAGAAACAGGCCTTCAATATAAAGATACAGACATTTTGAAAATAAAATAGGAAGAGATGTGACATGTAATCATAATCTAAAATAAGCAGGAATAGCTATTCTAATGGAACAAATAGACATAAAGCCCAGAAGTATTATTGGAGCAAAAGAGGGTAGTTGAAAATGATGAAATGTCAGTCCATCAGGAATGTAGAACAGATCTAAAGTTGTATATCATTTATAACATAGCCTGAAAATATATAAAACCAAAATTGGCCAAATTAAAGAGAAAAGTAAACAAATCCACAAATCTGGAATACTCAAAAGTTTTCAGGTACCTCTTGAGAATGTCAAAGATCCAGTATACTTTTCTCATACATAATAGCAAAAGGCTTTTAATGTGTAAAACATGTTCTTTTTTCTTTTGAATAATTTCTTGTGAGCAAGGAAGAAAAAGTAAGAAGGTATGCATATGTATTTTTAGTTTGATATGAATATGCACATTATTTTTCCAGGGAGAAAATGTATACCTATATATAGTGAATGAGCTTCTTTATTTCTTTTTCCTTTTTCCTACTGGACCTCAGGTGCAGAGAATTAACTGACTCATATTCCTAAGTCACTGCATATTGTCATCATCTGTACAAGGCCTCTTTCTTGTTTAAATTTATTTTGTTTTTCTCCCTCTTTTTCAATTTCTACTCCCACTCAGTCTCAAAATTCCACCTTTCTTGTCTGCTCTCCCCAAGAATCCTGGGAACTACAATTTTTTGAATCTCTCAACAGTAAGGTTCCACTTTGCATTTTGCCAGAGAAAAGCACTTATTAAAGGTTTGGAAGGCAGAATAGAAGCAGATGTCATTAATTTTCATCCATCTGTGGCACGCAGGGTTTAGACAGATGAGATTTTACAGCATTTTACTGCATCAGCTTGAACTTCAATCGTGATTTCCTGCAGCTTTTGACCTGGTGAACAGAAACCTCCTAATTCTCTGAGAGGTAGAAGCATCCATCCTTGACCTTTCTTCCTCTTTCAACTCCATCAATGTTTAAGTACCTAATTCCCCATAGTAAGTCCTTTCTTGCTTGAAATACATAGTGTGTTAGTGTTTTCCTGACCGAATCTTGACTGCTGCAATGTTTAGTATCAATAGTCGTTGCAGGAAATATGTGTATGTGGAAAGCTGGGATTTGTTATGTGACCTAGTTATAGTTGAAAGCAGTGATGACATAATTGCCAGTGACATGGATATTAATAATCCATGGCATGCAAGAGCAAGAGCATGATTTAAATTATCACCTGTTGTTGCCTACAACAGATTTTCTATTGACGACAAGACTTCGAGTGACCAAGTGGCAGTTGCAGTAAACTTTATTGTGAGAATCATGACTACAGAGGCTATTGGACGGGACGATGGCTTATGACTGCTATCGAGAGTTTAAATCATCTGATTAAAGCCCAGTCAGGGAACCAGAGAGCTTAGATGACTGAGCTAAAATAATTTCTTAGATACTGTGGTTGCAGGGCCAAAGTATAAACAAGTCAGATCCACGGTTTGATCGTGTGTCTTACAGAATTACACTGCAGGTTGAAGTCACAGGCTTGCTGTGTCATATGTGCAAATTATAACGTTGCTTTGCCAAGGGAGAGACCGTACAAAGTGAACTGGGCACATGTGGGAAAGGTTGGAGGAATCCGATTACCTTAAAGCCCCACGTCTCACTGGCACTCTCTTCCCAGCAGCTTCTCCTTCCTTACCTGGGGAGGCCAGCCCTCTCTTGCTGAAAAAGCCTTCAACAATCTTACCAGGAGCAGTTCTCTGAAAAGCAGATTCTAGTTTTTCTCAACACTTGTTCCTATGACTCGTTGAAGTCAGAGCCCCACGTACCCCGAGTCTCCCCACTCAGCCTGTGTGTATGGGTAGTGCTGAGGCCATTTTTTTTCCTCCTGTGGTGTTTGACTGGAGTGGAGTAGTTCTTGTCTAAAACTTTTCTGCCTTAGGACGCTGCTCCTTTCCTGGTTCTTTGGTCAGTGAGAGCAGGCTTTTGTTGGGAACATTTTTAGTCTGTACTCTTTGGTGTTTCTGACTGCCAACTTCTTGGGCGCTAAGTCTAATGTATACCAAACCACGGGAAAACCCAGGATGTGCCACTGTGCTGTTTCCTCAATCTTTAGTTGTACTTCAGGGGAGAAATAAGGAAAAGTGCTTCTATTCAATCATTCCAAAGTCTCTCTCTTTTTCCTCCAGAAACCATTTGTTTTAACTGGTAGAGGTCTCTCAGTCATCATCTAGTCTGAAGGGATATTGATTATGGCCCCATCTGGGTATCACTCCTGTCCTCTATGTAGATGGAATCCTGGTGATTGAATGTGGGGTGCTTCATGCATTGCCTGATGAATCAGAGAGTGGGAGATAAACCCATGAATATTCTGAGCCTGACATTTGCTGAAGTTTATGAGTCCAGTGAACTAGAACATGTCAAGAGATCCCCTCCAAAGTTAAAATAGAAAACTCTCTACACCTTGTACCCCTATCACTAAGAAAAAGGCTCAATATTTGGTGGACCTCTTTGGATTTTAGAGATAACCCATACCACATTTGAATGCACTCCATGTGACCCACTTACAGAGTAACTTGTAAGGCTGTCAATTTTAAGGGGCTGCAGCATAAGAGATGGCTCTGTAGCTAGTTCAGGCTTCAGTTCAAGTTTCTCTTCCAGTTGGGTTTTATGATTCAGTAGACCCAATGGTAGTTGAAGTCCAGTAGGGACTGATGTTATGTGGAGTCTCAGGCAAGCCACAATAAAAGAAGCCACAGTAAGAGAACTTAAGTACAGATCCCTAGGATTTTGGTGTAATACTATACACCCTTAAACAAATTCTATAGTACTTTGGAGAAACAGGTCTTGTCTCGCTGCTGGGTCATAAACAACATTTCAACATCTGATCGTGATACTACCAGTGGTCACGTAACTTGAGCTTCTCCACATGAACTTGGTGTTATCTGGTCTCCTAAATAAAAAGTTGGGCATATGCAACAGGACTGTATAATCAACTTGAAGTAGCTGAGAGGGTTCAAAAAGTAACTATAGCAACAAATAGATTGCATGAACAGATGACTCAGATTGCCATAATAGCTACTGCTGGTGCATTTTTATCTCTCTCTAGATCCATTTCTATGAACTCGTGGAAAATTATTCAAGATCAGCTGATTGAGAAAGCAAAGTTGAATTTGACTTGACTATAGGCTAGCACCACCTAAAAATGGATTATTGTAGCTTTCCAGTCCCACTCAGTGTTGGTCCTGAAAGATAAGTAACAGCAAGTAAGTAAGAAAAATCTCCCTAATAGATATAACATCAGGCGACGCATCGTGGCTTACTTTGGCTCGATAGAAGGGTGTCTACAGATATGAGTCTATTCCATTCATGAACAGACTCTTAGTCTTTTGGCAAGGGACTTGAGAGGATGGATCTCCAAAATGGGGATAGACTGAAAGGATATTTGTTCCCTTTGTAAAGCTCAATAAAGGGTACCTACTGTATAGAAAATTCAAGAGGACAAATGACCCTTTCTGTGGATGTCATTCAGCTTCTTTTTCTGGCCACTCCAGTTTTGTTCAATGGATGCATGAATCAAGTTGGTAGCAATAGAGATTATGTACGGGCTCAACATGGGCCTCCCCTCACTAAGGCTTGTGACACTACTGGTCCCCAACCACCTATTAGCAGAAGCTAACTCTAAACCTGATATGACATTATTCCTTAGACAGACACCTGGTGGTGGGTTGGTTATAGTGGCCCACTTACATCAAGAAGTACACACTGTTCCCCAATAAAGTCCTGTTCCCCTTCCCCAATAAAATCTTTTTTTAAAAAAAAGAAGAGTACAGCATGTTGTCTTTATTGGAAAAGACATGTATCCCAAATACGACTTTGCTTTTTCTGCCTGCAATGCTGTTGCCAGCTTCACCAGCTGTGGACTTGGAAAATGCCTTGTTCACCATATGGCATTCCATATAATATTGTGCCTGACCAAGGAACTAATTTTACAACGAAAAGTGTGGTAGTGCTTTCATGCCCACAGGATTTACTTGTCTTATTTTGTACTCCATCTCATAGAAGCATCTGGTTTTATGGAATGGTAGCATGACTTGGTAAAGACTAAATTTTGGTGCCAGCAAGAAGGGCGCAGCTTGTGTGGGCCGAGAACTGTCATAAAATACATTATATTCTTTGAACTGGTGACCACTCCATGATGAGTGTTCTCCCACAGCTAGAATACACTTGTCTAGGAGCTAAGAGGGGAAGAAGGAAGGATGGCTATTTGCATCATTATTCCTACTAACCATTATTCATCATGGAGTACTTGCAAAAATTTGTTTCACATGCCTGCATCTTTGGGCTCTGGTAGTTTAGCGATCTTGGTCCCCAAGTGGGAACAACTTTCTTTAGCGGACATTGCAATGAGAAGGATGTTCTCCATTTTGTTTTACTTATGTCACTGAACCAAGAGACAAAGAAGGGGCTTCCGATATTGTCTAAAGTAAGTGACCAATCCTTGAATAAGGTTGCTGCTTGAAAACAGAGCTAGAAAGCATATATACCGTGTTTCTCAGAAAATAAGACCTAACCAGAAAATAAGCCCTCACATGATTTTTCAGGATGACATCTCCTGAACATAAGCCCTAATGCGTCTTTTGGAGCCAACCTTAACATAAGGTCTTCTTTTCGGGGAAACACAGTATGTGGAATCCAGGGAATTAGGGGTGCCTGCTAGTACTTTCATATTAGTGAAAAATGTAAAGGAAGACTCCAGCAGACCATCACAGGCAGGGCCACTAATGGGTAAGACCTTTCAGGAATGAAGTTTTGGGTCACTGTCCTAGATCAAGAACCATGGGCAGCTGAACTGGTAGCTGCAGGGCCAAGGAAACAGAAGCAGGTAGTGGAATAAGAACTAAAGCACCGACTTTGACCTCGAGATCAGCCGTAGAAATGAGGACTGGAGAGAGGTGCAATGTCTAACTAGCGTTTTGTACACCTGAAACGAATAAAAAAAACAAGGCATCTTCTAACGAAGTCAATGAACACATACAACTGACAGCTTTTGAGTATGTCTAGCTCTCCTCCCAATGGACTCTATTTTATCTCTCTGATTTAGGCTGAGACACAAAACAATAGCTTGTTGTCATTTTCTGCTTTATGCCATTTGACCTAAGACTTAGATAAGATGCAGAGTGAAGCCATTGAATCTGAGGTAAGATTTTGCCTTTGAGGTCACTGTAGCAATTAGCACTTGTAGTATTATGTTTAAAATTACCTAATAGAATGTCACTGAAAATACAACCCCTGCAAAATGAGAGTATTCTCTTATATTTTAATTAAATGCCATGTGATGGAAAAGAAAAGCAAAGCAAAAAAGAAATGATGGTTGGAGCAGCTATTCCTATTTTCTCTTCTCAGGTCTAGGTGTTATGCTTTATTTGACTTAGTAAGCAATACAGAATGTCTATTTCCCCCTCTCCCTTCCCCCTGCTCTTTTATATAAAGATATGCTGTTGGTGATTAAGCAGATTATCTTTAGATTGATTACCTGAGGTAGAAGGCGGATTGTGATTGAACTGGATGACAGCTCCAAGGAGGACGTCACACTTCAGGAGGAGGAATGCCCCTTTATTTGTACAAAGGATAATTGTATCCTGTTCGGCAGAAAGCATGTTGCTGATCCTATTATCTGGCAGAATGCTTGTTGGTATTCAGCCCCATTCCTATTCTCTTTCAGGTGCACTCCTGCATACTTAAGCTGGAAGTTGACATGTTCCATATTCCCTTCTTAGAAGATTCCAGTTTATATTTCACTCATGAGAGATGCCCTCACTGGAATAAGAGAGCCATTATTCTTGCTCTGTAGTGGCAGGCAGATGTGTGGCCTTTGGCAGATGTGAGATCTTGCAGCTTCTCCCATAAATCCCCTCTCTCAGTGCTACTGCAGCTGTAACCATCAGTGGCATTTCCTTCAGTCCTTGTGGGTGACAGTCCCAACTTCCTGTGTTTTACGAAGTCTGGTGGTGAACTTGGGAACTAGCAGTGGTCTTCCCTGCCCTTCACTCCTCTAGCCTTTCCAGCAGCGTCGAAAGCACCTCAGTCTCTGCATTCAACCCTTCCTGGTTGGCAGTTCCTATTTTTCTTGACTGAATCCTAACTGATGTACCCTTGGTAGGAAACCACTCTCGTGTCCTTAAATTTATGTTCTTGTAACAACTATCTATTGTGGTTTTATGTGTGCATTGTGCGTTGGAGGTTGTCTTTTTCTTTTTTACCTTAATGGCATTGCGTTATAAATCTCATTTTGCTTCTTGCTTTACATATATTTTTTGAGATTTATCCTTGCTTTTCAGTTTATTCCTGCATAGCATGCCATAGCATGATTTCTTGCACATGATATATTTATTCTCTTAGCCATCAAAAATTAGTTTGTCTCCAACTACCTGCAACTCTAAATGGTGTCACAGTTATTGTATACGCACACCAATGGACCTGCGTGAGACTTTCCCTGGGATTTGTACTGAGGAGTGAATTCAGTGGGTCAGAAAAATAAACATTTAGTTTTGCTAAACAGTGGGCGAACTCTTTCTAGAATGGCCATTCCAGTTTATTCTCTCATCTGCTCTTTTTGTTTTCTGATGACTGTACAAGTTACCACTTTGCATCTCGTTGTTTTAATTTGATTTCTCTAATTATTGGTAAGTTTGAGCATTTCTTCCAATGTTTGTTAGACACTTGTGTTGCTGCTTTTGTGAATTGACGATGTACATTTGTCCATGTCCTATATGTCTCCATATGGGAACTGATTTCTCCAGGACCTTCTTGTGAATAATCTGTTTTCCTTCATTGGTTTTTGTTGTTAACTTTATCATGTGTCAAGTACGCACCCATTCATATACAGCACCCACTCATACCCACATACACACACACACACTGGTTTCCTGAGTTCTCTATTCTGTCCCATTGATCTGTCTGTTCCTCATGCAAATGTGTCTGTTTTGGTTCATAAGAATTTATACTATGTCTCAATATGTCAATGTTGCTTTAATTGACATTTATAGTTTTTACCCATAAAAGAAAACATATTTCCAAATTGTGTTTACTATTTACGCTTCTATGAGAATTATCTATTTATACTTTCTACACATTTTTATTTTCACAGCTTGCACTTTTTCTTATTGTTTGGAAGTAGATTTTGTATTTTATAGAAAGTGACCTTTTTCTATAGTATTAATGCAAAAATTATTTGCTCTTAACATCAAGCTGATGGTTTGTTCACTGTTACGAAAGCTGAAAATAATGTAGTTTAATGGTGAGTGATTGTGTGCGTGTGTGTGTTTGTATGAATGACTATGTGAATATGTCTATGGATGTGTGTTGTGTGTACGTATATAAATATGTGCTGAGAAATGACAACAGCAACAGAATCACCAAGGGTTAGAGCTGGAGGGACTGCTGGTCTAGTCATTTTTCAAACAAAGGCTCACAAAAATTCAGTACTTTGCCCAAGTTCCCACAGCTTGTCATTAGCAGAATCCACCCTGGATCCCAGGGTCCTACCTCCCATCCAAGGCCCATTTTGGCACACCTTCTGCCCTTTCCTTCAGGGGAGGTGTATGACAAGTCACTGGAGGGTAGGAGGAGGTTGAGGGAGCATGAGTTGGGGGAGGAGGGTGGTGTTTGGAGACTGCTGGAGAGGCTGTAGGGCTCTAAATAGAAACACTGGCTCCTTCAGAATTCAGCTGCAGTACTTCATTCTGGGCTTCACATTTTTTCTTTATATGTCCCCTTCATGGCAGCTGGGGCCCCCACAGCTCTGACTGCTAATAATGCAGCCCAGAGTTATGCAGGAACTCATAGCAGACCCAGAGACAGTCTCCAGGGGAGAGCTGACAAGCATGAGGGCACCTCTGACTCCTCCCTGTGGAGGCACCACTGGGCATTGCAGTGGGCACTGTCCAGGTCCTCGGGAAGAAGGCCTATCCCTTCCAGGGGTATACATTCCACAGAAAGTCCCAGAAAACAGGGAAGTCCTGAAGGAAAGGTGGTTTCATGGCAATGGGTGTTGTGTGAGAGGCAGGCACGAAGTGTGAATTAAGGAGAGAAGGTGGGAGGAGAGCCATGTCTTCTCAAGAGGCTTGTGGATTAGCACCTGGGAGAGTGGCAGGGAGCAGTGTTGGGGTGAGGCCTGAGGGACCCTCTCTGGGGTGTCTGAGAGAGTGGGAGTAGATGGTGATGATGTCAGCAGTGATATCACCACCAGCATCTCCACCATTCAGGTATTCCGGGTCCTGAGAGAAATGTTTTCCGTACGTGATCTCATGTAAAGCTTACCTGGTCTGGACAGTTTAAGTGAATTACCCAAAGTCACCAAACAGGAACGGGACTGGAACTCAAACCCACCTCTGACCGACTCTACAACCCATGCTCTAACCACTACCACAGAAAATTAATATTTTTCTTTTCTCATGGGATCTTTACTCTTGAGCAGCAAGGTCTTGTTTACTATCTGTGAAGCTCAGACCAAGCTCATCCTTCTCGAGACACCACCTGTTAGCTCACGCTGTGGTGCTGTCTCCCTCCCCGGACTCCTGTACCAACTATTGTTTTACTTATTTGGTGCACACAGTTTTTTGTTTGTTTGTTTATTTGTTTGCAAAAAGAGCTTTTTCTTTATACATGACTAAGTAGTTAATAATCTCTTCTTTCAGACTATAAGCTTCTAGAAGGTTTACTCATCTTTGTACCACTGCCTCCCTCCCCCTCACACTAAACATACCACAGTACCTGATGCCAGAGATGCTCCATAATAGTAGTTTATTTCGTTTTTTTGAAATGATAATAGAAACGCAGTGGCAGGGAGAGAAGGGAGCAAGACACTTAAAGTCCCAAGACTCCAACCTGACTTTCAATTGAGTCACTTACTATTTTTGAAAACTCATGCCTCCATTTCCTTATATATCAATCAGGCATAATAATAAGACCTACCCCACATGGTTGCTGTTGAAAATGAATGAGGAGATGGTTGTGAGCATTCTTTTAAAATTAAAGAATGATACACAAATATTGTAATGATGATATATTTCTATTGCTTAAGCTAAAATGATACACATCCAAAATCAAATGTCCTCCTCAATCTGGTTTCACTCCTCTCTCCTCACCCCACCCTCCGATCATGCCCTTCAGGTATCTTCTGGGTAACTCTCTTCCAGTATTCTACACCCTACGTATCATGAGTCATGTAAGTGAAACTCAGGAATCATGTTTTTGCATCTCCGCTACCTAACAGGGCACCTATCATTTGGTAGGTGCTCAGTAAGTGAATAAACTGAAGGAATAAATATTTGTATCTGTGAAAAAATTTGGACTCTGCACATGGGACAATGAGGCTAGGATGGCAGGGAGGGGGATTTCTAAACATAGTATGAAAGACAAGGGCTTTTTCTAGCCTCGGCGCTCATTCACGAGCTTCAAGACCAGGAATTGGACCAAATAAGTCACCTCTCAAGTTCTATTCCTTTTCTAGAATTTTATGATTTAATGAAGTGTGTTGAGTAGCACGACAACATAAAATGTAAGAAGTTCCACCCAAACTATAAAATACCCCCTTTTTGATTTTACCCAAAGCTGGAACTGTTTCTCCCTTGTTATTCATGTTTTATGTATTTTTGAAAGATAAAACGGGGACAAAAACAAGTAGCAGCATCTGTTGCCCACATTTCCCTCCCTTTGACGTCCTCAGGATATTTTTTTCTTAGTTTTTTCTAAGCTCACATACATCTGAGAATTAAAGGATAAATGCTTCATTTACTGCTACACAGCTTTCTGGGCTGACTGTGAATGAAGAGAGATGGGAGGAAGGAGAGCACAGGCAGCCCGCATGCTCCAGGTGGGGGAGCATAGGGAACCCTGAGCTGCCTCTGAGCTGGAGACTTAAGTCACAGCAACTGCCAGTCCCTGACTTGCTGTTTGTTTTTTTGGTGCTGATGGGAGACTCATTCTTGAAACAGTCTGAGGAGCAGACAGAACAACAAAGTGCTGACTGCATGGCAGGGATGTGCCCAAAAGAAACTAGGAAAGGGAGTGCGGAACCCCGTAGAAAGCCCAACAGATTTGTAGTAGAAACTCTTTTTGATGACATGTCCGTCCCACTGCCATGCTCTGGGCAGGTGTTGCAGGGATGCTGTTTGAGGCCCTTGGTCATGTCCAGACCATTACGTGTGGTTTCCTGTGATAGAGATGGTGAATCATTTCTTCTACCCCTGCCAGGAAGGGGTTATCATTGCGGGCCTACCAGAGTGAGTGGGCGAGCTGACAGGATCCTGCTCAAGGAGTCTGACGGCTGGGGCAGTGTGGTGAGCCTGGCTTCTGAGTGTGTGTGTGTCATTCTATTGTGCCATCTTTCCAATCAGATGCATCCTTTCCACTCTTAAAACCCTTGCTTTTGCTGCTCCATCCTGGAATGCGCTTCACAATATTTCTATGAAAATCTTACTCATTTGTCAGTATGATGCTCAAATACCACTCCTTCTGCAAGCTTTGCTGGAGATCCCAGGCTGGAGCCTTCTCTTCTGAAGCTGCCCAGCACCCACCATGTCGACTGTCCACTTGGCCGCACACATCTACGACCAGGTACCACTGGCATTGGTTTGTTAGCTTTTCCTTTCCTTTGGCTCTTAGCTCTGGAGGGCTGGGACTATATCTTACGCTTCACACAGTTTTTTGACTGAGTCTGGTCCTCTGTCTGCACCACTGGCTCAGTTGTGTTCTTTGTTATCTCTCAGTGGACAACTATAGTGATAGCCTCCTAGCTGGCCACCCCTGCCTTCTGCCACTTTGCTCCATCAATCCACGCTCCACACTGCCTCCAGATCATCTTTCTAAAATGCAGATCTGTTAAACACTTCAATAGATTCCACTACATTTTGATACAATCGCTACATGCAAAGCTCCCCACGGTTTGGCTTCTTCCAGCCTGTTTCTCCCAGCTCTACCCCACATGGACCCTATCGTCTAACCTTGGTGAACCACTTGCTTTTTCTGGAACATCCCATAATTGTCCCTATCTCTTTGATGCCATTCCCACTGCCTGGAATGTCTTTCCCAGACTTGATTACCAAGAGAACTCCTAGGCCATATTTGAAAATCCAGTTTAAATATTACTTCCTTGGGGAAGTCTTCCTCCTCTTGTTAATGATTAACTTTGTAGAGTCCCCTTTTTAAACATACATTGTATAATGAAGATTACATGAGATGGTACACATAAAGAACTTAACGGAGTACCTCGTACTAAGGTTGTCTGCAAAATGTTGCTATTATTATTTGCTATTATTATTCCTAGGAGCTATACCAGCAGGCCAAGCCCTAGGAAGGGAAATAAGTCACCATTAGAATGAAGAACACATAATTTTGAGTGGAAGAGTCTACAGAAAGACCCTCAGCTTTATTAACACACATATACCAATATCTCACAATAGAGAAAGTAACACCTTTCCGGAATAAAACGTGGTCATTTTTTCCCTTTGCGATTTTATTTCCAACTTGAAAGAAGAGGCAATGTATTACACTTAAGGGAGTTACATTCTTACCCAGACACTCATTTTGGGAGTCCTGTCATTGTTCAACCAGTTTGGTTTACCTGAAATTCCTCCATCTTTTTGGTGTCACCCCATCCTTCAAGGTTTTGTTCCCTCTCCACCTCTTTTAGGAACTGTCCCCCAGTTATTCCAGTCCTGTGGACTGATTTTCTGACTCTTGATGTTTTTTTTAAACATGGGGAGTAAGGCAGTGGGGAGAGAAAGGGAGGGAAGTCATTTTAAAAAGAGAACCATTATGATGTTTGTCAGGTGGACAGCTTCTTCTGGAGCAAACGAACTCATCCACAGTCTTTGGTGAGGGAAGCAGATCTGGACTTTTCCTTAGTCAGGATATTCCATGCCAAGTGACCCTCTGGTTCTGCTTAATTGAAACATGAGTGGGCATTGATCCAGGTGGTCAGAGTCCTTTGAGGTAACGTGGTTGGAGGAACTCTTCCCAAATGTGGGTCCTGGCAATTACAGTGACCATTCAGATTTTCCCTCTTGAGTATTTATTGGGATAGGCAGGGCCAGTCAGTTAAGTCACATGATGAGAGGCAGGGACTGAGAGAGTAGCTGAGTCACACTGATAGTACCTCACTAAGTAACAGACCCAACAAACTCCAGTGCTGAGGAACATGTCATAATCCTGTCCTCAGATCTCCTGAGATGATGACTGATCTTGTGGTCTACTTTTGGCGAAGCCTGTTTCCTCTTTTCCAGCGAGATTCCTGCCTCCCTCTTATCACCAGCCTTATAATAACCCTTCTCCACCATTTTCAAAGGTATGGCAGCCATAAAATGATTCAGATGTCAAATTTCTATAGAGCAGGGATGTCTCTCCTGTTCACCTTGGCAGAGATGAATATGTTTCAGTAAGGGCTGGTTGATTGGGCTAGCTCGACTGAGTTTAACAAGATAGGAAACTCTTGATATCTGGAGCTGTTTCTTTTTCCAGTATCTCTGATAGACAATCTAGTCTAGATATGGGTATATAGTAGGTGCTATACATACACATGATAGTTGTGGCCTAAAGGACTGGCTCTAAATTTTTAGATTCACTTCTTAGCAGGAGCTGCTACAGATTGGCTGAAATAACACACGGAATTTTATGAGCCATTCTGCTCTTAATTTATGTCTCTAAGATAAAGCTGATAATGCTACTTCCTTGCTAACCTTGACAGATGATGTTAAAATCAAGCTTTTAAAGGCTCCTCTCTCCCTCCTCTCACCCTCACAGGTAGCATTGGTTTAACATTGTGCAAAGAAGCTTTGTGTCAATTCATTTATTTGCACTTCATACAAACCCTGAGAACTAGTTATTATAATTATTCCCATTTTAGAAATGAGGAAACAGAAGCTCAAAGTAGTTAAGGGACATTGGCTAAGGTCTCAGATCCACTGTAAGTGGCAAAGATGAGACTTGAATTCAGTCTTAATCTCTGGGTCTCTCAACTAACACAAATCCCGGTTTCACACCAGTCACTAGTGTTCTCTTAGTTTTCAGGAGATCTGAAAAATTGAAAGAAATGAAAATGTGATTCTTGTCAGTGGGGAGGAAAGATGAAACTCTGGGCTCCCATTCTTCCATTGGATCAAACACCTCCAGGACAAAGGAAATACCCGTAGAATAGTTCAGTACCTTATTATGTTGTACCTTAACTGATGTTCATAAGTTATAGGCATACCTCGTTTTACTGTGCTCCTCTTTATTGTACTTCACAAATATTGCATTATTTACGAATTAAAGGTTTGTGGCAATCCTATGTTGAGGAAGTCTGTTGGTGCCATTTTTCCAACAGCATTTTCTCACTTCGTGTCTCTGTGTCACATTTTGGTAATTCTTGCAATATTTCAAAAATTTTTATTGTTAAGTTTGTTATGGTGATCTGTGATTAGTGATCTTTGATGTTATTGTTGTAATTGTTTTGAGGTGCCACAAACCATATGACAGTGAACTTAATCGACAAATGTTATGTACATTATGACTGTTCCATTGACCAGCCATTCTGCTGTCTCTCTCCCTCTCTTTGAGCCTCCCTATTCCCTGAGAGCTGATAATATTAAAATTAGACCAATTTTTAATCCTACAATGACCTCTAAGTGTTCACATGAAAGAAAGAGTCACACATCTCTCACTTTAAATCAAAAGCAAGAAATGATTAAGCTTAGTGAAGAAGGCATATGGAAAGCTGAGACAGCTCAAAAGTTAGGCCTCTTGCTCCAAACAGCCAAGTTGTGAATGCAAAGGAAAAGTTCTTAAAAGAAATTAAACATTACTCCAGTGAACACACTAATAAGAAAGTGAAACAGCCTTATTGCTGATAGGGAGAAAGTTTTAGTGGTCTGGAGAGAAGATCAAACCAGACACAACATTCCCTTAAACCAAAGCCTATTCCAGAGCAAGGCTCCAACTCTCTTCAATTCTATGAAGGTTGTGAGAGGTGAGGAAGCCAAAGAAGAAAAGTTTAAAGGTAGCAGAGATTGGTTCATGAGGTTTAAGGAAAGAAGCTATCTGCATAAAATAAAAGTGCACAGTGAAGCAGCAGTTGCTGCTGTAAAAGCTGTAGCAAGTTATCCAGAAGATATAGCTAAGATAATTAATGAATGTGACTACACTACACAACAGATTTTCAATGCAGAAAAGACAACCTTATATTGAAAGAAGATGCCATCTACAACTTTCATAGTCCTCCTTTTAGAGAGGAGATATCAATGCCTGGCTTCCAAGTTTCAAAGGACAGGCTGACTCTCTTGTTGGGGGCTAAGGCAGCTGAGGACTTTAAGTTGAAGCCAATGCTCATTTACTAGTCTGAAAATTCTAGAGCCCTTAAGAATTGTGCTAAATCTACTCTGCCTGTGCTCTATAAATGGACCAACAAAATCTGGATGACCACAAATCTATTTACAGTATACTGAATACTTTAAGCTCACTATTGAGACCTATTACTCAGAAAAAAAGGTTCCTTTCTAAATATTACTGCTCACGGACAATGCATCTAGTCACCCAAGACCTCTGATGGAGATATACAATGAGATTGATGTTTTCATGCCTGCTAACACAACATCGATCTGCAGCCCATGGTCCAACGAGTAATTTCAACTTTCAAGTCTTATTATTTAAGAAATGCATTTTGTAAGGTTATAGCTGCGATAGATGGTGCTTTCTCTGATGGACCTGGGCAAAATCAATTAAAAACATTCTGGAAAGTATTCACCATTCTAGATGCCATTAAGAACATTCATGATTCATGGGAATAGGTAAAAATATCGACATTAACAGAAGTTTGGAAGAAGGTGATTCCAATCCTCATAGATGACATTGAGGGTTCAAGACTTCAGTGGAGGAAGTAACTGCAGATGTGGTGGAAATAGCAAGAGATCTAGAATTAGAAGTTAGAGCCTGAAGATGTGACCGAATTACTGTAGCCTCATGATAAAACTTTAACAGGAGTTGCTTCTTATGCATGAGCAAAGAAAGTGGTTTCTTGAGGTGGAATCTACTCCTAGTGAATATTTTTGAGATGACAACAAAAGATTTAGATTATTACATAAACTTAGTTGAAAAAGTAGGGTTTGAGAGGATTGACTCCAATTTGAAACAAGTTCTAGTGGGGGCAAAATGCTATCAAACAGCATCACATGCTACAGAGAAATTGTTTATGAAAGAAAGAGTTAATCAATGCAGCAAACTTCATTGTTGTCTTATTTTAAGAAATTGCAACAGCCACCAAGGCTTCAGAAAATGATTCTAATGATAGCAGCCATCAACATTGAGATAAGACTCTCCACCAGCAAAAAGATTACACCTGAAGGCTTAGATGATGAGTAGAAATTTTTAGCAATAAAGTCTTTTTCAATTAATGTATGTACAGTACATTGGTTATTTTTAAACATAATGCTATTGCACACTTAATAGACGACCCTATGGCATAGACATAACATTTATATGCACTGGGAAACCAAAACATTTGTGCAACTCACTTTATTGGGGCTGTCTGGAACTGAACTGGCAAAATCTCCGAGGTATGCCTATACTTGAAGGCCAGAGGTGGAGGCTATGATAAAATGAAAAGTATCATAACTCAAGTCTCTTTACCTTACAATCAATTAAGAGTAAGACTCGGAAGAGTAAGAAACAGAGTAGGTCAGAACCTCATTTGAAACTTCTCAGAGGCTTCAGTAAATAGCAAATGGAAAAAACAAACAACTGACTAAACCAACCCTCAAACAATTCAACTATTAGTGAGACTTTAAAAGAGCTCTGGGGGCATTGCTCTCTTGGAACATTACAACACATTTTCCAGGATTACAAGGTAATTCAAAACAGATCATAGAGGAGGAATAGCAAGACCCACTTCAATTTGGGAGCAACCAAGACCATCACGGGCCCTTGAAACCAGGCACTTTGTCGAAGGGATTGGGAAACCATAAATGGCTGCACCTATGTCCATCTTGCCTGTGTTACTGGAAAGCCAACAGATAGTGGGATGGTGTGGGGACACCCCAAGAGAGGCCGCAGGGCTTGTGGGATAGAAATGAACTGGACTGTCTGCCTCAGGCTCGATTTTACTTTTAATGCAGCAGCAGCTCATTCACAGACACAAGAGATTGTTGACTGTGTTCCTTTTGTCCAAAGTCGCATGAACTTTGACTCAATCAGCAGTGGTTGAGAGGCATGAGCAAGGCTCCATGAAGACCTCTGACTTAGCTAAAATTAGTACAGTGTAATCATGACTTCATTTTACCCAATATAATCCATCCTGTGAAAAGAGGGGATGATGTTTTTCAAACGGTTTTTAGCAGCATCATCAAAAAGAACTTGTAATCAAGTCTCAATCATCCCTCTTGAGGGAAAGGAGTGGAGTGTGGATGATACAGATGACACACAGCCCCAGAATCTCTTACATTTGGTTTTGATTAATGTTTGCATTTCAGTGGAATGCAGGTGTTCCTAATGATTTGGGAATTCAAATCATTTCAAACTAAACACTGAAGACACAAACAAGACTAGAACTATGTCTACAGACCTGGAAACACCCAACAGTTCCCTCTGGAGAGAGTGGGATGGAATCCTTCCCAGCAATGGCAGAGGGAGTGCTTTACTTGTTATGACCCCACAAAACACCACTCCAGAAATGGGTGTCTTGCACCTCTTCTGTTGAAACGGATAGCTAGGTGTCCTGCTTTAAAGGAACCTGTCTGTAACACATTCCAGGGGAATAAAGTATTAAGATGTCGGGGATGGTCTTTATAGTGATGTTTAGGAAACCAAAGAACTTTTGAGTCTAATAACTTAGTTTTTGAATGGCATCTCAGGCACTTTCTAGCTACATGATCTTGGGGATGTTACTGAAGGTCATTGAGCCACTTTACACACGGGTAAAAAGGGTATAATAATGCTTATCTTGGTTATTGTGCATAATAAATGTAATTTTGTGGTAGGTATTCTATAGATTGTATTATGCTATTGTTAAGAAGTACTTGATTCAGGTGAGTGATGTTGATAGTGGGGAAGGCTATGTATATGTGGGGGCAAGGAATATATGGGAAATCTCTGTACCTTCCTTCCGATTTTGCTGTGAACCTCAAACTACTTAAACAATAGTCTTTAAAAGAAAAGAAGTACTTGAACCCAGCTTGATTTATTGTGTTAACAGGACATTGGGAGTAAGATGGGATACAAATTAGCCATTTTGATGGTGGCACTAAAATTTTTGATTAAGATGCAAAATCTTTGTGGTTTTTTTTTTTTTTTTAAACCAAGTAATATGTATAACAAATACTTGTGATTCTGACTCCAAATCTAACTCCCAATCTATTTGTGGTCAACTTTCACTTTCTACTTAATTCATTTTTTGTAGTGTTTGAATTTCTTACATTTATATGTTACTATAACATTCAGAAAAACAAAAAGTATTTTTAAACCCTGATACTGGGTTGGCTCTTTAGGGACGTGGCACTTGTTATTCCCTGAACTATGATTATAAAGGAACTTACTTATATTGAATGCAATATTTCAAATTAGAAGAATATTTAGAGAACAATACTCAATTGAGAATTTCCTGGACTGTCTAGATGTAAGAGTTAGAATCATATTTTGGCTTGCATATCCTTCCACCAATGTCTAATACTTTACTCAATCAAATCAAGACACTTATAAAAAAAAAAGGTTGTCCATCAAATGTAACAGTAAATATTATATCAAGCAAAGCAAATATATTTAGTAATTGAAAGTAATTGAGTATGACCATTGAAAATTTGAGGTGGAAATGAGAGAAAACAAGTGAGTTTTTCAGAATGAACAGATATTGTGTAGAGGAGTTTGTGAGTTGAGCTTTTGAAAACATAGGACTTTTTGATTACATTTAATTTTCAAGAACACCCAGCCCTCCCTCATAAAAATCCCTGACCCCTTTTAAAACAATTGCATTAAAAAGTATCTGACCCTTTTCCTACAGCAGCATATGGAGGCCGTGCTCATGCTTAGAGGATATAACCCAGACAGAGAGTTGACACCTCCTAGAATCTGTCTAGTTGTAAGACTGGTGGAGAGAAATACACATTTCTTCCCTCTGCGTCTCTAAACTAGTTTGGCAGGAGTGAAAAGAAAAAAATGATTCTTGAAAACACTTTCTAAAAAAATGTATCTCTGTTTTAGAATTGCCTGAGGATCTCATCAAAAGTGCAGATTCCGGGGTCCGACCTCATACCTTCCACCAGAATGCTTGTGTTGATGTTTCCTTAAAATAACTATAAATATTGATGCCTACATTTATCAGTTCTAAATCTGAGATTTACAGTGTTAGGTACCAACAGGAATAATGATAATTCATTGATTTATATATTGTGTGAATATCTCTAAGCAAGGGAGGGAATCCGCCTGTAAGTGGAAGAGATTTTGCTCAGGAATTCCAAGGGATTCTAGTCTGCAAGCTAAGTATCTGTAGATTCTGAACAAAGAGTCCATAACTATCCATATTGCTATATCTCCAAAAGTCTTCCTATAGCATCTCAGGGGAGGGCTCTGACACCCAAAGACACATTATATGCTGGGTAAAGTTTTGGTTTTTGTCAGTTGCTTATTTCTCTCCCCAGTCACCTCTCCCCAGTGTCAAATGGCTTATCTCACTCTGGAGTGGCAGCCCCAACAGCAGGTTGCAGGTCACCCCAGCTTATCACCACTTTACATGGCTTCTCCAAGCAAATGGTGAGCCCTACTTGACTCGGGGCGAGAGTTGTATTGATGATTAACTTCAGACAAACATCTGGTTTTCATTAACCATGGTAGCAGACCAGAGTGGGGTGCTGTACGGGCTGGTGTGGTCACTTCACAGCCATTAGGACTAGCTATAAAGAAAATTTAACATATCCTGTAATTACAGTCTGCCCAGCACACAGGGGCTGAGGAATCTGATTTCAGGCTGGGAGAAAATGTTTATGGTATCTGTTCCACACATTTATTTACTCAGAGGTCGGGAGGCCTGCTGAAATATGGCCACCCCAGCTCTGTGCTCCTGCAGGGCCAGAGCGCCTTCTGTTTAGGTCAGGAAGCTCCGGCGTGGTTCCAGGCAGATGGTCCCTTAATGCTTTTACAGGCTTTGGAATTTGGGCTGATGGAAATGGACGGGTGGATGTTGCTTGGAGTAAACAATCTTCACCCTCCACAGCACTAGGTGCCCTCCTCCCACTCCCTTCCACCCCTTTGGAGGGACCCCCAGTGGCTTTCCCCACTGCCCCCTCTTGCTTTCTGGCTCTGGGAGATTATGTCAGTGAATTAACACCTACTGCTCATCAAATGCTTGCCAGGCATGTGCTGGGCATTTTGATGGCATTTTCTCTTTGACTTCTCACAATTTCCTGTGAGGTAGTGATTATTTTACCCATTTAAAAAGTGAGGCTTACAGTTGTTCATGTGAAGCAAACAATACCGTCTTTCTGATATAATGGAAGCAAGAAACCTCCCACTGCCACTCTGGAGTGAAGGATGGCAATGTGGCTTAGCTTACCTTTACAGGTCGGTCTTTGTAGAATATTTGATGGAGTGACCTCTGAACCATGGGTTGGAAAACTGGATTGACAATTCCAGAACTATCCTGGGATAGGAAATATAAACAGCAAGTAAACTGGACACTCCTCTTTCAAGGGCATTAAACTCTAAAATTGAGATGTCTGTGGAGAAATCGGAGTAAACCACAAGCTAAGAGATTATAAAATACAGAAGGGTGACCACAGGAATCAGGCCAAGTTTACTGTGGGTTGATCATTCAAGGAGAGCAGTGAAGGAGGAAGGCTGGGCAGGCCTGGCCTCAAAGAAAACTATGAGGCAGAGAATGGGGGAGTCTTCGGCTTCCATTTGCCTGTCTTTAAATCCTGAAGTCCCTGAACTGTCTCCTTCCCCCTGAAAAATGTTACCTTCAGGAAAAGATTAGATGAGTTCCTTCAAACAACAGTTTAAGTGGCTCATGTCAAGGACTGCAGTTCTGAAGAGGAAATTTCATGCATTAGCAGGTTGCTTAGGGAAGTTCGGGTGGAGACGGTATCCTAACACATGGGCAGGTTAACCGCTGAGGAGGGGCCGCCCAAGAGGAAGTATGACCTGGAAGCTGACCAGTCGGTGAGTGGGCAGGTACTGGGGACAGACTGCTCTGTGGCTTCTGAGGCATGAAGCTTACAATTGAGAAGATAACTTTCACCCAAACAATGTTTCTAAATACCAGCTTTGGTCTACTTTTCCATGGCCAGGGACATGAAGCTGATTATCAGGTGGAGACTGGGACTCAGTTATTAGCATGTGAGGAAGGGCGTGGGCGGAATTCCTTTTCTCACATCTGGGAACAGGGATAGAGAGAGACAAGTTACAGGAAGACAGGCTTGATGCCAAGCTGGGGTTTCATAAGTCCCTCCTGGTGAAAGACCAGGCTTGGGGAGGAGGTGAAGGAAGAGGAGATTGAATGGCCTAGGCAGGTCCACCACATCTGCCACATCCAAAATGCCTCCCTGCAGGCCTTCGCCGGCTCTACCTCTGTCCATTCAAAGGGGGTAAAGCTGAGGAGTGGGAGGGTTGGCATGAATATATTGTGGACATACCCAATGATGGATGTGCATGGGAGAGCAGGTGTTATAGCGAATTTAGTTTTGGGAGTATAGTTCTCCCAGCTTTGTCTCTTTCACATTAGTTATCATGAAAATTCCAGAATCCCTGAAAATTTTATAGAAATAAAGAGAAAAATCTAACTTTCCAGCATAGGTGCTAAAAAAGGTAATAAAAATATTCTTTTATGCTTTAAAATTCTTCACATTTAGGGGGCTGATGCAACTACAAATAAAGGGAAATTTCTAGCCAATCAGGAGGTTCTACTTAATAATGATACTTTTCCCCTGGAATTCTACTAAAGTAATAAGAAAGGAATAATAATAATAATAATAATAATAATAATAATAATAAACATTAATCTACAAGAGAAACAAAAAGATAAGAACAAAAGTTGGAAGCTGGAAAGAGAATAGACCAATAGTAAATGACTGCAATTTAGAGAAAGTTGAAAATTCAATGGTTTTAGGCAGGAAGGACCATAAAAAAGTAAGCTGCAGAACTTTGGAAAGATTTCCAAATTGAGGGCACCTGTCTGAATAAAGAGCCCCAAATCCACTTCCGTAACTTAAGCATACAGGCTCCTACCTCTCCAGTAACCTCTAGACCACTGAAAGCTCATTCCCAGGAGATGTGACAGAAGCCCTGGATTCAAGAATACCAGGCGGGGTGGCTGGGTAGCTCAGTTGGTTAGAGCGTGGTGCTGATAACACCAAGGTTGCTGGTTCCATCCCCACATGGGCCACTGTGAGCTGCGCCTCCTTTGAAACACACACACACACACACACACACACACACACACACACACACACACACACACACCAGGAGTAGCAGAGGAGGGGGACATCACACAGAAACCAGGATTAAGTGAAGGTTTACATACCATCCATTTCTATCCCAGGTTCTTTTTCTGAAGCAGCTCTTGGAGCGCCTGGAATGGGGGTAGTCAGGGTTATACTCTCCTGGAAGAAGTCTGGATGCTTTGTCCTTGGGGAAACTTTCTAAAGAAAAAAGATCTAAAGATACTATTAGAGGTTCCCGAAGGGAACCACCAAATCTGCACCTGTAAGGAAGCTCACTATTGAGAAGACATAGGAATGGATAATTTGACAAAACCCTCTAAGGTGAAAATAGAGACCATAATTAAAACAACAACAACAACAACAACAACAACAACAACACAGAAAAATGGAACTCAGAGGAAGGAAAGACAGTGCAAGCAGTTCAAGCACACTTAAAAACAAATCTTCTCCAAATAATACCCTCATAAGTATATAAAAATATATGGTGAAAGAACAACATTCTGTTTAAAAAAGGAACATTCAGAGAACAAGAAGAGCTTTTGCTAACTAAAAAGCAAAATAAAGTAGCCAACATAAGCTTTGGAAAATAAGGTTGAATAAACTTACAAAGTATAATAAAAAGTAAATGGTTGCAAAATATGAGAGAAGAGATAAGAAAATTAAATGACCAGACTGGGAACTAATAGAAGTTCCAAACAGAAAGAACAGAAAAAAATGGAAGGAAAGAAGTTATCTCACTAATTGGGGTTAAAAACAAAAATAAAAACAAAAAACAAAACCACAGAGAAAACTGATGGGAGGAAATGATCTAAGAAAGAATACAACTATTAATAAATGATATTCAATAATATCATTTAATTTGGCCCATTTCCAAATTAAAAGGGCCCATTGAGGGCACATTAGAAAGATCCATACCTAGAACATCATTGCGAAATTTGGGGACTCAGAGAAAATCTTAAAAACTTTGAGAAGGATAAAAAGGAGGAGGAAGGAAAGGAATAGAAGACAAATCAGGTCATATCCAGAGGAAGGAATGACGATCATAATGGCATAAAGCTTCTCAAAAAATAAACCGGAAGCCAAACTATAGTGAAGGACCAGCTAACAGTCTGTGCCCTAACTATCAGTCCAGCATGAATAACGTACAATAAAGATGTGAAAAGTCTCGAAAAATTTATCTCCACCTTTTATCAGTTCTCCATCGATGGACATTTGGATTGTTCCTACATCTTGGCTATTGTGAACAGTGCTGCAATGAACATGGGAGTACAAATATCTCTTCCAGATCTTGATTTCAATTCTTTTGGATAAATACTTAGAAATGAGATTGCTGTATCATAAGGTATTTCTAATTTTAAGTTTCTGAGGAACCTCTGTCCTGTTTTCCATCATGACTGCACCATTTTACCTTCCCATCAGCAGTGTTCAAGGGTTCCAATTTCTCTACATTCTCACCAATGTTTATCTTTTTTTTTTTGATAATAGCTATCTTTTATGGACTGAACGTTTGTGTCTCCCCAAAATTCGTATGTTGAAATCTAAATCAGCAGTGTGATGGTATTTGAAGGTGGGGGCCTTTGGGAGGTAATTAGATCGTGAGGGTAGAGCCCTCATGAACGAAATTAGTGTCCTTGTAAAAAGGGGAGGAGACATAGGATCTCTCTCTCTCTGCCATGTGAGGATGCAATGATCAGATGGCCATCTGCAAACTAGAAAGTGGCCTCTCACCTGACTCCAGACCTGTCAGAACCTTGATTCTGGACTTCCCAGCCTCCAGATCTGTGAGAAATAAATTTATGTTGTTTATAAGCCACCCACTCTACTGTCCTTTAAAATAGCAGCCTGGACTGACAACAGGTGAGAGGTGAAATCTCATTGTGGTTTTGGTTTGCATTTCCCTGTGGGATATACATGCAATGAAATATTCAGCCTTAAAAAGGGAAATCCTGCCATATATGACAACATGGATAAACTTTGAGAACATTATGTTAAGTGCAATAAGCCAGTCACGGAAGGAAAATACTGCATGATTCCACTTACATGAGGTGTCTAAAATAATTAGACACAAAGAAGCAGAGAGTAGAGAGGTAGCTTCCAGGGGCTGAGGGAAGGGGGACTGGGGAGTTGCTATTCATTGCGTATAAAGTTTCAGTTATACAAGATGATTAAGTTCTAGAGATCTGCTCTAGTTAACAGCATGGTGCTACACACTTGAAAATTTAAGAGAGTAGATGTCACATTGAGTGTTCTTAGCACGATTTGAAAAAAAAAAAAAATCTCCAAAGATCCCTTTGACAGCAGGCTATGAAGTGGTGTTTCTCTGAAACAAAAGACTAACCCAAGAAAGCAAATAAAGAATCCAGGAAATGTAGGAGAGAGGTCATTTCAGGATAATGGTGAAGCGAGATTCTACATTAAGTCAGTTTTACAGAGAGACAGAAAGCAATCTGCCCAGATTGAGCTGAAGGCTGGAAGGCTCCAGAAGGGTGATCTTTGAGGAAAAAAAAACAAACAAAACATGAAAGTAATAGATGACCCAGCATGTTGGTCTGAACAAATTGATAGTTTGAAAGAGAATTAGTGATAAATACATAGAAGACAAGGGAAAAAAAAGAGGCGGTTATTGACCCCAGGGAAGCAAGATTGTTTAAGAATAGAGGAAGTGTGACTATAGTGTGCTCACCTGTGAATAATACTCATGTATTCATAGATTATTAATATAATGAAAAATGTGATATAACTACAGTATTAGTTTCCTATTTTCGTGCAACAAGTGAGCCCCGGTGTAGTCTGAAATAGCACCCATTTATTAGTGCTCAGTTCTGTAGGTCAGGAGTTCAGGCACAGAGTATCTGGGTATCACAGCATTTAAATCAGGGTATCAGCTAGGCTGAATTCCTTTTTGGAGTCTCTGGAGAAGACTCCAAAGCCAAGCTTATTGAGATTGTTGATAGAATTAATTTGCTAGTGGTTGTAGGTATGAGGCCCTTGTTTTCTTGTTCACTATTGGCTGACGATTGCTCTCAGCTCCCAGAGGCTGCCCCTATCCACCAGCAGTTCACACATGGACATGTGCTGTCTTCCAGGGTAGCTGGAGTATATCTCTGTCTCCCTTGTCTGCTCCTGGCTAGAGAAAACTCTACTGAAAGACTCATGTGATTAGATCAGAACCATGTGGATAATTTCTCTACAGGTCACTGATGCCAGGGAACATAACCTAATTATGAGAGTAAAGTACATCAGTCCTGGAAATTATGTGGAGTATGGATGCCATGGGGACGGAAATCTTGGGGGATATCTTAGAATCTTGCCTACCGCAATTCTATTGGGAAAGGAAGAGTGTGTTGGCAAGGGAAGGCAGTGGTGATGGTTAAGAAAGCTGAAATCTCTTCTTGCATTGTAGAATGACAATAGATAAAATTCAAAATAGAAAATACAAAAATAGCCCTGTAAGTATGTTATTTAAAATATAGAAGTAATTAAAAAAGTAAAAAATGTTTACTTAAGAACATTTTTTGCCTTTAACTAACAAATCCAAATTTAAGAAACAGTGTGAGTTTTACACCTTAATAGAAGAAACAGCATCAGCTTTGCATATCTATCTATCTATCTATCTATCTATCTATCTATCTATCTATCCACTGTCTGTCTGTCTGTCTATCTATCTATCTATCTATCTATCTATCTATCTATCTATCTATCTATCTATCTACATACCTATCATCTACTTTTTTTTTATTTTATTTTTTTTTGCATTTTCTAGCTATGGGTCAGTTACTGTGCTAGGTGTTAGGTGGCAGAGTCTTTGCCAACAAAGATCTCATAGTCCAGCAGGCTATGAAAAACTGAATAAAAACTATAAAAAGAAGCCGACTCTGCCAGGGTTTCATATGGCTGGGTGAAGGACAGCTGTGGAAAAGAGTGTTGGCAAAGCAGTATCTTTTCAACCATATTTTGTATAATGATTGATGTCTGCATAGTTTCATTGATTAGTCCTGCTTTAATGCCCAAATACAATCATTAAAATATTCATTGCTAAGATACCCAAATTTCTCTGATATGTGGCATATATATGTGGTCATTATTCAGAAGTTCAGAGCAGATTTCTTATAGTTACTCCCATCATTTCCTATGACCTTGTAACAGTAGACCTGATATTATCAATATGCTTAAAA
This sequence comes from Rhinolophus hipposideros, assembly GCF_964194185.1. Lineage (NCBI taxonomy): Eukaryota > Metazoa > Chordata > Mammalia > Chiroptera > Rhinolophidae > Rhinolophus > Rhinolophus hipposideros. The sequence continues at coordinate 11,238,138 of NC_138072.1, forward strand.
AGTCTTCCAGGGATATATTTATTTTAATTGTACAATAGTGAATGAGGATACACATAAGAAGAATAAAAGTCTTATATTTTTCATGTAGTCATTTCTTGTGGTCTTCATTCCTTTGTGTAGGTGCGGAGGAAAATTGTAATGTGAGAAATTTTTTCAGCCTTTGTGTGCCCAAAAAAGTTTTTATTTCCCTGTCAATTTTAAAGGTGTTTTAGCTGGATATAGGATTGTAGGTTGACATTTTTTTTTCTTTCACTGATTTTAATATGCAGCTCCCATGTCTTCTGGCATGCATCGTATCTAATGAGAAGTCTGCTGTCTTTCGTGTGTGTGTGTCTGTGTGTACATAATTTATTTTTTCCCTTTATTTGTAGTTTTCAAAGTAAAAAATTGAAGTGTTGAGGTTTCTGTCCTTTGTCCCAACAATCTCACCCAAAGCATTCGGTTCCGGCATCTGCTTGTGTAAAGCACTCTGTATGTCCCCTTTAAAGGGGAAATAAATAGAACCTATGCCAGCTATGAATATTAGATTTATCCTAACTGCTAAATTATGCCCACTTTAGATACTAAGTGGAAATGAACAAGAGTTAGAGTATGTTGGTAATATTTTCAAAGATAAACACCAGCCAAGTCAAGAAAGACATCCAAAATAATCTCACTACTCCACTTAAAGTATTTTTATTGAGGTTATCAAAAAACCTTTCTAATTGTTAAATTTAATGATCCTCTGCATATATCGTTTTTCTTGCCTTATCTGCCTGCATTACCATTACTGACCACTTTCTTTATCTTAAAATTTAATTTTATGATGTTACTCTTTCCTGGTTATTTAAAAAATTTTTTTTGTAGTGTTTCAGTCTCCCTTATGGATTTACCTTTACCTTCCATCTCTAGGTTCCTACCATCGGATTGCTTTTTTATCTACATATCCTTCTTTCTTATTGGGCTATGGCTTCAATTATTCTTTGTGCGTGAGTTACTCCCAAATCTATCTCCAGCTCAAAATTCTTTCTTGAGTTTCAACTTACATATCCATTGACTTGAGAGAAATATATCCACTTGGGAGTCTCACAGATTTCCTTAACTCAACAACACCAAATATAAATTCTTCATATTTCTCCCCAAACCCACTTCCCTTCTTGGTCTCCATCACCCAGAGAATGATGCTACCTTTCACCAATTGCTCACAATAGATAGAAACCTGAGAACTCTACTAAATTCCTCCTTTTTCTTACCCCCATCTGGTCTCCAAGTCCAGAAAATTCTACTACCTACAATCTCTCTCCCATCTCTCATCACTGTCCTAATTATTTAGAAGTGGGAGATTGTCACAGCCTCCTTCTCACTGGTCACAGGACTTTGATTCACGTTCCCTGAAATTATCTCCCTAAGCCAGAGTTTTCTTCCCTTATCATATTACTTCCCTGCTCAAATTCTGCAATGATTCCTCTATCAACAAAATAAAATCTAACCCTTTCTCCATGATCTGGCCACTTCCTCTCTCTCCACCTTCTACCATTATCCCCCCTGAATTTACTTTTAAGCATGGTGACTTGCACATGTTTTATAAAGAAAGAATGAATAGATGAATAGAGGACCACAGTCCTCTGAACACATACACCACACACTCCGACATGTTCTGTACACATACTGTTTCTGCGGCTGGAATGCTTTTCTCCACTCCCTTCCTTATGGCACCTTCCATAATGCCTCCTCCTACCCAGGCAGTTGCTGGCACTCCCTTTTGCATCTACAGCACTTAGCACCCACCTCCAGGACAGCAGCGACTACCCTGCATTACAATTGATTGTTTGCTTCCCTGTTTTCCCAATAGACTATAAATATTTCCAGGTTGGGGAAACGGCATTTCCATCATTGTATCCTCCAGGGCCTGAGGCAGTGCCTGCACATAATAGGCACTCCGTAGTCATTTGCTGAACAAAAGCACGCTTTATCAGTAATTGGATGGGTGGAAATCTTTTGTCTTTATTTCGTGGATTAAATCCAAACCAAAATTTTAAAAATGAATGACTTCTGGTGAGGACTCGAGGTAAGTGGAAGCCACTTCCCTCTTGTTTGCTGCAAAGAGGAGTGTGGGGAAAGGTCTGGCACCACTTCCTCTCACCATTCCTTAGAATTGCCACCCAACCCTGACCATCCTTTTTCTCGTCTGCATCTTGTCTGACTTTGGTTTTTGAGGAGAGGATAACGGAAGATGAACAAGATGAGAGAGAGAAGAGGAGGTATTGGGAGGATGTTTCTACCTAGTCAAAGTGGAAGATGAGATCTGTCACTTCCAAAGGGAGAGTGACAAGTGTGTAACTTAAAACAGAAAGGTCTTTCTCTGGACCCAGGAATGCTGCCTAGGATTGGCTTTGTGATTTGCAGAGCCTAGTGGAAAAAGAAAATCTGTGTCCCTTATTATAAATGTAGGAAGATTTTTAATTTTTAAGACAGTGACAATAGAGCATTAAACCAAGCCCAGGAAACTTCTGTGAGTAGGACCCTGTGTGCCTGCACAGGTCACACGTCTATGAAACCATTCCTGGTGCTCCTTGGTGAAGGTTTCCAGTACTCGGCTTTGGTGATGAGTTTCTTTCACTTATTTGTTGAATTGAGAAGTTCTCATGCAATCTTTTAAACATTTAAAAGCAGATAAAGATAAATGAAAGTATTGATGTACCCTTTACCAGCCTAAGAAGTAAAGGGTGAGGAATACATTTGAAACACTTTGGGGAGCCCTTTCACCCCAAAAGTAACCAATATTCTGAGAACCACAGGAGTTTATCATTCCTGTACAGGTGGATACTTTTGTTCTATATTTCTAAGCAAGACGAATTTTAAAGCGACGTAGGGGGAATATTTCCTAAGGCAACTGAATGAGGGGTTGAGTCCTGGGAAGCCTGTGATTAACCAACTCCAAGTCAGTGTGATAAGAGAGTCCTGGCTTGGTCCTTTGCATTTTTATTCATTGTTTGTATTTTCTTCAGCCCACTTCTACCTCCCTTCCTGCCCTTTGTAGAATCTGTAAACAACATTTCCTCTTCAGCAGAGTATGTCTCCTTCGATTTTGTTTTACTTACGACTTGCTTCTTCTGTAATGTGAGGTGCCAGAGTCCTGGCTCCAGATCCGTTTGACTTCCTTTCTCCTTCATGGCCATTCTGGGTCATGGTGCTGAGGACTTACAGGGTCGGTGGAGTTGTCACTTTTTAATGTTTTAAGTTCAACAGGACGTGGGGACCTGGGACAGCAGGCCTACAAGGGGACAGAATCTGTTGAGATTAAAATAGGTATATCTTTAAAAACTGGAACGAAGTGGGTTCAACGATGACTATTGAACAAAAGTCACATCGGAGAATTATAAAGAAGGACTGTGAGGGGAGAGAAAGTTGTGCTTGGCTGGGCAGCTCTGCACAGGGAGTAATGCAGGAGGAAGTGTGGTGAATATTTTGCCCAAACTGGGGAATCTGGAGTTGTCTCACATGGTTATAATAATTAGAAAATTAATAGTTAGCATATCCTCCCTGCCTTCAAAATTTAAAATCCTCCAGACCTTTCACATCGTCCAGATGACTGTTGGGGACCCTGTAGAACTTAACAATAGTAAAGACAGACCACTGCGAATGGCTGGTTTTTCTGTCTTTAAGGATTTATCTACATAGCAGCAGCCACAGTTGGGTTAGGAGAAGGAGTTCAGATTTTGGCAGTCATCTGATCTGAATTGACCGAAATAAAAGAAACAAACACATCCTTAATTGCCTGACCAGATACCTCACGTAGCACCACTCCAAGCTGATGTGGATGTATGGTTTCAAAACGCCAATAATAATGACCGGGATTTCCAGCTGATTGCACATTGGACTCATGTGCTGCTCCCCTCCCCACTCCCCCCAAATCGCTCTGGCCTAATTATTGTTAAAAACAGATGAAGATAAAAGTTAACATGGCCCCAGTGAGTCATGTCAGGACTCATGTTACAGACACAGCCATTCTGCCAGGAGAATTGAGAACGAACTCTGAGAGTGGCCACAAATGACAGCAGAGAATAAACCTGCTAGAAAAGCCTGTGTCTGGTCTCCAGGAACTTAGCACAAGATAACTGTTCCATGGGAATAGAGCCTTCTCATTAGTCTTTTCCATTCATAAACGCGTGCAACGGCCATATGGAAATATGATCTGCAGCTCCAATTCCTCCCAAAATAGAGCATTTCTAACTGCAGATATTTAACTTCCTTTGGAAATACTCTTCTTACTCTTCCTTTTCTTAATTATTTGGGTTGCTTCCGCATGGGGAGGAGAAAGCGGATCGGGCAACAGGGAAGACTTCTCTAAAACCGGTCCCATAGTCTTCCCTGGATAAGTCCCACTGGCCTCCTTATAGATAAAGAAAATTGGGAGCCAGAGGTATCCTTCAAATCAAGTGTACCTTTGTGCCTAGAACTCCGTGATCATCTATGATATTCAACATGGCGACATCATGTTGTGGGGAAAGCATAGGTAGCTTGGGTTTAAATTTGACTCTGCCACCATTAGCTGTGTGACTCTGGGTAAGCTGTTTAACCTCTCTGGGCCTCAGTTTTCTCACTGATAAATTGGAAGGGATGATACTCACTTTTAACCAATGTTATCAGTTACTGTGCAAGGGGAGCAAGGTCTTAGTAAATAAATTCTATAGGCAAGGGCTTGAGGATATGCTCTGGGTAGAGATGACCTGATGTTTGATCCTGGGTACACGAAAGACCTTGGGTCCTCTGCTGACTGGTGCTGTTTATGTCTACTTGTTTGTATTCTCTTTTGGGGTGTTCTCAGGAAAAGGGACAATTTATGAGAGGCCAGTTCTGATGATCCTTATGTTGAAATCATTGCTGTTTTTAAACTTGGGAGTTTTATTTCTTTTAAAGATTGATTTGACCTCCCTCGTTTTCCCTTCCTACTCCTGGATCCCAGCATATGTGCTCTCAGAACCAAAGAGGTTAGACGCAAAAATATCTCACTGCCACACTAACATGACCTCAGTTGCTAATGGAATTAAGATATAATGTAAGGAATGCAATGTGAAATTTAAAAATAGTGTAAAGATTTATTTGTAGTAGCAACAAATGTGAAGTAACCTAAATGTCATATAATAGGGCTCACCTAAACATGCGGCCATTAAACTGTGGTTGTAGAAAAATATATAATATCATGGGAAAATTTAACAATATGTGGCTAAGTGAAAAAAATAGGTTTTAATTGAAACATCAGAATGTTAGCAGATTTATATATATGATGAATTATAGATGCTTTGTCTCTATTGTTTGAAAACGCATGACAAAATTTGCCTTCTTAACTATTCTTACATGTCATTTCATTCAATGTCGTTTTGTTGAGATATCATAGGAACTTAACACTTGTTTATATTGATCAGCCTATCGTGAGATTGGTTTTGTTATACATCGTTTTGCTTACATCAGAGAACCTATTGATGACATTAAGTGAGGAATTACTATATTCACATTATCAGGCAGCCCATCTCCAGAACGTTTTCATCTTGCAAAATTGAAATCTGTACCCATTAAACGACTACGGCTCCCTGCTCTCTTCCCCTCAAGCCCTGGCAACCATCATTCTACTTTTTGTTCTATGAATTTGACTACACCAGGTACCTCATATAATTGGAATCACCCAATACCTATCCTTTTGTGACTGGCATATTTCACGTAGACTAATGTCCGTAGGCTTCATTTATCTTATAGTATGTGACATGATTTTCTTCTGTGTGAAGGCTGAATAACATTCCATTGTATGCATAGACCACATTTTGTCTTCCTTTCATCCATTGATTGACACTTGAGTTGCTTCCATCTCTTGTCCTTTGTTAATAATGCTGCCGTGAACATGGGTGTGCCAATAACGCTTTGAGATCCTGTTTTCAGTTCTTTTGGATATATATCAAGAAGTAGTATTTCTGGATCATATGGTAGTTCTATTTGTAATTTTTTGAGGAGCTGCCATACTGTTTTCCACAGTAGCTGCATCATTTTGTATTCCCATCAACATATATTTCTCCACATCCTCACCAACACTTGTTATTTTCTCTTTTTCTTTATAGTAGTTATTTCCTTTTTGCACTTTAATGTATTTCCCCATTTATTTTTTACCCCGACCAACCACTACTTCTGTAATCAGAAGACCCACAGTAAGAGTGATGTAAAAGATATGGTGGAAGGACCAATGTGTCCTAGTTGTGTCTTAGTTACAAGGACTAAAGCACTGGGCCTTCCTGGGATGATGTTCACATGAAGACCTTACCGATTCCATAGCCATGAATCTATTGAGCTGAGTATTAGGTATTGTGTCTAATAGCACAGCCTGAGAGAAAAATATCGCAGTGGTGTCGACTCTTGTTTGCACATTAGGAAGCAAAAGAGATGGTGTAGGCTGTTTCTGGATTTCCACAATGGAACTAGTTGAATTTAGAAAATTAAAACCATCAGTTATTTTAATGAAAAAGATCAGTTAAACCAAGTACCTTGAATTTTCATGAAACAATGGTCTGATATATTAAAGTTTGAAGAAAATAATCAGCATGCTATGTGGCTTCATATAGTTCAATTCTAGTTTTTGTCAGTGCCAGCTGAATCAACAGTTTGTCAAAGTTAGCTTCAGCCATTGGAACCTCATCATGTATTATTAATAAATTTTACAATACTACCCAGTTCACCACCACGCAGTCATTTATTGAAGGTCCTACTAAGAGACATGTGTTTTGCATATAATGGCTTGTTTAATCCTGTCTATTAGGCAGATTATTTTATTTTATAGAAGAGAAACTAAGGCTTGGAGCTATGAACTAATTTACTTAAGACTATTCAGCTATGTGCAGAAATGTTAAAGATTGATTGACTTCTGATACCACCTCTCATAGACGTGGACTCTGCTGCTGGGAAAGACTTTTAACACACCAAAAAAAAAAGTGTATATTATTTTAATGGTGGCCTTAAAGAAGAAACTGTCCTGGATTCTTCTATGCTTATGCTCTTGATTTGAAGTCTTCTGTTTTGTGAAGTTAATTGATTTTTCAGTTTGGTTATACTGCCCTTGAAAGTGGCCGTGGAGTCATTGATGTTGATATATTCCCAGAGCTTTGAGAAGGCTATTTTGAGATACATAGATTTCCGTCCCCCTTTTCCAATATTTCATCATCAGGAAATAAAAACTAACCTACAGAACTCTGTTTATCAATGCCAATGAGTGAATAATTTCAGGCTACTTAAGGAAGAAATCAAGATGGAGAGAATTCTGCTATACTCCCTCCCTCCATTCTTTGCTTTATTCCGAAAGGATTTGAAACATCCTTCAAATAGAAGATTAAGGATGAAAAACTTGAGTATTTTTTTTTTTTTTTGCCATCTTTTAATACAGCTCTTTTAGTCTGTATACCAGTCGAAAAAAAAACAATATGTACAATATAGGGTCCTGGTGAACATATGTGCTGGTGAGGATTAGGAGAGAGAAATACACAAAAGAACACTTATTTTTTTAATCAAAAGCCTTGCTTATGCTGCTATCAGGTACTGCAATGATAGTTCATTTATCTCATTTTATTCTCACTCTCCCTCTCTCCATTTTACTCTATTATTTCTCCATTTTACTCTTGAGGAAAACTCACCTTTAGGGAAGTTAAGTGACTTGTTCAAGGTCCTCCAGCTAAGAAGGGCCCGAACTGGTGAACCTAGGTCTGCAAAATTCAGAATCTGTGTTTATGACCAGGACGCTTTTCTGTCTCCATGTGACATTCCTTTATGAGAAGAGCTCAAGCAATTCCAAGCCAGCAGGTTGGATGAGCAGAGGAAGTTGAATTTAAGGATTACTCTCCCAATTGGATCTTCTAGGCTCCAACTCAGTATTTGTCCAGGAGTTTGTGTGTCCGGAGACCCTGTGATCCTGTCCCCCCACTGTCAAGCTCTCTGTTCTCTCTGTCCCCAGTGGGAAGAGGAATGGGGGGGGTGGTGGAGAGAGGACAGGAGGATGTGGATGGTTTTAGCTTGTCAGGTGAGTCAGCCAGTGTAGTCCCAGGGCAGAGGAAGCAGAGTGGAAGGGAAAGCTAGTTAAAGCAGTAATACTTTATGGCTTACTAATGAATTCCATTTTATAGCCCAACTCCCTTAAGTTGTCTCTTCCTGTGATTAATTCTTCTTCTCCTAGTCCCCTTTAAGCAGACGGTTGTTGATAGGGAGTGTTCAGTGTTGAATGAGTAAAACGTACTAATGCATGTTCTCTTCAGCTCGAGATAACCTTGCTTTAAACATGATGAATGCAACTTTTCCAGGGAAGATATCATCAGGAAGGGGACTTGCAGCTCATGTGTCAGTCACTGGGGTGGAAGCTCATTGCCTAGCAGTGCTTCAATCTCTCTCTCTCTATCTCTCTCTCTCTGTCCCTCTCTCCCTGCCCCCCCCGCCCTCCCTCTCTTCCTCTCCGTCTCTCCTGACCATTTTGAATAACTTGATCTGTCTGTCAGTGTCCCTAAAATGAAGTGATTCACTGATGTAAATATCCCAACTGACTGCTTTGTTCTGGAATTAATCAACTCCTCCATGCCCTGCAGCCCCCCAAAAAGTACTCCATATCCTTTCCCCCTCTGCTAACAATGAGACAAAGAAGCAGGGTTTCTGGGAAAGGCATAGAGCTTAAAGATCATTAAATTACACAGGCTTACTGGTAGAAGTGACTCGTTTTGGGGACCAGAGAACTTTAGTTCTTCTTAGGCTTGTTGGTGTGTAGACAGTCACAGACTTGGACAGAGAATAGAGAGGTTTTTCTGTTTGGGATTACACACTTTGTATGTCAACCCCAGACTTATTCATTTTGGCCCAGGCCGCCAAAATATATGGAATAAAACCACCAGTCACTGGTGATTGCTATTTATAGGGATGGGTCCAGTATCTAGAAAGCTCTAGATAAAGGGGGAAGGTAGGCGAGGAGGGTAGGTGAGCTGGCAAATTGGCTGGGACTCAGAAGAGATGCTCACACAGGACATGTACCTACTTGAAAATAGCAGGAAAAGGGAAAGCAAAGCAAAGCTGTCTTCCTGTGAACAAATTATTTACATGCCTAGTCTCTTCCAGCTCTCTCAGAGGATCTCTTCCACTGGCAGGAGAAAACTTTCGAGAGGGGGGAAAAAGTCTCTCTCCCAGAACTGATAACCAAATAAAATACTGTTATATTTTCTGTCTAATAAGCACAAGAAGTTCCGTAACTCCCTTGATTAAGCATATTATCCTTCTTCAGAAAGTCAACTTGATTTATGCAAAAAGTGATTTGGACATACTTTCTCCGGCCATGGAGATTTCATAATTCCTCGTGTATGTCTGGAAAATCTCCTCTCGTCATGAGTCCAAACCAAATTAATGTCTTCCAGAGTGACCTGAGGAATTAATGAGGTTTCTGCTGTCAGTTCTGCCCATCCAGGGTCAAGTAAATCATTTGCTGGCTCTCGGGCCGCTGTTTTTTTGCTGCCTCTCTGACTCCACGTTCAATGATAACAACGTTGCAGATGCCTTTGAAATACGGCATCACCGACACTCTCCTTCCATCTGCTGGGACATATTTTAGGCTCTGCTTCTCTTTCTGTTGTAAACTCGGCCTTTAATGGAGTCAGTAATTGCTGATAAATGGGGTATCAATGAAGTCAGTGTACTGGAGGTTTCCCCATTCTTTTCTGCTGATGTGTGCTATTTAAATCTCCTCTGACATGACTGAAAATTATTGTGTGCCCAACTCTTTAATTCCCCGACTGGTGTTGTTGGCGGAAGACTTGACTTATTTTTCCCCTCCTTGTTGTTGGACAAACTGCATGGTAAGGAGCTTTCCAGAGGGGCCTCGTTCTTGTCTTAGGAAGCTTTACAGTCTGCGGTAGGATGGTGTCCTCAGAACTTGAGGATTTTTCTACCCGCCTCCCACTGTCACCCAAGAGCTAGCATCGACTGCTCGAGGGACGTAAGCTATGACACAATTGGGAGGTTTCAGCAGCTTTGAAAGTGACTTATCTGGTATCCCTGTACCGAAAGTTTGGAGTTTTAGTGGCTGTCACTAAACTTTACCAATGTTTCCTCCTTTGTTTCTTTGACTGTGTAAATGAGGACTAAAAGTAAAAGTAAAAATTGTCTCCTTCCTAACCTCCTCCTTCTATTTAACTTTGCATTTCTCATGAGTATTTGGTGGAATTGCAGCTGCTAATGAGAAAACAACCCAGATGGGGCTGCTGGGAAATTCTTATGTGGATCCTTAGCCATGTGTCCAGAGCAACCAGGAGCTTTCTCCTTCCCACTGAAATCCTTTCAAAATAGAAAAACCTACGGAAGTTATCTACTAACCACTGGGTTTCTGCTACCAACTAGTTATCTGGCTATCACCATGTTTTAAGGAGGCATGAGAGGTTCAAAGTCTCAGTTTCCTTGACCTTTTATACCTCCGTTTCGTCAGCTATAGCATGGGGATGGCCATACCTGCTGTCCTTATCCAGGTCTGACAATCAAGCTCGCGAATTGGTTGCAACGATGTTGTTAACCTTTTTTTATATCAAAGGGATTATTCCTTATGAATTCATACCAACTGGACAAACAGTTAATCAAGTTTACTATTTGGAAGTGCTGAAAAGGCTGCTTGTAAAAATTAGACCATCTGAACTTTTCGCCAACAATTCATGGCTCTTGCATCACGACAATGCACCAGCTCACACGTCCTGTCTATGAGGGAGTTTTTAGCCAGGAAACAAATCACTGTATCGGAACACCCTCCCTACTCACATGCTCTGGCCCCGAATGACTTCTTTCTTTACTGAAAGATAAAGGAAATATTGAAAGGGAGACATTTTGATGACATTCAGGACATCAAGGGTAATCTGGTGAGAGCTGTGATGCAGAGCTTCCCAGGGGGAGTACTTCGAAGGTGACCATAGTGATATTCAGCTATGAGGTAGGTAGCACGTCTTCTACGAACTTAATTGTTGTACCTCGTAGGATTTCAGAATGTGGCCGCTGCGGCCGGCTAACGTTTCTGAGCACTTATTGTGAGCCGAGTATGGAGCTAAGCCCCTTCCCTGTGTTATTCCATTTAATTCTCTCAACAATCCGATGAGGCAAGTGCTGTTCAGTATCACCGCTTGACTGACCAGGAAATAGAGGCATCAATAAAACAATGAGGTTTTTTTTAAAAAAATGCTTTATAGCTCTTATTGTTTTTAAAACTCTTTTTCATGTGTTATTTTATTTTTTCCTTTTTAACAACTCTGTTAACTTTTGATTATGTTCCTTTCACGGGAATTTAGAAAGAGGAAAAGAGACTTTTTCATGGTCACACAAGCCAAGAAGGGCAGCGTTAGGACTTGAAGGAGACTTAGCAATTGTAAAGAAGCCTCAAGGGAAAAAAAAAAGCCATGTTAATAATATAATTAGATGCTCAGTTGTCTTTGATATGGCCTGATCCATTAACTCATGAGTGCAAAATAGCATTGTCACACTCATATTTTAGATTCGAGTGTAACACAAACCAACGATAAACCAAACACAAGCTAAGGAAGACCAAGGAAGAGGGAGGTGCGGCTGGGGAGAAGGTGTGGAAGAAACTACTGGCTCAATGAGGAACTTCAGGGAACTTGGTAAAAAACTGGGTCAGAGGAAACCCTGATGAACAATTTTGGTAAAACTTTGAAAATGTCAGGCAAGCTCCAGCTCTGCGCTGCTTCTTATCCATTTTTGATTTTGTTCAGCTGGGAAAGCCATAACACACAGCTTCTTCCTCTTTATCCTGTGCAAGGATGTCTTCTCGTCTGCCAGCCCCACTCACTGAACCCCAATTGATAGAAGAAGATGATGGGCTGGGAGATCTCATTCCTCGGAGCTGCTGGCCACTTTGTCAGAACCTCATGAGTCAGGGCTGATTAGGTTACTGTCAAAGGTGGGACCAGGGTACCTGCCTACCCAGAGCATCCGTCACCTGGGTGGTGTGATAACACAGACCCTTCACTAACAGGAGGCACAGCAGCACCCACAGTAGAACTCCCCAGAGACAGGCTGAGTAGGAGGATGGATGACCTGAGGCAGCCTGTGCTTAGTGGGTTAGAAATTCCAAGTGTTTCATTTCATTTCATTTTTGTTTTATGATCGCCTGCAGCGCTTATTGGGAAATTAAGGATAGCTAAACTGTATGTCACTGTTTGCTGACCAGCACTTAGACCCTGCAGGTTATGAGAGTGAACGTCTAGGAAGTGATATCCACTCTCCCCAGACCCTCAATCTTATCTTTGGGGGCTGTGAGACCCCAAACCCCCTGTGGCCATCACTGTCATTGCTGCCAGATGGAATCAGTGACCGTCATACTGTGGTGTGGTTGTGTTGTTGTGGTTTAAAGAGCAAAATCTGCAGGATTTCGAGCACACAAGAGTCACCTGCTCCGAGCACAGAGCCCAGCTCCAGCTCTGGCTCAGGGGGTACCCAATTAATGCATACTGAGTGAGCGAAGAAATCCGTAAACCCATGTGTGAAGTTGTCCCTGGTTGGTAACTAGGGAGGAAATATATTTCTGGCTGTGAAACAGAACCTCTGGAAGGGCCCTAGCGGTGGGAAGAGAACGTTTCCCACCTTGGTTCTGGCTCCGAAGGTGATCATCCTTTGACTTGCAGGATACTTCTGAGGACAGAATGGTCATGTGGGCTCAACACAGGGAGTTGGAGCAGAGGCCAGCGAGAGACGGACCGCAGGGGCCTGGATGCCGGGCTCAGTAAGCAGTGCTGCTCTATCCTGAAGGCAAGGAGAGGACAGGAAACATTTTTTTCAGCCAAAATGTGATGTGAATGTAGGTCAGTGAGTCTGTCTCTATCTATCTATCTATCTATCTATCTATCTATCTATCTATCTATCTATCTATCTATCATCTACTGAGAGAAGAATGGAAACACCAGAATGCAGGCCCCATTAGGATCTGACAAGGATGGTCCTCCAGAGGTGAGCAGGGAAATTCGATAGAGTGTGGGGCAGTGGATCATCCCTCCCAGATGGGCAGAGAGAAACCAGCTTCCCAGAGATACCGTAGGTAACTTCAGCCTGGGCCCTCGGTGTGCCCCGGGGCTCACTGCATCCCCAAGAGGATGAACAGAGAGGAAAGCCACGTTGAGGGTTGACTTTTCTAGGTGGCTGCCAGGAGTGGCCTTTCTCAGATGAGGGCAGGGCAGGGCAGGGGACGCTCTACCCATAATGGGCTGATCCGGGGTGTGATCAGCCAGCCTGGGCCGTGGTGCGGAGGCCGGAGTGGGACTCGGCCTGAGTGGGATGCCCAACGCACAACAGCATTGCCACCGCATTTTCTTTGCCCCCCTATCAAACCCCCAGGAACCTGTGGAGTAGCAAATCCATAAGAGGTTTGCAAACTCTACAGGGAATTTTTGCCAAGGACAGCGATCTGTGGTGGCTTTTGTGTGTGTAGCGTTTTTCCTCATCACCATGTCATCTGGTTTTGCAGATAGCTAGGCAATTAGGATTAGAAAGATAGCATGTAAATGTTACTGTGCAGGTCATGAGATAATTGGTTACTAGTAAGCCTTTATTAAGTGTAAAGTTAGGCTGTTAAAAGCACAGTGACTCACTGATAGGTGTTTGAAATGCCCCTCTCCCCACTTCCATCCTCACTCAAAGCCCCTCCCCCCTCCTCTCCTCTGTCCTACGTGGATCCCCATGTGACTGGTTAAATAATAACACCAATACCGGGCCCCTTCCAGGAAAGCTTCAAAATAAGAGAATTGGATGAGAAAAGCGATTACCACATATTGAATGTTCTTGTCACCATGCCATGTCCTCTTATGCATTTCCCTTTTTTGTCTCCAATCGTCATTGCCGTTTTACTCCATTTATTGAGAGAATCATGTTGAGAAACCAGTTGCCTCATTAAAACACGTGCAGGCCTGGCCTGGTTAACTCCAATAGGAGGGGGCCGACCAGGAGAGGCCAGGGTATGAGCTAACCTTGGCTCACGGGGCTGGGAAGGAGATGGGTTTAAGAAATTGAGTCCAGTAGACAGAACAGGTGGTAAATTGGCAGGTGCCAGGCATGGGAAGTCCCAACCCAAGGTAACAGAGTCTAGCCAGGCCAGTGGAGCGAGGCTGTAAGAATTCACACAGGGATGACAGTAGCATTTATTGAGGTCCCTCCATGCCAGGTACAATTAGCCAATTCCCTTATCTCTGACACCCACATAAAACAGATACTCAGCTAACTTAACCTCATTCAATACTCATATCAACCTTTCAATGTAGAGGTTATTATTAACATGATTTTATAGATAAGGGACCTAAAGCTTGGAGAGGTTAAGTGAGTCCCAGGCCACGCTGCTAGTAAGTGGCAGGGCTGTGACTTAAATCCAGGCCTGACTCTAGAGGCTGTGTGTCTTCTTCACCACATGTCACTGTGTCTACAAGGAGGAGGCTTCGGCCCAATCAAAATCAGTGGCGCGTCACTGGTTTTATCAGGTGGCTATTGTGTTACAAACCACCCCACACCTAGGGCTCACCTTTCCTGAAGCCCGGGATCAGCTGGAGTCCCTCCAGCACCTAGCATGGGCACACACACACAGACTCAGTACCTGGCTAGACTGTGGCAGAGAGAAACTTACTCATCCAAGCAGCAGGCCAGTTTCCCTTACTTGATAGTTCCCCCTCTGGAAGCCTCGAGGGTGATGGTCAGGCCTTGGGACCATTGGAAGCTCAGGCCACTCCTTAGTGCTGTGGAGCAGGAAAGAGCTGGGTCTCCTAATATCTGATACACAGAATAAATAGTGGGCCGGGGAAGGGAGAGACACGGTATGTGGCTTAGACACGTCAATATAATTTAGAGAAACAGAGGGAAAATTCAATAAGGAAAAAAGAGAGGAGATAAGTCAGGATGATGGGGCCACGAAGTTGACGAGCAGGAGGAAGATGTGAAGTTATGGAGATGATGGGCAAATATAAACTAGTCTGCAACTCACAGGTGGCCACAGCAGAGGGTCCTGGGGTCATGTGAGTTTTCGGTGTCTTTTGTTCAGAATACGTTATGATGTAAATTCTCCAGTCTGAAAGGTATCGGGTAGTTTAGGGGTATGTGTTTAAGCAAAAGGAGGAATTGAATTTTCTGCTGTTGATGGGAGTTCATAGTAGCTGTTTCTACTTCTGTGTTTATTACCCAAATGGTGTTTTAATGATTACTGCTGTTGTCCTAAAAAATTCTGTCTCTCTCTTAGGCCTCATCTTGCTCGGGGACGAATTTCTTCATCTTGAAGTTTCTCCTTTGGTCTCTGTGATTCCAAGTGCTGGCTCTCTTCTCAGCTCTCTGACTCGCTGTAGCAATCTCCCTCTGACTCCTTTCCATCAGCCCATCCACTCAGAGTTGAGCTCCAGCAGTGTTATCAGGTGCCTCTTGCTGTACAACAAGTCACCCCCAAACTTAGTGGCTTCAAACAATGAGCATTTATTGAGCTCCTGGGCCTCGGGGGCAACTGAGCACTTCTGCTGATCTGGGTTAGGCTCAGCTGATCTTGGCTGGTCACCTCATCTCTCTGCAGTCAGCTGCCAGGTCAGCTGGGGGCTGGCTGGGGTAGGGTGGCCTCAGCTGGTATGACTTGTTGTAACTCCGTGTGGCTTCTATTCCTCAGCAGGCTGGCCTGAGCTTGTTCACGTGGTGGCAGCATTCTAAGAGAAGGAGCTGCGTGCACAAGGCTTCCTGGGGCCTAGGCTTGGACCTTGCAGCACGTCACTTCTGCATTTTATTGAGCAAAGCAAGTCACAAGGGCAGTCCACATTCAAAGGGTAGGAAAATAGACTTTTTTGTCGGGAGGAGATGCAAAGTCACATTGCAAGGGGCTGGAGGTATGGAATGGAGGGGAAAATTGAGGTCATTTTCACAAACATTGTGTCACCCTAGGATTCTGCCTTTGGTTGTTCAGATGGTCTCCCTAAATCAATTCAATCCCTTTCATGGTGTTCCCCTCACCCCATGCCCCATGATGTCATACATTTTGGAGATATTTTGAGACTCTGCACTGTTTCTCCTTTAAGTTTTTCTCACTAATTTTCGCATGCATCAGGGGATCTTGCCTGCAGCAATTGACGTTTATTTTAATGGTGATTTTCTATGTTCCTCATTCTGTCTGCATTTATTCATTGGAGCTCCTCTGTCAGAAAGATTTGTCTTTATTTTCTTCCTTTTTTATTTACTTAATCATTTACTTACATCAGGGTGAACACATGGCTATTTATTTTATTCTTTAGATTATAGTCCCATACTACTGTTCTTATTTGTTGCTCAAATTGGTCCAGCTTTGTTCCTTGGGAGCTCTCTGAGGTGGGCACCTGTATATGCACCATCCTTTTATTTCATTTTTAATTTTTTTAGCACTTCCTTTTTGGCATTATAAGACACTTCAGGCTCATCTCGTATCTTCTCTACATCAGCTTTAGAATCAGCCATTTCTCCAAGGCTTCCTGGTTGTTTTTATTGGAGAACGATATTTAGAAATCAAGATCTGGGCAATAGGTGTGCTCACTGCTGTCAGGGTGTCGCTGCTTCTAGCACCTCTGCAGCAGAGAAGCGAGGACATATCTGTACATATACTCACCCATGTATGCACACGTATCTATGCATTTCTGTATCTATATACCTATCTGCAAATAGAGTCCATTAAGCATGAGTTTATCCTGCTATCTCTGGTTCTAATCCAGTCAATACCACAGGGTTTATTCTAGACTTCTGTTTGTTGTTTATGTGTAACTTTTCTCTCAGACAATGAGAAACTTAGACCTTATTATCGACGTTCTATTTCTGTAATTGTTCAACCCTAGTGTACATGTAAAGTATTTTCAAAATTGTTCACCTCACCCCTGTGAGAAACAACTAGCATATTAATGTGCAGTTCTTTCTGGCCTTTGGCCTTACAGTATGCAGTCAAAACACCGTTTGTCCAAGTTTCTCAGCTAAGTTCCCTTTTTCTCCAGCTCTTTCAGGGAAGCTTTGTCACACATTTGTTATAGAGTTTACTTTGTTTGTCATGATCTGCACTATCCCCGGGTTCTCCTGAGCATGCTGGTTGATATTTGTAAAATGTTCACACAGTTCACTCTTTGGGTTGTACAGTTTTATGGGGCCTGACAAATTCACAGTCATTTATCCACGTCCAAAGTACCATAAAAAACGGTTCAAATTTCCTAAAATTCCCTGTATGACTCCTTTGTAGTCAGAAGCCCCTCCCCACCGCCATTAACCACTGATCTCTTTTCCATCCTTATAGTGTTGCCATTTCCAGAATGTTATAAAGGAAATCATACAAGATGTAGCATTTTGGGATTGGCTTGTTTCAGTTAAAAATGTGTTGAAGGTTAATTCATGGTGTTAGGAGAATTAATAGTTTGTTCCTTTTAATTGCTGAGTAGTATATACAACTGTATGGATGTACCACAGTTTATTTTATCCATTCACCTGTAGGACCTCTGGATTGTTTCCAGTTTTGGGAAATTATGAATTAAGCTGCAGTAAACATTCACACTCAGATTCTGTGTGAACTGTAAATTTTCAGTTTGCTTGAGGAAATACCTGTGATTGGGATGGCTGGATTGTATGGTAAGCACATGTTTGACTTTACAAGGAGCTGCCAGTTTTTCAGACCGGTGTGTCCACTTTGCATTCCCATTAGCAAAGAACGAGAGCTCCTAATGTTTGTTATTTTCTCCAGCAATCAGCATTGTGTGTGTGTGTGTGTGTGTGTTTCTGTGTGTGTGATTCTCATAGGTTTGTGATGGTATCTCTGTGGTTTTAATTTGCATTTCCCTAATGATAATTGTATTATTTTCTTGGTAAGTTTTAAGAGGTTCTTTTAAAAATCACATTTAGGATACAAGTCTTTTATCAGGTAAGTGATCTGTAATTACTTTTCCAACTTTGTGATTTGTCTTTTTATTCTCTTCACAGTGTCTTTGCAGAGCAAAGCTTTCTAATTTTGATAAAGTTTAATTTACTAACTTTTTTTCTTTTAGGAAGTGTGATACTGAATTTTTAATGTACCACAGAATACTTTTAAGTTAGAATATATTTATTCATTAACATGCCACATCGTGATAAACTCTCCATTTTAATGTTTATAGTACAATGTTCATGTTTTTGTTCATGGCTTATTTCTTCACAATATCTAACATAAGTTATTGCCGTTTGTTAGTGCCTCTTTAGAAAGTTTTTCTCTTAGTTCAGCTGTTGTGTCAAGGAGTAGCAAGTTAGAGTGGGTTTGGGTGCAGAAAGAGAATTAGAGCAGGCAGGTGTCGTGTCTGCCTTGACCAGCTCTGGGGCCTGGAGTATCTGTAGTTACTTCAGCTCTCTAAGCCTTAGCTTTGTCATTTGTCCTATTCTTACGTCCTGGTTGTCATATAGATCAAATAAAACCGGACAGATGCTCACATGAATGAAGGTGTTTTCTTCATGTTTCTGGGTTTTCATTTATATCAGTCCTCAGATTCTTCCATGCTGCCTAAGAGAGCAGAAACAATGGAGGAAATAGAGAGTGACAGAAAGTTCTGTGGTATATGGGAACTAATATCATCACCACAGAGTGGTGTTCATGACATCCTCTCATTTTTGGACCTGGTGGCCTCTGTAGGAGATACTTTGGAAGAGCCCCACCCCATCTCCTCATGGGGGGTCTCTGGTCCTCCCCGATTGGAAGGTCATGTAAGACTGACCACAATAGCTTACCTGGGGCTCACCTACCACCATCAGTTTCACTTTTGGTACAAAACAGTGAAGACGAGAGACCATTAAGTACAAGGCTTTTCTTGGGTTGTTCAACTTTTTTCTGTCACTTAGAATTATAAAAATCATGGAATGTTATTTCTGGAAAGGACTTTGGAGATACATGACTATATTTTCTGAGTCTTGATTTAGAACACAGGATGGGCACATGATCTCCCTGAGGGGTAAGGGTGTGTTTCCTACAAAATAATTAGAGAGTTTTTTTTTTTTTTTTTCCCCACCAGATCACCCAGTCCTCCTTCTGCTTTTCTGCCCCTTAGCTTTGCTACTGGCACAGCCCTCCATCCGGGATGCCTTCTCTTTCATTTTCTCTCCTCCTGCTGAACTTCTCCTTCAAGGCTCAGCTCAAATGTCTCTTTTCCTGTGTCATATTTTCTCTCTGATTCTTCTCCAATTCCTCACTACCATAATGAATGGCTCTCTCATCTGAGTTGGCCTAGCCCCTTAATGTAGCTGTTTTGGCATTGGGTTAAAGGTGTATTTCTACATATGTCTCCCTTTGCTAAAGCACCAATGCCTAGAGGGCAAGAAGGGTGCTTATTCCCATCCCAGGGCGAGGTGCACAGGTGGCTTTCCTGAATGCTTGTTGCTGTGAAGCTGACTCCATTATTATATTTTAAAGGCAAGGAAACTAGTGATTTCCAATATCCCCATTTCAAAAAGTCGTTTCCTAAAGATTACTTGATCTATGTTCAGTACTCCTGGGAAAGGATGGTTTTTGCTAAATGATTTCTTAAAGTTCTTTTTAGCACAAAGAACCCACAATTCCTCTTTGTGTAAGCTGTAAGACCAAGACCTTAAGTAAGCAGACTGGGGAGCAAAGAGTTTGGAGTCTTCCGGGATGTATGCACAATTCTGCTCCTGGTAAGCCCAGCTGACAAAACTACAGGAGGCCTCTCTACAGATTGTCTGGGATTTTCCTGTGTAGGGTGGACACAATTAGATCTGCAGAACATCTGATCCTGGGAAACAAAGGCTGACAGTACGATAAATAGGCTGCTACTACATTCTCAACAGTGTTCCTACAAAGAGACACACATTCTCTCATTCATTGTGTCCAGAAATCCAAAATTTATAGATGTCTTCCTTTGCAAAAAATCCTAAACCAGGTTTATTTCCATGGACTTGACCTTTGGCGTTTAGACTTTCTCCCCATTGGCAAACCCAGGGTCCGTTTTTTCCTGCAGACGGCCATTTTGGCAGTCTCCTTAGCAACCTAAGGAAAGAACCAGAAGTCTACATATGGAGACCTCATCCCCGGCAGCCTAATGGATTCAAAAGACATCCTGAATATTCATCATTTCTCCTTTTATGAGCACCTTGGCAATTCCCTCCAAAGGTGAAGGCTGCAGTAAATTCAGAAGTGCCATTTAGTGAATACCAATTTATTCTCAATTCAAGTCTCATTTTTTTCCTGCTCCTCAGCTCAGTGTTGGAGCTCCTGAGATTGCAGTGAATGCATGGCTTTGTCTGGGCTCTGAGGAGGCAGGATTGTTTGTACAAATCCAAAGCCTGAAGTCGTTGTCTGCTCCCCAGCCTACTTGCCAAAGTGTTGTGCACTTACTCTGTGTTCTCTGCAACTTCCTCTCTGGAGAAGCTGGAAACAACAGAACCTTCAGGGGAAATGTTCAAATCATGCTGGAGCACTTGGCTTGGGGACAAGTGCTTTAATTAATAGTTGTAAATTAGCAAATAGTATTTTTCAGCTCTGTGCATAAGGCCTTACCCTTTGGTGTATGAGGAATCCATCACAGAGTAAGCTGTTGTTCCCAGGATACTGATGTGGCCAGTTATTAAATGGAGATAGATTCAGAGGGAGACAGAGGACACCATTATTTTTGTTCATTTGAAGAATTTAGGCTGCTTGACCCTGAGTAGTGCCTAGAGAAAGTGGGCTGTGAGCGTATCTCCTGCGGGGTCTACTGTGTCTCCCCCCAGGGTCTGTGCTGGTAATTGTACCCTTTCTCACACCCACTTCACTATCACTCACATAACTGCACAGGGCTCATCAATTTCCCACAGTTCTCCTCTCCTTCCTGGAAACACTGGGGCCTGAAATCTCAATCCCATGTGCTTTTGTAACTTCTTACTCTAGGATGGAAACACATGTACTTATTGTGTATCTGTTCATGCTGATGTGCTCTTTAAATTAGACTTCCAATTCCATTTCCTAATTTATTCTAAGACTATTTCCTAGACAAAGTGGAACAATTGTCAGCCCAAATAACTAGGGCCAACCAGTGCTGGCGGCTTGCCCACTGCCTCCCCGTTGACCTACCTTTCTTCCGCTCAGGTTGTTAAACTTCCATCTGAAGCCAGGAGACTATGCCATTTCTCTTTCCTCCTTTATGCACCCCAACTGTCTTAGTGAATTTAAATAGCTCTTCAGCCTATCACAGAAGTTGCAAACCATGGCTCACAGGCCATATTTGGCCCACGGACATGTTTTCTTTGGCTTTCACACTGTTTTGAAATGTTTTTAATTAGTTGCCAACATTTACAAATTGGGACATTTCACATTAAAATATCCAGACTTTGGGAGCCTCATGAAAAATCGAAAGATCTCAATACCCCGGACCTGCATTTCTATTCAAGAGTTGGCTGGAACTGAACCGGTGTGGAGTTGTGCATGCATTTACTAGGTTGCCACAATCCCCACCACTGTTAGAATTTCATACCTGCTCGGCTCTCAAAACTCTCTGACCTGTCTGGCCTCTGTAGGCATTTGAGTTTGTGAGGTCTGGTCTAATGGAAGACAGAAAGTCTGCCTAGTAAGATTATATTTCCTGATGTGTTGCCCCTCGTCCCAGTTATTCTTCTCATAGAAAGGAAGGGGCCCAAGGAAGATTTGTGACTTTCACCAATTTGGGAGGCCATTGGGCTCTTCACTAGGGTAGGGGGAGAAGATGAAAGTCTCAACACTGCTAATTTTTAATTTTTTTTTCGCTCTCAGAGGCAATAAGTGGACTTCGTCTTAGGTCTTAGAATTCTGCAATTCTCTAGCAGGAATTTAAACAGGTTGATTAAGTAGGAATGGACTCTAAATGCAGTATTGGGGGGATGTAACTAACAAGCAGTCAACCTAACAGGAAGTGACATAAGCCTCATCTGGAGCTGGACAGGAGTCAATTCCGTCTGATCAAAACAGAATGCCAATCACCAGGGGAGAGTAAATGGATAAAAGTGGCCAATTACCCCAACAGAAAAGATGCATGTCAAATGCTTTCTAGATCAGGGTGTTTTGTAAGAGTAAAGGATCCTTAATCTTGCTGTTTGTCTTGAATGAGAAGAGAGAGAGAGGTGGTTGGTAAAGGGAGCTTGCTCTCTTGATTGAACAGTGAGTGGTAGAGAAGTTAGACTGTCATCTACATTCTGCAGGTAGCAAGCTGGTACAGTGACATGGCGTGACTTTGAGAATGGCGGATAGGAGGGTGAATCATCGTTGCTTCCAGCAACCGTCTTCAAAATTTTGACTGACTCATAGTTTGTTCTTCTGTTGAAGCAAGAAATGCATTGGGGTCCTCTAATGTGTATCAGTAGAGAAACGTTGAGGGGTGGCTTCAGAAGCCTTCCAGATTCGAGAGGCCAGTGGAAAACTGCACGTCTCCTACCACCGAGGCTCTGGGGGTGATATATTAGTGAATTGGAAGGGCTGGAAGGAAGAAACACTATGTACTTCTTTCAGTGGCAGATACGATGACAAGCTGAACAGTCCGCCCAAGTTTGTCTGTCTGAGTTTTTTATTTCACATCATGCTCATTCAAAATCCATATGTCACAAAGTCGTGTTTTAAACATAGGCCGACTTCCTGCTTTCTGTGTTTGGGAACGTTCTGATGATCAGACCATTCTCTGTAGGATACTTAGACCTTTGACTCTATAACTCCCAATACTTTGGAATTGGTTCATGGCTTCTGCTTTGTCTTCTCATTTTTTTAAAGTCATGATCTGGTCCCACTTGGCTTTTGATTTTAAGTGCCCTACTTGTAATCCACTCACGCTGAGAGAGAACTGAGGAATCGGAAGTATTTTATGTTCCAGGCCGCCGGCCTTAGGAGGTGCTGACAGTGTTCTGCAGGGATATCTGTTCTGCTTTTCCTATTGAAATCGGTGGAAGAACCGGTGCGGACTGCTTACCAGGGGCAGAGGGCAAAAGAAACTGCCTTTGAGATAAAGCTGAGAATGTGACAATGGCATGTATCTGCATGGCTCGAGGAGTTGGGGTGCAGGAGAGCAGGTCGGAGAGATAGGGAGTAAGTAAAGGTTTCTACACATATTCATGCTGCAGAAAAAGCCAAGGGGGCCAAGATATTTAAGAAATAATAATTAATTCGAATAATCTTTATTGTAAACATCCAAAGAGGCACTTTTTTTGAATAAGATTGAGTTTCAGTCATTGTGGAATGGGTCCCTTGTAAAGGAGCTGGCACTGTGAGTGACAGGCTGGAGGACCAGTCATTGGGCTTGTGGGTAAAGGAGGGAGTTCTTTACTCAGGCTATCCCCAATGTGCCTGCAGACAAGTCAGGAACCCCTCTGGGCTTTCTGTTTGCAAAACAAACAAAAATCTGCTTTTCTCTTCCTTTGGAAGACAATGACAAAATGTTCTGTAGACTACTTTTTTTAAATCATTTTTTTAAACACTTTTTTTTTTGTTGAAAATCAACTTCAAGTTCTCCTATAGGAAAAGTTTTCTCCGTGAATGTTGTGAACATTTTTGGTTCCTTTATTTCTCACCTTTTGTAATTATTTTGTTTCCGTAGCCAGAGTCATATTGATAACATGTCAGTCTGCTCTGAATTCCCCATTGTCAGAGTGAAAATCCATCCTTCCCGTTATTAAAATGTTATCTTTTTACCTCAAGCTCCGGATGTAGCGTTGTACTTAGTGATAATCAATATATGCATTATTTTCTGGCTGAAAATCAGCATGTTTTCATGACATTCAGCATCTGTTATTATCAGCACTGACACTAAATACAACTATTTTAAGGTTACTTTAAATTCCTTGGAGGAAGGTATACTCCTTAGTGCATCTCAGTAACTATTTGTCTGTTGGAACATTCATCCCTAAATGAATAAATCTACTTTATGTCTGGACCTCAGATAGGCCCTGGGGATACATTAAGGAACTCTTTGTCCTCCTGGAGCTTAAAATTGTAATTTGGGGATTATAAATTAGTATCTTTATTTGGGGTAGGAAATAAAGTCTTACATGTTAGGACTCAGCACAGTGTGGGTACCTACGAGATGTTTCGTAATGTGGGGATTGATTGGTTAAGCCACCGGAACTTGCATGGGTCTGTGAGAGGTGGGTTTCTCCTTGCTGATTTCTTCTCAGTCTCCGTAATCATTAGCTAAGAGTTGCCACTGATCAGATACTTGTGTTGTACTTCCTCATGGGAGTTCCAAATTAAGATCACTGTCTACTAACCTTACTGTCCTGGGGTTAATATAGGAACTGCAAGTTTGGGCTTCAAGCCTTTTCTATGCTTCTCCCTTGGAGGCTCTTAGGAACTTAAATTTGGGACTACTATCTAGTCCTGTGTGTTTTGCAAAGGACACAATTTATGTTAAAAGATGTTTCATGGAAAGAGGCATTCTGAGGTCAACTAGATTTGGGAAACACTGGGTAAAACTGGGCTTTCCTTAGTGTGAGACATCTCCAAGTGTTTATGTGCCCATGTATATTGTTCCTCTGATTGGGTGAGAATGTGTAGCATTTTGCAAATATTTTTGGCCACACAATATTTATAAAAAAAAGGTTCTTGAAGCATTTTCTTTGGGACTAAGTTTTGTGAAGTCCATGTTGGAAAGTAGTGCATGGACCCACATTCCTGTTCTACAGACTAGAAAGCTCCCACCAAGGATTCAGTGACTTGCCGAAGAGCCTGGAGACAGCTCGTAGCTGCTGGGCCTAAAACCTACAATTTAAGCCAGCCAAGCTAACGTTCTTTCCATCATGGCATGCTATTCCTTTTTTATTCCTCTCCTTTTTTAGTTCATTTTTCCCATGAACTAAAACCCATGTGAACTCTGTGGCTTCAGCCTGCTAGTAGCTCTTTACGCTTTCCACAGCCATTTAGACCCCTTTGGAAGAGTATGAGTTGGCCCTTTCAGTTCCTTGAGTTTCGACTGGAGTTTTTTCCTCCAACACTCACAAGTTGAACATTTCAGCCAGCTCAAGGCAATGCCTCCACTCCTGTATCCTTAACCCATCTGGGGACAGGACTTGAACTTTATGGTGTCCACAGATCCCTTGTTATTCCTTCAGCTCCATCTCCTGTCTTTCCACTTAGTTCATTCAGGTAAGGTATACCCATTTGACATGGCTGTTATATCATGTGCTTGTGCTTTTGGGTCAGCTATATTTAGTTTTATTTCGAGCTCTACTCTCCTTAGCAGATTTTATGTGGCTACAAACAGGGGCCTCCTCTTACCTTACCCCCTCTGCCCCAATTCCATCAGGATCTACATTCGTATGTTGAACTGTTCTGGTTGTCACAGTATGTTATTAACTTATGTGGCATATGTTATTAACTTATGATCATACCTGTCTGTCACCATACATAAACAAAAGAAAGTTGGTGATAAAAATTTTGTTAATGCCGAAAGAAACTTTGGATCACTTATTTTACCCAATGTGTATCTACTTAATTAAAAAAATATTCTGAGGTGCTTGACTGAAACACCAAACAGCTGACTGAACAATATTTTCCAGTGATTGCACTTTACTTTGGTTATTTACTTAGGTGACAAATTGTTTTTCTGACATTTTATAAGAGAAAATATATAGTGAATGAATTTTTCTTCATTTGTGTTTGTTTTCCTCCGTAGTTACTGAGATTCTATCTTTCCCAATTCCTAGTTTTAATATGTTTAGGGTAAAAAAGCTATTTATATAAAGAGAACTATGGATTATTTTAATTAATCCATTTGATTAACAAATGAAACTAGACTTACATTCAGGGTGAGATGAAATTTGTCTTTCAGCGTTTCTGCTAGAGCTATTATCTGATGAAAAAAAATGATCCTGTCTTTATCAGAAGGTGTTGCCCTCACCCCCCAATCAATAATAAAAACTAGGCCTGAAGTTCCCACAAATGGATAAAGAAAATTTAAAAAATGGTTTCCATATAACCTGGCTTTTAATGTAATCCTTTACTTCCCTTTGGAGGAAGGTCTTGCTCATTGGTTAGTCCCATCAAGAGACACATTTACTTGCTAATTCTTTGTTTTTGCTTTTCTTAGTGTTATATTTATGATTACCAAAGCTTCTTTAAGACATTATGGCTAAAAAAAATGTAGTCAAATGTGCTGGAGCTCTTAAGGAACTTTAATAGGCTATCAAAAAAAACAGAGAAGATTTATTTAACGTCTCCCTTTTGGGAAGATATATTGTTGGTTCAGCTGCAACTTCTGAACTTCATCATATTTTATATACTTTGGCCATCATAGATTGCCACAGGCCCATGGCATGGTGTGATTTAAAATGTGTTCTGATTAAGTATACAGAAGTGATCCTGTTCCCCAATGGAGGGCGGAGAGGAACATCATAAATATACATTGTTTAAGTGTAAATTCTACGTAGCACTCATAGGTTATATTGTACTTGCATGTTTTATGCTCTGTTGGTACTTTAAAAAAATAATTTCATTTGGGGGCATTTCCAGGGATCAAATCAAGAGCCAGGCAGCAGGGACCTACTTAGGTTTCCCTCCTTAGAATTTGTAATGAGGGCAGCATAAGGCAAGGAGAGGAAGTAAGTACAGAGAACAAAATTCTCCCATCTACAGAGAATCTAAGTTTACCAGCTCACATGGGCAAGGATATTTACGTTTTTGTTTCCTTACATCAAGGCTTCCAATTTACCTGATGGGCAGATATATCATCTCAGTAATTTGTCGGACACTTTCCTGTTTTCAGGGAGGTCCCAGAATTGGGGTAAAGGGCCTCTCATCTCCAGACTCCCATGTTCACATTGACATCATTATGGTCAAACCACCGAGTGCCCTTAATGTCTCGTGGCTTTTTTGCCTCCATGCTGAGAGTGAGGCAGTCATTTCTGCTGAGCCTGGGGTCCTGAGTGTCTGAGGTCATTCCCCTGGAAGTCCTGCTCAGCCATGGCCTGGCAAGACCATGCCACTTCCTCAAGAACCACCCTGGAGAGTGAAGGGGTCCACATGGTTTCCTTCTTGCAGACCTCATCCCTTCCTAGACCAGGCCTTGCAGACCTCATCCCCTCCTAGACCAGGAGGGTGACTCTAGGACTCAAAAGACTTTCCCTCCCCTGAACTTCTCTGAGGCAGGTAGCCATTACCTCAGCCTTCAGGATGCTTCTGTTTTGAGTTCTGCTGTTAACTCTGCTAAGATTGCTGCATCAAGGAAGCCCAAATGGTGGGTGTGTCCACCTACTTGAAATGAGTGGATATAATGACAAGAGCAAAAATGTAGGGAGAATAATAACACATTTATAGCTGAGTAAATTATCCTTTTACGTAAGTTTTGCACTAGGTGAGCATAAATGTTAAGACCACAGGAAATAACAGTAAAAGTGGCCTGAATTGGGAAACTGAGGCAAACACTATTGTACTCAGTGTCCACTAGAGAATTGTGGGTACCCGGTAGAACAGTTCACATGATGTAAGCAGTAAAATAAACAACGACTAAACAATATAAGTAAAAAACAGACCCCAAAATCTGTCTAGTGAAAAAAAATGAAGAGGGCAATGAAATGAAGAGCCATTTTCTTTTTGTTTGTGGGTGGGTAACAGTCACTTAATAAGTACCATTGTCTAATTGGTCCCATCACTAGAATCCAAAGCTCCTTTGGGCTCCTGCAGAATATTTGGTTCACATTCACAGCCCTATACTAACATCCTAGGGACCAGATGCTGTTAGATTTTTTCAGTTATTACAAAGATAATATGGTGCATGTACCTCATACTATATAACACCCTCTGCATACACGGCCAAGGGCAGCACTTTTTAACAAACTCAATATTTTTTGCTTTTTGTTTTAAACAAAACACATAAATATTTTTACCCAATGAAATAAAGATTTTAAGTCACATTTCTTGAAGTCAGGTGTTGCTGTCACATAAAATAAAGTCAGGTAAGATTTTGTGGCCAAATAGTTACAGAAACCTTCCAGTGTTCAGGTTGTTTGGTATTTTGGAATTGCACAGAAAGGATTGTGGATCTTAAGTGAGAATCAAAAGGTATTCGTAACTGGGCAAGAAGAAAGATTTATTCTCTACATGGAACCTTTGGTTACGTGGTATGAATGTCATCTGTCTTCGTCATGCTGTAGTATTAGCTGCAACAGAAAAAAAACATTTTCTTTGGTGTCACGTCAGTTAAATGACATTAAAAAACTTTAAAACAAACTACAGGCATTAGTCTTTCTCATTCTATACATTCAACAATGAGCGAGGACTTACTCTGTTTTAAGAACTATCCTGAGAGTTGAGGACGCAAAATCCAGAAGACAGTCTGTCTTCACAGTGTTTTCCAGATGTTGGAAGAGAGAGGAGAGTTAGTGGATAGTGATAGACAATGCGAAAGTACTAAATTAGGAGAAAACACAGGATGTTATGAGAACAGAAAAAAAATGGCCATCTCAGAAAAAGGGCACGAGGGTGAGTGAAGGAGGAGATGGCCCTGAGCAGAGTCTTGGGTGATATCTAGGTATTACAGGTGAATGGAAGCAAAAAAGTGGAAGGGGGAACATTGAGGAAATGTTTCAGACAGATGAACTCATATATACAAAGACAGCATTAGAAAATGGCAGCTTGAGAGAGAGGGGGATGATGATGGAAGAGAGGGGCCAGGTGCCAGATAATGAAGGATGACTGTCTGATAATCTGGACAGTTGACTTCAGTGGATCATGAATGAAAAGCTCGTTGCAGTGCACACAGGATGATGGGAGCATCTGTTCACAAGCTACCACCCAAAGCTCACCTGGTGTGATTGTCATTCATGCCAGAAATAAGAGATTAGGCACTGCTCACTTGTGAGGACTAAGAAGTATAAAGGACCCTGGAATGTACATGAGAATAAGTAGTTTGAGGTTCATACTTGGGGAACCAGCTGCTGGCAGCAGGGCAACTACTGCCACCCAGGGAAGGTGAAAAGGCACAGCTTCTGATAGACGGGTACTCTGCCTATAAATTCTACCTCTTGTTGGGTCAAAAGCAAAAATAGACAAATGGGACTACATCAAACTTAGAAACTTTTGCACATCAAAAGAAACAGTCAACAGAGTGAAAAAGCAACATATGGAATGGGAGAAGTATTTGCAAATCATGTATCTACTAAGGGGTTTATATCCAGAATATACAAGGAACTCTTACAATATAATAATAACAAAACCCAAATAACTCAATTAAAAAATGGGCAAAGGACTTGAATAGACAATTCTCCAAAGAAGATATACAAATGGCCAACAAACATAAGAGATGCTCAACATCACTAATAAGAGAAATGTCAATCAAATCCACAATGAGATATCACCTCCCACCGATTAGGATGGTTGCTAGCTACCAAAAGAACAGAAAATAACAAGTAGTAGCAAGGATGCAGAGAAATTGGGACCGTTGTGCACTGTTGGTGGGAAGGGAAATTGGTGCAGCCACTATGGAAAACAGCATGGCGATGGTATTGCCATCGGATCTAGAAATCCTGCTTCTGGGTATCTACCCAAAAGGATTCAACGTGTATCTTGAAGATACTTGCACACTTGCACACTTATGTCCATTGCACCGTTATTTAAAATTGCCAAGAGTGGCAGCAACCCCAATGTTCATCACCAGATGAATAGTTAAAGAACATGTGCCATATGCACACAATAGAATATTATGTAGCCTTAAAAAAGGACATCCTGTCACATGCTACAACATAGATGAATTTCAAGCACATTATGCCAAGTGACATAAGCCAGTACCCAAAGGACAAATACTGCATGATTCCACTAATATGAAATATCACAGAAACAGAAAGTAGAAAGGTGGTTTTCCAGGGCTGGGGGAGGGGGAGAGGAAATTAGTGTTTAATGGGTAGAGAGTTTCTGTTTTGCAAGATGAAAAGTTCCTGAGATGTGTTGCATAACAATGTGAAATTTACTTTACTGAATTGTACACTTAGGAACTGTTGAGGTGGTAAATTTAATGTTATGCTTTGCTTTTTTTTTTTTTGACCACAATAGAAAAAAAAATCTTGTTGGGTAACAAGGTTCTGATGGTTGTAGAAGCTTTCTCAGGACCAGGAAAGCGGGTGTGCTGGAAAGAGGCTGGCAGTCTAGGCTATGGCAAGCTTCAGGGCACAGATGTGTGGATGGCACGTAGAACAGGCTAACAGCCAGAGGCAGAACGAGTCGTGGGCAGTTTTAAACTTTGCAATCTGCTCTGCTCCCCCTTCTCTACTCTCTCCCTTGTTCTCTGAGTGGTTGCCACGTTACGTCTAGCTCTTCGAGCTGATGAATTATGGGTGGTAGTTGTTTCCCAGGTGCCGTGCATTCTTTCTTAATTACTTCGGTTCCTAATATTACAGTGCAGACCTGCCGGTAGGACATTTGGCATGAGGGCAGGTATAAATCCCTCAGCAAACTCCCCACACCATTCCTAGGATGTGACACATACTTTGCCACCACCAGGAGATCATCATAGGGCTGTGCGTCCCGCCTCCTCCCCTCTCCACGCACATACCCTGAGGACTCAGGTCTGGGTGACGCACTTTTTGCCAGTCTCAGTGACAGTTGACAGTTTTACATTTCAGAGGAAAGTGAAAAATCATCTTGCCTCCCTCTTACCCTAGGAAGCCAGGTTGTTGAGAAGGAATATCATGTCCTTTTTTATGCATTCAAATACGTGTTCAGGTGTGTCCTAAGAAAACTAACAACCTAGTTCATCCTTCTAGCTGGTATTGCCATCGGGAAAACTGACAGAGAAAACCACATGTAGCTTGGGGGAATGGCATCTTTGGTAGGGGCAGTATTTCTTGTAGATATTCAGGAATCTCTTGCCTGCAGTGTAATCCTGGGAGAAGTGTGAATTGATTGAAATTTTTTTGCTCTCCAACCTCTTTTATGTCCCTCCTTTCCCTTTGGAAGACCTATCTCTACATATCTAGGATGGTTGTGTTATGGATGGCTTTCCAGAGGTCTCCATCTTTGTATATATCCTAACTCTTCATCTTCCTTCCCTATCAAAACAGGCCTTTGGTGGAGAGATACCCTGTGAAAGATTTTCCATCAAAATTTGGCTTTAAGGTTATAGTTTAAACAGGGGATCTCCAGGGGCCATGGCAAGTGAGTAAGAGAAGTAATCTGAAGGCAACGTCCATAGATTCCCACCGTGGAGTGCCCATCAGCACCCACATTCTCTTTCTGCCTGCCTGTCACCGTAAGGGCACTATTTACGCTCTTCTCTAAAGCCAAATTGACCTCTTCTGCACTGGTCTATTCATACAATTCAAGGTTTTGCTTCTGCGATTCTTTCTCTTACTACACCATCATTTTTTCTCTCTCTTCCAGGTCATTTTAATCAGCTTATTAACATGTTATTATTATTCTTATTAAAAAATTCTTCTTTGATCCCCAACTCTATCCCCTCACTCAACTACCATCCCATTGCTTTGCTATCCTTAGCAGAAAATCTCCTAGAAAGTCTTGTATCTCCTTGCTGTCTCCAATTCTTCTCTCTCATGGTCTCTTAAATTCACTTGAATTAGACCTTTGCCCCTTCACTCTACGAAGCTTGTTTTTGTCACGGTCACAAATGACTTCCATTTGCTAAATCCACTGACCTATCGGCACTATTTCACCCTGGAAATACTCTCTTCTTTTCTGGATACCACTGTCTCTTGGTTTTGTTCCAAACGCATTAGCTACTCTTTCTCAATCTCCTTTGAATGTTTCTCCTCTTTGACCTCTGAACGTCGCGGTTCCCAGGGCTCTCTTCTAGGATCCCTTCTCTTCTCCAAGTACAACCCTTAGTTGTTGAGCTCATCCAATCTCGTGGCTTTAAATACCACCTATGCTTATGACTGCCAAATTTATATGACCTTCTCAGTCCTCTCTCCTGAATCTCCACGCTC
This sequence comes from Rhinolophus hipposideros, assembly GCF_964194185.1. Taxonomy (NCBI): domain Eukaryota; kingdom Metazoa; phylum Chordata; class Mammalia; order Chiroptera; family Rhinolophidae; genus Rhinolophus; species Rhinolophus hipposideros. The sequence goes on from NC_138072.1 coordinate 11,270,031, forward strand.
CTATATTCAAACCACATCCTCTATATCTCCCCTTGGATGTCAGTTGTATATTTGAAACATATATGGCCAAAGTTGAACTCCCAATTTCCCCCTCAAACCCTCCGTCTTCATCAACTGACTTCCCTCAAACCCTCACACAGTCTCAGTTGATGGAATCTTCATCCTTTCAGTTGCTCAGGGAAAAAACATGTGCATCAGACCTTCCCTTCTCTTTCCCATGATCCATATTCAGTACACACTAGGAAATCCTGGAGGCTCTATCTTCAAAATAAAATTCGGGGCCCAAGCTGCTTTTCACCATTTCCACTGCGGCTCCTTTGGTCCAAGCAATGACATCGCTAATCTGTATTATTCCAGTAGATTCCTAACTAGTCTCTCTGTTCCCCCTCCTCCTTTGCTCCCTTGTAGGCTTTTTACACCAGAGCGGACAGAGTGATCATTCTAAAAATGCAATGTTAGCTCATGTCCGTACTCTTCCGAAGGTTTCCCCATCTTACTCAGAATAAGAGCGGAAGTCCTTAGGATGGTCAGAAGCCCTCGTGATCTGTATTTCTCCCCCCTTGTTACCTCCAGTTTCCTCTCCGACTGTCCCCTCTCACACTGCTCCAGCCTCAATTATCTCAGACATGCTCCCCACTTTGGGCCCCTGCCCTGGCTCTCTTTCCTGTGCCTGAGAACCTCCTCCTTGAACTAGCCACCTGACTGATTTCCTCCATTCGCTCACGTCTTTGCTCAAATGGCACCTTTTGGTGAGGCCTGACTTGACCATCCTATTTCACATTGTAACCCACCCCATGGTTTTCCCAGTTCCTCTCACTTCTCTGTTGTTTTCTTTGCCTACAGCACTTACCGTCTTGCAACCTATAATTGACTTATCTATTGTGTCTATTATAATTGTATGTCCACCCCAGACACCCCCCTCAAGAATATAAGCTCTATAAGAACAGTTTAGAAAAACATATTTTGTTTACTGGCATATTCCAAGCACTTATGTTCGTACCTGGTGCTGAGTAGGGTCTTAATGAATATTAGTTGAAGGAATGAATGAAAAAGAACATATTGGTATAATATTTTACAAAGTATGAGCACATGATATTGCCTTTAATCCTCACAAAAGTGCTGTTGGGAGTACCTTATTATTATTATTATTATTCTCATTATTTATTGAAAAGTTAAACAAGTTTTCAAAGATCAAGCTGCCAGTAGGTAGCTGACGCACCAGTGTGTGGAATTGGCCCCTTAAAAACAAATCTACCCCAACTTGTTGGCAGATGTACTGTGGATGACCTTTCTAAGAAATCAATACACCTGCCCTTTCATGGCCTTATGAATACCTGCGAATACCCTGAATTGTGCCCTTGAAAGCTTCTCCTTTGGTGACAGCCTTTGAAGCCTGCAACCTCATTAAAGGTTGGCCTAGATGGTCAAACATGCAATGAGGAAATGACCATGGTTCCATTTATTTCTAATAGAATGTGTTTCTTGAAATCATTAGCAAACTTCCCTGTGAGGAAATTCCCAAGACTGTTCTTACAGACTTTTCATTTCCTTGAGCACTCTACATGCTTCCCTGAGAATAACAAAGTTTCCCTGGAGTGTGTGGCAAGATGATTTTCTCTCTATATTGGTTCTCAGTACTCTGTGGACGAGTCTCCCGGGCAGGCCTAGGCTTCCTTTTGAAGCAGGAAATGCTCATTTCTTGAGGTAATAAATCTGCATATAATATTAAAATTAGTGCCTTTGGGATTGGCCGGGAGGTGCTGACTCAGCGCACTGTTTGGCTGAGTACTTGGGCTGTTCTGAGCAGCCGCTTGGACGAGGTGGTTGCAATAGCATCAAAGAACTCTCTGCTGACGGAGAAACAGAGTCTCACGGGGGGTCAATGAGTCACTGTTTGGGAGTAGGCCAGGGGAAAGCTCTCCACCTCCGTCTCCTGCTCCTTGGTTCCAAGGGTTTGCTGGACCAAGCGCTGGGAAGTGTCCTCAGTTCCTGCAGAGACTGACTGAGTGTTGAGTAGAGGATTCAGGAACCAGGTTCATCCTTTGAGTTCTTGGAGGAAAAACCAAATTTATTTTGCTCTAAACAATGACTGACAGGATCGTTTGGGAGGCCAGTGAGGGGGAAAAAATGATGGAGATAAACTCACGTGAAATAAACAGTTTTAGTAAGCTCAGCTTTAGAAACTTACCAGAATGACCTCTCTAGACTCAGCCTCTGAAGCAGGGTATTTCATGGAGAAAGGACCCACTGAGGGCAGCTGTGTCTTCACTGACTGCTCTGAGTGGAGGCTTATGAGATGTAGAACCCTCATCTGCAGAATGGTTGGTCTTTGGGGCAGAGGAAGAGCTTGAAGGTACACCCAGAAAACAAAGACAAAATTTATCTGCCCTCTTTATTGTCAGGGTGTGCTTTCTCATATGCCATAAGTCTTTGCTACAGATTTAAAAGTCCTTTTTTTCCAATGGATCTTGAATTGGATCCAATGGATTCTTTTAACAGATGGAATTGCCTTAGAGATCATTTAGTCAGATCGTACTTTTCAAAGGAGAAAATGGAGACCCATTTAGGACTTGCTCACCCAGCATCCATGACTACAGAGGCAATAGTTACAATAGCAACAACAACGACCAGCACCTCCAGCACCATCTACCAGGAGGATCCCACGTGGCCTTGCAATAGATACTCTGTGTTCCTTGTTCCATTTTCCAATAGGAAGTAGTGTGATCCTATTTTAAAGATGAGGACAATTAAGCCTTGTAAAGGATTTGTCCAAGGTTACCCAGTTGATGTCTGGGTCAGAATTCAAATTCAGTTGTCTGGCTACCAGGTCTATGCTCACAAGAGGTCAGTGGTCCTCCTGCTACTCCCCACTGATTTTCCCCTTTATATAACACAAAATAACAACCTGCTTCAGGAGGACTCCTTTCAGTCTGAGGTTTCCTCATAGCATAGGACTCCTCAAGTCCTCATTCTAATGAATCCCGAGTCATTATGGTGATCCTTCTCAGAGTGGGGTCTTTGGGGTCATCAGTGTCAGGGCTGGGGGTAATTGAGGCTCGTTTAGGGCTGTGCACAGTAGAAGGTTGCCTGCATGGTTTGACATGAGGGCCGTGGAAGGCTCTGATTAGCATACCACTGCATCTGGTAGTTATCCCCCAGTATAACAAGGGTGTCCCTCTGGAGGGGTGACACATTAGGGAACTCTCAGGCATGGAGTCATTTAGCAGACACTTGACAATCTTTATAGAATGAGGGAATGCCCTGACGGTGAGACATAGGACCGAGGTGGGTTTGGATCAGAAGACACCAAAGAGCAGATATAAGGCAGAGAGGAGACTTTAAAAAATAAGTCAGGTCATGACACTCCCCTAATTAGAAACTTCTAAGGATTCCCTTCTGCCCTTAGCACAAGCTCCAGACTTCCTACCCTGGCTCACTTACCTCAGGGAATTTGCCCTCTCTTTGAGTCTCTTTGTTCACCATCTTTCTTTTGGTTCAAACTCATTTCCTTCTTAGGAACTTTGTACAACCCTTCCCATGACTTTGAATGGTTTCTCATGAACCTTACACAGCCGCCGTCTTCTAGCAGCATTCATCTAACTTAATTGTCAGTTTCTTCCCTGACTCCCCCACCAAAATGTGAAATAGCTACCAATCTCTGACACCTTATTTCACTTTTCCACATGGTTATTATCAGCACCTGATATTTTTCATACTGGTCGGAAGGCTTGTTTATTTATTCTTGGCCTCTGCCCACCAAAATGTGGTGTAGGGAACCATTGCATCCCGAATGCCTAAGAGTGCATGGCAAATAGAACATGCTCGAAAATTACTTGTTGAACGAGTGAATGAAAGATGCAGTGGGGCAGGTAGAGGTTTTAGATTCACTCATCTGTTTATTACCTCGTTAGTTTCTCCAGTGTTTGACCCTACCTCAGCTCCATATTAACTTTGATACCTTGGGCCATTTACCTAACCAACATGGACGCCAGCTTTCGCGAACGCTAAATGAACATAGGAAGTCTTACTTCTCAGAGTTGCTGTACATATGGAATGAGAAGGCTCACATAAATTTCTGATGAGTAAACGCATGCATGGCCCTATTGCGGTATGTGGACTTAATAGGTTCACTTATTACTGCATACCCAGCTCTTGGTATTGACAGGTGAATGAGCTACTGTTAGTTTTCATATTCTTCTCAACTAGCATTAATGAGGACAGATGAGTTCATTAGCTCAGCCTTGTCTGGCTGCTTCATCGAGGTGAGAGAGAGAACACACATTTCCCATGGGTAAGAGGAGCATGTCATAGAGGGTACGAGTGATCTGGAGTTGGGGGGATGAAGGGCTGGGTATGTGGGGGACATTCTGCATTGGTGCAGGTTGAGGAAGAAAAGCTTGGGGTACTAGAATGTTTTTGAGGAGAGAGACGTCGAAGCCTCCATTTTGCCTGTTTGGGGAATCACTTTACGCTGTGTCGAGGGAATGCGTTCTGTTCCTGGACAGCTCCTGTCCTTGTCACCTGGAGCTGGGGTAGAATGGCTCGGTGGGGCTGGACTGCTTGAGTTGGAATCTGGCTTTGCCATTTATCAGCTGTGTGACTTTGGACAAGGTACTTAACATCTTTTACTTCATTCTCCTCGCCTGTAAAATGGAGACAATGATAATAGTAGTCTCTAATAGGGTTACGATGATGAGGATGTCTATCAAATGGGAGGGGCTTAGAACATCTTTCTAGATCCAGTTTCTTGATCTACAAAACAGTGCTCAGAATGCCTGCATCATAGGATTGCTGTAGACTGTAGATGAGATAACCGTAAAGCTTGTTAAAAAGTGACTCTACGCACCATTACATCCGTATGCATTAGTCCTCATTCTTTCATTTTTCCTCCCCTCTTTCTGTCATTTTTTTGAAATTTGTATAAAATGCTTTAAAAGTCAGTTGGTGCTCAGGGGTGGAGACTGTAGTCCGGGTCCATTAACCTATCTGGGGAGTGAAGCGACCTGGACTCCAGTCCTGAATTTTCCACCAAGATATTGGACAGTGCATTCCACCTCTCTGTGGCTTAACACTCTCATCTGCAAAGCGGGAATAATGATGCTGGTGCTACCTAGCTCGTGGGATTGTCAATCAATGAAGTCTCAAATGTGCACGTGTTTGAACTCAGCTTAAAGGACTATAGAATGTGAAGTATCCCCATCAGATTACCTAGCAAGGTGGGAATGGATAGCCATTGGCCCAGCAATGAACAGTGCATTCATTCCTGCCCTTTTATCATACATTTTCTCCTCTGACCGCCTCCCCCTACTCACATGCGTAGGCGCATACGCTTGATTTCTCCTTTTCTAAAATTATTGTTGTTACCAGTGGTTATTGCAGTTGATTGAGCAAGTCTATATGTATTTGAAGAAGACAAGTGTTTATCTCAGACTCCCCCCACCACCCAGCACTAATCAGTTACTCATATGTCTGCTGTGATTGGGGTGGGGTTAGAGACCCCCTTTTTGTATATGACGTGTGATGCTGTGGAGCAAGGAGCCAGGTAGTCACCCTCTCGGTACAAATACTGGTTCATCAGCTCGGCATTAACACACTCTTAAAATTAATTTCTAGATGTGTGGAGAAGCTTTCTTTTTCCCCTTTTTTTGTTCTGTTCAAATTTGAACGAAGGAAAGGCTTACAAATTTTGGTCTTTTATGCTCTCTCTGAGACTTCAGAAACAACTGGAGTTTCCTCGACAACTTCCCAGGACAAAACTGGTCGCCTTTTGAACAGGTGATTCCATCACGAACAGAATCTGAGAAGCACTCTTGAGGAGGTTATCTGAGTTTTGCTTTAGTTAGATATGGGCAAGAAGACAGGTCTAAGGAACCCAAAAGAAGCAGCGCTGAGTAAGCATACACGGAGATGGAAGATTATGCTCTTGGCTTGGATGTCCACCATCAAAGAATATGGAGTCCTCCAAACCCTTCACCTCAGGCGTAGCCTGTTGTGAAAGGACCATCGCTGGGTTTGTTTTATACGCTGTGTGTGTATTCATTGCCCTGAGACCAGCTCTACCACTTAACCTGTCCTTCCCCCACAGCCATGGTGGTTTTGCACAGGGACCTGCATCTTCTACTTCTCTGCAGAATCTTGTATCCTCCCAGGGAAAGTCGTGTGGTGGGCTAGTGGTGAAGTGAGAGGGAAATATGTACACAGAGGGCCCAGCTGAAAATGACTTTAGCACAGAGTTTATTTAATACATCCTCCAAATTGTATTTTGAAGGCTCTGTTAACAAGAAAGCACTCTCTCTTTGAGCAGCGGGAGTGTTTTATAAATGGAATTTGCAGACCGGCAATGCTCCCATTAATTTTCCCTGTCTACAATTACTATCATTACATTCTTAAAGCACTTTTAAAATAAACTACACCATGATGTAATGTGCACACTCTGCGCTCCAGCAATGGGACAACGAGGCAGCAGCATCTGGATTTTGGAGTGCTATCTTCTAGGGAACATCTTGATGGTTATAATTACTGTCATGTTATGGGAACTTAAAAAAAAAAAGGCGCCAGAGTTCCAAATAAAACATAAAATGGCTTTGATATAATAAATGTTACTATCATTGTTTAAAAATATTGTGACCCGTCTGCTATAGTTTCTGAGAAAGATATTTTCCAGCGCTTGATATTCCCCCCCCTCACCCCTTTCGTATTCTATTACTGAAGATAAGGATGAAGAAAATTCTTAGGACAGATTTGTTTTAAATCAGTGTAACACAATGCCAGCATTGTCTCTCTTCAAGATGAACTTTTAAATTAAATTTGGCATGAGCTTAACCAGAACTCCAAACAGCTTTGCTCCAGAGACACTTTATCCACCCTATTAGGGAGCATTAATAATTCAAATGTTATGGTTGTGGTTAATTATGCTCATTAGGAAAAGGCAGGGTCTGGAGCATTTTCCTATAAGACACACTTGCATGCATTGCACCCCTAGCCAAAGCATCCGGAACAGTTTGGGTTCACTCCAAAGGAACTGGAACGGCAAAAAATTCACATATGGCGTAAATGTTATCATCCCACGGGAACCAGTTTTGGATGAGCCCATGATGAACTTGGACCCAGGTATTGGACCAATTTCTGTATAAAGTTATGAAGAATCACTCATGTATGGAAGGAGTCATTATTGTAGGTCGAATCCATGGAGATATTCATTCAGTTTCTTGAGTAAGTTTTGTTATGTGAAATTCATTTGACCTCGTGAAATCTAAGTTATTGTTTCATAATGAATATGAGCAACTTTAAGGAAGCCAGTGCATCCGACTTAGGCAATTGATTGGCTTTGACAATAGTGTGTACACAGAACCCAAATGGAGTAATCTGCTCTGTTGATCATTTTTCTCCATCGGTTTGCTGATAACATCTTTCAGTTTGAGGATGGACCTTCTGATATAAAAGTTGGGATTTAACTAGGAAAAATTTATTTGACCTGATCTGGATTTCATCATAGTCAGTGAGTTTGTAGAGTAATTTTTTTTTTTTTTTTTTACGTGTGTCACATTGATTTACTACCTATCTCTACATGTTCTCTTGGGCAGTGACTTCTTTTTATTTCATTTGGTATCATGTTTCCCCTTTTCTCAAAATTTTGTCCATACGTCTTCTGTATGGCTGATTAGCAGTAAGTTAGACCACAGAATTGAGGATGACAGGGGTTCAGTCTCCAGGTGTAAGTTTCTTTAGCCTCAATCTACTTACTGGGTAAGTTTCTTCAGCAGTCAGCACTGGCCAGCTCCCTGGAGAAAGCAGAGGAGATCATCCCAGGCCAAACCAGTGGGTGAGTGTTGTTGACCCTGGTAACCCATCCCACTTCTGGAAAAACCAATCCCAGCAGAGGCTCTCCTGATAACAGATTATAGGGCCTACTTTAGGTACAAACCAGAGCACATTGTTAATGTCTGTGTTTCTCAGCCTGCTGTCCAGAAGATATTGTATTCACTAGACACTTTCCAAGGTCTGTTCTTTCTCAGAAGTTGGTCTTAGTTATCACAATCCATAATAAGGTTAGGTTGGAGAAAAATGGTGCATTTGTTTGCAAAGGATGTGAGACCAATTGATGGAGGGCTATTTGCATACTACCCTAAAGTCTGCGTTGGGTTTTAAATTTGCTTTGGTTATACAGCTTTGAAAATGCTCACTTCTTTACTTGGTTGCATAAGTATGCTTCTGTTCTTCGAAAAATAGCTCCGTCTTTCTACTGCTCATTCTGTCCCTTTATTGTTTTCAGTATGGCTCCTAAGTAGTAGACATTCAATAAGGAAGAATTCATGGTTGTCACATTCCAAAGAATGTTTGTGGAAGTTGTCTTTCTACAAAACAAATGGAACCTTCACTTTGAAAATATGCCATTTCAGCATTAAGTAGTACTTCATAAAAAGACTTCAGTAACACTAACTGAATATTCAATCCACTTCTGTTTGTTGAAGCGTTTATGGCTCTTACTCAAGACAAGAGAAATAACAAGGAAAGAAATGACTGAATACAGAACATTTTATTACACACACACAAATAATAAGAGCATATCTGTTAGGCCTTGCCAACTTTTGAAATATGGATTCCATTTGTCTTTATTATGGCCTATTCCCATAGCACCTTTCCCCTATTTATTAATTTTTGTATGTTGCTATTAAACAGAGATATATGCCTTCTGAAAATAGTCAAAGCGATTTCAAGAAATGTGAAAAATTAGAAGAATATATCAACTCATCTTTTTACTATTCTGTCAATAAATTAAGAGGCATGTGACTGTTGTAGTTTACAATCCCTTTTAAAAAGAGTCATATGCATTATCATGGTAAAATGTCCCGTCAAATCTATAATAATCATGATGACTCACAGATATGTGATTCCCCTTATTAACAAAAAAAGAGACAGGAAATCCAATATAAATGAGCTGTTTTCCTCAGTAGTGTAATAAAACTTGGATAGTGGTATATGAGTTTTTGATTATATCATCCACCGATAATCTCTGGGTTCATTTCCTCCCAGGGAAGAATCAGTCTCTTTCCTCCCCCACCAGCCCCACCAGCCCCCCCCCCAACCTCCCCCACCAAATGTTTGGCCACTAACATTTTAGCAGTTCTACTCCCTCAGCTGGGGAGCAGGCCTCCCAGTCGCAGCCACCACAGTGTAGTATATTTTAAGGGCTGTAAATTTTCACCGTCAGATTTGAGCCAGGGGTGTTAAGCTCCAGAAGATACACATCTGCTTCCTACTCAAATGGTCTTTTGTTGTGCTTCTTGGTAGACAGAGACTTGTAATGCCACAAGGATAAATCTCCAGTGGGGAGGGGTAAATTATGGCATTTCAAAAAGAAATGCTCATGACTACATATATAACCAGCCTTAATTCTGTTCTTCAATTCTGTATTTCTTTTCAGAGTTACATGATAATTTTTTTTTATTGCTCTTTAATGAACAGAGTGAGTCACCATTAAATTGCTAAAGTGAAAAATTATTTTGTAACCTGAGTCACAATTCCTGCCTGTATCTGGTTTCTAAGTTGGGATTTCCAAATGTCAGATTTTCCTAAATAAGATCACATGAACACAGGGCCAGAAAACAAAAGAAATGTCTAAACAACTACTTGGGAAGGGTGCCTGTAGTCTGTGCCAATGTATCCAGCTCATGAGTGTTTATTAAATACCCATAAAGGTAATCAAAGAATACTTAGTGTTAGAAGTATATTTATGTTCTCTCTATTGGACTACCTCACCAACCAAGAGGGGAAAGATGATAGACCAATTTTATAGCTAGCAGCAATGCAAACATATAAATATAGTCAATCTTCAGTATACTAATGGGTTTTGTTCCAAACTCTGTTTGTAAGTCTTTCTTTTGGAACTGTCAATGCATTTTCCCATAGAAACAAATTTAGAAATGATAGTTCAGTTTCCCAGCCAGTCCACAGAATATACTTAACTCATATGCAACTGAAAACTAAAATGAAAGAAGTTGATAACCAAGTTTCTGGGGATACATGCATTTATTTAAAAATGTAGTAAGTGCTTACTTGGTGGGACTACAGAGACAATATGGGTCCCTGGTGCTAAGGACATCACGGTTGAATCAGGTAGTAACTGCCCATTTCTTAGTCTAAGTGCCGTAGTGGAAGATTAGACTAGTGTGTTACATGAGTACATAAGACAGTTAAGTTGAAGGTGCAGGGGATCAGGACAGGGCTCTCAGAGGATGTCTGAGCTAATTTTGTTTTACTAGAAGAAAAGGGTGGAGTCCAATTTGGGGGACCAGGAACACATCTCTCTTTGTCCTGTGCTGGTGGCTGTGCCAAAGAGCAAAGATGCTGTACTATGGTGACATTGGGGTGAGAGTGGAGCTATAGGTCTCTGTCAGGAGGGCAGTGACTACTGGGTCGGAACAGGGAAGGTAGAGAGCTGCAGCCCTGTCTCAAGGGGGCTTTACAGGTGGAATATGATGGGTGTGTGTGTGGGGGGGGGAGTGTGCAAAGAGCACACTAGTGAGGGAGAGACCCAGTGGAAGTGTCCTTATGGTGAATAGCTGTGGGGGATGGTCAGTGGCTACAGACATAGGTTATCAATAAGGTGGTTATCATCAGTCGCTGTGTTATTATTACCAAAAAGGACCATGTTTTCAGAAAGCATGGGGATAAAGTCTAAACTACTCAGCAGTGCATGCAAATCTTATCACAAGTTAGTTCTCCCTAGCGTCATCTCTTGCCCCTTTCCCACCACATTTCCGCCATATTGGAATGCTGTCCCTGCCTGTCCACATTCTCACCCCTGGGCTCTTCACTCCTCCATGCTCTCCGTGCAGTTTTATCTACCATGAGTGTTCTATGCTCCATCTCCCAGTTGACCCTCCTAAACCACCCAGCCTGAATGTCACCTCCTCAGTAAAGCCCTCTGACAGAGTACGTTCTCCAGAATGCTCCCTCAGTGCTTTGCTTATATATCTATTATATATAAAAAAAATGCAGCTTAAAAATGTCATCTCTCTCCCCTCCTGAACTGTGAGTTTCAAGGACACAGAGGTGCATGTTGATTTGGACTTGTCGAGTGCCTAGCACAGTGCTGGCCCATAATGAGTGCTCAGGGTTTGTTTGATGATGAACTCTGGCCTGACTCAAAGGTTAAATGTAAACACTATTGGTCAGGAAAGATGGTGGTAAGCTTCTTTGACTTGAAACTGTTGGGGAATGCGAAAGACCGTCTCCCCAGACTCTTTGGGCAGGCATATCAAGGGAGAGTGCCTAAATTAAAAGCTAGTAACGTAAAAGCTATTAAAGCTTTTATGTTAAGAGGTTACACAGAATGCTAGAGCTGCATCCTCGGTGATTCTGGGCAGCCGGGATGACTCATAACCCTCCATGTAAGCATCTGGAAGAGTCCATTTTACTTTGGGAGAAACTCTGTGTCACCTTTCCTGAAACAAGAAGTGCACACGAGTCCTTGGCAAGAGGACATATTTCATAAATCTGTAAAGTAAATGAAATTTTTTTTAGGACCTCAATTCCTCTATAACCCCTCTTAATGAGTTTGGAGAGTATGTGTATGACATGCAGCCAATTGTAAAGTGAAGCTTTAAAGAATTTTCTTTCCTGAGCTCCTGGAACACAGAATTGTTCTTGATACTAATCTATGATGATGACTCCGTGGCAGGAAATGACACTGGATGTGTCTTGGGCTCAAACAACACTTGAGGGAAGGAGAAACCCAGAGGCCTGAGATCCTGCGTGGTTTTCTCAGTGTCTGTACTAAAGATGGTTGTCCCCCTTCCTTCTGAGTCTGGTCCAGACACTGTCAGTGAAATGAAGGAACCGTGTAAGTGTCATTTGGGTTTCTGGCACCAGAGCTAGCACTTCATTTGGAGTTATGTTAAACTCAATCAAACAGCATTAATGCTGTTATTAAAATTTTGCTTTTAACAACGAATTAGGCAATCATAGCAGGAGGCGTACTGTATATGACATTAGAAGGCAAGGCTTCAGTCTCAGATTTTCTACTTATACTCGTATCTGTATGACTGTGAATGTCACGTAACTTCAAGTCTACTGATGTCATCTAATGGGGATGATACTACCTGATAATGATACTATACTGGCGTTCGCTGAGCACTTACTATGTTCCAGGCACTACTTTACATGGGTTAGTTCGCCTCAATCCCTTTGATGTAGATATGATTGTTATCCATTGTATAGATGAGGTAATTAAAGCTTACAGACATTGCATGTCATGCACAGAGGGAGTAAGTGGTGGAGCTGGGATTTGAATCTAAGTCTTTCAGAGTCTAATACTGAGCTCTTAAACACTGTGCTAAATGTTGTACTGAACAAACTAAATATCCTAATGTAAATGTACAGAACCAGGTACTGGGTTCTTCTTGATTGAATGTCATTTCTCAGTGTCACTCCTCTTCAGTTTCCTTCTGTCTTGCTCCGAGTCTGGGACTTCTCTCCCAATCAAACTACATAAGAATTCCATGGGCTGCTACTTTCTTCCCTTTCTAAGTAGCCAAGGGCCATAAATCTGACCAAGATGTAAAACATGACATTTCTGAAGGGATTCTGAGGAAGGAGTCCCAAAGAGAGAGTCTTTGAAATATCACAGGCCACAAAAGTACCATTACAAAATAATATACATACACACACACACTCTCTCTCTCTCTCTCTCTCTCTCTCTCTCTCTCTCTCTCTCTGTCTCTCTCACACACACACACACACACACACACACACACACACACACACACAGTGTGCCAAAAAAATGTATATACATTTTAAGAAAGGAAAACTGTATTAAAATTGTAATACTCAACATATACTGATAACAAACGATGACTACAAATCACTTTTGACATCTGCAATGACAAGAGGTGCTCAAAATGGTTACTATCAGTGTCCAGACACTTCTGATTATGGAGAACTACTGCTTGAGCAACGTTGACCAAAGAGTCCACTTGTATATACTTTTGGAGTACCCCTGGTGTGTATGTGTCTGTGGTTCAATTTTCCCATCTGTGTGTGTGTGTGTTTTTCTCCTCTACCTTCCAACTTTCCCACCTCATATCTATTCTTCTCTGTCCTTCAACTTGTGATGTTACTAATTTTCTTTTAAATCAAAGGGATATAGTTTATTAACATAACAAATCAACAAGGCCCCCTGGACAAAAGAAAGAAGGCATCAGCTAGCTAGATATTTCAGGTGATCCAAGTGGTGGCCAGTTCGCTCAGCTTTGTAAATCTCAGGACCACGCCTTTCCCTTGAGAACCAGTAAGGTTTACACAAAGCCAGTGGAGCAGTGGAGCATTATGTGTTGTTGGTTACAGCAAGACCCAACAAGAGAGTGAGGTTAATTCACTGCCGTGTACCACCACTACTGGGAAATAACTCTTGGCATAAGCTCCACAGGATGGGCTGGAAGTGTGGTCATAGTATGAGATGATGAAATTCATCTCACTTGGCTTCTGACCAGTGTAAGTCTTACACACGTCTCTGACATCTGAATAATCTAATTAAATTCTTTGTAGAGATTAAATAAACCCCCTCATTGCTAAGAGTTTTTTTTTTCTTTCAAGTGTGTACTTAAATGTGAAAATTTGGGGCTGTTTTTTGTTGCAGCATAACCTAGCTTATCCTAAAACATAAGTATGTTCATAAATTTATTCTTATTTTTTTAACAACAACAAATCTAAATAAATGCTTGCCTATGTTGCTGAAAAGAAATGGTTTCTAAATTAGCTGGTGTTTGTCATCAGGTAATTTGAGCAAGGCCACCTCCATGTACACCTGATGGAACATTAATTAGGAAGAAAACTAGACTGGATTTTTCTATTACTAAGTGACAATTTCTAAGTGTCTGAGAGATAAGGAGAATAGAGCTGTGTCTAATGCTTGAGAGGAGCCGAGTCATTTGTGAATGAAGAATACTGATATGGAGAATGAAGATGTTCCTGAGAATAGGACTGAGAGGATAAACAGTTTCCTTCTGGGTAGGGTTACCAGATTCAGTAAATAGAAATATGAGACCTATGCAATATTTGGGGCATGCCTATACTAAAACAGTTGCTTATTGTCTATCTGAAATTTAAATATAACCAGGGGTCCTTTATTTCATCTGGTAGTTCTCTGTCTGGGTGATAAAACAAACTAGTCAAAGCATGAACTCTTTATCAGTTCTCTAGTCAGTAAAGATTATACTCTTTTATAATATCTTTAAACATTTCTACTGTATGGATATATGAAATTTGTTCAATCTGTCCTCCATTGATGAGATTTTAGTTTTATTATTATTTTTTTGTCATTAAAAACCGGGCTGCCACTAACATTAAAAAATATACTTCCATATGTATAGGTTTTAATTCTATAGCAGAGAATTCAAACAATAAGATCGCTAGATCAAAAGACCTGTACATTTTAAATTTTGATAGACATCACACAATTACTTTCCAAAGAGATTGTAGCAATTTACACTCCTCTCCTCCATCCTGCACCCAGCAACATACCGGAAAACACATTTCCTTCCATCCTCATTAGTACTCTTTTTAACTTTTGTCAAACTAATGAATGGAAAAATGGTATTTCATCTTAATTCACATTTCTCCAACCATCTATGAAGTTGATATGTTTTCATTGGTTTATTGGCCTCTTGGAAATTCATTCCTCTGAAATGCCTATTTATGTTATTTGCCCAGTTTTCCATCGACTTGTCTGTCTCCAATTAATTTTTAGGTGCTTCGTGTATAGTAGGAATGATATTAACTTGTTTCTGTGCTGAAATTATTTTTTCTCCATAATCCATTATCTTTGTCTTCGTTTACGACATTTTTTTTTGCCATGTGAAATTTTAAATTTTTATATTGAATTTTCAAATATTGAATTTCCTTTTTATTTTTAAATGTTTTTACTATGAAAGGAATAAATTTCCATGGTAAAAATTCAAATGATTCAAAGACGTATAGAATGAAAAACAAAAGTCCTCTTTCTTGCTTTTGGATTTCTTAAGCCAGTTCTCCAAAACTAATCATTGTTAATAGTTTCTTCCTTACCAATTAGGAATTTCCTATGGGTATGTAAGCATCTCTCTCTCTCTCTCTCTCTCTCTCTCTCTCTCAAATTGCTAACATTTACTGAGTACCTGCTTCATGCTAGGAACTGTTCTAGGGAAAATTGTTGCCTATGGAGCTTACATTCTAATGGTGGAAAAAAGTAATAAATAAACCAATAGATAAAGTAATTTCAGATGATAAATTCTGTAAATAGAATAGTGTTAGGACATAGAAGGTAATGGTGAGGAGGACATTATTTTAGACAGAATGGTTGAGGAAGGTGTCTCTAAGGAGCTGAAATTTTGTTAGAGAGCTGATAGATGTGAATATTGTACAATACTTTTTAATGTTACTGTGTACCATTCTCACTTAATAATAAAATAGGACATTTTATCAGTACATATAGATTTACCTGTATGGTAAATTTTTAAGTTTTGTTAACATGAGACAGGTGACTTCAGTTTTACGTGGACAGACAGTATAAACACATGTCTGTCTTCCTCTCTGTGTCTCTTGCAGTCATAGAACATATGTAGAATCCATACATTTGATCACTTGGAGAAAGATTATACACATGAGCAAGTCTCTTTATTACCAAAGGGAAGTGCAGAGATTATTTGGGGAAGGGCCTCACCAAATATTATTTGAGGTTGGGGCTGTCCATGGCTCTCATTTTCTTTCCCAGTTTGTTTCTGGCCCCCATGAACATGTATGTCTAAGAGGGAATATCAAGGCAGAAAGCAGTCTGAACTGTCTTCTTTCCCCTTGGAGATAGCCTACCATTTTGAAAATACAGAAGCTCCTGTGGTGATACAGAGGGTCAGTTTCCTAAATGGGCATCTCTTTGTTGTGGCTCAGAGATCTAAGCCTGGTTTCTGGGAAACTAAACAATGTGGAAGTGAAAGAGATTCTGTACCCCACATGCTTAGCCACCACTGAGCTGTCAAACACAAACAAAGCGCATTGCCTATTTAAAGGAGAAAGGAGAAGTGTAAGACTGAAGTCAGGTTCGGCAGTTATCTTTGGATTGCTGCTGTCCATTCCGCTCCTGATCCACTTTTCAGTGGGTTGTTGAGAGCTGGTTTGCTGACTGAAACCAACAGACAAATGAATGATTTATGGGAAGCTACTGAGTTATGCCTTGCCCCATGGCTGCCTTTTCCCTGCTCTGAGAAATCTCAAATTTATCCTTTTGGCAGAAAGTACCCACAGGGGCCTGTCTGCACAGCACATTCCTGCTGAAAAAGGTGGCCATGGAGTGGCAGTGCCTTATGTTATGAGTTCTGTGCTCCTCTGGTGAACCTGGATGGACCCATCAATTCTTCAGATAGTCAAGGTTCTCATGTACTTTCTTAATGACTGTGATTAGGTTGAGCAAAATGACAAACCATTTGGGGGGCTCTTGGGGCAATGCTTTGCAAATCTATACAGCAACCAGATAATAAAACATGTTCATATTGTAAGAAATCCTGATTTAGGTGAAGGACGACTTGGGATCACCTTGACAATCAGTCCTTGGTAAGCCTTCATTTATTTCACCTCATTCTGTAGGCCTTGGCGTGGCTTAAACCAGCCTGCGAAACACATTAATAGAACACCTATTAAATGCAGGTCTCTGATGTAGGTTCTCAGGTGTGGGGTTAAGGATTCAGATGAGATGATTGTGGGAGTAAATTGGGGAAATATGGAAACTGCAAGAGAAACAGAGAAACCACATCAGAAAACATGACATGGTTCCTGTTCTTTTAGGAACAATTATGAAATGAATGTGAGTAAACCTAAGTAGGAATGAATGCATATAATGCATACTATGGATCTATATATTTCAAAGAGTGGTTTGCTATGGAATATGATATAATCTGCATGAGTCAGGATGGGTCTGGGAAGACATCCCAAGAAGGTGAAGAAGTAGAGGAAGGCATTTCTCTTATGAAAGTGAGTTGTGTAGGCAGGTCAGAGTGTGCATAAAGTAATGATTGGTTATCGGTGAGGAGACTGGGCTAGGGAAGATTGAACATTTTCCAGTGACAGTGACTTGAAGTGATGTTGCCCTACATCTCTGTTGCTGCTGTTCAAAGTTAGCCATATGGCCAGGCCTTTGGCCTACTTCTATTCATTTGTTCAGTTTGTCCATGGTGTCTCATAGAAGTAATGATGACCAACAGTCATTGAGCACGTACTGTGCCCCAGTGCTGTGTGTGAGTCATCTCATTTGATCTTCAGAGCAATACTGGGTGTTGCTATGTGTTATCATCATCACCATTTTACAGATAAGGAACGTATCCGTCAGGCTGAGTTAGGTTATGATATGTAACAAACAACACATCTCAGTGGCTTAAAATGTACATGCTAATCATGGAAGGGTTACATTCTACATGGAGTAGCAGAGGGCACTCTGCTCCCTGAAGCCATCCAGGGACCCAGGCTGATAGTGGTTCCATCATGAAATGTATTTCTATGATCGCTGGAGAAGGAAAAGGGAATCTAGTGACCTGGCTCTTTGTTTTTGTTTGAAAGTGATGCATAGCATTTGTGCTAACACTCATTGGACAAAGCAAGTCATATGCCCATGCCCAACTTCAAAGGGAGTAGGGAAGGGGAATTCTAGTGTGTAACTGGGAAGAGAGAAGAGTAATAACGGCCAATGGCTCTGATAAATAACTGCAAAGAGCCTAAGGCACAAGGAGGGGAGGTGATTTGCCAAAGGTTTCACAGATAGTGTGATTGCATCGCCCTCCCCTCTGCAGAACCTACATTCTGCCATATCTGCAAACTGAGGGGACTCAGACAAGATGGTTGGTGGAAAGACTGTGACTTGGGATGCAGTTCACTTCTTAACACCTTACTCTGTTTCTAGATTGCACTGACCTGAACAGAATCTTTGAAAACATAATTTCATAGTATATCTTTGGCCAAGTGGAAAAGAAAAGGGCAAAGGAGATAGAAATTGTATAAGAATGCTGAAAATGTATTTTGTTTAAAACTGAACTTAGTTGTCAGAAACGTTATGAATTGGTTGACCTTTTGGGGGAGAGTTAGGGGATATTTGAAAGCAGTTGTTTAAAAATAACAGATTTTGCCACAGTTGGCCTCTTTTGATCCTTAAGATGTTTAAAAAATTAAAAAGACTATTCTGCTGCAAGTTTATTTTGATCATCTTGATGCCTGGATTAGAGTTGCCTGAAGTGATTCAATCAATTGCTGAGTATAGGATAGAGGAAACCATTTATGAGAGTTAAGAGAGTCAGAGAGGAAGGCTCTGAGGGGACCTGGGGGGAGAAAAAGGCCCATAGAGAAAAGCAAATGATTTGAGAAAAATAGTGGAGAGTGTGAAATAAAGGGGTAGGGTGAGAGGGAGAGAGAGAGAATATGAAATGCGTAGGCCCACCCACATTCATATTTTGTATTCCAAGAAAATCAAATTTCTGGGATATAAGATCAAAAATAAAAACATCCTCTATAAAGAAGCTGTTAAATCAGTGAGCCCTGCCAAGAATTCGAGCATTTCTGTGATCTTCCCTTCCTTGTTGGGGTTGGCAGACCCTTTTCCCGGAGCACTTCTGTTGAGTGACTGAAGCATCGGGGGCCAGAGAAAAGTCCATCTGAGAATTTTATCCTGGCTTCTGCTTTCTGAGTGGGGCACACAAAGGCTCGTGTGGTTTTTCTATGGCCCCTGGATTCCCTGGTGTCCAACATAGCAGCAAAGATAACATTTTGTTTTTAATTGCCAAGGGTAAAGAAGTATTCTCTGTTCCAAGAACCGAGAATTTGTTATAATTGGGAATTTGGAATTGGGTCCCTTCCAAATATGACATCAAAACCTAAATTTTAAGGCCAAATCTATACTCTATGGGTAGTACTGCTAAATTTTGTGAGCCAAGTGAAAAAGAATTAAATTAAAATAAAGAAGGAAGTTGCTATTTAGTATGATACAATCAGATTTATCCATTTATTTATATTTTATCTGTTGGAATTATGTTACATTGATATGGTCAGAATGATTGTATTCTCACATGTTTAAATTTTAAATTTAAGTTTTAAATTTAAAAATAAATTTTAAAGTACTTAAATTTGAGTTAAAATTAAGTTAGTTTACTTAATTTAAATTTAAATTAATTATGATTAATGCAACAAATAATACAGGAGGATATAAAATAAAAAGTTAAAATATACTGTCCATCTATTTCCAGTCCTTAGAGATAATCTCTAGCTAAAATAAAGTTTAAGATCCTGAATATCATAACATAACTCTCAAACTGTCCACATTTCAAATGAAAATCACTTATTATATTAAGAACCAGAAAGATCTCAACTGAAAACTCAAAACTGAAAGAGAAAAGACAATTAATAAATGCCAACACCAAGCTGTCAGAGATATCAGAGTGATCTGACAAACATTTTAGGGAAGCTCTCATAAAAATGCCTCAATGAGCAATGAGGAACATTACAAAATTTACAATAATTACAAATTAAAAAATACAAAACATTAACCAAGAAGTAGAAAGTCTCAGGAATGAGATAGAAAATATCAAGAAGAACTAAATGGAAATTTAGAACTGGAAAATACAATAACCAAAGTAAGAAACTCAATGAAGAAATGAAAGCACAGCATGGAGGGGGGGCAGGGAATAGAGAAAAGACTCAGGTAATTGGAAGAAAGAACAATAGAAATTACCCAATCTGAACAACAGAGAAAATAATAACTGAAAAAAAACCCAACAACAAAAAACATGAACAGATACCTGAGGAATACAACATTGTGTCATCAGAGACCTGGAAGGAGATGAGAAAGAGGAAGAGGCTGAAAAACACTCCAAGAAATAATGGCTAAAAATTTTCCCAATTTGTCAAAAGACATAAACCTATAAATACAAGAAGCTGAGTGAATCCCAAAGAGGATAAACTCCCAAGATGCTCCTTTCAAGACACACTGTAGTCAAACTTGAAAACTAAAGACAAAACAAAATTCTTGAAAGCAGTGAGAGATGAACACTTGACTTACAGAGGGAAAACAGTAGAAAGACAACAAACTTCTTACCAGAAATGATAGAGGTCAGAAGGAAGTGGGCCTTTTCCAAATGTTGAAAGGAAAGAACAATAACTCTCAACTCAAAATCTGATATCCAGTGAAAGTATGCTTTAGGAATCAAGGAGAAAACAAGGCATTCACAGAGGAAGAGAAACTAAGAATTTGTTTCTTTGTGACCAAAGAAATCTCTTAAAATGTAAAAGAAATGATAGAAGGATCCTCGGAACATCAGCAAGAAAAAAGAACACAGCAAAAATATGGGTAAATATAATTGACATCCCTGACATCCCTTCTCCTCTTACATGTAATTAAAAAAAAAAAAAAAAAAAAGACCTGAAAGGAACAAACCAAAAACACATAACACAACCAATGTTTTGAAGAAATTGTCATTTACAGACAATTGTGGAGAGCTTTTTTTTTCTCATTAAAAATGCACAGTTAATACAAAGTGTGCTTAATACATTAGTCAGAATGAGAATTTGGTCCTCAGAATCACTATTTGAAGGGAATTCATCCTAAATAGAAATGGCCAGTTTTGAAGTTTTGTTAGAAATTTCTTCTTTTGCTTTCTCCTTATTATCATTTTGTATGATAAAGGGATTGGATTAGATTGTATCAAAGTTCTATTGAATTGAGCTCATGGAATTCTTGAATTCTGTTAGCTAAATTTCTGGCAGAGGCCAGTACCACTTGTTGAAAAATAATTCACAAAAGTCCTACATCCTTTAAAAATACTAATTATTAATAAAATAACATATTTGCCAAATGAGATAGCTTTATTTCATGAAAGAATTTTAAATTTTATGAAATCCTTCATTTTAAGGAAAGATGTTTTATTGTACTCTCTGTGCTGGCTTCTCTTCCTCTTTTCTCTTTGATGGTAATGATGAAGGAACTTAATTAGGTCAAGCATTGAAGCAAATAAAAAATTAGTCAACATTATAGGGCCACTCCTTTATTTACCTTTCCTCCTTTCCACACTCCTCCTTTCCTCCTCCCTCCCTTCTTTCACTTTCAGAAGTTGCAATTACATTACCCTTCTCCCTAAATACTTCAGTATATATCTCCTAAGAAGCAGGCTATTCTAAATAACCATAATATAATGACCAGATTTAGAAACATCACCATTGATGCAATACTGATATCTAAAATACTGTCCAGATTCAAAGTTACTTTCTTTCATAAAATAAAATAATGCCCCTCGCCCCTCCTTTTTTATTGGAATAAGGTAATAGCAAGGGAGGTCTTCTAGAACTTTTCACACCCTTCTTTCTTTACCTATTTCTTCTACATAACCCATTTCTTCTCAGACTGGCACCCACAGTGTCTTCCATTACCACTGGCCAATGTTATTCACCATCATACTCGTGTATCTTCCCCATGTGCCTTCAGGGCTTTCTAGGGACTGGCAGTGAGTCCTTCTAGCCTGATACTCATGGATGACGACACTGACTCGCTGTGAACCCATTTCCCAGGGGCCGTTCACAGTTCTTTCCCCCACAACCTTCTGAAATGTGGACACTTTATAAAGATCTCCAAGAGCCAGAAGACATATTTTAAAGAAAGACGACAAATGGTGCCTCCGTACCTTATTGTAGTAGATTTCTGCCTATCCATAAGCAAGTGTGAACAATTGAAAGCTGTCTGGAATTCAGTTGGTTTTTACCAGATTTGGGAAGCCAGTATTTTCAATGGGTTCATAATATTCTATTATTGAAAAAAAGGAAAGAAGAGCAAGTTACAGAGTAATGTTTATGGAATGAGCTCACTGCCATAAATATAGACAATTTCTCTCCATATGAACGTATGCTTGTATGAGCTTAGAGAAAACAATAGAAGGATATACGCCAATTTACTGTACATCAAATTATTAGCACCACTTACTTTAAGGAGGTGTAGGATTGGCTTTTTCTTTATATACCTCTATAGTTTTTGACTTACACAGAATATATATTCTTTTTGTAATCAAAAAATAATAGAGTTTGAAAAGCAGAGTATTCAGAGCAAGCACACAGACATGATTTAGTACAAAGCTCCCAAATACTGGAAGAGGAGGGCATCGATGGTACCTCAGGCACGCACGTTGCTTGGCACATAGTGACTAATTGCTGAATGAATGAATGAATGAATGATGTGGGATTATGCATGTTCTGTTTGAAAGAACTATCTTTTATACAAATCCATTTCTCCTGGAGAAATTGTTTTGGGTTCCTCAATGCTAGGACAAGTTTTGCTGATCTGAGGAGAGAAGCAGATTTGGAAGGAAGTAAGATTTCATTTTGGAGAAATAAAACTTGTAAAGGCTGTTTTCAAGAAGGGAAATGAGGCTTTCCAGTTGAATCCTAGGCAAGGCGTCAGCACGTGCCCTCTGGGTTTTATCTATTGTTGCCCCAAAATATCCTCCAGGTCTTATGGTCTCTGGACTCTACACACTCAGCTTCTCTTCTAGCAGCCTCCTGTTTTCTCAAGGTGCTCCAAATGCCGGACTGCCCAATGGCATCACCCTACACTATTCAAATATCCAGACATTTTATTTGTCTCTTCAGCTCACTGACTCCAGTACACCAGCTTCATTTTTCCTCAGTATTGCTTGGCTCTCCTGGTCTCATATAGGGCCTCTGAAAGACACAGAGTTTCCCCCAAAGAAACTTTTCCTTTGGGGTTCAATCACCCTCCAAGAAAGCCTAGTTTCTATCTGATGTACAGTCTTAGAAGCATCAGGCTTGAATTTTCTTTAAATTACAGTTACATTAAACGGAAATGACTTCTTTTCGCCTCTCTCCTTTGCTCATCCTAAACTGAGCGGCCTTCCACTTCTAATTGTAACCATTCTTTGAAGTCGGCTCCTCGGAAGACCTCACACCAAAGAGTGGGACATATTGCCATTTCAGAAGTCTAGGGATGGGCAGACATCGGAGCACGGAGTGAGGGGTGCCTGAACCCCACAACTCTCTGCCTGGTACAGTGGCCTCATCATCACCCTAGACAGTGCACCTCATTGGAAGGAGAAACATAAGCCATCTCAGCTCTTTTTACCTCCTCAAATGCTGAAACACTGGCTTGGAAAATCTGCAGGCTCCTCACACATTCTCAGATATATTCCTTTGTGCCTCACTGAGGTGAAATGATATGGTGCTCCATAGAAGAATCCAGGCCGTGCCAGCAGACGGTTTGGGGCTATGGAACCATGTAACTGGAAGTCAGCAGTGAACGCCCTCTTGACTTGGAACCTCCAACCACCCTGAGCCTCCGTGATGGCTGGCTCAGCAGCATTGCCAGTTAAACTAATGATCCACGTGGGACGTTAATACATTCATGGTGGGAGCCTTATAATTAGATGGTGAGCTACACATGAGGTATGAGGCCAGCAATCGGGTGGCACTGACGAGGCTTGGCCCCAGTAGGTTCAGTGTGTGGGGGCTTCAGAAACCTCAACTCTATTTGTTTTCTATCATTCCTTTGATATAAGATCTCAGAAAAAAGTCCGGCATCCCTTTGCCCACTTCCACTCCTTTCACAGTCAAGGGCAAACACCCTGGAAGAAAGAAATAATCACAATAATGGGGATGGGGAAAATGATACTCTAATGATCAGACATGGAAGTGAAATGTAATAAAAATAACTTTACCTCATGCACTTTTAATACCTTTCGTATACCACACAGTAATTTACTGGGACACGTATTTTAATACACTACACTGACGGCAAGATAAGAATGACCGAGTTGAATGTGGGTTCATGAAATACGCTGGAACCCTTTTATGGTGTCGACTCTGAGGAGCAGGGCTCACACCCTCTTTATGGGCGCATTGAGAGGAATTGTGCTTTTACTGTGTGTAGTTGTTATGTTTCAAGGGACATGATTTCACTGGTAGCTTTGCCAAATTTTTGCAATAACAAGATTCTACTGTATTTCTATTTTAGCACCGCAATCTTGTGCGCTGAAGTTTATTTGAAAAAACCCATAAAAAAGAGAATGAATCTCAGCCAAATCCAGGTTCCTTTGGGTTTGGGTTGTAATACAGCATGAGTATCCCAAACCATTGTTTCTCTTCTTTACCTTTAGTGTTTGTCATCTCAGGTAGATATTACTAGTTAGTAGCACATTCCCCAAGAGGAGTCAAAGGAATCTAATTAATCAATTTCTTGTGAGAAACACTGCCTAGATGCTTTTATTGTATGTGTGTGTGTGTGTGTGTGTGTGTGTGTAAGAGAGAGAAAGAAAGAATTGGGTGGTATTGGTAATGTTTTATGATACCTATAAATTTAAATTATCCAGACGTCATGAGCACCTCTCCTTTTATCCATTTATCCATGAGTCATTAAGAGATTGCTGTATTTTATTCATCATTTACTTCTCAAAGATAAACTATAAAAGACAGGAATAATCAATCCATCTGTATGCTTTGAATAACACACTATGTGTGGAGAATATGTGCAAACCTTGAGAGAAACCTTGCAGGGGTGAATTTGTCTACAGAGATATCTCAGTCTTTAGGAAGATATGAACCTTCTGGAAAGATGAATAAAAGAGAAAGAATTCTACTGTCAAAAAAGGAAATCTTAACTTGGAAAAGTGAAATTAGTGTAGGGCACCAAATCCTGAACTATCCATAGCTTCCTCATTTTATCTTTGATGACATTGCGACTTCCTAACTACAAAGAAAAATAAATCAAGTTGAAGAGCAAAGTATTTGATCAATCCTTCGAACGCTTTGTCTACATTATGTGAAAAACATCAGTATATTTTATTGAATTATTTATTTGTCTTTGCACCTCCTGGAGAGAATTCTGTATTTAACTAGAAGAGACTGAAGCTGTTGGGCTTATACAAAAGTTTAAAATTCAAGAAATTGCACTTTGGTGTTCATCTCACCAGTAATCCTGGTTTCATTTTTTCGACTAAGTTTCAACTAGGTGTTGGGCCACATGGACTCTCTCCTTTGGATGACACACAGTGGTATAAGCACCAAGAGCATTCTCAGTCTGGGCCCACTAGCTATACAAACGGCTGACTGAGCCAATGCATCCAACTGTGGGGGAAATCAGCCTGGACTCTCATTCAATACAGAGGAGACCCAACTGTCAGTCAATAGCATGAGTTGTTCTCACTCTCTGGCTGGCTGCTTTGGTGCTATCGCTAGCACTGCCATGGTCATCTTAGTGTTGGGTGTTCAGCAGACTTACTTACCAAGCCCCTCCGTTTCCGCCTCCTTGATGGAACCTTGCCTTGGTCTCCTAGAAATACCTCCTTTTAACCCAGTGGACAAGGAAGTAGATTGATAGTTGTTAAAAAAAAAAAGTGTACGTTTTAATGGAAAAATGAGGTATTTTCCATTGTGGTAAAGTATCTTTTTTCAATCATAAAATTGCTTAAAGAGGAAGCAAAAAGAGGAACATGTATTCATTTGTTTTAACTTGAGTTCGTAAAATGAGTTCTTGAGAAAGCTGGTAGCCATCTATTTCGAAGAATGATGACTTCTTTTTGTCATCCAAATATTGTATCATTTCCAGAATATAATTATCTCCCATAATAATATGAGTTTGTAGATATGACCATGGATCAAACCTAGTACTCCTGTATGGCAGTTCCATATGACAACATATGAAGAGGGAGAGATGGAGGGAAGGGGAGAGAGAGAAAGAGAGAGAGAATATCTGCATATTTTGACTATTCAGATGATAAGACCTTAGACTGTTCAGAGTCAGACAAGACCTCTCTTTTTGTGACCAGTCAACTAATACTAGAAGGGTATTGTGCCAGTAGGTAAGTGACGGATAGATATTTTTAAACATGGTGTTTCTTAATAACCCTTGTGGTCCAGAATTTTATATGGATGTTCTTGTTGGAGCACATCCATGCAACAAGATAAAACCAGACTTGTTATTCAGAGAGACGCTCCATGTTCCCAATACTCCCTAGCTCTGACTACAAATTATTAATCACAGCTGTTCCATGGAGAGGGGAGAGCTCAGCTTTGGGCTACAAAATGTTGAGAACCACTGCATAGAAGCCATCTACAACATCCAACCACCAGCTTGCCACTAAGAATAGGAGAGAAGGAGCGAAGGAGGCAGATGTGGTTGCTGCCTGATTGGAAATTATGATACCAACAGGACTCCGAGTGAGGAAAGTGGTAGGGGTGTGGGGTGCTGTGCTCTCCCTGAAGTTCTGTTTTGAGCCCTCCCAGACCTGACTGGATACTTCTTCTTACTGTGCTAACTATCCAATGTGACAATGATTATGGCAGTGTCAACAAAAGCACCACAAGGAGCTTTCTGGAAAGCGAGCATCTTTCTTCCCTACCTAAACCTATCTGCCTGGCAGAGTCCACCCTCTTTTCCTTAGGCAGATTCTTCTCTGAGTGTGACCATGAAGAGAGGAGACTAAGGCTCTCTAGGTTGCTTGTAGTAAGGAAGCAGAGCAGGGCGCTCCTTTGTAATGCTGGGAATGACTGTAAGTGGCGTTAGGAATCTGTTCATGAGTTGCTTGTCCCTGGTGGTAGTTCTCCAAGTTCATGTGCAGGGGACTCCAAACGGGAGTCAGCCCATCAGATTCATGGAAGATGAGCTGACTCTAAAAATGAACTTGTCATAGGGTAAGTGGCATAGGTTGAGCTCTTTCTACATGCTCTATTCTTTGTTACCATCTTATTCAATCCAAATGTCAACATTTCAGTGATGACACTGTTATCCACAGGAATGCAAGAAGAATGAGGGCAGGGACTTAGGTTCACTTGTATATGCTGTGCACTTGGTATGTTTGCTTTTTGAATGATTGAATAAGTATTATCCTTACAGATGAAGAAATAGAGGTTTGGTGAGACTGAACACTCAGAGCGTTCACCCAGCTAGATAATGGCAGAGCAAGGACTCATGCCTGGTCCTCTGTGGAGGTTTTATGCTGTGTGGGGAACTGTGTGCCCCAGAATTCCCGTTCCTGTGGGGCCCCAGGATGGGGTTGGGCACAAGAGAAATTAGCATGAGATTTGGCAGGTGGGACTGAAGCAGCAGCCACTCTGCTCAGAGGGTGGGCTTGAGGGCACCCTGGTAGCTCACACTCGTTATCACTGATCTGCGGGCTCACCTTGTGGTTGGGGCCAACAGCTGGAGCCGCAGCTTCTCCAGTTCCAAATAGATGTCCTCCTCAGGGGCTCTGAGCCCTGGGCCAGGATGCTTACGCTGTTTTGTAACAAAGGGTGCCAGCTTCTTCTGCAGGCTATCTGTCCTGTCAAGGTGGGAGCCCTGGGGACCAGACACAGGCTCTGGGTGGTGTTTGTTTCCCTGCTTCATGTCCAGCTTCTCTTTTCCATCACTGGCTCTGTTCGCCTATAGCAAGTGTAGGGCCACTGCCAGAGGCAGAGACAACAGACTCCCACAGACTCCTCCGCCAGCTCCCACAATGAGGTCTGGTCTAATCCATATAACAAACCCTTCATTTCACATCACATATGGTCGTTCTGCTTCCCCCGTAAACTTTAGCTGTTACCTTTTATCAGGCTCCAACTTTCTCACACACTGCACTCACTAGGAGAGCAGGAGGGTGAGGGGACAAGGCGGTTTCAGTGGGATTTGAACCCTCTGGCTCTGAGAAACTAAGGACTTCCTCAGTCAGATGCTCGGAGAACCGAAGTAGGGGCGGGCAGTGTGGGCTCAAGGTAAAACAGAAAATTAAGAAGTCATTTAAATGTTTTTGTTTCTGAACACGTTGCCGCGCTAGTGAGTTGTGGCTAATTATGGTTTTAAGATAGGCCAAAAATAAACTGATGAACAAAATATTTCAGTGGCCATTTGTGGCCAACATCAAATGACCCCCTTTGTCCTGATTTCCCAATCAATGCTCTTCAATGCCCTAGTCCTAGGCTGCTTTTACATGCCAGTCATCCTTGTGGAAAACAAATGTGTTCTCTCTTACTACCTTGATGAAACATCTGGAGAGGGGTGTTTTCCCACTTTTCATTTCTTTGGTGTCACAGAGATCCAGGCATCAACATGCGTCTCTTTTCCCTTACGTTTTTTAAAAGTGTTATTCTAGTTTTCAGTGCGCTTTTTCTGGAAAACAATTTTGCAAGGTGCAAGCTATTCAGATGAAGTGCTGAAATCGTGGCTGTAGGAAAAGCTAAGCGTAACCAAGCAACCCTCGCTTGGACCCCAAGTGCAACACTTCAGAGGTTTACCCTTTGCCATTTAGCACGTTCCTTTTGCAGTCTGCTTGCACACTGCGTACCCCGGGACTTTCCTGGGTTTCTCTACCTTCTGCTTTTGGGGTAATATTGGTTTAACCACCAGAAGAACAGCATTAGAAAGATCCAATTTTCTTACATGGGAGCAGAAGAGGCTTTGTACAGCCCATTGTTTCACATGATTTTGAGGAGCCATCTCCGGCTTTCTAAAGAATCTGTCTTCAGCCCCAGACTTCCTGTACCTCTCCCCACCCCCCACTGCCCATAATTACATTGTCTGAGAAAGCATGCCCATAGATTGACTCTCCCTTATTCTATGTGGATTAGGGTTGCCAGATAAAATACAGGACACCCTGTTAAATTTGCATTTCATCTAAACAACAAAGTAATTGTTAGTATATCCCAAATTTTTCTTGGGACATACGAAGAAAAAGATTTATCGCATAGCTGAAATTTAAATTTAACTAGGCCTTCTCTACCTTATTTGCTAAATCTGGTGACTTATGTGTGTGGATACTTCCTGCATCCCAAGTTTCCGAAGGCCCCCATTTTCCAAATGCCACAGATTGACAGGACCCCCAACAGTAAGCCAAGCTCTGGAGAGTTGATTAGATTGTCCTTGAGGAAGGTATTTGCCTTCTAGCATTTGGATGTGTTCTTTAGTTTTGCCACCAAAATAAAACACAAATAGGGCATTTGATATGAACCTTGTTATCTAAGTGCTTTGGCCGTGGGGCTGAAGAATTAGGAACATCCGACAAGTGGTAACCCCCTTTCTGAGATGCAGTGCTCGCTCCCAGACTTCACCAGCAGCTTGGATACTGTCTGGGTTACACAGCTTTTCTTCTATTTCCTTCCTCTTCTTATCAAAGCTGCTAGTCCATTTTTCTTACAAAAGTAATGGCCTTCTCCGTTTGAACCTGAACTCAGACGAACATTTATGTATCCACATTTTGCGAGTTAGAAATGACCATCTGACCAGTCCATAGAAGGCATTTCGGAACTGGAGCACAGATTCTTTCTTTTTTTTAAATTAAAATGTATTGGGGTGACAATGGTTAGTAAAATTACATAGGTGTTAAGTGTACAATTCTGTAATACATCATCTATGTATCACATGGTGTGTTTACCACCCAGAGTCAGTTCTCCTTCCATCATCACATATTTGACTCCGTTTACCCTCATCTACCACCCTTGCCCCCCTTACCCTCTGGTAACCACTAAACTGTTATCTGTATCTATGAGTTTTTGTTTCTTTATTTGTTTGTCTTGTTCCTTTGTTGCTTTCAGTTTTATATACCACAAATCAGTAAAGTCATACGGTTCTTGACTTCTTCTGTCTGATTTATTTTGCGTAGCATAATAATCTCAAGATCCATCCATGTTGTTGCAAATGGCACTATTTCATCTTTTCTTATGGCAGAGTACTATTTCATTGTGTCTATACACCACATTTTCTTTATTCAATCATCTATTGAAGGACACTTTGGTTGTTTCCATGTCTTGGCCACTGTAAATAAAGCTGCAATGAACATCTGGGCACATATATCTTTATGGATTAATGTTTTCAGATTTTTCTGGGTATATACCCAGGAGAAGACTTGCTGGGTTATGAGTGTTCTTATTACCCAGGTCATGCAATATAGACTCAGAGAGGTTCACAAGTGATGGGAAATTATGGTACAGAAGAGGATAAACACTTTTTGAGATTAGTTTGAAAATAGCATTTATCAGGCTTTTCCAGATTCTGAAACTAACACCTGTTAATTGTAGGAAAACAAAATGCAAACACATAAAACACAAAGAACAAAATTAAAAAAAATCATAACACCAAGTATAACCACTGTTGACATTTTGGTGTGCATTTTTAATATTTTTGTATAAACATATGTATTGTTTGAACAAAAGTAGCATGCCACCCAAAAATGTTCTGTAACTTATTTTTTTGTTATTATTCAGCAATGGATTGTGAGCATTTTTTCAGCGTGAAGTTTACTTGCATATCAGTAATTCTCAGTGGTGTTTGGGTTGTAGGTCTCATTCAAGAAAGTAATGAAGGTTTTGAACTTTCTTTCAGCAAACCTACTTGTACAGGCACCCAGAGCATTTTGGATAAAATTTCAGACTCTCAGAATGAATCTGTAGCTCCAATAGGGTACATAGGACCTGTTCTAAAATATCACAACTGATCGTAATCAGTACCAGCTCATGGGACATTTTGAGGCTCCCAGTAAGAATTTATTTTGTTAAGTTGGTGCAAAAGTAATTGTGGTTTAAAATGTTAATAATTGCAAAAACCACAATTACTTTTGTACCAACCTAATACTATGTAAACCTAATTCTATGTAAGCTCATGGAGCAATTATACATTTGCAACTTTGAGACCTCAAGCACTGAGGATTTTGTTTTTGTTTTCTTAGAATCTAGGTTTAAGCCATGGTAAAGAGGAACCATTAGCAAATTTGCAGATTGTCCTCTGTTTACATGTAAGTTCTGAAGTTGTAGGGCTGATGGGTCTTCCCTTGGTTACCAGCCAACAGCAGTCATGAGCGAGAAACCTTGTTTGGATTTCACAAGAATTTTGTCACAAGCCTTGCATTTCCTGTAGGAAAGCTGAATTTGCCAGCGCACTCATTCTAAGGCTGTCACTCTGCTCTCAGCAGAAGACTTTTGCTGAAGATAAACATGAATTCTCAGTGGACATAAACCAAATTAATTCATTAATCCCTGAATGCGACAGACATATTTTGGCTGTTTTTCCTTTAACTATAACTTTGAGTCTATTTCTATAGTCAGAAAGGAGATGAGGCAACTTCATCCGGAAAGCACAAGAAGGTGTAAGTTCTCTAAATGAAGATTGTTTGGTCCTTCTGTCCCTCTGCAGGTCTGGCCTGGGAAAGGACTGTGTGGGTATCTGCAGCCCATGAAATGGAGCAGCAGGGCTGCTAAAATATTATTATTGTTATTATTATTATTATTAACTGCAGTGATTATAGGTGCTATTTATTGAGCACTTATTATACGCTGGCCATTGGGCTGGGGCTTTACCTAAATTCCTTTAGATTCTCACCACTCTGAAAAGTAGGTATCATTTGTCTCTTATATGGAAGAGTAGTTAAGAGCACAAACTTTGGCACTCCACAATCTGGATTCCTAGTTTTTGGCTTTGTGACCTTCGGCAAGTTACTTAACCCCGTTGAGGCTCATTTCTCTCATCTGTAAAATGGGGGGTAACATAAGGATTCGAGTCCAAGTCGGCCAGATTCTTTACGCTACAGATACGGCAAGGGTTCACAAGTCAGATGCTCTCCTTGTTCTTAAGCATGTGAAAACGTTTTATGCACATAGAAAAGCTATTCAGTATGCTGGAAATAGCCTGAAATAAGCCGTAAGACGACAAGGATTTGAGTCTGGACTCAGTTATCAATTAGCTATGTGACCTTGGACCGGGGGAGTGACATTTTCTTTGCCCATCTTGCAGGGCTGTTGGAAATAGTAAATGAGATCATGTAGGTGAAGTTGCTTATACAGATAACAATTATTATGCTTTCTGTTTGCTGCTGTTTCTGACTACAGTGTTGGCTCTTGGCGGAGAAGGAATATTTATTAAATTCCACTCTGTGCAGACCCTGTGGTAAGTTTGGCATAAATACCAGCAATCTTGCAACAACCCTGGGCCCAGGGAGGGTCAGTACTTTTCTAAAGGTGCATGGTTGTGGAGCTGGGGATTACAAAGCAATCACTAAGCCCTGTTGTGTACCCACAAAACAGCTCTCTATAGCATCCATGCTAAAAACATTATTTTCATATTTTAAAATCTCCAAAACCTAGGGTTTATTTAAGACCCCATGTGATAAGTTTTAAGTCTACTTTAACATTTTATTTTGCATATAGTTTTCTTTCCATGTGAGCACACTAGTTGATATGATTTAAAAATCTACGTCAAATAAGTCTAAAAAAGCACTTTAAAGGAGTATGAAGTAGGAATTATAAGTGATAGCAAACAGTGTGATATAGTGTAACTGGCAGCATTGCTTTCTTTTGGGTACAAAAAAATAAAAGTGCATCTTACGATGAGCAGTGTGTTAGATTAAATGACATTGAATGAGTACTGTTTAATAAATGCCTAATAAGTGTAAGGTGTTTTACATATGTGATCTCTAGTTTAGCAAGATTAAATAGATAACATTATTACTGCTATGTTACAGATGAGGAAACTGAGATTGAGAAATGATCAAACTTCCTCAAGGCCACACAACTAGTACATAGAAGAACTAGAAATAAAATTACATTCATTTGGCTACAGAGCCTGTGCTCTTTTCATTATGTCATATTGCTTTTTGTTTCTAGAGGGAATATAAATTTGGCAAAGTAGTCAAAAGTACTGACTGACTGAATATCTGGACTCACATAAACCCATGACCACATCTGAAACCGAAAATCATTATTTGAAACCTGATACTTGTGATATGTTTGGACAACTGGACAGAATATTTTGGACAGGAATCCAAGATCTCATATTGTGGGTCCAAGATTTCTTCACATCTCCTCACCCTTTCACTGTGTAGGAATAGGGAAGCCACAGAACTTTCCTGAAGGAGCTGGGGAGGCTGTGCTGGTGGGAAACCAAGGAGGTACAAGACGTATGGAAGCCAAAGGCCCGCACAGAAGTGGTTCCTGGATTCTCTAGCTCTTTATTCCATAGCCTCTGGGAAGCCGCTAGGCCTTCAGAGTTTATGGGATCCCAAAGGACAGAAGCTTTTCATAGCATGAGGGCCCTATGTCAACCCTGAGCTCACCACAGAACTGTTTGTACAAACAGGGGCTTCCGGAAGGGTGTGGTGACTCTCACCACCATGGGGTCAGTAGTGGAGTTGTTGGCGCAGGCTCAAGAGCTCTGGGAAGTTGGTCTCAGGCCACTTTCATTCTGCAAACTGGTATCGAAAGTCAACTCTGCATTGGGCACCGAGCCTCTAAAAAGCAAGTCTGAGGCAGCCTTACCTTCAAAGACCCCACATCTGGGAGGACAGAGAGAGACAGAACTCAGAGACAAGCTTCCCAGATAGTGCAGCACAGGAGGAGCTGGGCGAAGGAGAGAATAATTCTTGCTGGGACTTCTCAAAGTCAGTCATTGAGAAGGCTAGATTTGGGATGACAACTCAAGGACTGAATTTTGATATTCAAATACTATTTCTGTAGCATTTGAAATCACATTGCAATGAACAAGTACTCTTTTATCTACACTACATTGATTGGAGAGAAATATGAGTAAAAAATATGACACAGTTCCTGGGCGCGAGTAATTGCAATCTAGCAGGATTTTGTTGTAATTCCTCAAATAATGCCTTGAGAATTAAGGAATAGCCCAGGAAAGCCTACTTTCTGAGTCAGTCTTTAGCTACAGTGTAAGGGTGTCTACAGTGTAAGGGAAGCCGGCCCTTCCTTCTCTCTGTATCACCCCTTCTACCCGCCCTCCTTAGCCGTATCTCTCTCCTCCCTCACTGTCTCTTCACAGTTTTCTATTTTCTGTTCCCAGTCTGCAGATGTCTGTTCTCACAATGTGAGGAGTGCATGGACGAGAGGTACATGGTGTGATGGGAACATTACTGCAAGGGGATTATTAGGACCCCAAAACCTCAGGAATGCAGGGAATTATTTTCCAATAGGAGTCTGGATCTGTGACAGGGGGCTGAAGGAGATATTTGGTAGCAAGTTCTAGCTTAGTTCTCCCCCAAAACACACAATACAGGAAGTGGCTATCCTATGTTCCTTGAGTTGAGTCTGGAAGAAAATCCTGCTGTACAGATTATGTTCGGGGCCTTACTACCTTTTGGCCATGTTTGGACTAACTAGTCGTGTTCGGCCCCAGGCAGTAGATAAGGCAGGCTCATAGCCGACCTTACAGATGGGTAACTGTCCCTTTCCCTTCCCTTCACGAAGTGGGTAGGAGGAGAGTAAGGCTGAATAAGAATTATAACCATCTAGTGGTTGTCTTATGATTTGGTCAGGCTAAAGTTCTTGGGAAGCTTTCTATCAGTGTCAGTCAATATCTTTCAAATTATGTTTGCTGTGACATCTGTCCTGGGCTGTCTAGCTTCTCATGGTGTCTCCTGGAGCTGTCCTGCTCATCCGGGGCCTCGTGAGAAGTTCCCGAGGGAGGCTGGGATTGCTGCTGCTGCTGCTCCATCTAGGGGAAAGACAGCCAGCAATTCCAAAGGGTTAGGATGAGACCGCTCAGATGTGGAGAAGGTAGATAATGCGAACATTATTTTGCTACTATATATTTTCCTGTATTTTACATGAGAGTCCCATGCTCTGTGGAGGGACCGTCTCCTGAACCGGAGACATGGCCGATAGTTGGGCCTATTGTGTGTGAGAAAGAATTGTTTGATGAGCAGCCCAATTTGCTTGTCTGCAATTATCTCCCTGTGAACTTCAGTGCACATATTGAAAGACTAGACCTGAAATGAGAGAGAAGTGTGCAAACTAAGGACACTGATTGCTTTCATTCAAACAGAAGGTATTTTGTTTTGTTGTTATTTGAATGACTACTGCATATTTAGGTCACTGTAAAATGGTGCCACGCATGGTGGTGAATATATCGTCTTCCTCCTCACAAACCATACAGTTTAGTCGAGAGGCAAGGTATATAATAAAGCTTTTACACAAAATTATAAGATGTATAGAAAACGAAGCATAAGACTGGTGCAGCCGCTATGGAAGGCAGTGTGGAGGTTCCTCAAAAAATTACGGATAGAATTACCATATGACCCAGCGATCCCTCTCCTGGGTATCTACCCAAAAAATCTGAAAACATTTATCCATAAAGACACGTGTGCTCCAATGTTCATTGCAGCTTTATTTACAGTGGCCAAGACATGGAAACAACCAAAATGTCCTTCGAGAGATGAATGGATAAAGAAGTTGTGGTATATATACACAATGGAATACTATTCGGCAGTAAGAAAAAATGAAATAGGACCATTTGTGACAACATGGATGGACCTTGAGATTATAATGCTAAGTGAAATAAGTCAGATAGAAAAAGCAGAGAACCACGTGATTTCACTGATATGTGGTATATAAACCCAAAACAACAAAAGAACAAGACAAACAAATGAGAAACAAAAACTCATAGACACAGACAATAGTTTAGTAGTTACCAGAGGGTAAGGGGGGAGAGGGGTTGTAGATGAGGGAGGGTAAAGGAGATCAAATATATGGTGATGGAAGGAGAACTGATTCTGGGTGGTGAACACACAATGGGATTTGTAGATGATGTAATTGTACACCTGAAATCTATGTAACTTTACTAACAATTGTCACCCCAATAAACTTTAATTAAAAAAAAAAGAAAACGAAGCATAAACTGTAAATATGTTTTACAAAGATGTCTCCTGTAGGCAACTTTTAATTTGTGTTTGGTATCCTTTTTAAAAGTGGCATAGTTCTGGATAACTTTTACTACCTCTTTGTGTTTTTATGGATTTTCCAGTGGAACATTTTTTTTTAAACTGTGATAATCAACCAATTTAAAAAGAGAGAAGTAGTCATATAAGCAGTACTCCATCTATGGCAAAAATGGCTTTTTAAAAATAGATTCAAGAAGGAGTAGGTTGACATGGGCTGCTAATACTGGGGAAGTCTCCCACGATGGTTCTGGAATAGGTTCTTAAACGGAGAGCAGGCAAGAATTGTTGGTTTGAGGAGAGGAAAATTGATGGGAAAACACAGGGTCGCCATCTAAGTGTTGATCCCAAATGATTAGCAGCAGCCCACTGCTTTTTTTTTTTTTTTAAATGGTTGTGCTCAAAACAAATGTTCTTTTTTAAGGTGAGAAATAGAAGAGAATCTTGAGGTTAGAGGATAAACAAGCCCATATTCTTGTGGGTGAAAAAGTATACAAAAAGTCACTTTCCTGGAAGGAGAGATTTTTGAAATCAATTCTTGGGTGTACAGAGGGAAATCCTGTGAAACTGGACCTGCCCTGGTAGCAGAGCTGATCTCAGGAATCATCAGAGCAATTATGCTTAGGTTCTCCCCTTTCTAAATTCAGTGTTGTTGAGTTTTGATGATAAATGTCAGGGCCTTTGGAGTCTGTATAATACATTTTCTTTCCAGGATTTGGTCCATAGAACTATACCGATGGCAAGAGGTCAGATATCTCTTTGAGAAGTGGATGTTAATACAATGCCATGTATATTAGTCAGGATTCTCCAGAGACAGAAACAATAGGATATACATATACATATATACATAAACATACGTACATACATATATATGTATATCCTATGGGATATCTGTATATAAATTCATATAAATAATATTAATTATACATTTATAAATATATATTTTATATACATTTATATATAAATATACAAATTTACTTGAAATAATTGGCTTCTCTGATGATTGGGGCTGACAAGTCTGAAATCTGCAGAGCAAGCTGCCACGTGGCGACCCAGAGAAGAGCTGATGTTGTAGTCTTGAATCTTAAGGCAGTCTGGAGGCAGAATCCCTTCCTTTTCTGGGGGCCTCAGTCTTTTCTCATAATGCCTTCAATTGTTGGATGAGGCCCACCCACATTATGGTGAATAATCTGCTTTACTCAAAGTCTACTGATTTAACTGTCTCAAGCACATTTAAAAAGTACCTTCACAGCAACATCCAGACTGGTGTTTGACCAAGCAATTGGGCATTACAGGCTGATAAATACAACCAGGCTGATAAATACAATGAACCATCACACCAGGCAAGTTCTCCCTTTGTGAAGGTACAGTCCTTTGCACACAAGGTTTTAGAATGCAAGCACCACTTTCCCAATCTTTGTTCTTGGGAAGGTAGGGGGGCATTTGTGGAGAAGGGGCTTTCCTCACTTCATATCTGCAGTCTCCTCTGTACTAGTGATTGAGCCTCTGGTCCATTCTCCCTCCTTCTGTGTCCTCCTCTGAAGTCTAGTAGAAAAGTTGGGCAACTCCCTGTCCTCAGGACCATTTGGGTAGGGTCGTGTCTGTCCATGCACACCACCAATTATGAGAAATCGCCCAAACGCTAAGGACATGGTGGCGTTGGACTCCACCCTCTACGGCCTGATTGGCTTAGTTCTGTCCCATGGCCATGAATGGAGGGAGGGTGGAGAGAAGGAGCCTTGGCAAAATATGACACTCCTGTGCTTCCTTTTCTGTCCTTTGGCTGTGTAGGGCACTCTCACTGCTGCCAGATTGATGGAGCACAACTCCAAAGGGTGCAAACCGGAAATAACCGTACTCTCCATGCTACCCCGCTGCCTAATCACACCTGTCCTGGAGCTAGTGTAGCCTGCCAAATCCCAGCGTTTTTCTAGTCATTCTGCAGTATGAACGAGAGATTATGGTAGGATTTTTCTTGATTTTTCCATCTTGTACATCTTTCCCTTATCCTTACCTGTTGTGGTTTCAGGCTCTTCCTATGGCGGGAGCTTCAAGTAAAAGATGGAAAGGGCTTACTTATTGGGATATCTATGTGGATTTGGCTTTGGTGTTCTCTGGGCTTGGAACAGACACAATTTTAGACATCAATTATGTACTTGCCGTTAATATAGTTGAGCGTTTAAGTCTCATGCATTACTACCCACTCTCCCCCAGCCTCCTCATAATTACATACATTTTTTGGTTACCATAATTTTGGCTAACATAATCATGTTTATGTGATATTGTTTTCTGCTGGGTCAAGTAGTTTAATTTTTCCTTTTTTCTCTTTAAAGTCATCTCTCATTCCCAGCCACCAACTTGGAGTTAAAAACTACTTGTTTTCAAATTTACTTATATATCTGTTTCATCTATCACAATTTTCGTCTTAAATGCTCCAACATATTTGTCGAATTCCTGAATTCCTATCAGTACTTTTTACAAACACTCATATTAATGAATGTATCAGTTTTCTACTGTGTGTGTGTGTGTGTGTGTGTGTGTGTGTGTGTGTGTTTCCTTCAGACAACCCGACCACCCTCCCACAGCCCTCATTCACTTACTCCACTGGAGATTGGCTTTTCTTTGTGCCTTTTGACATCATGGGACTCTTTCACCATCATCCCAATAATTACTTTTACTTCTTGCCTATTTTAGATATTCTGCTTCTAATAGTATATGACATCTGCCTCCTTTTTTTCTTTTTTGATAACATTCTTCAGCAGGGTGCCTATGAAGTATGTTTTTTACAACATTAATTTTACCCCTGCATTTAAAAAGTTATTTGTCTGGACATACATTGTAGATCGAGATTCCCTCAAATTCTGAATGCATTGTTTTTTGTCCTGTCTTCTGGTATTCAGGGTTCCTACTAAGAAGTGAGATAACAATCTAAGTCCCAATAAAATAGTTCCTAAGAACTATTGTCTACTCTCTGGAAACTTTTAGTATTTTCTCTTTTTGCCTGATATTCCAAAATTTCACAATAATAGTCTTAGTCATTTTTCATTTATTTATTGATCTTTTCATGGATATTTCAATCTGGATAGTCAGTACTACGGTCTTTGAACATTTCTACCATATTATTTCTTTGCTAATTTAGTCAATTGTATTTTCTCTGGTCTCTTTGAAACTCCTATTAGTTAGATGTTGAGCCTCCTGAATTAATTTTCTAGTTGCCTGGCTTCTGTCTCTCTGTCTTTTTGTTTTCATTCTGGAAGAACTTCTTAACTTTATTGTCCTACTCTTCTTTGGCATGTTCTTTTGTTCCTGCCCCCATCGAGGGCTTTCTTGTTCTTTGAATATTTCTCTTTATACAGTAGCTTGTTTTTTTTCCTCATGAGCACAATATATTTTCTTATCTCTCTGTGATACTAATAATAGTTTTCGAGACTTTTTTTCCTGCTCCCTGCATTCCTATATTTCTTGAACCCAGGCTTCAGACTGAGTTCAGGTCTTCTCCATGTGCATTTGTCCTGGGCCTTGGATAAAGGTGCAGTGATTACTCAAAGCATGTCCTCGTGGAATATCACTGGAACACAAAAGACCAGGTCCTATAAGCACAATTAAGGCATCTACTATCACATCTGCTTGTATTCCAATGGCCAAAGCAAGTGATGTGGCCAAGCCCAAAGTCAGATGGCAGGGACATAGTATCTGAACAGATGATAACACACACACACACACACTCATAAGCACAAGTCATAAGGTGTTCATACCTCTAAGCTTTAAGGATTAAATATGTTTTGTTTGTCAGATGTGGGCCATAAGTATTGCTTATATGTTTTGTAAAAGGACAAGAGAGAGTAACAATTTCTGTATTTTAATTTCATGATGGAAATGGTAAAGGTTATTTCTTGTCAACGTTCTGAAAATGGTATAATTGAGCTTCCCTTCTCATTGTTTGTCAAGAATTCTAGGACTCCATTTGCTTTCTGAAAATAATTTTTCTTTGGTTGGATTCTGATCTACTATTATATCTTCATGTTCATTGAATTGACCAAAGAATCATTTCCATTACTTGAGTAGTATCATTTTCCTTCAACCGACATAAACTGAAGCCAATGAACACACTCATTTATGGGAAGAAACCTACTAGGGCTATTGTAGGTGGCATGGTGGGTGAATACCCAGCCAGCTGCTTGCCTTTGGAGGTCTCGTTGGAAAGCTTGGCTCGGCTTACGAATGGAAATATGTCTAGTGGTCTCATCCTCTTCTCAGACATCTGTTCACTTCACTAAAACCACTGCAGGTCTTGGCACAGTGTCCCAGCCTCTTGCGAGAGGCCCCCAGAATTGTAGGAGATGTATTCTGTACGTTAGAAAAAAGGTGTGTGAGGAAGCTTTCATAATGTCTACATCAGTTTCTCCAAAGAGCATATGAAAGTCCATTCCTTTTGATTTTTATAGGCTTTTGATTGAAATAGGGCATCCTATTTCATCTTAGAATAAAGATTCCAGAATGAGATGGTTTGTGTTTTGGACTCTACCTAAAAAGTGTGAAACTTAGGTAACAGAGAAACTTCTCAGTTAAAAGAGACAGTTTTGTCTTTATGTGATGCATGTTTGTTTGTATGGTTATTAGGCTTTGATCCCTTGGGATTAAGCTCCAGGCATACAGAAACACACACACACACACACACACACACACACACACACACACACACACACACACACTCTGTGGGATAAGGGAACATACCAGAGTTTATGAGCATTGGGATTTAATTCTGGGAAACCTTGTCCTTTGGCATCTGCCAACATATCCTCTGGAATTTATTATGTGCCCGCAATGTCTCTCCAACCAGCCGTTCTTCCCTATTTCCACAGTCACTAGCATAATTTCAGCCCTTGTCATCTCACACCTGTATTATAAAAACAGCTTAGTCCCTTGTCTCTCTGACTCCCATCTTCCCTAATTCCAACTCACATCTTTGACTGTTAGAATAAGATTTCAAGACATTGCTTTTATCATGTCACTCCCTCCTCAACCTCTGCTAAAGAATTCCATCACTTATTCACTCAAAAGAAGTTGTTGTCCCTGCGTCATTTCATTAGGCCCTTGGGGGCAGAAGGTGACCCAAGAATGTCCGATTAGTAGAATCACCTGGGTGATATTATGGCATACAGATTTCTAGCTCCTTTCTATTGATGGGTCTAAGAAAGCCACATTTAAAAAACCATTTTATTGAAGTATAATATACATATGGAAATACGTACAAATCAACACCAACTTGAATATTTTCACCATGAATATTTCCTTGCACCCAGTACCCAGATCAAGAAATGGAAAGTTACCAGCAAAAAAGGTACCCTCTATCTTGACTTCTAAAAGAAATCTGTATGTTTTTTAAAGCTTTCCATGTAATTAGCTCGGTTTTGGGGACAACTTATTGTTTTATGAGAGTTTAAAAGGAATAGCTTGTGGTCTTGAAGTTATTTTCAGGGAAACACACACACACACACACACACACACATAGACACACTCACTCTCTCTCACACACACACACACACACACACACACATACGGTGCCAAGAAATGTATACATATTTTAAGAAAGGAAAAAAACTATTAATTGTAATACTCAGTATATATCAATAACAAAAGATGAATACAAGTGACGTTTGACTTCTGCAATTACAAGAGGTGCTCAAAGTGGTTACCATCAGTGTCCAGATACTTCTAATTATGGCGAACTACTGCTTGAGCATAGATAACATCTCTTAAAATGTGTTTACATTTGTTTGGCACCCTTGGTACACACACACACACACACCCACACACACACACACCCCAACATAAATTGGAGCCAATGAACACACTGATTTATGGGAAGAAACCTACTAGAGCTATTGTATAGGACTATATATGTGTATATAGTTTTTGCCCAACTAAATAGTAGGCTCAAAGATCAAGAATTTCTCTTTCATTTATTTTACCCTCATTCCATTACTCTTTCCTGTAATATACCATTTCAAAATGTTCTTGTTTTTTGTTGACTTATTTGAGACAGGCTTACTGTGATTAATGTAAATTGCTTCTAAATACAGTGTTTATACATCTATTCTTAGACATAATGGATACTTGATTCATGTTAAACAAATTGAATTATTTTGTCTCTTTTCTCCAAGTCCCAGTAAATCGACAAGGAAAGGAAAACACAGAGAGAGAACTGACATGGCTGTAAGTTAGAGGCAGTCAGATGTCAGTTCAGAGACCCCTAAACCCAAGGCTAAGCCTCCCGGTACTCAGTTCTGCTGCCACATTTTGAGGCTGCATTAGCATTATTGGAAAATTTTTGAAAAGTAGAAGTGACATCTAATATAGTGGTGGGCACATGGTATGCAACCAATTCAAATTTACTGAATTGAGTAAATTTGAGAGAACTGATTGAAATAATGCCAACACATTATCTCTAACTGTTAAGAACCCACACAGAGTTCCTTGCACAAAGTTTTATGAACTGAAAGGTGTGACCCAATAATATCATTGCTTCAAGTGATAACTGCCCTTTACCACCTAACTGGCTTTCCACTGCATGTGTTATTAATGTGCATTCAAGTGATGAACACAGTTTGTTTACAGGAGTCTGTTCTTCCTGGAATCTTACGAAGGCGGTTGTTTCTTCTCTGAGACATCATAACCTCGCAGTCAGAAAATGTGCATCAAGTGGATGATTGTTGGCTGAACAATAGAGGCTATGTTTTTAGCTATCTCTGTCATCGAAGCACAAATAAACACCATTCGAAAAACTTGTGGCAGGTACCTTTTTATATAATACAAGGAGTTCAGGTGTTTACAAGAACCAAATACAGGAGAACTGAAGAAGCCTTGATGAGGCAATGTAAGATGGCTGATGACTGACATGTTGGTCTTAGAAGTCAGAGGCTGGAGAGGGCCAGGCGGCTTCATAAGGAAGATGCTACTTGAAATGGATCTTGAAGGATGGTGAAGAGTTTGACCAGGTGATAACTGGGGCAAAAAACAAAGACGAGGATGTAGGAAAATGCAGGGCAATTTTGGCTGGAGCAGGACTCAAACAGGGCTCTCGAGGTAGGTAAATCTGAAAGGTAGCTTGGTTGCAGATTTCAGGGCCTGTGGAACTCTGGGCCAAAACGTTAGGAAGCTCTTGCAGTGTCCAAGTGTGAAATAATAAAGGTCTGAATTAAGTAGTAGGGAAAATCAAAAAATGTTCATTGAATTTTCGATGAACTGATTTAGAAAAAAATTCACCAAAGTTGTTGATTGCAACGTAGTGGGTGAGGGAGGGGAGGTTTTAAAGAAGACGAAGTTTTGAGCCTGGGTAACCATGACCAAAAATCTTCCATTTTTTTCGTTCACAGTCACATTTCTAAGAACAGTAATCTATATCCATTGTCTTCCCTTTCATCTCAAATCACTGCCCCATCTCCTGCCATCTGCCCCCTCTATCTCACTTAACTCTTATCCAAGCCACCAGTGACGTCCAGTCTGCCAAATCTAATGGGAACGGTTCAGTTTTCAAGCATTGATCTCGTTACAGTGTTTGCATTTGGTGAAACTCTCTGTCCCACCGGTTTTTATGATTCTTTTTTCAGCATGAAAAAATTTAAAAAAGAACAGAAAATCTGCGTAAGATTCAGAGATCCTTTGCATGATAACAGATCCAAGCACAGAGCATAGTACACAGGATGTAAACTGTCTTTCGTCTAATGCGTTACTGCAAAGCAGTCTTTACTCTTTTGTTTCTTTGTATGAAAAATGGAGGCTGGTAAGTGCAATCCTGATTTCTGCAGATATGACAATGTCTAATTAATGAATTGCCCTAAAGAGACATCAGAATGTATGAGGTGCTAAAAACTATTGTGCAAGTAGAGATTAAATTTGACCGAGTGATTTATTAGCCGAGTCTAACAAGTGATGTCATTGGCTCAAGGGAGTGGAATTGGATTGGTTTATAAGAATCACTTGAATTTTGAGCGATTGAGTTGTGGATATTTATTGTTGTTATAACTGCAGGAACCCAATGTAACTTTTAGGTTTCCAGACTTTGGAATGTGACATTTATTAGCACTGCAGCTCCATCAAAAGTGATTGAGGGTATTAAACTACTGTGGTTAAAGGAGTGAAAGTAAATAGATGTTACCCTCCACTGGTTTTATTGAGCTGCACTTTTGTATACAAATTTGAGCTCATGTTTATTAATTCCCTTAGTGATTGCTATATCACAAGTTCTCATTTTGCAAGTTAGAACACAGTTTTTTCCACTCTAGCCACATGAACCTCCACATGGAGCTTTAAGCCCAGCTGTAGTTG
Source organism: Rhinolophus hipposideros (assembly GCF_964194185.1). Lineage (NCBI taxonomy): Eukaryota > Metazoa > Chordata > Mammalia > Chiroptera > Rhinolophidae > Rhinolophus > Rhinolophus hipposideros. The sequence continues at coordinate 11,314,046 of NC_138072.1, forward strand.
TTCTGTTTCTGTTGCCACCAAAAGCAGTAAAGGTTCCGTAGTCAGGTTAGGGTTGGAGATCTGAGCGTTGCCCGAAGTGGCAGAAAATCAATCAATCAACAATCAATCAATCAATCAATCTCAATCTCACTCTCTCTTCCTTTCTCCCTCTCTCCCTCTCTCTGTCTCTCCCTCTCTCCATCCCTCTCTCTCTTCCTCTCTTCCTCTCTCCCTCTCTTCCTCTCTCCCTCTTTCCCTCTCTCCCTCTCTCCCTCTTCCCTTCCCCCTCTCCCCCTCTCCCCCCTCCCACACCCCCTAAAAAAAAAAGAAACATGCTGGTCAGAGGAGATAAACTTGTGTCTGCTTGCTCTAATAAATAAGCAACCCCAGGAGCCACTGAGCAGCGGGAAAGCCAACCAAGGAGACAATTTTTGGAACTGTTTGAAAACTATACTTCCTCTTACAAATAATTTGACTTCAGTTTTCAGCCTGGGTTTTGGACCTTTGTTTTTGGTATATAAGGGTTTCTTTTCATTTATCTCAAGGGGGTATTATAACCTCCTCAGGATAAAATGTATTTACAAATCCCCTGATTTTTCAAATAAATATAAGCTTCATAGAAGGTTTGTTGTTTGTTTATTTGTTTGTTTTTCTTCCTGGTATATATGAAATGCAGTCAGATAAAATGCACCAAATTTTGGCACATGGGCAGAGGGTAGAGGATGGACCAAACCTGTGTTTGCAGTCAGCTGGGAATTGAAACATGGCAGTGCAATATGAAATTTGTTCTGTTGAGTTACAGTACTTTTTCAGTTTTTTCTTTCATTTCAGCAGATTAGTCACTGTTTTCGTACGCCTGTGGTTCCCAACCATGTTGTTGTTTTAACATGTTAAAATACTATAGTTTTCAACACCTCCCAATTCTTAACATATAATCATATTGATTTTACAGGATTGTTACAGGATTAGTCAAACTATATGTTAAATTCATAACACAGTGCATAGGAGAAGCTCGATTTTTTCCTAGATTTAGTGAGATATAATTGACAAATATATATACATGTGAGGTGTACAGCATGATGTCTTAATATATGGATGCATTGTAATTACCAATCAAGCTAATTAAAATTTCCGTCACCTCACATCGTTACCATATATATGCATATATATATGTGAGAGAAATTAAGATCTACTCACTTAGAAAATTTCAAGTACACAATATGATATTATTAACTATACTCACCATGCTGCATGTTAGATTTCCAGAATTTGTTCATTCTGCATCACTGAAACTTGAACCAAAATCAATAAAGATAAGTTTGATCAACATTTCTTCATTTCCTCCACCCCCCCCCCCCAGTCCTTTGTAACCACCATTCTATTCTGCTTCTAGGAGTTTGGCTATTTCAGATTCCACCTGAAAGTGAGATCATGCAGTACTTGCCTTTCTGTGTCTGGCTTTTTTCACATAGCGTAATGTCCTCCAGGTTTATCCATGTTGTCACAAATGGCAGGATATCTTTTTTAAGGCTGAAGAATATTCCATTGTGTGTCTGTCTATCTATCTCTCTCTCTCTCTATCTGTCTGTCTATCTATATATCTATCTGCCTATAATCTATCTACCTGTCTTTCTAGCTTACATTTTCTTTTCTTTCAATGAACACTGAAGTTGTTTTTATATCTTGACTATAGTGATTGAAGCTGCAGTGAACATAGGGTGCAGTTATCTCTTCGACACCCTGTTTTTATTTCCTTTGACTATATACCCAGAAATGTGATTGCTAGATCATATGGTAGTCCTATTTTAAAATTTTTCTTTATTCACCCATCAGTGGACACTTAGGTTGTTTCCATGTCTTGGCTATTGTAAATAATACTGCCGTGAACATGAGGGTGCAGATATCTTTTCGAGTTAGTCATTTTGTTTCCTTCATATAAATATTCAGACACGAATTTCTGGGTCATATGGTAGTTCTATTTTTAATTTTTTGAGGGAACTCCATACTGTTTTTCATAATGGCTATGCCCATTTATATTCCCATCCGTAGTGCACAATGGTTCCTTTTTCTCCACATCCTCACCAACCCTTAACTTTTATCTTTTTGATGGTAGAGATGATATTTCATTGTGGTTTTTATTTGCATTTTCTTGGTGATCAGTGACATTGAGCACCTTTCCATGTATTTGTTGGCCATTCATATGTCTTCTTTTGAAAAATGTTTGTTCAGGTCCTCTGCCCACTTTTTAAATTGGTTTATTTAGTTTCTTGCTATTGAGTTGTTTGAGTCCCTCATTGGATATTAAGCTCCTATCAGATAAATGGTTTGAAAGGATTTTCTCCCATTCTGTTGTCTCTTCACTCTGTTGATTGTTTCCTTTGCTATATAGGAGCTTTTCAGTTTGATGCAGTCCCATTTGTCTAGTTTTTCCTTTTCTTGCCTGTGCTTTTGAGGTCATGACCAAAAAATCCTTGCCTAGACCAATGCCAAGAAGTTTCTTCTTATGTTTTCTTTCTAGTAGTTTTACGATTTCAGGTTTTACATGTAAGTCTTCAATCCATCTGATTTGATTTTTGTATAGGGTGTGAAATAAGGGTCCAGTTTCATTCTTCTGCCTGTGGAGATCCAGTTTTACTAGCACCATTTATTGGAGACTCTCCGTTTTCCCATTGTGTGTTCTTGGCAAGGAGGAACACAGTTTATGATAGTTTTTGTCCCATTATTTCACGATTTCTCAAATAAAATCTTGAATATATAGACTTTTAGGAGAGGAAGTAGTTTCTAAGACATCACTATTTAAAAAATTAGAACTCACTAGTGTGCTAAAGAACATGTACCCCATGGACTTACATGACGAACTCTTCTGCTGCGAATCCATTTGACTAGAGCTGAGTGCTCTAATGGAAAGTCAGAACAATGCAGTAATTACTCTGGGATTCAGCGAACACTCCATAAATGCTTATTAAAAGCATTGCAGAGCCAATTGGGATCGGCAATATGGGTTATCATTTGATTGTGTGTGAGATCAGAAAAAGCTAAGATTCTATGACTTAGTTTTTAGTCAAGTAATATATTGACTAGTGACTGGAACTGATTGAGTAGACTAGAAAAAAACAGCTGGCTGTCTTATCTTAGTTACATAGCAAATATCCAGTCTTTTTCTGTGTTATTAACAAGGGTTGCTTTATGGCTGAAAACAGTCATGGAGCCATTTGTAATTGTAAAAGTGCTTTCTCAATCCTGGTCTTATTCATTCCTTACAGTGACTCTGTAAATTATAGGCTGTATCGTCTTGGCTTTAGAGTAAGAGTCAAGCAGCACTAGGGAGAAATTTTAGCTGCAATAATTATCAGTTATGTGACCTGGCACAGATTACTTAAATTTCCCGAACTTTAGTTTTTTCATATACAGATTAAAATACTAATATTTACCATGTATCAGCACTAGAGACATTTGTTTATGATCCATACTTAGCATTCTATTGGGCACAATGCAGGTGTTCAATTTATTGGGAACGATTGTTGTTGTTATCGTTCTTGACATAAATTGGAGAGGGCTCAGTGATCCCAAGTTTCTAGACACTGAGGCCAAAGAGTTGAAGTGACTTAACTGTATCTGAAGGACACACAGCTCCACCATGTATTCCAGGGGGCACCAGCTGAAGAATGAGGAAGCTGGGACCAGGCCATCTCACTGGCTACGTCACTGGCCACCTGGTGTGTGGCATGTTGACTTATTTTGTGTATAATGTCTCGTTGTGAGGCTAAAACTTTAAGAGACCTTAGACTTCTTATTTAACTTATTTTTCTGCCCAGAAATATTTCGAGTCACTTGATCTGATCACTTAGGATTGTCTTATTCTTTCAGAGGGAACATAAAAATTTCTAGTAACAGATTATTAGATAATGATTGATAATGCCTGGTTTCTAATAAGTGTATTAAACTAGAGCCTGCTGTACAAGTCTGACAGCCAAAACTTTGTTACACTGCAGGAAACCAGTTAGTTATTGCCCTGGGATTAACCATCCAATCATCTGGACACCGAGAAACTATCACGTGGCAGCCATTTATTTGGTTTTGCAAAAAAACGTTTATGTTACTCTAACATTCTCTGAGATCAAATTTTAGGACTCTTAAGAACCTAGAAAAGGTGATAAATATTTGTGGTTCTTGACTTATTCCCCATGAGGAGAAAGCTTTTTACAATCACAGCTATATATGGTGAGAAGTGGTATTTTTTCCATCATATAAGCCATTGGTTTGGATTCACAAACATTTTATGCTTGTATTCCCGGGTCCTTAAATTCAAAAGGAGCGTGGTTTTGTCCACCCATTTAGATGAAAAATTAAGAAATTAGAATCTAATCGTTCTTGAATTTTTCCTCAGAGAACTCAAATTTTTACTTTAGAGCAGCTTGTCTTGAAAATTCAGTAAATGGGATAGTCTTTCTCTGATGTTTGCCTTTTTTCCTAACGGATATACCACGATTAATGACCATGAAAACAAGATTCAGTTTATTAATTTATTTGTTCATATAACAAATCTTTTTTAAGTGCCTACTATGGAGTGCTGTGCTGCTAAGCCTACTCTTTGGAACAAACAGTCCGGATTTGCAGCATTTGGTGATTTCTCTGCATCACCTTCCCCAGTGGCTGATTTCAAACTGTCAATGTCATGTCACTGATCACAGAGTTGGAAAGAGGGGAGCAGAATTGGCTCTGCCAAACTGGTCGGGGCCAGCTTCAGCCCACTCCTAACACCATCTGACCCTATGTGTCACATACCTTGGAGATAGGGTTTCCAGGTGGGAATTCCCGCCCGTTCTCAGGAATTTTTTTCGCTTTCCCATTCCTGAATCCCGAGTTATAAACTGTTTTCTGTTCTCCACGATGAATCGTTTCCATAAAGTGATGGCCGATACTACCAATCACCTGGGTTCAAGGAGCCAATTTTCCCGATTTTCCAACCAACTTTTCTTGGGATTCGGGAATGGAAAAGCGAAAAAAATTCCTGAGAACGGGCAGGAATTCATGGCAGGAAACCCTACTTGGAGATATATATATATAATGTTACTACCAGATGATAGTAAAATTATTCAGCTAAATATCAGAAAAAGTTAACACTGCTTATTTTTTCATTCGTGTGATAAATTGGAGTTCTAATCAACTAGAGTGGTAAACAAACAAACAAATCTGGATTTTTAAAATATTAGTTCTGTACACTGTCTCCATTTCCATGATCAACACAGATTACTCTGTGATTGAAACTTGATTAGTAGAAATGTAATTAGGTTATAATTTTTGACCATGTAATTGAATATTTGAAAATAAGAGGGAAATGAAATTGTAAATTTTTATCCTTTAGACACAAACCATTGACCAGTACATATCTATGCTGCCAGTGCATTTAGAACTGGTATGGTGGTGAAATGAGTGTCATTTCATTATTATAGGTACATTGTTTACATCAGTTGGTCAGAGTGGTCTACTAACATTAAAGGTTTGGGATTCAGCATGCTGTGTTCTGTTGCATGGCTACAGCTAGCATCTAGAGGCAGACCATTCGTCTTGTAATGTTACAAGGAAAATGGATAATGGGGAATCGATGGATTAGTATAATCCATGCTCACTCCTGGAAAATAAATTCAAGGGTAAGCCCTATGGATGGTGGGTCAACAGAGGGGTGTGTGTGTGTGTGTGTGTGTGTGTATGTGTGTGCATTTTTTATATATATAACTCTATATATCTATATCTATTTATATATATAAATATCAGTATCTATATAAATAGATATAGATATATAGAGATATATGTACACATGTATAGATACAGATATATAGAGCTATACAGAGATATAGATGTAGCTCTATATGTGAGATATAGATATAGCTCTATATCTCTGTATATCTATATCTGTATATTTATAATGAAGGAAAACGTGAAAAAACACTCGTTTCTAAAGTTGTGATATACATATATCTCGTATCTCTATATATCTATATCCATATATCTGTATCTTTATATCTATATCCATATATCTATATGCATTCTTTCTTTATGTTTTAGGCATTTAAACCAATTGTTGAACTCATATAGATTTTGTTTCTTGAATTTTTTTTCAATGAACATCATGTCGAAAGTGTTTCCTCATGTAATAAAAACTCTTTGTTATACTTTCAAAAGGTATACATATATACCTTTTTTTCATTATTTTCCTGAACATTCCACAACTTTAGACACTTGAGCATTTTTTCACATTTTTCCTTCTATTATAAACACTGCTTCAGGAGATGTCCCCACCTAAAAATGTTTGGTCATAGGTGTAATTGTTAGGAGAGAGTCCTGAAGTCAAGGGCATGCCCAGTTGAAGAACTTTACAAACATAAAGTCAAATTGCTTTGCAGTGAGATGGTCCCAGTACACCTTTGAATAGTGTAGAATCTTAATGTGTTACCTCACAGCAACTTTTCTACATTAAGAATTACAATTTTTAAAACTACTCATTTGACAGGCAAAAAGTAGCATATCATTTTAATTTGCCTTGAGAGTACTAGTGAGGTTGAACCTTTTATTAATTCTTCATTTGCATTTCCTTTTCTATGAATTATCTCCTCATATGTTTTGCCTATCGAATTTTTAGAGTTTGATATTGGTTTCATTGAGTTCTATATCTATGAGAGCATATAACTTAGTCTCTCATACTTGATGCAAATATTTCACCCAGCATACTCTTTTTGTAAATTGGTTAACAGGTTCTTGGGACATATGGAAATTAAAATTATGAAAGTTATGTTTATTTAAATTTATTAGAGTTATCTTTAATTAACTTTTCCCTTTGTAATTTCTTACATTGAATTTAAGCTTAGCAATTTCTTCTCCATTCAGATTGAATAAATATTTACCTATATTTTCTTTTGATTTCTTTACTTTAATTTTTTTAGTACTTAAGTCTTTATTCTGTTTGATCTTTAGTTCAGCATAGAAATATAATTTAAGGATTTGCATATAACCATTTATCCTAACATCAATTGTAGAATACTGCTCCCATTCTCCGTTAATTTGTGAGGTCCCAGTTTTCATATATTTAATATTTACTTATAGTAAGGCCGGTTTCTGAAACATTGATTTTATATTCCATTTTTCTGTCTAATCTTGTGTCAGAATCATTCTTATTTATTATAAAAATAATATTTTAATAGCACCTAATGCTATTTCCCCAATTATACCCCCATTTTAAAATTAGCTGGTCTAACTTGTTTATTTTTCCAAATTACTTGAAAATAGATTAAAAAATACATTAGAAAAAACTTTCTGTGGGCATTTTGTCAGTGGGTTAAGTTTGCTTATTAATTTGGAGGGAACTGTCACAAAATGATAGCAAAATTATCTTACAAATCAAAAAAAAAAAAAAAAGGAAAACCAAAAGTTGAGGTGTAGAAGGGCCACAGAGTACCTTGGAAAGTCACTGACAAACTGAACTTGCATCAAGGCTCACTCATTTCCATTTATTAGTGGTAAAGTCTTGACCAAGTCCCTTAAGATTTTTGAACTTATTCCCTCATCTGTGAAATGGGAATGACACCTTCCCTGCTGACCTCCTTGAGTTGTTACAAGGATCAAGGAAGAGTAGGACTATTGATACCCTTTAGAACATTGAAAACGTGTGTATTTTTGAAAGATTGTTTTGATCCCTGTAAAAATCAATCGTCCCCTCCAGCGAACATGCCACGACCAGAATCTGAAACCTAGGACGGATTTTCATTTCCTTAAACTGGAAAAATCTATAAACGAGCTCCACTATCTACCTAGTCCTTTTAAAAATTGAATTGTTCAATGTATTTTTTAATTTTATTTTCCTTCCCCCACTCCAGATATAGGTGATTTACAAAGACCAAAACTTTTTAATACTGAAAAGAATGCCTTCGTATTTTATAAGCAAGAGGCCTGTCAAGCAAATTGCTCTTGGCAGGACAGCAGATCATATATCTTGAGCTTATCTACCTCCTTTGGGCGGAGGCCAGCCCTGATCACCCTCTGATACGCACAGAGCTCTCACAGACCCTAGCTGCGCTGTCTGGGCTGGGGCTGCCTTGCCAGAGGCATTTAAAGAGTGTTCTCTCTCCCCAGCCTGTGGTTTAGGAAGCTCAGCCTTTTCCCCTAGAGTGATGAGTTTCTGCTGTCATTTTTAAACTACCTACTACTGTTTATTTGGAATCTAAACATCTGGGAAGCTTTAAAAGACCAAATTTGTTGAGGGCATAGTCTGCACTCTAATTTTATGTGCATGAGACACATGACAAGTAAACATGTTGATAGCAGGATTTATTAAAATGTAACTTCTGCAATATAATCTGGGGCTGGGAAGATTTAGTTCAATCTTCTATGGCACCGTGTATGATGGAGTTTTAGGTCTGGAAGAGACAGAATGATCGCTAGCTTAATCCTTTCATTTTGCAAAGAAGGAGCTCAATTCAGAGACATGGTGACTTTTCAATGTGACATGGCCAGTAAGAGGCAGAGCAGGGAGCAGAAAAGAATCTTGCTTCCTGGATCCTCTCCACACTACTCTGATACTACACCATTCTGAATACATCAATGCAATGCAAAGAGTTAAAGAGTGTGTTTGACAGTCTGGGAAGAAAAAAGTTATATACAGCCAGCGACAGAGTATCCTCAAAACAGCTGGCTCACAAAGTCTTCAAACTCAGTCCTTTAAATGTCTGAAATAAGTAGAAACATTGGGGAAACCACATTTGTACCTCGAAGTGTCTTAGATATCTTTCTCACTTATTAGAAAATATTTAATACATATAAATGTTTTTACTTAGGCTGATAGTGGAAAATACTGACCATAACCCAGTTTTCAGAAATATGAATGTCCAGATTTGAACATTTCCTCAGCCATTCTGATCAGTTCTGTAGACTGGTTATTATTATAATTGGGGTCAAAGATCTGCATGCCCAATCCCTTTGGCTCCTTTCTGTATTCTTCTTAATCTGCCCCTATCTGATTTAACAACGGCAATTTCTACTTGTCCCTAACAGGAAGTATGCTTTTAGGGGACTCAATTCCAACTTTTGAAAGTCTTCTGAACTTTGCTAATTTTGGTTTTCAAGTCTTTTTGTTCATGCTGTTCCTTGCCTTTGGAATATCTAACGTCTCCTCACCAATAGCTTTTTAGTCAGCTATGGTCTTTCCTGGTTCTCACCTTTTAGGACCCTCACATCCATCTCACACTGATTCTTACACCTTCTGGCCTTGACCCTCCCAACTAAGTTTGAACTTTGAAAGAATAGGAAATGCAAAATTTTCTTCCTGAGTAGCCCGAAGACCACTAGGTTATTACAAGGGGCAGAAGTGAATTGAAAAGGAAAAATACAATTGAGTGTGGGGAAGGGAGAGGATCAAGTTGACAGGCTGCTTCTATTTCCTGTCACAGACCTTGTTCCAGTCAAGTCTGACACAGCTCTCTCTATATTGATTCTTGAATTCTCATTACCACAAGTGAAATGACAGCCCCAAGGGTGTTCTCATTTCCCAAATTTCTCTGGCTTTATTTCACGGTCTCTTTCCTCTGAATGACCTTGTTTCTTCTCCTTGAGTCATGGCAACAATTATTTGCTTTTCATATATATGTTTTTCCCCTCAAATAGTTTCAGGTATTTACTTTCAAGATCTACAAGGACTATTATAAGAAAAACAAATTAGGAAGGCAGGCTGTGACTTGAATAAAAGTTTGCCGGAGGCAAACTAGAAATGCCTCTTTTCTAAGCTTATAATTCCCAATGACATATCTTTATCATAACCAGTCATCTTGTATTATCATGATCTGTGCCTGTGTTTCTCTCTTCCATTAATCTGTGAGCTTAGCTTTATTTATTTTTACGTGCCAAGCAACTCACAGTGTCTGCTATATAGTAGGCCCACGGTGAATGTATGTAGGACATTAAAGAAATCTTAGATTTCTTAAAAAACAACAACAACAAAAACCCAGTTTTGTAATAAGTGAGAAACTATCCCCTTTTTTTCTTTTTTTCTTCCTTTTTTTTTTTTTGTTTTGTAACAGACAAAATGATTGTCTGGACAGTTCAGGTAAGAAAATGGCGTCCTCTTTCTCCACCTCACAAGCTCGCAGTTTCCTCTGAATATTGCCTCAACTGTTATGTTTCGTTTGTCTACATTGTGAGCATCTGCCCTTTCTATTTAAAGTTGTGTGTGACCATTTTCTTCTATGGAAAAAAAAAAGGCTGATGCTTGCAGCAATGGTTTTGCTGAAACTGGTGAAATGGATTGGTTTTGTTGACAAATAATCTTGGTCTGAATTTCTGACATTTTTCAGCCCTCTGCTGGATTGCACAAGATTGTGTAACTTTACGTGGAAATAAATGAGTTTATTAGCAATGAGTTGTGTGTTTGTGGCTGTGTCCGTGTATGATAATAAACATCTTTTGTGGGTACTTACAGCAATAATGACACCGTTCTTTTTCAGTTCACCCTTTACCATAAAATATGCCATTATTCATTTCAGTGGGAGCATCTGACCTCAAAGAATGTTATGAGAGTAGCTTGTTGAAACAGAGTAACGGACAATAGGCTCTGAGTAATCCTCTACTGGCAGGACCTTGTGATAGCTGAGCAGCTTGCTGTTTCCATGTTGGTGGTCTGTGATATTTCCATTTTAAACCATTCACATCTAACACAGCTTTGCCACACTGGACCCAGGAGTTTTCAGGGACTCAAAACAGTACATTGTTTTCTGGAGTCAGCCCTAGACACTTGAGGGGTGAGCCAGTACCTCCAGGGTGTGCTTTCCGAGAAGACTCAGCTGCACTGATGTCCCTGCCTTTGCAGAGTCCATAATCTAACATAATGGGACAAGCCACTGCAGGTGCTCAGATGGTAGGAGTCCAGAACCAAGCACATAACCAAACAGAGCTGAACTCAAAGATGGACGGAATGGTTGGGTTGTGTGTGGGTGGGGAGCAGGTAGGCAAGGTTGGCAGGAAAACCTTTGAGCGACAGAAGCCCTGGACTAGTGAATGGAAGGGCTAGAGAGTATTGTTAATGAAAAGGAGTAGAGAAGATGTTCTAGTTTGCCTGGGGTGGGTCATATGGGAAGTTAAGGAGGAAGGAGCAATAACTTGTGGGAAATGGAAGGGAAATGAAACCATTAGATAAGCAAACCAGCTAAAATTCCCTCAGGGGAAAAAAATCATTACAATCTGTCTGAATCACCAAAGAGTTTTGGGTCAGACAGTAAAACAGAAGCAGAATCTGGGCTCAGTTCGACAGATTTATTATTGTGTGTGTGCTGTCAGCAGGGCACTGGATTAGGGGTTGGAAGGCAGTGCTAACTGAGCAAGGAGTGGTCCTGCCCTTAAGGATCTCAGTCAGAGAGAAGCCACACATAGATTATTTCCCAAGCTGTGATAAGTGCTGGGCTAGAGGGGTGCCCAGGGTGCTGTGGGAGCATGGAGGGTGGGGAGAAGGTGAGGTGGGAGAGCACAGGTGCGTATTAAAGGACACATAAGATTCATTCTCATGTGACGACATGGAGAAATAGAGAGGGGAAGGAGGCTGGAACAACTGTGAGTGTTCTGGCTTTGATGACCGCTGCCTCTAACTACCCTAGGGTTTGACAGGCTGATTTGGGGGACCTCTCTGGCATCCATTCTAAAAGAAGACTGGCAGTGAAGTTACTTTATTCTACCTACTGGTAGTTTGATTGTCAGGGGAGTGGAGGCTCCACTCTGGTTCTGGCTCCATCCAGTACTGCAGGCAGGTGATGATAACGGTGCCTGCCCTAGAGGGTACTGTGAAGGCCACTCTGCAAATGGAGGTGAAGGGCTGTGGAGTGCTGTCTTTGGAAGTCATTGTTCCACAGATGGCTCTCTGTCTATTTGCCCTGCTCGTCTGTTTTACCGAGGTAGGGAATTGGTGGGGCTTTTTCCCAAGAATCCCTTCTACCAGGAATGCTGACAGAGCAGATACTACAACCAGCAGAAATGACTCAGCATTTCCAAGCAGGCCTGTGGGTTGAACTTTGAGTCAACATTATTCTAACACCTTTTAGTTCACTTAATATTTACAGTGTGTAGTAGGTGGCAGACAGAGGCACAGAGCCTGGAGGAGATTTGGTGCCAGCACAATCCCGTCTTGCAGCTCTCTGAAAGCCACAATGATATTTTCTCTCCTCCTGGCCATTTTTTTTTAATGGTTGAAAAATTGAAGCAGATTTAAAAGTTTTCTATTAAAACATGAAAGGAATAATGAGGCCACAGTGGAATCTTCAGGAAAGACAATGGTTGTAGTTTTGTGTGTATGAAAGTCAAAAAGGGGCTAAGAAAATGGTATCTTCCCCCCACGTCACCCCTCCCAAACAAAAAACGAAAATCAGAAAGTTTATGATAAGCAACCATGGCTCAGAGCTCACAGATGGGGAAGAAATAGAGAAAAGTTCCTGAAAAGGTCCTGGAACTGACATTGTTCTCTGTTAGTGATTGTAAAGAGCAAGTGCTGACTTCAGCCAGCCTTGGTTCTTCCAGAAGAGTCAGAAGGTTTCACGTGGAGTTTTTAATGTTGGAAAAACTAGTCAGGAGAAAAAAATAATAATAAAAGTTCCCTTTCCCTCTTCTTTTAATATCGTTTTCAGTAGCACAATGCATTTAAAGTAAGGCATAGTTTCCTCAGAGCAATATGGCCTCAGGACATGATTTAGATGGAAAATTTAAGTAAGATTAATGCAATTTATTATCCGACAGGATATCCCTACAAGCCACACTATTTGGCTGAATTTTAGATTCCCAATCTAATATTTCAGATGAGATTTCCAGATGGGTGTCTTATTCCTCTATTAGTTTAGTCAGGGTGATATAGAGTTTGTAAAACAGGAGAGGTTAAACTAGTTTTAACACTTGATTAATCATTGAAATTACTTTGTTACTGTTTCAATTCATTGACTTTTGTTTATTAAGTAACTCCCTAAAACCCAAAGCCAACACAAACTAGAGGCACATTTCCAGCTTTGCTAATTTATTTGATGACTTCTTCAAAGAAAAATTTTTAAAAAGCAGTAAATTTATGGTTCCATTGAAAGACTGCTCAATGCTTACTCCTTGCCGTGAGAGAAAGTACAGTGTAGGTTTATAAGACTAAGGGACACACACACACTCACACATACACAAACCCCAAACCTATATTCTGATTTCCTAGAACATTTCTGGGCAGATAAATCTTTAAAACAAATTGGACGAATAATTATCAGAGCTTTTGCTACTTGCGTCAAGAAGCAGATGGGTAGCTCAGAAACTGTCCGAGGTGACAAACCACACATATATTCTGATATTTTATAAACCCCTGGCAAGTCTATGAAAGGAGGTGAATTCCAGTGCACCCAGTCAGGTTGCTTTGAGTGGAGGGTTGGGCCATAGGGAAAGGGCCCTAGCCAATTAAACAAGCTCCACAGTCAACACAGCTCTTAGCATGGAGTGAGGGGGCAGGGAGCTGATTCAGAAAGTAGACAAAACTCCAAACCAGAACTTCTTTTTGGGGTATGAAAATTTCCTGAAGTCTGGGTTTGGTAAATTGATTACAATCTCTTTTCAGAGACCTATCAGGAGCAAACTCGTGGGTTGCAGACATAAATTTGAATTCCAGAGTCTCCGACTAACCCAACTCATAAATGAATTCCTAAATGCTGACTGAGCCAGAAGACCCAGCTTTGGAAAACCACTTGGCAGGAATCATTAGTTTCGAAATGAGATGAACTGCTCTATTTAGCCCTCATTCAAAACTTTACAGAAACGCCAGATTTCCATAAACACATGTTTCCTTGAATTTCCAGGGCTTTGATTAACTGGTGGATGAGGCTGTCTCCCAAATACAGATTTGTATGCAACATTATGCTTGTACCGAATTGGGAGCTGGAAACCAACACAAAGTATTCCCTTTTCTTTCTAAGATGTTGACTCTTCCCTTGTTTTTCCAAAAGCTCTTTTTTGTTACGGGAAGTTTGGAGAATTAAAAATTAGTCGATGGTTTTAAAACGTGGCTATAGATCAGATCATTGTCATGTATGTCATCATCCATTAAGCTTTTCATGACTGATTGACAGCCCACTGCTTTCTGGTGTGTCTTTAATGCCCCAAAGGAACAAGAGAATTAAAAAAGACACTTGTGTCTCTGCTGAAAAAGTCATATAAACTTGTGGCTTCTACCAAGTAAAGAGATTGCTTGCAAAGAGATATTTTCTTGTTTTAATGTGTTTTCATTTTCCCTCGTATGGCTGGTTTTCTCCATTGATACTGGCACACGAGGCAAAGTACCTACAATTGATGCAACATAGATCCCCAGAGTTAAACATTTACGTGGTTACTTTTTTTTTTTGGCTTCCATGTTCAAGTCAATAAAAACAAAATAAATTTGGAGGGCAAAAGGCCCATTTTCTGTATTCTGAAAAGCTGTTTCCTTTCAAGGGAGTTACTTTGGAGCCCAGGACTGACGAGTTATGACATGGATCTGTTGCCTCTGTGGGCTTTTTCCATATTTCTTTCAATGTCTTGTCATTTATCTGCAGGGTTTTCACCAACAGAGATTATGCAAGAAGAAAGTATTCGTAAAGCTAGTTAGGCTGCTTCAACCAGGTCGAATCTTTAGTTTTTAGTGGAAGGACTAAAAGGTATCTTTGCATCTAAGTCTTGGTTTAAGCTTAATTTACCACAGGGTGAAAACACCCACAGTGATCAACACCTTTGGCTTCAGTTTTAATCTATTTCTGGGTAATGGAAACTCATATGCTTGTCTAAATGAATTGAATCTTCCAGGTGGTTCCCCAAAACTTCAGCTTCCAGTTATAGAGGGGAGTGGGAAAAGTCATCCTTGGTGGATCCTTAGAGCAAGTTTTGGTTCCGGGCCACAGGATAGCAGGAGCACCCTGAAGTCAGAAAGGGGTGGATATGGCTCGGGAAGGACTTAGCAACAAATCCCTGTAGCACTTTTCTCAAGCAGGAGAGTTTCATGACTTTCATGTGCGATTTGTCATGATGATGACACCACTTACTCAGTGTTTGACTAAGGCTTTGCCCCCAGTACCTGGTAAGCAGCCTGGAGATAGCACGACAGGTGAAGTGCTTTTGCAGATTGATGCCTCTTGTCTTCCATCTCCTGTCCCTCATTTTTCTCTTCCTCATGGTAATTACCATCATCATCATAATCATTTCCTACCCTTAGTGACTAACATAGAGAAGAACCAAGGCAATGCATAATTTAGCCGAATTAGCTATTTTCTTCTCTTCCTTCTCCTTTATTTCCGTTCTTTTTTCCTTTCTCTTTCAAGAACCCAAACCAACAAGATAAGATTTCAGAAATAGTCCCTATAGAATCCAACACAAACACTTATGTGTGAGGGGCTTGGCTCCGGTGGGATCAGCAGATGCAGAGCTTATTGGCAAGTATTCCTCGGGCCATCTTTATGGGACTTCTGTGATTAGTTCTTGGAGCCTCTTACTTTACAGTACAAAGAGCCTGAGAAATTCCATCCCTTCATTTGACAGAATGAGATGCCATAAAACTGAGGGTTTTGAGTAAGGACAGAAACTGTGTGGGGACACTGGGTGAAAAGGGGATGAGGAGTGAGAATAAAAAGACAGCAGAAGCCACTCAATGATAAGTTGATTTCCATTTCACACTATGGGCAAGATTCATTTGATTACAGGGCCAATAGTCTTTGCCAACGAGATCTTGGGTTGTGTGTACTAAGTTGCTATAGGCACTTTTTATGACTTGGTAATTTATCTGTAGAGTCTAGGATGCCCCTAATGTTCCATCGTCTTCTTTTCCTTACCAGTGCCTCGCCTGTCAGCTTCTTGAGGATGGTGATCGGCCATCACTACTGCTCCTGGTAACTTCCATTCCTGCACAACAGGTAAATCGGTCTTCTCCTCTGTCTTCACTCATTCATTGAAAATTCTTTTGTTATTATTCTGGCAGTTTTTTTGGATTCTAGGCACTATATAAGGCACCAGGAATACAATGGAATTTGTAATCCACAGAGGAAACTGACTTAAGTCTTCCTAAAGAAATGTAAATTGCAAGTAAGGCAAATTCTGTGAAGGTGAACTAGATTGCATGGCCCTTCACTGTGCATTTAGCCTGCACAGGAAGGTGTGGGATGTGACGGGAGACCTGAGCCTGAGGTCTGAGCAGGAATTAACTAGAAGAAGAGGGGAGCGAAGAAGGTTCTGGTTAGAGAACCAGGCTGTGCAAAAGTATGTGCTGTCCCAGCCAAAACCGTACTGTAGTCTGTGCATGGAGGTGCGGTAGGCATGGAGAGGGTTTCCCTTTCATCACCTTTGAGTTGAAATTTGTCACCTGGATCTTGGAATCAGTTCGGCCACGTTGACTCCAAGTTTTATATGGCTTCTTACGTAAATTGCTTCTAAATACAGTATTTGCGCATCTATTCTTATATATAGTGGATACTTGATTGAGGACCTAATCCTTAAATATGCTTTATTCTTTAAAAAAAAAAAAAGAAAATTAGTACAGGAATAGGGCAGAAACACAAAAAGATAGCAACTACATCTTTGTCTTTCTTCTTTTGTCCCATGGGAATAAATCTCTTTCCTTCTTTCAGACAGGCAACACATACCACCACCAGCCTCCATGTGTATCGTTTCAAGCGACAGAAACATAGAGTCTTCAGTTCAGTTTGCCTTTGGGGCCTCTACCATTTTAACCTAGGGTGGCCTCTTTAAGTGACATTTTTCTCCACCACCAAACCTCCCAGATTCCATCTTCTTTGATTTAATTCCTTAGTTTTTTTATGGTTTATTTTGTTATAGCTTCAGTTCCTCTAAAATTCTGGCTTTCCATCCCAGGGCACACCTCATACGGGCTTGAGTAATATTCAAGTAATATTGAGTAATATTCCTCAATAATCAATAGATCATTTTGATCTATTGCCCTGGACCCTGTGTCCCTGGAGGCCATTCTGAAAATAACACCCTACCTGGTTCATCTCCAGTGAAACCCGGGCACCCTTCTCTCTGGATGGTGACCCTGAAATCCTACTGTTCTGAAGACCAGCTGTTTTGTCAAGTATTTTTTAATGAAGTCTTTTTGTTGTTCTGATTTTAAAAATAGCATATACTATCTTTAGAAAATAGAAAATACAGAAGAAACAGAAATATTAAAAAAGAAAAAAAAAAAAAACATCCATACATGCAGAATGGACCAGTACAAATGTTTTAGTATTTTTTCTTCTAGTATATGACTATATATTGTATTGAGTTGTAAGAGTTCTTTGTATAGTCTAGATATCAGTACTTTATTGGATGTAAGACTTAGCAAATCTTGTCTCTCAATCTGTGGCTAGTTTTATATTTTAGTAGTTCTTTTGAAAAACAATGTCTTTTTAATTTTTAGGAAGTTCAACTTATATACATTATAAATGATAAATACCTATTATTACAGATGATTTTTTTAATGCTTATTTTCAAAATAGTTGGCAAATCCAAGGTCATCAAGATTTTCTCTTGTTTTCTTCTGCAAGTTTTATAGTTTGGACTTTTACATCGACTTCTATGACCCATTTTGAGTTCATTTTTATAACGGTGTTATAATAGACCATTAATATGTATTTTGAACTCTCTATTTAATCTATTTATCTGTTGATAGAAATGCGATACTGTCTTGATTACTGGAGATTTATACTAAGTCTCAAAATAAGGTAATGTAAATATTCCAACTTTGTTCTTTTTGTTTCAAAACTTTTTACTTATTACGGTCCTTTAAATTTCCATTTGATTTTTACAATAAGCTTGTCAATTTGTTCACAATTGCCTGCTGGTATTTTGACTGTGATTATTTTGTATCAGTCATAAATTTAGAAAGAATTTACATCTTAAAGCTGTTTTCTTGTTTGCTAGTATTTATCAGTGAATATTCTTTTATTATCTTGTAGGGTCTATAGTGATGTCTGTCTGATTCCTAAATATTTATGAAATTTGTTTATCTTCTCAAAGAACAAGCTTTTGATTTAGTTAACTTTCTATACTATTTTTCTGTTTTCTATTTCATTGATTTCTGCATTATTATTGTTGTTGTTGTCATTGTGTATTTGCTGTTCTTTTTCTTGCCCCTTAAGTTGGATGTTAGGATCATTGATTTGAGACTTTCTTCTTTTCTAATAGAAGCATTTAAGGCTATACATTTCTCCTTTAAGTATTATTTTAGCTGGACCCCACAAAATTTTGATATGTCTTCTTTTCATTTTTATTCCATTTAAAATGTTTCCTAATTTTCTGTTGATTCCTCATTTGACCCATGGGTTATTTAAAAGTACATTATTTAGTTTCCAAATATTAGGATATTTTGCAAAGATCTTTCTGTTACTCATATTTAATTTGATTCCATGATGGTCAGAGAACATGCTTTGTATGATTTGAATATTTTTAAATTTATTGAGATTTGTCTTATGGCTTAAAATATGGTTGCTCTTGGTAAAAGTTCTGGGTGCCCTTGGAAAAAAAGTGTATTGTGCTGTTGTTGGGTAGTGTTCCATATATGTCAATTAGGTAAATTTGTTTGATAATGTTGTTTGTCTTCCATATTCTTAGTATTTTTGTGTGTGCACATGTTTTATCATTTATTGAGAGAAGTGTTGAACAATCTGATGGCAATATTTATATTTTCTGTGAAATAAGCCTAAATTCCCAAACATTTGAAAATATATCCTCCAGGAACTACTGTATGAACCAGGCAGCCTGTGCTGACCAGCCCCAGAGACCACAAATTGGGCTGCTTCTGTAGTGAATCACTAACCTCCACTGTTCACCTACTCCTCGGAGGAAGGAGGACAGCCACTGCAAAGTGCCCTCCGAGAACCTAATCATTAATGGTTCTCTAAAATGTGTCACACTATTTCTGGCTCAGTTCTGTGCTTTTTGGCGTTGGAGTGGGAGATCAGCAGGGGGCAGGCGGGTGGCTGTTCGGAGTGACTCTCACTGGGAACTGGCCAAGCATATAATTATATCATGAGTCAAGCTCTCTCCAGGGATGTAAGATGACCAGAGGAAAATGAAATAACATTACATCCCACATGAATAGAGACACTGGTGGAGAAAGCTGACTCCTGAGAAAGAATACTCAGACTAAGAAGTTTCCCAGCACTTATATGTCTCATGAGTTGTCCTTGTGCCCCTTCTCTTAAAAAATAAAGGGATGATATGGGCACAATTTATGTCTTTGCCTTAAACCCGGAACAAGTGACCAGACAGTAATCCGCAGGGATAGATAACTTTGACAACAAACAACAACAAAAAAGCCATTTAGCTGGAAAACTTCCGGTATCATTTCAGTTCCAACAGAGCACTGTTTATTCAAAAAGACATTAGACTGACAAACGTGGTGGTGGGAGTTAAAAATGTTTTCTCCTCATGAAACCACTTCCAAAGGTATATTTTTATGGATCCAAGAATAGCAGCCTGTTTGTCTTGCTGGTGTTGGTTGTCCCTCTTGCTTTTTTTTGGTCAACATCCAAAGAATTAGCCTTTTTGCACAGTGGTGACATAGTAGCTGAAGCCAAATAAGTATGAATGACACTTGCTCCCCTCCAGTGCCTCTGCTTGCTTCCCAGATGATATAATTAGCAAGGGGACTTTTGATAAGTTCACCAAAGAAAAACAGTTATGGGGCAGTCCCAGCATGGGTTATGTGGTTAGAGACATCAAAATAAGAGTGACACCCTTTTAAGATGATTTCCAAAAAGAGTTATTTTAGACAGAAGCTGCAGAAATCAGGAAATGCTCTGAGTGGGAAAGCATAAATAGATTTTGATATTGACTTGCCCTCAGTCATTAGCCATATTTCTGAAGGTAACAAGCAGTAAGGTGGCATTTGTGGCAGAATTTGGGGGATAAGTAAAAGTGCCTCAAGGAGAGAGTGCAGTGGAAGGTGGTGGCTTCATACAGTCTTGGGGGAGTCAGTCAAGATGAGCATTTAGAGTTCAGTGTCTATTTATTCAATGTTTAGTGTTCAACATGGACATTAAAGTCATTTACTTTGGGGTAAAGTGTTGAAGTAGAAAGAGACGTATTTGAAAGAGACTGAGTTTTCATATGATATTTATCCCTGGGAGGTAGCTATCATTACAGGGCACTTTTCCTTTCAACAAGAAGTGGGAGGAAACACACCTGCTTGTCCTCATCCTCAGAAATAAATAAAGAGGCAACTTGGACTTAATATTGCCCCCCCCCCATGTTAATATCCCTGAAATGATAGTACTAAATCAGTCAGTCAACAATTATTGGCTGCCTATTTGATATTTATGTAACTACTAAGTAGTTAATAGGGAAAGTAGAGTGCTGTAGGGATTCAAAAAGAAGGGCCTTGTGAGAAAAAGCGTGAGCAATACAGTGGTCAATGTACGGTGTACAATTTCTTAATAAAAATACTCTGTGAGAGTGTGAGCAGCTCCCGTGCTCCCTTCCTCACTCGCTGTCCAACGTACACTGAAAACCTCAATGATGTTATGAGTGTTCAGAATGTGCAGCTAATTGATCTAAATTGGTCGCTAAGTGGGGCATCATGTCCCCATCCCTATTTCACGGACCATGATGGTTTCACTTTGATTGTAGCCATTAGAGACTCAGTTCTTTCAATCTGGTGGAAGTTTCTTAGTTTTCAAAGACATCCATTATCATATTTTTCTAAGATGATTTTTTTCTATTACATTTGACATTTGTGAAACTGAGATGCATCTTGAAATTGATTGATATGTATATTTAACCTGGAAGTGTCTTCACCCTTTTGCACAGTTATGAAACTGATGACATTGATTTAATGTTGAGGAAGTAAGGTGAAAGGTAAAAGGTAAATAGGTCTGTGAGGTAAAGAACCTTAAAGTGTGTTGTGGATTGAATTGTGTCCCCCCCGACCCCCAATTCACATATTGAAGTCCCAACTCCTAGTACCTCAGAATGTGACTGTATTTGGAGATAAAGTCTTTAAAGAGGTAAAATGAGGCCATGAGGGTTGCCCTAATCCAGTATGACTGGTGTCCATATAAGAAGAGCAGGTTAGGATATAGATACACAGAGGAAAGGCCACGTGAAGACACATGGAGAAGATGGTCATTTAGAAGCAAGGAGAGAGGCCTTCAGAAGAAATCAACCCTATTGAAACCTTGATCTTGGACTTCTGCTCTTCAGAACTGTGAGAAAATACATTTCTGTTGTTTAAGCCATCTGGTCTGTAGCACTTTGTTATGGCAGCCCTGGCAAACTAATACAAGATTTTATCAGTTGAATGCTAGAGTGAAAAGAGCCTAATAGGCAGTGGGGCCAGTCGGGAGAGACACACAGGCCCAGGAGGAGACAGAAAGGGAGTGAAGGAGAAGTTTAGAAATTCTTTATCTAAATGTCAAAAAATGGTCATTTCCCAGATGTAGAAAGGGTCATTCCCTTTCTACAAAGAGGAACACCAGCTCCTTCTCTAACTTTATAAAATGGCAATGGTACCCGAGTAACTATCCTTAGTTCTGTCGTTTTGGTTTCTTATCAAATATCAGCGCTCTCAAGAGGCTGCTTTCATAGAGCTTCATTCTGATTGGTCAGTTTTTTCCTTCCTCTTTTACCTCATTGTGACTTTCTATATAAAGCCAGAAGAACAGGTCGGTTCTGTCAAGTCAGCTGGGAAAATAGATCACTCAGATTGGTTGGTAATATCCAGGCACAATTGTAGATACTGTCCTGAAAAGAACTTTTTTCCCCACTCCCACCCCTTTTTCCTTTTGGAGTAAAAATGTTTAAAAAAATTATTATTTTTACTGAATATTATCTTGTAAATGCTGTCAAAACATTATTTATAGAATCTCTGCAAAATAGCTTTGGATGCTCTTGGTAGAGGAGATATGGTAGGGAATCAAATTAGATTGGGTCACAAGGGAAAGTGTCTGTAAGAAATACGAATGGGACCCAGGGGAAATGAAAATTGAAGAGAAACCAGACTTGAGCTGCAAATTCTCTCTTTTGCCAAGTTGGACTAGGATTATGTCATCATATGTAATTTCAAGGAATGGGCAAACCAATTTGGATAAAAGAAAAACTGATCTGACTCATTTTCCAAAGCATGAATTGAACCAGAGAGAGAGAAGTTTCTTGGATGCGAAATAATTGTTCCTGATATTTTCCCCCCTGTTATGCATTCTGCGGAGTCTCATTTCTTTTCATTCTAAATGAGATGCAAAGTGCTGAAATTACATAAATTAGATAATAATTTCCAGGTTACGTATAAATTCCTCACACTTTAATATTAATATTATCATATTGCAGTCAACTACAGGCAAACTTTTCTCCCTTATTAATAGCTGCAGACATATACCATATATCTCTGCCTTTTCTTCTCACCTATAATTCTGTGTTAAATTTCTTCTGTAGTTCCTAAAGAGCATAGTACAGTCCGGGTACTTTGCATCAGTTCGTTATTGCTGTGTAACAAACCAACTCAAAACTTAGTGTCTTAAAACAATAAGAAATTATTTATCTCATGATTCTGTGTATCAGCAATTTAGGCTGGGCTATCTTGGTAGTACTGCTTATTCGTGCCAGGCTTGGCTGATCTCTGGTAGGGTTCATTCAGGCTTCATGCTTCTGCAGTCAACTGTTAGAATAGCTGAGCGCTGCCTGATTGTTAGCAGAGGGCCTCAGCTCTCCTTCTGGTGGTCTCTTAAGTGGCAGGATAGCCTGGGTTTCTTCCCATGGCAGCTTGCTTCCAAGAGCAGCAAGCAGATATGTTTCAGTGTACAAGTGTTTTTATGACTCTGCTTGCATCACATCTGCTAATGTGCCCTGGGCCAAAAGAAGTCATATGGTTAAGCCTAGAGTCAGTGTGAGAGGGCAGTGCCAAAGGGCATGGACAGAGGAAGAGTGAATAAATTGGGGCTGTTATTGCAGTCAGTCCATAAGAGAAGGTATTTTTAAAGTTGGTTTGATAATGAGAATCAAAAGGCACCTAATTTTTTTGTACTTTAATAATTCATTGTGCAGATAAATATAATAACTTTTGCATTGCCAAGGGTCATGTGTACCATCATTCCAATGACATTTCTTTTTATTCCCAGAGCTACTAGGCTGTACAGGAAATGGCATTTCTACTTAAGGGCTTCCTACTCTTCTTACCTGAACTCCTTCTTTACCCTTTCTAGTTCAGCTTCTTCAGATGCCCAAATTCATAACTTTTTTTTGCCTCCAGGCATGATGCTTGGTGCCTGGTCTCGTTGACCAAGAGTTTGCTAGTGCTGAGTATCTTTGGCTAAGTAGGAAGTTAAGTATTCTTTGTCACCAGGATTAACATTGACCCTTGTCAACTAATCCAGCAGAAAATGACAGTGAGGCAATGCTGAAGAACCACCTAACCAAATCTACAAGTTTCTCATCAAATGTGGATGACATTAAGAAGGGCCAATGCAGTGGGAGGAAGCTTTGACTCTGAATATGTACCATAAGCCAAGTAGCATTTCTGAGAGTAGATGGAAATCAGGTGAAAAGGTTCATTTGGGTTTAAAGGTGGGGGATGGATGGGTTTGGGGGATTTGAAATATCTTACCTATATTATCAGTTCCATGACACATTTCAGACATTCCTTTACATTCTTTTGTGAATCTAAATCAATGTGAATTCTCTGCTTTCTTAAGTAACGGGTATCTTGTAGGAGGAAAATTAAGTTATTAAAATAAATACCGAAAACACTTGACACTATGTGGAAAAGAACCCGCTATTATGCAAATTCTCAGGGTCTTTGTCTCCTTCTCTACACACTTATTGGAGGAGAATTTGGACTAAGAGGATGTGGGAAATCTAAAAGGACACATTATTGTTTACACTTTAGGGGAAAGAGTCCAGAGCAATTACCAAAGCCACCAGGGCAATTAGAGACCCTGAGGAAACTCTGGTAACATTTTTGGCGTTAGTATAAAGTGACTGGAAAAAAATGAGTCCACATAGTTGGTCCAGGAAATTTCAGATCACTTTGCCTTGGGGTACCTCACACCCGTCTACCAAACAAGGGTGTCTCAGAGTCTGTATGTGGTAGTAAGTCCACGAGTACGTCACTGTTTTCTCCATCTTCTAGTGTGGCCTGGGATCTGCAAGATGTTTGTCATTTAAGAGGCGTATTCCTGGGATGGAACACCAACTTGAAAGATAAGTGACAGAAAAAAAAAAAGGAGGTCACTATGGCTTTTGGCGTTGAAATGGTGGTAACTGGGCATCTGGTTTAGTGAGCTCATGAAAGCCTGAGGCTAATGAATGTAGTGGCATTGGCTAGAATCCTGTTACATTCATTGTCCTTTTCACAGGGAAACCTTACGTTCAAGGGTCCCACGCAGCCATCTTGTATGTGTCTATGTCAGTTTTATGTCTTCCTTTCCAATCTGTATGTCTTGTCTTGTCTTGTTTTCTTGCACTAACTAGAACTTTCATTACAATGTTGCATCGGAGTGGTGAAAGAGGCCATCCTTGCCTTGTTCTCAATCTTAGAGGGAAAGCATCCAGTTTCTAATCATTATGTATGTTAACTGTAGAGATTTTTTTTCTTTTTAATAGATATTCTTTATCAAATCTAGGAAGTTCCTAATCTACTACTAGTTTGCTGAGAGGTGTTTTTTTTTTTTTTTATCATGAGTAGGTGTCAAAAATTTGTCAAATGCTTTTTCTGCAGCAACTAATGTGGTCATATACTTTTTCTTCTTCATCCTGTTGATGTGGTGGATCAAGTTAATTGGTTTTAATGTTGAATCATCATTGCATATCAGGGATAATTCCACTTTGTTGTGGGTATAATTCTTGTTACACATTGTTGGATTCAATTTGCTAACATGCTGTTGAGGATTTTTGCATTTATGGTCATGAGAGATATTGGTCTGTATTTTCCCTGTAATATCTTTATCTGTTTTTGGTATTAGGGTGATATGAGTATTAAGGATTGTTATGTTCTATTGGAGAACGGACTCCTTTATCATTATGTAATGAATAGCTTTATCCTTGATACTTTTTCTTATTCTGAAGTTTTCTGAAATTAATACAGACACATCAGCTTTCTTTTAATTAGTGTTAGTGTAATATATCTTTCCCTACCCTTTACTTTTAAACTTTCTATGTTTTTATATTTTAAGTGGGTTCTTTAGATAATACATAGTTGGGTCTTGGGATTATTGTTTTTATACACTCTGATAATCTCTGTCTTTTAACTGGTATACTTAGACCACATTTTAAGTGATTATTGATATAGTTGGGTTAATACCTACCATGTTTGTAACTTTTTAAATCATGGCACTTATTCTTTGTTTCTTTTCCCTTCCCCTCTTTTTCTACATTCTCTGATTTTAATTGAGCATTTTATATAATTATATTTTTTCCTCTCTTAGTATATTGGTTATACTTCTCTTTTAAAATTTTTATGGTTTCTCTAGCGTTAGGATAGAGGATAATAATTTATAAGGATAATAATTTATAATTAATCTAAGTCCATATGAATTTTGTAGTACAGTTATCCTACAATAGGGTAGTTTTAATTCCTCTTTCCTGTCTCTGTCCCTTTTAACAATGCTTTAATTCATTTCACTTATCCATACGCTACAGTCACTCAGTACATTGTTACTAGAATTATTTTAAACAAATAATTACCTTTTGAATCAATTAAGAATAAGAACTATTAAAGGTCTTATTTTACCTTTGTTCCCTCCTTTCTAATGCTCTTCTTTACTTTATGTAGATATGTTTTTGACTCAGATAACTTTCTGATTTAAAAGTTTCTGATTTATATAATTATTTACATCCTAAAGAACTTCATTTTAACCCTTCTTGCAGGGTCTACTGGTGGCTTTGAATTCCCTCAATTTTTGTTTGTCTAAGAAAGTTGTACTTTTTCTTCACTTTCAAAGGATAATTCACTGAATATAGAATTCTGGGTTGGTGGTTTTGTTTTTCAACACATAAATATTGCACTCTATTCTCTTTTACTTTGCATGATTTCAGATGAGAAGTCCACTGTAATTCTTCTTCTTTTTCCTCTGTACATAAGGTGTTCGTTCCTCTGCCTTTTTAAAGACTTTCTCTTTGTTTCTGGGATCCTGCAGTTTTAATATGATATGTCTACACGCAGATTTATTGGGTACTTTTCCTGCTTGGTGTTCTCTGAACCTCCCAGCCTGTGGTCTGGTGTCCTCATTAATTTTGGAAAATTCTCAGCCATTATTACCTCAAATATTTTTCTATTCTGTTTTTTTTTTCTTTTTTTCGTTTGGTATTCCAATTACACATTGTTATATATTTTGAAATTGTCCCACAATTTTTTTGATGTTCTGTTCCTTTTTTTTTTTTGTCATTCTTTTTTTCTTTCCATTTCAGTTTGGAAAATTTCTATTAACATATCTTCAAGCTCACTGATTCTTTTCTTAGCTGTGTTCCGTCTTCTGATGAGCCTGTCAAAGGCATTATTTATTTCCATTTCAGTTTTATTAAAAACAAAACAAAACAAAACAAAACAAAAACCTGGGCTAGCATATCAGGAGTGACTTCCAGTAATAAGGGACAGAATTTCTAGCATTTCCTTTGATTCTGTCTTAGAGTTTCTATTTCTCTGCTTATGATACCCATTTATTTTTGTACACTGTAATTTTTTTTTTTGCCATGAGAACCCTTAACATATCAATCATACTTTATTTATAATTCTTTCTATGGTAATTCCAAAATCCGTATCATGTCTGACCATGGTCCTTGATACTTGCTTGTCTCTTCAGATTGTGTTTTTGTTGTTGTTGTTTGTTTTTGGCTTCTGCCTGCTTGGCCACTGCATTGGCTCTTAAGATAAGAAGAGACCATGTGATCCAAAGGGGGGAATAAAGGAAAGGGAAGAATAAGGAAAGACCTATAAAGAGTCTTTGTGGTTTTTGTTTGTTTCTGATTTATTCTATCCACAAAGAAGAGAGAAAAAGTAGTTTGGAGAAATAGCTCTCTCTACTCTTGAATCCATTTTGATGACATCTTTGGGTGCTTTTGCCAGCAATAACAACAACAAAAAGTGCTATGTAAATGATCAAGTCCTTCAGTCGAATATGGACATTATCCTCGGTCCCCATAGTCAGTATGTACTGCCATCTCCAGTGTTAGACTGTGTGAGTTAATCCTGGCCCCCTCCTACCTGCTGTGTGTCTTTGGGCAAATTACTTGAACTTTCTGTGACTTAATGCTCTTATTGATAAAAATGCCCCTCAAAATGTTCTTATACGGATTAGGTGAATATATCCATATGTCTGTATCTGTTAAAATAGAATTTGGTATGTAGTAAGCACTGAATAAATATTTACCATTATTGTAACCAGTCCTTCTCCATTTTATACACATCAGCCCTATCTTCATGGGATGAGTTCGGTGACTTTCTCGCTAGGACTCATTTTTAGCTTTCCTGAACATACACATACAGCCACAGGCTAGGGGAGAGGGATGATTTTTTGGCCAGCTTTATAACCCACTTTAAACTGCTGGCATCTAAGTTTAAATTCAACCTCAGACTGTTAAGGGTTTTGCGAATTTACTGAGTCCAGCAAATAACTCCTTGTGCCTGGTGCCTACAGGGTGTGGCGCAAGATGTACCTTTCTGGTTTGGCATTGTCTCCACGGATAAACTCCTTCCACACCCTACCCACCCACCCTTCTCTTATAGGAAATTATATTCTTTGGCCATTGCATTTCATGTAATTGTAGCATTTTGTTTTGTACCTCTGCCCAGAGGCCTGTGGGCAGTGGGCATGTTTTAGAAATCTAATAAATGGAGGGAAATAAATGTACAGAGTGAAAAGCAAATGGGCCAGTACTATTCAGAGAAAAACCCCAAAGTGACTGCCTGCTTGCTTTAACAGTAAGAGTTTTAGAACAAGTCAGTAATGTAAACAAGGATAATGAAAACATTTTGCTTAGTAAATATGCTAGGTTTGTGCTTTCTACCTTTCTCCTGTGTCTTTGCTTCATAAGAGGAGTCTTATGATCCTCTTCTGGTAAATAAAGTGCCTTGACCAAAAGCCAAGGTGGGTCAGCTTTTTGTTCCATTCAGCTCTCAGGTAACCAAAGCTATATGGAGGTTGTGAACTAATTTAATTTTCTTTACTAGCTCCATTGAGAAAAGTAATGCTTGCATCGAGTCTGCACAAATTGGGGGTGAAGAGGGGGAGCTCTCAATCTGCTTGTAAGCCCTTCTTTCACTTGTTGACTTTGTCCCTGGATATGCCTTGGTGGGCTTGGCTTATGTCCTGTTCTCTCCTCAGCGTAATTAAGTGGCTCCCAGAGCAGCTTATCACATGGATATACTTTCACCCAATTGGATACACCAGGGTCAGAAAGCACTCATGCCTTATTTCTTCATGTATTTTACTAATTGACTTAAAAAAACAAAACAAACAAAAAACCCAAACTCTAACTATCTCTCTCTCTCTCTCTCTCTCTCTCTCTCTCTATCTAGTTGGTAAGTTGGAAGAATTTCTAGTTATGAGTTTGTTTTGTTGGTGTAACTCTTCTTGAGGAGTAACTGTGCCTTATATTCTTAGACTACTTTGCAGTTGACAAAGAACATTCACACATGCAATCATGGAAAGAGCCTGGAATTGATTGTTCTATATCTGGTTCAAATCCCTCCTTTGCTGGTTGCTAGTTCTGTAATGTGAGGCCAGTCATTTATTCTTTCTGAGCCTCAAATTTTCATGTGATAAATGGAGACCATCACTATATGTACGTATAGCATCCTTGTAGGAATGTGTGAGGAATGCATTAAAAAATACCCGTGGAAATACTTTGTGAACAAAAAGTGATATATAAGTATTAGTTGTGATTCATCTTTTCAACCATTTCATGAGGTAATGGAGGCAAATATTTTTATCCCCATTAAAAAAGGAGAAAACTGAGAGTTGCAAGCACTGGTTAGACCCTGCTCATCTGCCTTTCATCTACATGAGAGCTTCTCCTACTCTGGGTCCACTTCCTGGGTCTCTCTGTGTGAGGGTGACCTTTGACCTTTGGTGAGGCCACATGTGCTGGAGAGTTAACATTCCAGGAGTGATCCCCAATTAATGAGGGACAAGGGGTAGAGGGTTAAATACCCTCTCTTCCTTACCTCTTTATGGGACAATTCTGAGCTGAGTTCTACATAGTCTTTCACACAGTTCTGGGTGGGGTGGGAGGGTGAGCCCCAGTTGCCCGGAGCAACAAACAGCTTGTTAATAATCCCTTCCTTGTTTCACATCTCCACTAACTCATAGTGTTTCTCGAGACCACTCCACTGCTGCCACCATCTCCACTAAATTACTTGCACCAAAATCATTGTCTCTGATCTGATTTTGTGAGATCCCAAATAAGACAGTAAGAGTCTGAGGGGTTTAGAGATTCATGCACGTAGCACTTGAGGGTCAGAGGGGGTTATAAGCTTTTCTTGCTGAAATAAACTACTTTTGTGTTATAGGTTTACACATGCAGGAGCCATTCTGTTCCCCGTCCGCCCCCCAAAAAAGAAAAACAACAACAACCAACTTTATTTGATTGTTTTTATGGAAAACATAGTGGTTAATGAGAAAAAAGAAACCAACCCCTTTCTCTTTTATTCTTAGATTTATTAAGCATATTTTAAAAGTCAGGGGCAGAAGTACAAATCTTTGGGTGAATAGATAAAAGTTGACTAGCCAGTAAAAGTGAGATCTGGCAGGCAAGGGTGGAGAATGTATTAAAATTTTCTAAAATTCTGAAACCATAAATTTTAAAACAATCATTTTTATGGTAAGAAGAACAATAAAAGAATGGCATTTCTGCTTGGGGAAGATGGCCAAAAGTTAATCAAAGCAGAAAAGGCAAAATCATTTGAATTTTTTTTTCTTCAAGGATAACAGTCATGAAATAATAAAATTTGACACTCTCTTGCTTAAGATTAAATTGACACTTAAATTTGGGGAGGAGCAACTAAGAGATCCTTTAGCAGCTGGCAAAGCATTCCTGTCTCAAGCCCAGATACCATTCAAGTTCATGTACTGTAAAAGCTAAAAGATGATAACAGAATCGTTTTAATAATTATCATCTCACTGTGAAGACTTGGAGAAGTGCCAGAAGTTCTGACACATAAATCTATAATATAGAAACTATAAACAATATCTGAATTTTGTTCTAGATAAAAAAATTCTAATATGGACTATTAGGATACAGTTATTTAATATTTAGAAAGGAGCCAGGAAAGGTTTGCCAAGAAAGATTATTACGATTAACTGTGTTTTCAATCTGTAACTGCTTTAACGGATGCAAACCAGGGATGTGTTTTTGTGTAGTGAATATTGTTGCACAAAAGAGCATCTGTTGACTTGCAGCTTTGTGTTGATTGGCAGTTTTGTTTGTTGATGTGTGCATTAAATGAAGAAATGTCAACTGAAAAACATTCCCATTTTGTAGATTCTGAGCTCATCAAACATGTCCTTAGGCATTACTGCTCAAAACAGGACTGCTATTTTTGCTATCATTTAGTTGTGAAACACTAAAATTTGTATGGTTTTGGCATCAGGCCTGGGTTCAAAGACTGGCTCCAACACTTTCTAAGTAAATCATGAAACTCTTAGTTTCCTCAGCTACAAAATAAGGAAGAAACAAAAAATAGGTTATTTCCCAGTGTTCTTTTGATGACTGGATACAGTAAAGTAGGCCAAAGAATTTTATGGATTGCAAAGCCTTCAGTCAATGACAGTGATTACTGCATCTCAGCAAAGCAGTGTTTACGTTTCCAATCATTATGAGAAGATCTAAGTCTACTTACTTCTGCTTACTTCTTTGTGCCAGAATAAAAATGCAAATAAATAAAAACCCAGCCCATTTTTAGATTAGGTCCAAAATTACTTCACCTGGTTGGTTAATGGAAAGGCTGCCTAGACAAGGGGTCAGCAAATTATAGCCTATGGGCTGAATATTGCCTAAATAAAGTTTTATTGGAATACAGCCAGGCCCATTCAGTGATGTATTGTCTATGACTACTTCTGAGTTCCAAAGGCAGAGTCGAGTAGCTGTGAGAGAGAGCTTACGGTTCAGAAAGCCAAAAATATTCACTATCTGACCCTTTCTAGAGAACGTTTGCTGACTCCTGGCCTACACTAAAATGTGTGTGTGTAATGTGATTGAGCTATGTGTAGCCATACTTGGGGAGGATATGTTTAAGCAAAGATAAGGAAATTCTGGGGTTTACAAATTACGGTAATCAGAATGGGAGTCCAAATCTTATAGACAGCATGCACATTTTATCTTATAAAGTCACAGGAGAGTTACTAATTTTTATAAACTTGTAGTCAGAGAGCTTAACGTGAAGAATCATGACTCCAGAGCATATATTTGAAAATGTCGTTGGTGTTGGAATGCAAAGAGGTGGTCTGAAGAACCATTTGGGAAGAGAGACTAACGAGAAACTGAATGTGCTTTGGGACTACCTGCCTCAGATTTTTCTTTTGAACTTTGATGGAAGTTCTGGACCAGTGTTCTCACCAATCCAATCATTTTTGAGAGCTTAGGGAATTCTCCCTGCAGTTTCCAGAAGGTACAAGCTTTATGCTGCTGAAAAAATATATTATTTGCAATGATAGTTGCTTTGTGCTAAGAGCTTGGTGTATTCAACTTTCTGTAGACAGTTTGGCTTAGCCATATTTGAGACAGGCGACTGACTTTACTAAAATAGGAACCAATGTCATCCTTTGCTTCAAATTTACACTGAACCCAAACCATCTTTAAAACATTTCAAAAGAATTCAGTGCAACTTCAGGACAGTTACCAAACAAGCAGCCTACCCTGACTTCTGATTCATTGGCCAAGGCTAAGTGAAGGCATTAAGAAATGTATTTCCTAAGATTTTCGAACTGGCCTGAGATGGTGGTAGTCTGGATAATGCTGGGAGCTTAGCCATTATGACATTTTTAGTGGTAGATTCTGTTCATAAGTTAGAGGCAGTGGTTTGCTAACTTATAACAGAAACTAACTTTAAATTTATTAAATATATATTTTGGGGAGTGAGTGAGTCTTTGATTAATTTTTTAAGTGTATGATTTTGTGCTGGCGAAAATAAATTATGTATAGGGATGTCCATCCCCACCAGTTTTCTATGTAGTGGAGAAAGGGCAGCTGGAAGGCATCTGTAGAAAGTGACATTAACTAGGTCCAGAGAAATAATGTGCGAGCTTAAGTCGAGTCTGGGTAACATTAAACTAAATCATAGAATTTTAGAGTTTGAAACACTTGTAATGATTTATGTCAACCTTCTCCAATTTGAACCCCATTTTGTAGGCAGAAAAACTGAGGACGACAAGGTGATTGTGCTATGTCACGAATCTAGTTTCTGGAAGAGCACAGATTGGAACCTGACCCTGAAGTTTAGCGCCCTTTCCTCTCCGCCAAATTCCTCAGCTAATTGAGAGGGAGTGTGCCTGTGAAGGAATTCAGTTAATGGGGTATGAATGAGAGAACCATTTTTGTATTCAGGGAGCATGGCCAATACTGAAGCTTGAGATGAGCACTGAGGTAATGACAGTTTGAAATGGATTTGAGAGGAAAATGATGGCGGTATCAGAAACAACACGGACAACAGTATACCAGTGACTGATTGGAATTAGAATTAGTCACTTTCATTAGCAAATTCTTAACAGGCTAAAGGAGAAAACGAACAGTACTAAACATGTCTGACATCCTAGAACCTGTCAAAATCCTGTCAGGAATGTGGCCAGTGGAGCTCTTGACAGGGAAGCAGGCCGACAGGGTGAGGATATTAAAGGACCTGGACCTTTTAGGGATTGATTTTTAAAGGCAAGAAAAGAGATAATGATAATGGCAATATTTGGGATCTCTGTGTGTGTGTATGGGATGGGAGGTTGGAGTACAATCATCATTTAGCTTAATAATTTATCAATCTTATTATAGGTGAACAAATAATTTCACTTACATTCATGAACAGTGGTAAGTCTGTCTAATCTGTTTAGGAAAGTTTATGGTTTCTGCCAAGATGATGCCCTCTTCCCCAAATTAATCCCGGAGAAAACAATATAAATAAACAGAAGAGAAACATGAATACCCGGAATGAAGAAAACCTAGCACCAAACAAACACTGAGAAATCCCTGAGGGAACAGAAGACCATTTGCCCTGGTGTAGGTTAGATGCAGCCAGAGGAGGAATGTGTCCTGAGGTGGTTAGTGAAACTTTTTCAGTTCTGGTCTTGTCTTTCTCTGTCTTTCACCTTCACTGCAGAGATGACACCAGGTAATAGCAGGGCAGCAGAAAGCATTGCTGGGGGAGGAGTTCATGAAAACAGGTGCTGACTGACCAGACCACCTGACCCACCCTTCAAACCCACAGGGCTCAAGGGTTAAAAACTAGAAAACTACCTCGCCCTTAATGAATCTTCTCCTTGAGGTTTAAGGTAGAGTCCTGACCAGTGGAGTTGCCTGATAAATTGGCTACAAATCAGAGTAATTTGCAGGAGTTTGATGGTACCTGGGCTGTCTATACTGAAGCTCATTCTTTCTTTTTTAAGTCCTCCAAACTAGGCACAGTATTTATTCCTTATGGAATAGTGAGCTCCTAGGCCAAAATAACTAGACATCTGAGGGCTATCTGTATTTTCTGAAATAGAAATATTAGAAGAAGAGGGCTAAGAATTTAAAATAAATGTGATAAATATACGTAAGCCTATAAGGGAATAAATATATTTGCTATGTAAGACAAAATGATAATAATAAAAAGTGGAAGTAGAAAATATATGTTTAAATGTATAGGATAAGTAGGAAGATGGATTAACAGAAAAAATAAATTAAAGAACTGGAAGAAAAAATTGAGAAATTCTTCCAGAAAGCAGCAGAAATGTATAAAGAAATAGAAAACAAACACATAAGCAAATAAAAAAGCTAAGAGGTATGGTAGATTGAAGTACAAGTACCAATATCTAGTAATAGGACACCCAGAAGAGCAGTGAAGATATGTGGAAGGAAATAGTCTGAAGAAATAATGGAGATAAATTACTCATACTTCAAAGGAGGGAAGATCTTAATTTGAAAGGGCTTATAGATTGCCAAACATGAAAGAAAAGGAAAACCCAAACCTACATATCTTATGATAATGTCTGAGAACATGAAGTACAAAGAAAAAATTCTACAAGCTTTCAGAGAGGAAGTGAGGATCATCGAAAGATAAACAAGAGTCAAGTTGATATCAGACTTTTCAATGGCAACACTGGATGCAAGAATATAATGAAGTAATATTTTTAAAATATTGAAGGAAAATCACTTTGAATATGGAGTTTTACATCTAGCAAAATTGCCGGTAGAATGTGAAGGGTAATAAAAATATCCCCAGGTATGTAAAGCTTCCAAAATTTTGTCTTATGAAAGCACACATTGAAATATTTTGGGGAAAAGTACTCATTTCAGAAGAGAAATACGTTCAGGAGATTGTGCAAGAAATATGTTGAAAGACATGATCTAATATCTTGGGATCTTCTTAGACAACGTTAATGGGACATGGGTGTGGATAAGTAGGATACTGAGGTGGCTATGTGACCCTGTCAGACCTCATTTCTGTTTAGAGAGAAGATATGAATCTTGATAGGCTAATTTTATTAGTTTTCTAGGGCTGCCATAACAAAGCACTACAGACTGGATGGCTCAAACCATGGAAATTAATTTTCTCACAATTTTGTAGGCTGGAAGTCCAAGATCAAGATGTCATCGGATTTGGTTTCTTCTGTGGCCTTTCTCCTTGGTTTGTAGATGGCCAGATTTTCCCTGCGTCCTCATGTGGTTTTCCCTCTGTGTGCAAGCATGTCTGTATCCCAATCTCCACTTTTTATAAGGACACCAGTCAAACTGGATCAAAGCCCATCTCAATGACCTCATTTTACCTTAACTCCCTCTTTAAAGACCCTTTTTCCAAATACAATCACCTTATGAGATACTGAGGGTTAGGATATCAGCATATGAATTTTGAGTGCATACAATTTAGCCTATAATACTGACGTTCTCCCAGTACACATCTATAAACACTGTCCAATCATTGTTCTGACTGGTTTGTGTTAGGGCTATATATTTTCAATACTGTCTCTAGATATTTCAAGTTTAAGAAATAAATAAGGACAAATAATCGTATGTATGGGTTAAGAGCTTAAGCCAGAAGGAAAAATAAATTGATCTATTCAGTAGAAAGCAGGAAGGAGACATAGAGGCCAAAAATGCACTAAATAGAAAATATAAAGCCAAAGAACAAATACAATTTTAAAAAGGACAATAATTACATTAAATGTAAATTGGGTAAACCAGATTTATTGAAAGACTCCTTTCTTGTATTTTAAAAAGTTGCAACAGTATGTTGATTTCAAAAGACACATTAAAATAAAAGACACAGAAAGCTAAAAAATGAAATAAAAGGTACATCTGGAAAATGTGAATTGAAAAACATTTGGAGAAGACATCTTAATAACTGACAAAAATAAAACAAAAGGGACAAAGAAGGATGATGCTATCTACAGTAAATGAAGTAATAGGACAGAACGATATAGCTATGTCGATCCACTATGCACCTAGTAACACAGCTGCATATAGTATCAAGCATCAACAAGCTGAATTTCAAGAAGACATTGATAAATTATCAGGTGTGGCTCGAACACTCAGAGGTCAGGCATCACACACACACAACAGCAGAAGCAAAGACCTGAACAATACAATGTAATAATTAAGCTTATGCTAATATATAGAAATATATATGTATGAATTTCTACATTCAACAGAGAATATACATTATTTATAAGCACACAGGAAATATTTAAAAAAACAGACTGTAAATCAATTTCATTGCCTAAGTTCTCTGACTCTACATTCTCTGAAATTTATATGCAATAAGATAAAACATTAATTACCAAAATAATAGCTAAACGATATCTCCTATATTTAGAAGCTTAATATTTCAAAATAATCCGTGTTAAAAATGAAAACTATATGTCAAAAAGTGTGGATGCAGTTAAACAATAAAGTTATAGCTTTAAAAATAACATGAAACTACAAAAATTAAAAGTAAATGAGCTAAGTTTTCAGCTCACGAAGTTGCAGAAACAGAGCAAACCCAAAGAAACAAGAAGGAAGGAAGTGATAAAGATAAATCTAGAAATCAAGAAAATCAAGAACAAAGGAACAATAGTGAAGATTCACAAAACTCAGAGCTGTTTATTTGAAAAGATTAACAAAGAAGACTTCTGATAAGACTGATCAACAAAAAAGAAGTAAATAAACAAGATATAATGAATAAGTGATATAATTAGTGATACAACAGAGATTTGAAACAGATACATTTGAGGTGAAGAATAAAATCCTAGAAAAATAAAATGCTAAAATTGTTACAAAAAACTTTAATAGAGCAAATAAATAATAAATTGGTATGGTCCTCAATTATCCAACAACAGCAGCAATAAACAAACAAACAAAAGACAACTTAGGTTCCAACAATCAGTAAGTTTTACCAAATTTTAGGGACTAGTAAATTTTATATTATACTACTGTGTTTCCCCGAAAATAAGACTGGGTCTTATATTAATTTTTGCTCCAAAATACACATTAGGCCTTATGTTCAGGGGATGTCATTCTGAAAAATCATTCTAGGGCTTATTTTCCAGTTAGGTCTTATTTTCGGGGAAACACAGTAGTTGTTACAGAAAAGAAAGGATCAAAAATTCCCTAGCTTATGTTTCAGTTTTATTGAGGTATGATTTATTAGGTTGGTGCAAAAGTAATTGTGGGTTTTGCAATTTTTAACCTTTTACACAACAATTACTTTTGCACCAACCTAATACATAGCATAATATCAACCCATTGAAAATATAGAATGATGATTTCTAATACATTTTTACAGTTTTATAACTATCACTACAATTGCATTTCAAACCAACTACCATCCCCCCCCGAAATTTCCTTCACACCTGCAGTGCAACCTCTCATCTGCTTTACCTCTAAAGTTTTGCCTTTTGTAGAAACTTCATAAAAATGGATTCATACAGTGGGCAGCCTTTTTTATGTCTGGCTTGTTTCACCTATCGTGATGTTTTTCAGGCTCATCTATGTTGTTGCATGTATCCCTGATTCTTCACCTTTTATTGCTGAATAATATCATTCTATGCTGTATTAGTTTCCTCGGGCTGATGTAACAAATCACATGTGGCTGAAGCAATAGAAATTTATTATTGCACAGTTTTGGAGAGTAGAAGTCTGAAATCAAGGTGTTGGTCAGGCTACGCTCTCTCTGAAGGCTTAAGGGGACAATCCTTCCTTGCTTCTTCCTAGCGTCTGGTGGGTGCTGACAATCGACATTCCTTGATTTGTGGCTGCATATCTCCCTTCTCTGCTTCCATCTTCACGTGACCATCTTCCCTTGGCAACTGTATCCAAATTTTTCTCTTTTTATTTGGATATCCATCATTGGATTGGGGCCCACCCTAATCAAGTGTGACCACTTTGAACTTGATCATTTGCAAAGATCCTAGTTCCAAAATAAGATCACATTCACCAGTTCAGGGTGGGCATGAATTTGGGAGGACATTAGTTAGCCCTGTACCTATGCATATACCACATTTTGTTTATCCATACACTACTTGCTGAGTGTTTGGATTATTCCCAGTTTTGGCTATTCAAAATTGGCTTGTAGAAATCTTTGTGTGGACATAATGGTTTTATTTCTCTTGAGTAAATGTGCGTTATCTAGGAGAGGAATTGGGTCATATGATAAGCACACATTTAACTTTTTAAGGCACTGCCAAATGATTCTAGTTTCTGCACATAATTGCTACATATGGTATTGTCATTCTTTTTTGATATAACCATTCTAGTGATTGTAAAGTGGTACCTTATTGTTGCTTTAACTTGCATTGCCTTGATGGTTGATGATGTGGAGCAGCTTTTCATGTTCTCATTAGCTATTCATATATATGTTCTTTGATGAAATATCTATTCAAATATTTGCTTATTTTTAATTTAGGTTATTAGTTTTATTAACGAATGGAAAGTTTTCTTTGAATATTCTGGACACAAGTCCTTTATCAGATATAGGATTTGAAAATATTCTATGTCATTCTGTGACTTTTCTCATTTTTGACCGTTATTTTGAAGAATGAAACTTTCACATTTTGATGAAGTCAGAATTATCAATATTTTTTCTTTTATGTTCATAGTTTTGATATTATATCTAAGAACTTTTTACCTACCATAAGGTCACAGAAATTCTATTTTAGAAGTTTTATAGTTTTAAGCTCTTGTATCTAGGACTGTGATCAATTTTAGTTAATTTTTCTGTATGGTGTGAAGTAAGGGCCGCATGTGGATATTCAGTTATTCCAGCACCACTTACTGAAGAGCCTATATTTATCCCATTGAATTGCCTTGGTGCCTCTATCAAAAATAAGTTGACTATAAATTAAAGTTTATTTCTGTATCCATTATGGCATACTATATTGTCTTGACTACTATAGCTTTATTGTCTTCTGAGATATGATTGATACAACCAGAGATGGGATGGTGGATGAGGAAGTCATAAGAAAGGGAGTAGAAGGGGTGGCTGGTTTACCACCAACCAAGGCTTTTTTTTTTTTTTTTTTTAACATTGAATTTTATTCCTTTATTTTCTGCTCTCACTATATTTTTAAATTAAAATTTATTGGGGTGACAATGGTTAGTAAAATCACATAGGTTTCAAGTGTACAATTCTGTAATACATCATCTGTATATCACATTGTATGTTCACCACCCAGAGTCAGTTCTCCTTCCATCACCATGTATTTGATCCCCTTTACCTTCTTCTACTATCCCTCCTCCCCCCTTACCCTTTGGTAACCACTAAACTATTGTCTGTGTCTATGAGTTTTTATTTCTTTATTTGTTTGTCTTGTTCCTTTGTTGCTTTCAGTTTTATATCCCACATGTCAGTGAAGTCATATGGTTGTTGAGTTTTTCTGTCTGTCTTATTTCACTTAGCATAATAATCTTGAGATCCATCCATGTTGTCGCAAATGGC
This sequence comes from Rhinolophus hipposideros, assembly GCF_964194185.1. NCBI lineage: Eukaryota > Metazoa > Chordata > Mammalia > Chiroptera > Rhinolophidae > Rhinolophus > Rhinolophus hipposideros. The sequence goes on from NC_138072.1 coordinate 11,353,119, forward strand.
AGTATGTCAAGGCTTCATTCTAAACCACAATGACTTCAGATTGAATGCCATTGAATGAAGGCAGCGATCCATGGTTTCCTTAGTAGGAAACAAACAGAGAAAATGAAGTAGTCTGGTGGATTTTTCAGTGAGAGTCTTTATTCCTTGCCTCTTTTGTCAGTCTTTATGGAGGGGATAAAGGTATTAAGGATAGCTTAGGAAGCTACAGTCTGGAAAATTTCTTTTAAGATGACTAAATCTGTCATTGTGAGCAAATCATTTTTAAAAGTGTCTGACTTTTGAGAATCTTTTATGGAAATATACTTTGCCTCTCAATGTTCTCTGACCATATAAACTTTTGATTGCTGCTGGGCAGGACATGGCCAGAGTCAGGAAAGATGGTCGTTTGTCCCTTCTTTGAATGTCCTTTGTTCTCTTGCTGGTTACAGGAGGCCTCTGGTAAATGAGACTGACCTGCAGACAGGGTGCCTCTAGCCAAGGGCATCCCTGCCAGGGTTTTATCCTTCCAGAAATACACGATGTTGCTGTGTCTGCCACAAAAAGGCAGCCCTTGTGTCTCTCTTTTTAGGTTTCCCTAGATTTTCAAATAAGAGTAATTTTCAAACCTGCATTCCAAAAATCTTTTTTTTTCGGGAATGCTTTTGTACTTAACACCTCTGTGAACTCTGTGACCACATACCTTCATCTGGAAGGTCCATTCAGAGGTGGCTGAGCAGGCTGCCAGATTCAGCCTCTGAACCCTATCATTTCTGCATATAAATGCTTTCCTTCCCCCTGAAAGCTGAAATTAAACATCCAGAGGCATTTGGATTAGACTTGAATTGCTTCGTCAAATCTTAGTCACCTCTCCACACACAGACAGAAGCTCTAACCCAGGAAAGGGTGTTTGTTGAAACTCGGGACACAACTGAATGAGGGGCGGGGAAGGGAAGAGTGGACTTGACTCAGTGTCCCAAGTTAGACTGAGGTTCAGCTTCATGCCTTGAAAGCACGAGCTGGTTGTAGTGGTGGCTAACAAAGGCTTCTGTTTGGAGTGTTCCCAACAGGCATTTTCCCATAGGAAAGCTCTTCCTCTAGTACTGTCCCAAGTAAAACCTTTGTGAGGTTAAATGTCAAGTTCAAACACACAGTGATATTCAGTCTCCATCATGGCCACGATATGTGGTTTCTGCGCATCTGTGGGCACATTCTCTGAAAGCATCAATTTAAGGTTAAAAAACTTACTGAATTTAATGGGAATTTGTTATTTTTGTCGGCTCAGTATCTCTGTTATGCGTTGGGAAAATTCTCCTCCCAATTGTACCTGGTTCTAGTGGTCAGGAATAGTGTTTTTTTTCTAGCTACGCCTCACCCTAGACCCCGGCCACAGCAGGGGGTAATGGTCCAGACTGGGCCAACCAAGGTGACCAATCAGAGATGAGACTGTGATTCAAACAGAGCCACATCGCTTCAATTTGGGTGAAGAAAACCATACAGTTTAGCTAGGTTTTGTTGGGTTCTCTGAATACAGCCGTATGCTGAGCTTTATTGTGACAAGGGACATATGTTATCCTAGAAAAAGCAAGCCCTAGAAATGAGGACTCTGGTGGCAGTCCCTCCCCAGCTTCACCCCCACACTCATTACAGACTTTCTGAGAATCCCCCAAAAGGGATTAGGATACCTGTCCAGGATATCACAAAACTCACAGAAGAGTAAAAATAAGCCCACAAACAAGAAATAACTGAAAATCGTAAGGTGCTAGATATGGAAGTGGGGTGCTATTGAGGAAAGATTTGGTCTCGGTAGATCTGGGTTCACATCTTAACTGAAAATAATTTGGAGGCAAATTGCTTAACCTCTGAGTTCTAGTTTCCTCATCTCTGTAATAGACAGACTAGAGTCTATTTTAGGGCTGTAGGAGGCTGGTGTGAACTAACAATTGTAAACGCTGTTCCATGTATGTGAGTTCTCTCTTCCTTTGTAAGAAAAAGTGGCGGTTAAGAACTTTGCTCTTTTCCTGCTGGCCTAGAAATCTAGCTTTTCTCCCAGAGTCAGGAGGATGCAGTGAGCAAGGGACTGGCTGTCTGTTCTCACTGCCGCCCTTGGTGTCTGCCAGGCCGAGGAAGACAGATCCTCTTGGATACTCCTGTGTGCCATCTTTTTTTGGGTCTCCTATCTGCTTTGGTCCTTGAGGGAAAACATCTGCTTCTGTTGCTGTGGTTTTTCCATTGTCATTTGTCTTCAGACTTGCTTACTTTTTTTGAAATTTTCATGGATCATATTAGTAGCCTCCCACTTGACTTTTTTCTGTATTCTCCTGCCCTCATTTTTCTCTTCATTTCTCATCTTTTGTTTTTCATGTTGACATCTTTTATCTTCTTATCAGGTGTTTTGTTTGGGAAGAGATTTTGACAAATTTCTTCTCTGTTGCTTCCATCTTGGATTTCCCATCTTTGCACCATGAAGACTCTTCAGGCCCTGGACGTGGTTTTCTTTTCTCTATTTTCTTTACTCTATCACCCCCCCACCCCCGTTTTTTAATCTGGCCTTGCACCAGATTTTTCCCTCACCTCTGGGTTAAATGTCATCGTCCCTTAATGCCATCTCCAGAATGGACTCTGGCTTCTTCCCAGGAGGTCTTTGCTGTCAGTGGCTCTCCACCACCAACAACCTGTGAGCTAGTACCCTTCTCATTCCTATAAGGCATTCCCAGCTCATGACCATTGCAAGAGGCACTTTTCCTTTTTCTGGAGCCAAAAGTTAATAGTGCCAGGGAGATTTCTTAGGGAGTAGTGCTTGGGGAGAGAAGTGCCATGGAAAGAGGACCTTACACATCCACCTTATACATACTGTTTAATAATTAGTATTGGTTTCTTATGGGAAAGTATTTTGAGAGGTTGGGATGGGAATATCTTGCAACTTTTGGAAACTATGAAACTTAATATTATGCTGATCTAGTCACATGGCATTTCAAGCTCGACTGTAGGAACAAAGAAAAAAATACGTTTGATGTTTGGAAGTAGAAAAAGGAATGTTTGGCCCACTATGATTATCAATCAGTTTGGGGAAGAATCACCTCCTCATCTTTTGGAAGTCTTCGTTAAAAATTTCATGCCTGTTTGTACTCTTATTTTTCCTAACAAAACGCATGTATAAATGTTCAACTTCTATTTTTTAAAAAAATTCACTGATCAGCTTAAACTTGATCTAAAGCTGTTATTGATAGAAATAGAGGTATTATCCTCTGCTGTGTTTACATGGTAATTACTTCTTTCCTGTTTTCCTGTTTTGATTTGTGTTTTCATTACAGTACTTTTTAATGATCATATTTGTATTATCCTTTCCTGTGTATCATCTGTCTTTTCTCAGGGACTGTGGGTTTCTGGAAATCAGGAACCACATTTGGATCTTTGCATTTCCCACAGAACTAGTATGGCACCTCGTAGATAGCACGCACTCTTTAATGATAAATAAATTAACAATAAATTTTCTATGCCAATATTAAGGACCAAATGACAACTTAACGTTCAATGTAAGGAAACAATTCAGTTTTGCAAAAATGTTATTGACCAAAGTCTGTGCTGAATATGCTAGCACCAGTTTGTATGGACTTGAGAGAGCAGATTAGTAAATATTCAGGAAGGTTTTGAGCCAGTTGTTAAACCATTGGTAACTTGACATTGTTTTTGCTGGGACTATTTACACCATGGAGATCAGCAAAGGCTACAAATCAGGGTTGTTTCTTTCGAAAGTCCGTTTGCCAGCCCTCCACTGAATAGTGAGCCTGCCTCTCTGGTGAGAAAGGCAGACCTTGAGGAAATGAAATAACTTAGTATCGGCTGTAGCCAAGATTTTCTGCAATAATCAAACTTTACAATAGAAAGCCTAATGGAAGTGCAATCCCTGAATTGTCCGTGGGGCAATTAGACAGTTTTCTAAATACTGGGTGGGAGGGCAAGTGGGACAAAATGTTTATAGCGCCGCCACGGAAAAAAGGTTCAAGTCTGCCTCAAAAAAACAAAACAAAACTAGACTACACCTGGAGAAAGCAAGGCAGTCATCTTCTCACAGGTAATTTCCCCAAATGGCAAGGCTAGCTCAAGGTATTTGTGGGCATTAAAATCTGTACTGTGATCTATTCTAGTAATGGCTCTAAATACTTAAAACTATTCTCTTTTCCCAGCATAGACATTACTGAGTCTATGGTCGTATTACGGAGCATTAAGAAAATACTAGGTTAGAAAAAAAAATGTTAGAAGATATATTTGAAGTTATGCAAAGCATATTTAGTACATATCAAAATTAAATGGGGAAATTATAAACCACTTCTCTCTTTCTAATTTCTATCACAGTTAATGATGCAACATATGAGTGTTTCCTCCCGGACCCTTATCTGCAAAGACTGTTTAAACATCTTTCTTGTTATCGGAATTGCTCATTCATTAACACTTTCAAAGACCTTTGTAGTCATGAAATTCTTCAAACAATGTTGAAAGAAATACTAGTCCATCCTATATACCGTTGTGAGGCAGTTCTCGAAGAATGATTAAAAAGCAATTTTAAGGCTTTTTTTTTTTTTTTTTTTTGGAAAAGGAATCAAAATATACTTCACAGAGTATCAGAGTTGCATAATGTGAATGTAGGAAAACATTGTTGGGCTTAATTTTATTTAAAAAAAATCTTAAGATGTTGAGACTACAAAATAAATCACAGAAGACCATTTAAAGATATGCCATTATGTGTAAATATGATATTTTTGGCTAAAAGACTTCTGGCATCTTACAACTCCTTCATGAGGTCCACTAAAGAATTATGGGAAGGCTGGAGTTACCAAGTTGATTCAAAAGGTTACAGTAGTGTGCAGCACGCTGCTTGCATTTCAAACTGGTCTTGACTGTTGAAAAGCACCAGGCAGAGACACTCAATCACCTGGTGGAACGATCTCGAGAGGTCTTTTTCTGGCTCCCCACACGTGCTCCTTGCTTTTCAGCAGTCCACCGTGTGCATAAAATTAACAACATGCTACAGTGGCTTCTTATATCATAAATGGAGTCCTTTAAAGTGATATTCCTTCCCACACTTTTTCAGCCTTCCGGTGAGAATTACGACTGGACTCCACTTATTTGAACAGGAGGTGTGAGCTTAAAGGCATGAACAAACACACCAGCGATATATTAGCTGTGCTTACTCATGTACGGATGGATGCTTGAGTTATTCCTGGGCTGTGTCTGGCCTCAGAAACCTGTTTCACAAAAGGCTAAAGCTTCACCAAAGCATCCTTCAGAAGATTGAAAGTGTTCTGAACAGTGATCTCCACTGAGTTTTTCAGCTGAGCTTTTTGTGTTTTGCCTGCTCGTTTTAGTGCAGTGTAGCTCCAACCATTATCACCTCCTTCTGGGAGAATTTTTAGAGCAAACTTCTGCCGATAGTAATTCAGCTATTTTTAACCAACTTGGTGGGGTTTTGCTTTGTTTCATTTTTAAAGATCTAGTTGACTGTATTGAATGATTCAGCATCCCATCTAGTAAATAGAAAGGTACTCCCAACTGGATGTTTTTAAATAAGAAAACAGAGACATCAAAGGAAAAGCTGAAGCTAGTTGAGCTGTTAGTTGAAGACAATTTGTCTGTAGACGTGAGAATGATGATGGTGATGGTGGTTGTGATGATAAACATTTATTATGCCGCTATAGTAAATGCCACTATAGTAAATCATTTAATCCTCAAAAAATCCGATGGAACAGGTATTGTTTTTATGTCCATTTTGCAAAATGGAAGCAACATGTTCAAAGTCACACAGCTAGTAACTGATGTATGCTGAATTATCATCCCAGCAGTCTGAGTCCAGAACCTACCTCTTAACTACCCTGTTTCCCCGAAAATAAGACTTAGCCGTTCCATCAGATTTAATGCATCTTTTGGAGCAAAAATTAATATAAGACCCACTATTATATTATATTATTATTACATTATATAAGACCCAGTCATACATTATAGTAAAATAAGTCCAGGTTTTATATTAATTTTTGCTCCAAAAGATGCTTTAGAGCTGATTGTCTGACTAGGTCTTATTTTTAGGAAAACATGGTTTGACTCTTAAATACCCAGAATGATCCTTTGCTATTGGTGCAGCCAGGAATGACAGGGACAAATCTGGGGCCGTATGTCTGTGTTCTCCAAAAGATCAACCTCATCCCAGGCCTAATGTCCTGTGTTTCCTTGGTTTCTTTTTACTGCTTACTCAATTTCGTAAAGGCAAGATAAATCATATAAAGAGATTTTTTTTATTTGCTTGATTTTTTTCAATAAGCATAGGGTTTCCATGCTTAGCAAATAAAAATACAGGGTGTCCACCTACATTTATACGTCAGATAAATGATGAAAGCTTTCTAAAAGTATATCCCAACTATTGCACAGTACATACTTATATGAAAAATTGTTTGTTGTTCATCTGAAATTCCAATTTAGGTGGATTTCCTATATTTTATCTGGCAATCCTAAAGAAGCTGAGCTTCAAACCTGAATGCCAACACCGTAAAAATCACTCTTTCATCTCTTAGAGATGGGAGGAAAAACGATCCAACAGCTTGCCTTCGGTTTGTTAGGCTGGAGATGAAATGCTGGTCAAGTTTGTCTTGGGACTGAGTTAAACAGATCAGGCGTGGCATTCCTATCAATCACATCTGTAGTCGCTGGGATTCTCCAAGTCATGTTGAGAGTTTGGGGAGGTGTGTTTAGAGCACAGATTATTTTACGTTGATAGCTAGCTGTGCAGCACTGGAAACCCGTCACTTCGATTAAAATGAAATTCCTAAATGTGGTTTTAATGATGTGAGCCCCACATTGTAAATGGCCCTCTTAGCTGTGGCCTCTGGAATAAAGGAATCGACCCTGACGCTTTTCAGCGTGGGACATATAACTCATGTCACGCTCGATTTTCTCTTGGGAGACTTCAGCACAGTGGGAACCATTGTCCGTGAAATGACTGTGGGGCTTGCCACGCCCCTGTAACTGCAAGGGGGCCTCCTGAGTGCCTCACCTATGACTAAAGGACCAAACCTCATGCATCTTCACATGCTCAGCACTTAGCACGGTGCCCGGCACATGTATATCCACAACAAACTCTTACTGAGCTCCTACTCGGTGCTGCATTCAGGGGTCATGCCCCTGTTCTCATGGAGCTCCAGTTGGTAGAAGCGGTTCAGTAAAGAAGCGAAAGCGTACTTACGACAGAGATCCAAGACCTTTGGGAACTGGACTGATTCCTTGGCTACTTTCTATATAGATGAGGAAATCGAGACCCAAGGATGGGTACCATACTAGAAAATAGAAGACTGGGACTCAGAAACCAGCTTTACCATTTAGTCTTTGAGCAAGTCACTAAGCTTCTCTTAACCTTAGTTTGCTCATCTGTAAAATGGAGATAATATTGCTGCCTAGGTTATAAGGTGAATATGAGATAATGGTCTAGGGACTGAAAAGCATTATGTAATTGTAAGGGATAGTGTTTGAAAACAGAGAATTGAGATTGCAGAGTTGAGTGCTTCAGACTAGAGAGATAGCTTAGTTAGTGATTGAGAGCGTGCGTCTGGAGCCAGGCTGTCTGCATGTTCAGGCTCTTCTGTTTACTGACCGTGTGACCTTTTGGCAAGGTGTTTAACCTTCCTGTGCCTCGGTTTCCTCATCTGTAAAATGAAGACAATCAGTGTCCCTATCCCAAAGGATTACGGTGAGCATTCATCAAGTTAGTACATGCAAACATCAAAAGCACTCAGTAAGTGCTATTCATAATCAATATCCATGGCAACATCTGGGTGTGGAGAGATAGATATGTTGTCTTTAGGCTATTAAGGCAAATTGCCCATCTAATGTTTATCCTTCCATTTCAACATAGATTCATTTTCAGAATACAGCAAAAAGAGATATACATTCCATTGTCTGTTTCTTAAATAATTATCAGATCAAGGGATGCTTTTATAATCATGTACTTTGATCAGAGTCTTCTGAAAAGTCTCCACATGACAATATCAGCAATGGAGAATGGAGAGAAATGGAAAACTGATTTATTCATTCCTAGTCAATAAAGTAAGCATGCAGTAGCTGGATTGTAAATACCCCTGCAAAGTGAGATTTACAAGATGTAATATTGGAAGACGGATTTATCCCAGTTGAAAATCCATTGTTGTTGAAGCAAGTTCAATGGAATTTATAAGATGAGAGCCCTTGAATAAGAAGAGCTCAGAGGCCTTGGGGAATCAGACTCATGAGGTTTGCTAGGCCCAAGTTGGATTTGCATCTTTAAGAAGGCCAGTCAAAGTGTTTTCTGAAACTATTGCAGGGAAAGGAAAAAAACAACCCAAGGAAGGGGCATCAGCTTTGTTTAAAACTTCCTTTTACTCAAAACTGTTGGGTTTATAAATCAAAATTATGTGTCCAGTGAGGAAATGGGAAGTAAAACTGTTTCCAAGAGAAAAAAAGAAAAGAAAGCAAGTGATTCATTTTGGCCTAAATAATTGAAAACACAGAAAGTCCACTATTCCTGGCTGCATGGCCATGAGCTTATTTGTCGTTGTGCTGTCGTGAAGCACACTCCATGTTACAGACTTGGAAGATGAGCCATCTGTCTCTGTCAATCTTTAAACTGTTTGATAAAATCAGTTGGAGCCCAATCTTCGGCTACTTACAGGATTTTTGACATTTCTCTTCACAGGGGACAGAATCCAAATAAAGCAGCAAGATTGTATTTATTTTGTGTGAGAGAGAGAGGGAAAGAAAGAAAGAAAGAAAGGGAAGGAAGGAAGGAAGGAAGGAAGGAAAGAAGGAAGGAAAGAAGGAAGGAAGGAAGGAAGGAAGGAAGGAAGAAGAAAATGGGGCCAAAAGGTAGCTTTTCCGGAGATACAAAGTCAGATTTCTAAGTCTCATACCAGAATGTTGGGTATTTGCTTCACTTTGAGGGCTGACTCCTTTCAGGGTACAGGACCCTACGTGATTGAGACTCAAACAAAATGTAGAACCTGAGCTTGTTTCTGGTTCTGAAAACGGACGGCCTTGAAAGGTGCTGCCAGTGAGAATAAGTCTTGCACATTTTCCTAATGTCTGACTGAGTAGAATGATTGGCCCCGGTGAATGGATTTGTAGTTTCTCAGGCTTTCCCTCCTAGGAAGCCCAGGAACATTTAGAAAGATTCATTCTTATTATAAAACACGGTAGCAAAAGTTAAATGACATAAGAGAAGGCAGAACAATGGGTGAAGAATGCAAAGGAGAAGGATTTTCTTTTCTTTCTTTGCTGGGAGAATACAGGAAGGCCTCTTGGGGGAAGTGGCTTTTGAGCTGAGCACTGGAATATGGTACAGAGTCAATAGAATTTGGTCAGCTGAGGGGCTTATGATGGAGGGGAGTGAACTGAAACTCTGGTCATTAAGAATATTTATAAAAAAAATGAATGGTAGTTGCTGACAAGTTAGATAAGGGTAATGTTCTAAATATTTGTCTATTTATACTATGAATGGAGATTAAAAGTCTCCTGTCCCTATCTGCCAGTACTTGGTACATTACTATAGAGAATGGCGCATTCATATTATGCCCCAAAGATGTAATTGTTTTAAAATATTAGACTCAGGATGGAAAGGGAGTAAAGAGATGGTGCAGTATTACTCATTATTCTATGGATAAAGTCATTGAGTCACAGAGAGATGAAGCAACTGGTTAAAAGGTCACAAAGCTAGGTAGCAACAGGACTGGAACTAGAAACTTAGCCTCCCAATGCTAAATTCAGGACTTTCCCCAGGCACTACCCTACAATGGAAGGTAGAGATCACTCCATAAATATGTGGAAGGAGCCATTTGTATGCTGATGAACCAAATAAGGAAATTGAAAAGTAGTTACAAGACCAATACCCAGACATGCCTCTGCAGGGCTCAGCAAAAATCGAGAAGGGAATTAAAACATTCAGGTTTCAACATAATGGTTCATCTTTGCAGAAAGGGTCTCAACCAATCATGAGTGAAAGAGAAATGTGTTTTATATAAGTAAGAAAAGAAAAGCTTTTCTATGTTTAAGTTGTAATACCTGGGAGACATCCTGGGGACAGGATGGTGATAACGTTTTGTTAATTGATAAGTTGTGTTCTTTATTCACTGACTGCAGTCAAGTTACAGAATCTTCTTTTCCATTCAACCAAGAGGCAAAGAGGCCTAGCCTTGCTTAAGGCTGATTTCTGATTGGATAAATTCAGGTGTGTGCCTGTGATCCAGGAGGGGTGGACCTCTAGACTATGAGACCCCTGGGGTCAAGGGTTGTTCATTCCTGTATCCCAACAGCTAGTAGTGTGTCACATTGTAGCATTCAATTAAAGTTCTTAAATGGATACATGTACTCCTAGGCAGTTCAATACCATGCTACAAATCCCCGTTCTTTCACAATTTGCCTTATTAAAATGACGGCGGCCACCAAATCCCAACCAGAGTGTTACCATGGGGTGTGATGCTATGGTATGTGATTTCCTGAAACAGGCCTTGTGGTAGATGAGTCCCCCAACTGGGGTTAGGGCCCCACTACAATGTAGATTAGATGGCATTCCTTTTTTTAGAACCGGTTTAATCAAGTGCAACTTCCTCTTTCCTAGTCAGGGACTAAACAAGTCAGAGCTTTGGCTTTCTAATTTATCAGCCAGTAAATTACAGCAGCAAAGGTCTTGTGTAGGCCAGGGATTTTCCACACAAAGTGAGGGGGATCCTGGGGGCCCAGGCAGAGCAGATTAGATCTGTGACTCATGGTTTGAGTAGCATTACATGTGAACTTGAAAAGGTCAAGCAAAGAAAAGCTGTTTTCCATGAAAATAAATTAAAAATTTTAAAAGCCCTTCTTCATGACACTGGAATTTCGAACTTGGCTATAAAATTATTAATCAGAAGACATATTAATTTGTATAAGGAAGACATAAGGGATAACTAAAGAAATGGGAAATAAGGCACATTTAAAAAGCACAGACAATTAGAAAATAAAGCAGAAGCAGCTAAAGAAATCTAATTTTTGCATAGCTCACAGATTTTCTCTCACGAGTGTCATTTCTCTCTGTAGTCTAATATTCTCTATCATTTATTTTAGCAGAAAAAAATAATTAGCATATATATTTTATGGTGTTTCTAGCTCTACTTCCATTCTGAACCTGAAACATTGCTTTGTGTCATTATGATTAATTACATTATGATTGAGTACATTAAATGATTACCCAACTTGACTCTGAGATGTGAATTAGGAGAAGTTTTAAATTCAGGCATATTTGAAAATATTATGAATTTATATAAAAACATACAAGTAAAAACCTATAATTAAAGAACAATTCATAGTTATAATAAGAGACGATTAGATGGTCTCTGAGGCCCCTTCTAATTCAATGAGTTTAGTGACTTGGAAACAGAAAAATAAACAGAAGGACAATTCACACAATTCCCGAAGGCCTTTTGCTCTTCCTGGTTGGCGTTTAGGATACATGTTCCACTTGTACAGAGGTCATCATTTCCTCTGCTTTGCTCCCTCCAACTGGATGGCAACCTCTTCAGGGCAGCACGCTCCAAGCCTTCTAGATTGTCCAGTAAGATTCTGCACATGGTGGGTGGAAGTGAGCAGTAATGGAGCAGAGACAAGGGATCTTCTGATTTGGCCCAGAAGAATGTCAACAGGCTAACCCTTACCTATGAGGTCTGGAATGGTTCTCTGACAGGTCTTGAATTTGACCTTGGACCACATACACACATGAGGGAGTGACATATAGCCCTTGTCTAAGGAATTTGAAATGAAACGGTGAAAGAATAAAGGGGCTACAGATTGTTCTCAGTTTAGAACAAAAGGGAGGAGGCTCTGGGCCTTTCTGGGGCAATAGGAATTTGAAATGTTTTTGTTGTTGTTGTTGTTTTCTTTCAAAGAACCCCAAGTATGTTTTGAAGAGGTCCCGGCATGAGACGGGAAGATGGCAGACAGGATGTAAGCAATGGCCATGCTTCTGGGAAGAACTAGCTATTCAAGCGTAGCGTCTGCTTTTGTCTTATATCTTTCCCTTGCCTTAGAGGAAAGAGATGATGGAGACTTCTGGGGAGATTTTACAGTGATCTCTTGATTTGAATCACAGAATGTTAGTACTGGAAGGCTGTGATACTGCGGAAAGTGAGACCAGAGAGAAGTCACTCAGCAGGTTGAAATACGGACACTGATGTTTGGATTTCCTCAGTCCAGTGCTTTTTGTGCCACCTTGCCCTGAGGACACTTGGCTTTCCCTGAATCTTTATCCTGTTTTCATTCAATCTAGGGATTCTTATTTTTTTTCTCTCCTAAACCACAGGGTGTTTGGGTACTAAGTTTTTTTGGTTGTTTTGTTTTGTCCCGCTCTAGCTCTTCTGGGAGATAAGCTCATTGAATTTATCTGCAATTTAGATCATGACTAACCGTCTCTCTTAGATTAGACATGTCTCATCAGAGGTCACTCCATCCTACATTTTCCCAGTGAAAATAAGTGCTCTGAAAGGTGACCCAGCCGTAATGGGGAAGACGAGCACAGGGGACTCCCATGACTGTGATGTATGATGATATTTCTGAAGAAAGTCAAAACCATTTGGAGACCAGGTTTTGATGAATTGCAGGAAATGGCGGGTTTGCAACCATTCCAGATTCCTAGAGACTGATTGTCATCGGGCGACGATAAGAATTTTAACTAGTGTGTTATGGAACCAAGACCAAGGCCAGGCTCAGGCAGCAGCATTCTGGTTGGGTCTCCGGTTATAGAGCATTTGCCCCTGGGGCTTAAAGTTGTTTTTAACTTACCTGAGATGCATTTTTTACTTGTGTGTCGAGGCCAAGAATAAGCAGAAAGAAGAAAAAAAAAAAAACAAAGCCTACTGCAAAATACTCTGCCATGAAGACGGAAAATGCTCACACCACCCCATCCCTGTTCTAAGGGGACACTTTCTCCAAGGGAATAAACCCTTATTGTAGAATCATTAACTTGGGCACAAGGCCGCCAGGGAAAGGACCAACTTTCCTTCCTGTCTGTCAATGGGCCTCCACCCTTCAATAGCCACTGTGGCTGGCTCAAGGCACAGCAGTGACATAACCGAGCATTCTGACCACCTTTAATCTCTTGGTGGGGAACCGATAAGTATCAATATAATATTTACACAAGAACAAGAACACAACTGAGCTGATGGAAAACATTATCCCACTATAGATTGTGATAACTTGGCTTCATAAGAACAGTCAAGGGCAAAGCCAATCACTAAAAGGAGCAGCAGTGAACAGCAGTTTGGGGAGGAGCCTTGGCACCCAATGGTTTCTCCTTCTTTCAACCCGTTGAAACACCCAATTCCTGAAACTCTCATTATAACATTTTGAGGGTGTTAGTGATCTCTGCCATCTTCTTTGTAAGTTCTTCTCCATCTATCAAGCAAGGTTTTGGGTACATAGTACATATGCCATACACGTTTTAAATTGATTTCTTTCTTTTAGGTGGTAAACCCACAGATAGGATTTTGTAAGACAAAACCAGGTCTTCCCCTTTCAACACACTTATTAAATTATTCAAAGCATGAAACATTGTTATAAAAGCCTGTAGTGTTTTAATAAGGCCAGCTATTTAGGAAGTGGTGACAATGTGCAATCTGCAAAAAGGGGAAGACTCTGAGGTGCTGTGGTAATAATGCAGTTACTTAAAGAACATTTAAACTACAAATATCTCTGTGGTTTTTTATTTGGTTCCATGCTACAGTCACTCTGAGAAATTTCTGAAACCTTAGCTAATCACTTTAAAATGTAAGGCTTAGCAAATGATTATACTTCCTCAAATGCTCTGATACTTTCTACCCCACCCGTACCCCCCCTTTTTTTGTATTTGATGAAGGTAAGCAATTCAATGCCAAGAAGAACTGTTGAGGAAAATCGAGAGAATTTTTGCAAACAGATGGGAAAATAATGGCTGTCACTGAAGTTTCAGTAACGTTCCAACTATTGATAGAGAAAGGAACTAAAATGTAAGGAAAAGAAAGGGGAGTCCCTTCTTTTGAAGACCAAACGTTTGATCTATTGAAAGAGGGGGACTGGAAACACAGGACTTACTTAGAGACACTAGGACTAATGTTCCAATGTGTGCTGAGTCATGTTAGAAGCAGCTGGAAGTGTGTGTGTGTGTGTGCGTGCGCGTCCACACACATGCATGTTTGTGTGCTAATAGCCTGATTGGGAATGGAGTTCACCCTTCCCAGTACCTCTTCACTTGGACGATCACTGACTTACACTGGAAATCTTTTGTGCAAGTGGTGAGTGGTGGTACAGGGAGAACATGGATTCTGCTGACTTTCTCAGGGAGCCAGAGTTAGGTCCACGGAGCAGGAGACACACTGAGTTGCCCTGCAAGTGCAGTATGTCTGTGAGCTCCTGAGCTCTGCATTTGACCTGCAGAAGAGACATGGCCCAATGATTTGCCTGGTCTCATCTTGGCCACGGTCGGCAGGAGGCTGTTATGGAGCTGTCACATGAGCAAGAATCCTGTTTAACCAACTAGATGATGAGTTTCTGGAAGGTAGGGGCCATACCTTATATTTTAAAAATTTATAACATTTTTAAAAAACCCTGCTTTGTACTTGGCACTGTACATAAAAGGTATATATTTGATGAATTAATGAAAGACAGCTCCAGGCTGGAGACGCTACCCCAGCTATATTGTGATAAGCTCCCTTCCCAAAGGGCCAGGCTTAGGTACACTCATGATGGCTTCAGGCCTTTTTCCTGTAATACTACCTTCTCGGATGTACCCCAGCGTCCATCCCCCTCCACCCACTGCAAGAGATTTACACTCCTGTGTTTAATGTCGGGGGCCAGTGGCTAGTAAATCAGTCCATCCAAAGCAAAACCTTTACTCTTAACAGAATCCAGAACCTTGAGCGCGATGGGCTACGGCACTACTTATACTGATGTATGGGTAGGGACAGAGTTCTATATAATACAGTTCTGCGTAATTCATTTGGATAATAATTATAGTTGACATATTTTAACTACCTCCTATGTGCAGTGGTCCAAACCTGCACATACGACATCACTTTTTCTTATGAGACTCTTTAGGGTAGGTATTGGTGCTTGTATTTTACAAATGAAGAAACTGAGTCTCAGAGAGACTCGGTCGGTTCGTTATCAGAGAGTTCATGGCTAGAAAGTAGCAGAATTAGGATTTGGAGTCAGGTCTCTCTGGCTCCAATGGCTGTGTTCCTGCCACCAAACCGACTGCTGTTCTAAAAGCAAACAACTAAGAAATAAGACATTTAGTTCATCATAGATATATAAGCGTGTATCGATCTATTGCTTAAAGAGGTTGACGTTTTAAAGAATTATTCTGGATGCTCTTATATTCAACTATTATAATTCCGTTTAGGGTCTTACGGCTTTCAGTATATCTTTTGCCTTCTCATTTTATCTTCACGTTAACCTATGTTGTATATCAGGCTTAAGGGATTTGGATTCCAGACACATATGGTAAAAATGAGGTCACAGAAAGGTAAGTAACTTGCCCGTGATCATCCTGCCAGAAAGTAGCAGACATAGTAACCTCTTTCAGGTCTTCTAACTCCATTTCATAAACAACTCCCTGTGTGAGACATTTGGCCCTTGTGCCTGAACACTGATACAAGCCCACTGTGAGTCATCAGTCGCCATCATATAAAAAAGTCATGGAGAAGCCATTGAGCCAATCCCGGACCTCTATTTCCCCATCCTACATTCTGTTTATGACTTTAATATGACTCTCAAGCTATTCCCTCCTCTGTGAGACAATTCGTAGCATTGTTCTGCATGGATATAAAAATAATGTAGCTTGGGGTTTGCAGTTCAAATAGCCCCAGTATTTCTCTGGGTTATGCCTTCAGATTTCTTTATTGGGATGACATCTTTGTGACAGCAAGAGGCTTCTAAGTAACTTGGGATGGAAATGGGTTCCATGACTGTTTTCACAATTGTGTCTTAGCTGATGACATGCATACCTAGCTGCCAGGCCTAATGAGCAGTACCCTCCCCTCCCACATTTCCACTGCAGCTTGAAATGGAATCTGGAGAGGTGGAGTGGACTATTGACTTCTACTTAACAGTGGGTGGCAGGAACTCAGAAGTTTAATCCCAGACCTGTTACTAATTTCCTGGATGGCTTTTGGTCCATCCATTAATCTCTCTCTATCATCATTTCCTTCTCTGGAGGAGATAGCAAGAATAATGGGATGGTTTGTGCATTAACACATTTATGATCCTAGTGTGCTCTGTAAAAGCATGGTTTTCTGGAAATACTCAGTGGTAGCAGGTAAATCAAAAGAAAACCAGCTTTGTTTTCTCTAATATGACATTGACAGTATCTGTCTTTTTGTGACTGCCATGGTTAGAAACTAGAATTGAGATGGATAAAGGGCTGAGTGGTTTACTGTATGAAAAGCACTCTATTTTCAAATGCTCAGTCCTGAGTTATCTAATAATAATCCCAAAGGTACCTTCCAAAGAGGATGAGTACATGAGGGGATTTTCCTAGTATCAGGACTAATAAAATTAAAATCTCATATTTGCTCAAGAAGAGCATTTTCATTATTCATAGGGAATGTGAAGCTGAGACTGGTCTTGTTAGGACTATGGCTGGAAGTACTTAATTTTTTTTCTTATATATAACAGAACACTTTGGTTATGAATTTTACAAATATTTTACTGCATCAGCATGACTTATATGAGACCAGGGAGGACAAAATAACCTCTAAAACGTCATTCTGGATGAACTGCATTGCATATTTTCTAAGAAATGTCCGTGCCTATTTTGTTTCTATAAATTCTTCAGCCTCCTAGGAAGAGATGGGAAGGCTCTAAGGAGAACTCAAATCATGTGTGCAATGACCTTGTACAAGATAGAATTAAAATGTGGTTGAGTTTTAAAATTGCAGTCCACTCCAATCTTATTTTTAAAAAGTAATTCTACAATTTAAATGCATTGCCTTGTTTTTACTCTTTGGCATTTTCTTTATTCAGGGACCATTGTTTTTGACATTAGAACTGGGAAAAAACCAACTAATCAAAAATAGTTCATTTTTAAAGGAACCAGACAGACCCCTAGGTTTTTCCTTGCAAGGTAAAATATAGTGTCTGCCTTTTCAATGAATTACTAGTCAACTGAATCTAAGTGGACCATGTGGTTATATGAGAAAATAGAATCTAAAATAAATCTGGGGAAAGTCTCAATCAGATAAGTTGCCTTAAAAAGTCATTTTGCCAAGTGCTCGTACCATGCTTTCAAAAATCTCTCATAATGGAAAATGATAGGGAGAGTTTTTGTCAAAAAATTTAGATATTACATGATGGCTGATACACAATGTGTGAAATGTAGCTAATTCAAGAGCCATTTTGAAGTTTATTTGGGTTTTTTCCCCCAAGCCATTTATCATTTATAATCAGTATAGTCAAGAGTCTCAGGTATGATACTAACATGAAATTATGTGCAGTATACCACAAAGCTCTCTAATGAGACTCAAAATATTGTGGGAAACACATAGTTTAGAAGCATTTAAATAGTAGATTTTCCATGTGACTTCCAAATTGAAAATATCCCTTATAAACTCTTTCTGGTAATTGTGGTCTAGATTATTCAGATCTACTTGTTAAAAATAATAAAAAATGCTGGATAAAATTTTCATTGAAAAATCAACTTAAAATCTTCGAAGAGCCAAAAAGGAAAGAAAAGAAAAGAGAATTCCAGGTCAAGTTATGGATGAAAGCCAGTATCTAGAAAGGGAAGTAGAATATGGGAACACCCAGGCTGCCCGGGCCCTTAAAGTATTTGCCCATGCCACACACTTGGATTTTGGGTCAGTGATTCAGTGGAGCAAGAGAGTCAGAAGTAGAGAGGCAGGGCATGCTGAAGATTAGGAGTTTTATGGGATACTCTCACTAATTAAATGGGAACCCAAAAAGCTGTAGAACTAAATGTTAGGAAGTGCAGAATTGACTTCATTGGTGTTAAGCATAGCAGGAGAATAGAAGGAAAGGAGGGGAAAATAATGAAAACTTATCCCTGAGATAAATATAGGCTGGTACATATTATACCCTGGACATATATAACCTGGCTAAACCCTAGAACCTCAAGCCTTGGTTTGAGGTGGTCCCTGTCTAGCAGTGTCGCAGATATCTGGCAGAAGTAAACACAAAGCCTCTGTGGTGGAGGAAACTACTCTTCCTGTGTTGCAGATTATTTTTTAAGGACATTGACCAGCATACACTCAAAGATGACTAGGCACTCAAGGAAACAATGCAATGAGTAAAAATTGCATAAACAATAGGCACTAGCAGACATCAGTCAGCACAGATATCAGATTTTGGAATTATCAGACATAGGTTATAAAACAACTATGCTTAAAAAGCTTAAACATTAAACAAAAAATTTGAAAGTATCTACAGGGAATAGGAAATCATAAAAAATGGTTTTGGATCTCACAAAGTAACTGAAACATGCTAAAAGGTAGAAATGACTTCTTATTCCTGGAGCTTCTTTCCTGATTTTGATCAGCAATGTGATTCTCAACATGGTATCTTTGTAACCCTTAAGGAATCAGGCAATAGAATGATATTGCCTTTATCCTGTCCACAAAATAGTTATCTCAAAAAAAATCAATGAAAATAATTTTCCACCACCCTTTTTCACTTAGTACAAACCTCCAAACAACCAAGAGCAAACTGAGTTCAGTGGTAGTTCATAGCACATAATAAGTTGCTATATACATAACTACTGTTTTATTTTTCACCATCAAGGATATTGTTTTAGTACCCATAGATACAAGAGCCTCTTGCATGGATGAAATAGTCTCTTATAAGATAGTATTTTTACAAATGTCACTTAGAATCTCAAAGAAAAGAGTAAGGTTAAGTTCTGAATTCCTGTCATTAAACAGTTAATCTTCTGAGTATTAACTGTGTCTAGATATTTTTTGAACAACTGTATCAGGGTATATTTTCTGAGTATGTGTGTTCATGTGTGTGTATGTGTGTGTGTGTGTGTGTGTGCGTATATATATGTCATATGTAGTGTGTCTGTAGGATAGGTGGTTGTACATAGAAGTGGCATACGGTTGTATTTATAAGTATGTATGTGAGTGGTGTCTGTGTTTGTGTGCATGCATGTGTGTGTGTGGTACTTGTATGCCTGCACTCATTACGTTTTTGAAATGTAACTCTGGGTCATAAATCAGGGCTTCCTTTTTTCTTAGTTTTAGACTTACTGCTGACAGCCACTTGTAACTATGTTCCCCAAAACACCCACACACGTTGGAAGAATGGAGACCTGGACTGTTGGGCTTAATTTCTTCAAGCTTATGAGAAATTTGCTCCAATTTGCTGAAAAACTTTCTCGAAATGGACATGAGCCAAAGACTGGGGCTGTGAAAGTGATGTTTACATGGTCCCTTGATATAGTGATCTCTTGATCCCAGAAATTACTGTGACTGGAATAATACAGAGAGCTTAAGAACTTGCACTGATGCTTCTAGGGTGCTTCTAGGGCAGGCTTAAAGAATCATACCGTGTGTGTGTGTGTGTGTGTGTGTGTGTGTGTGTGTGTGTGTGAGAGAGAGAGAGAGAGAGAGAGAGAGAGAGAGAGAGAGAGAGAGAGAGAGAGAGAGAAAAACAGAGAGACAGAGAGACAGAGAAAGACAGAGACAGAGAGAAACACAGACTATATTCTTTAGGCTGCACCAGGAAGCAATGTCTTCAGGGTGTCTGCTGTGCCCAAATCCCACATACCTTATCATTTCCTTCATTGTAAATTGACTTCTGTCAAAATGACAAAGCTGACGTTGCTATCCTTTCATTATGAAATCATTGAAACAGTAAACTTGTAAGTAAAACAGGAAGCACTGGGAAAATAGTGAGTGGTTTTTATAATAGCTAAAATTATTTTAATTAATTTTTTGAAGATCTCTATCAACAAGGGGTACAAAAGGTCACCTTGTTGAAAGGTCGCTTATCTCTTCTCAACAATGCTTGGTGTTTGGCAAGTTTCGGGCACCTAGTGGCAGCTCAATGAATATTTTTTGGATAAGGGAATGAAGACATCGGATCAAAGTGTGAAAGAGCCTGGAGTTAATCTTGGACAAGTTATTAAAATTCCCCATGCCTCAGATTTCTTATCTGCAAAATGGGATTCAGAATAGTATGTTCCCATTGGTGTCATGAAGATTAAGGGGCAGGGCAGTTACAATCCTTAGTACAGTGCCTGGCACATAGAAAACACAAAGTAAATATAACTATTATTATGATCAAGGTAATCTCTTCCATTCTATGTGAGTAGGAGGCTAAAGTCTCAAGAGTATTTTGATTTTCAGATCACACTTCTAATCATGTCTTTCAGAAATGCTCAGCTTGATTGGGATGTTATCTGCTCTCCTTATTCCATCTCATTTGGGGAAGAATAAATATCTGCAGGCAGGAAAAACATGAAAATCGTGCTAAGACTCCCATGGCTTGCATGCAGTCAAACCCCATGGTACATCCAGAGGGTTTCCTGCACGGCCCCCTTCTGGTTGTTTTCCCAGCTTCCCTTATTCCAGTCACCCCCTGTGACAAACCCCACTATGATCTAGGAAGAAAATGGTTTTCATTTGCCTGGAAGGAGTACGTGTGAACCTGAACAAATCAATCTTGCGGCCATCACATTGTCTGATGTAGGAATGACTAGTCATGTCTTTTTTCTCACTGACCTTTGAGGAGCTGAGACTCACAGGTCCTGAGCGCCGAAGACCAACAGGAAAGCCGAACTAGAGCTCTGGGGAATGGCAGTTTGGGGCTGAGGAACAGCACGCTGCCCTCGGCATCGCATTGGCCTCCAGTGGCCCCCCAGCAGCTAACAGACGGCTCAATCATTTCCGCAGAGCCAGCAGGCTGCGGGCACCAGCTGGCTTTGACATTAGTGCTCAGGCCCTGACTGACGGGGCTTGTCCTTGGCTGCGCCCTGAAGGCCTGTGAGAGTCTCCTCAACCTCTTCCTTTCGTCTGTTGATTTACTGTCCCTGCTGGCCAGTTGCTGATCCATTTTTCCTCTCCGTTTGTTCACAGGACACCCCAGAAACCATCCTCTAGTAATATATTTGGTTTATGATTTCCTCGGGAGCTAAGGAAGGAAAACAACCTTGGCAGTGCACCTGTTGGGTGTTAATGTGCAGAGGACCTTTCAGCCAGGATGGCACAGAAAGACAGACTGTGCAGGTCCCCGGACTCCCATTCCTCCGTCAGGATCCCAGCAGCAGCAGAATTAGGTCCCTTTGAAATATACTTGTTATTTTATTTATAGCTCCATTCGGGCCCTGCTGCCTGTGAGTCTGATTTTGGGCTACGTACCGCTGATTACAAATGGCCAATCGCAGGGAGACAGTGAGGGCCTAGAAGCCGCCAGTGTGCACCACCGGTGCGCAGAGCGCAGGTGTAAGGCCACAGCTAGCCTGTCGCCCCTGCCGTCCTCACAGACACTGCAGGCGGGTCGTGTGCTTCCTGCCCAGTGCTTTGGACACACTCAGCTGGTCCTGGAGGAAGGCTGTCCGGGAAAAATCAAGTTCCCTCTGCCTCTCCTTCTAACTCTTTTCTGCTAGACATTCATGCAGGATTGTGGGGCTGCTTAGAAGGAATCTGCTCATGGAATATATTTCTGTTCTCATCTTTCTAGACTGGACTGTGTAGGGAGTGAGCAATATTTACACATAGGACACAAAACAAACCAATGTCTGACTTTCCTGGTTGAGGTGTGGATTTTAAGAATTTCAAAACTTCTCTCTCTCTCTCTCTCTCTCTCTCTCTCTCTCTCCCACTCTCTCTCCCTCCCTCCCTCCCTCCCTCCCTCCCTCCCTCTCTCTCTGTCCCTCTTTCTCATTTCCCCCAAATTTAATGGGACAATGAACAAAATTAGGGGCACATAAAAAAGGAAGCTGTAGTAAACATATACCATTTTCAGTGAGAAGCAGGTGAATATGTGTAAAGGGGTAGTTTGGCATGTGATTGCTGAGTAGAACACTTACACCAGTGGTTTTCAAAGTGTGGTCTCCAGACCAACAGCCTCAGCACCACCTGGAAACATGTTAGAAATTCAAAGTGTCAGCCTCTCCCACACACCTACTGAAACAGAAACTCTGGAGTGGGGCCTGGTGATTGGTGTTGTCCAGCCCTCCCCGTGATGCTGACAATTGCTCAAATTGAAGGACCGACCACTACTCTCCACCAACAATGTTATCTTCATTATCTATTGATTTTGACTATGAAGGAGAACCTTGGCCGGGGGAAAGAAGTGTCATGCTTAGGGCAGAGAGCGAAAGCAAGGAAAGGAAGGAAGAAAGAAAGAAAAGGAAAATAAAGGAACCATACAATTCAGGATTAGTGGGATGTGAAGCTGGACAATTTTGAGATCTTTTATTGATCTCAGGAGAAACTCTTTTAATATTCTTTTTCATTTTGAGCTTGCCTGTGATTAGTGCCTACAAAGAAGTTGGTTGATATTTGGGTGTGTGTAATTCCTGGAGAAAGTTCAGGTCCCCTGCTCTAATGTTGTTACCTGTATTCGTTTCTGGGGGCCCCAGTAACAAATTACCGCAAGCTGAGTGCTTCAAAAAGCATAAATTTATTATCTCATAGTTCTGGAGGCTAGATGTGTGAGATCAAGATGCCAGCCGGGTTGGTTCCTTCTGAGGGTTGTGAGAGAGAATCTGTTCAATTCCTCTCTCCTAACTTCTGCTGGTTCGCTAACAATATTTTGTGTTCCTTGGCTTGTAGACGCACCACTCTAAACTCCAACGTCATCTTCATGCAGCATTCTCCCTGTGTGTGTGTCTGTCTCTGTGTCTAAATATTCCGTTTTTATAAGGACATCAGTCATACTGCATTAGGGCCCAACCTAATGGCCTCATTTTAACTTGATCATCTCTGTAAAGACTTATCTCCAAATAAGGTCACGTTCTGAGGTACTGGGGGTTAGGACATTAACATATGAATTTTGTGGGTATACAATTTACCCCAGGACATTACCTTTCCATGTCATCCTAAAATGTAGTGGTCAAACTGTCTCTGATCAATCTTGCGTTGTTACTGAGAAGTTCTATCTCATTTAGATTTAAGGTGGGCTGAACTGGTGAAGCAGATTGTATTTTTCAAAGAGGACTGCTAAAGCATCTCCTTTCTCAGATGTTCTGCAATGTGGCTCTGCCACTCTCCATTAAGACGTGGAACCTAGTTCCTTTCTTTGTAAATCACAGCTGTTCTTAGATATTCAACAGAATGTAGCATAAATACTATTCTGGAACCTTCTGAGGCTAGGTCCCATAAGAAATTTTGCAGCTTCCACCTAGACCTCTTGGTAGCTTGGATTTCCTCTTACTTTAAGAAAGCCCAGGTTTCCCATGGGAGGCTCCTGTGAGGGGAAACCAAAGCCCCTTAGCTGAGCTTCCAGTTGACAACCAGTATGAACTGCTAGCCATTTGAGGGGACCATTTTGTACGCCCAGGGCAGTTGAGCTTTCAAGCTGCAGCCCCAGCTGGTATCTGATTCAACCAACCCCAGCAGAGATTCCAAGGGAGAACCAGGGAACTATGCCCCAGTCAAACCACAGAACATCTGAGAGATAATATTAAATTTTTGTTTATTAAATCCATGCTGTTTGGGGGTGATTTGTTACATAGTAATCAATAGAGCAGTTGGCCATGATGCTTGAAGAAAGAGGGGTTTCTGCCTTCCTAAAATCTATTCCTAACATTTTATAGACTCACTTTGTGCCTCTGTTTTACAAAGCATTTCAATACTCCCTGCATCTTAAAAGGTGGATTAGGAGATAATCATTTGCATTTCCAGAAACTTGTTCATTTTACCAAATGATTCACTACCAGCTTTCAAAGCAAGACTTCTTAGCTTATATAGAACGAAGGAAAGATAACTTAGTAAAAATGTGCATGGGTCACCAAATGGGCAATATATACTTAATACGTTATGTGAAATTTTACTAGTTTGTTTCTCCTGGATGATAGAATTCTGAGCCTAAACCCCGAGAGCCTTGGATTCAAGATTTGAAATCCAATTCAGGAAGTGCCTCCACATTTTTAAAAATCAAGAATGGAAAGAGTTTCTCCTTATATTTTTTAAAATTTTAGGATTTGGTTTATAAGGAAATAAGAGATTTGACTACTTTAAAAATACCAATATTTAACCATTTTTAAAACGAAAAGATAGATGAATTAAAATATATTTAAGTTTGTAATATGTTTGTGTGTTCTCAAGAATTAAACGAGGAGAGAGAGAATAAAAGAGAAGTGGGGAGGAAAGGGCTAGGATATGCAGAACCTTTGAGTTTTATCTAAGCTGAGACATTTGGGATGGAATTAGTTGTATTACACAGCTCTAAAATGCCATTTTGAAGAAGGCTGAGATTCATGACATACATTTACGGAGGAAATCCTGATACAGGATTTCTAAATTCCTGAGCTGTGTGGTGGGAGGAATTATTAGGTAATTTATACTTTAGATATAGGACATTAATCTCAGTTTAACAGCAGGTTTCATAAATAGCAATTTTTTAAAATAAAGAACAATTTAATTTATAATTTTCTTAGCAGGAGCATTAAAGAAGTGATATTCAATCTTTAAATTATGTGTCTAGAAAGGATTATTAATATAATGTGGTCCATCTCCTGGACAGAGAATTATTCAGTGGATTATAATTTAGTCTATTTAGGCTGAAGGGTTATTAACAAAACTGATCATAGGATGTCTTCGTAGTCTCATTAAAGGAGAGGAGAAAGAATGAGGGAAGGAGGGTGAAGGAAGAAAAAGCATAGAAAGAAGGGCAGACAGAAGACAGCTGTCACAACTGTCAGCAATTTTACAAACCGCAAAGGCCCAGAACTAGAATATATAAATCTGAGTTTAATCTGTGAATATAGATGGACCTAGAAGTAGGCCCGGGAATGCCAGGTAATGGCTAAGAATCTGCTTTAATTGAAGCCAGTTTTCTACTCCTGTTACATCATTGACTTAAACTAATCAAGCAAGTAAGCAAGCAACCAACAAAAAATAAATTCACTCATTCAGTCAATATATTTTTATTGAGCATTAAGTAGGCCAGGTTTTGGCATACAGTGGTGAGACAAACACATGCAGCCCTATCCTCCTGAAGCTTATACAGTAGTACCTCGGTTTTCGAACATCTCTGTTGACGAACATTTTGGTTTATGAATACCGTAAATTGGACGTAAATGCTTCGGTTTTTGAACACGACTCAGAAGTCGCATATGTCACATGGCTTTCCCTCAGTGCAAGATCCTGAGCCCTAGCTGTCAGTTGTTTTCGAATGTTTCAGAGCTTGTGGATTACATTCGAAAACTGAGGTACCACTGTAGTGTAGAAGGATGTATTTTAAACAACCACAAAAGGAAATTATAAAGCTGGACCTGCGATAAATTCTTTGAAGGAGTGTTTACATGTGTTTAGAAAATATAAAGCTATGAAACATAGTCCCAGAGTTAAGTGAAGAGATCTGTTACTACAAAGTGACAAAGAGCAAGACAAGTAGGATGAGTAGAGGAGGGAAGGAAGTGTGTTCTAGATACAACAACATGTGCAAAGCCCTGTGGAGTCAGAAATAGTGATTTCTCTTAATTCTGGAAGCTGGAGGTCTAAGGTAAAGGTGCTGGCAGATTCACTGTCTGGTGAGGGCCCACTTCCTAGTTCATAGACAGCCATCTTCTGGCTGTGTTCTCACATGGCAGAAGGGACGAGAGGGTTCTTTGGGGTCTTTTGTATAGGTGTACTGATCCCATTCATGAGGACTCCACCCTCATGACCTAATCACCTCCCAAAGGTCCAATCTCCAAATATTATCACATTGTTATAATATGGTTAGGTTTTCCAGATATGAATTTTGGAATACGTACATATTAAGTCCATAACAAGCCCCTAGATTGCCTACTTATTTCTGATACTGGAAAACCCTGGGATGGGCATCCTCCTCTGTTAGTCGGCATTCAATCTGAGAAGGAGAACCACTAGGAAGGGTATAAAATCAGGGATTTATTATCAGGATTCGCGCTTATGCAATTGTGGGAGCTGGTTACACCGTTTCTGTATGGCTGTTGCTTCTCTCTCTGGTACTGGGCCTTCGGCACTGAATCTCTTCAGCACTGAATCACTCAGTCACAGATTGTACGTGGATTCAGTTACACTATATAGTGTCACATCCTCGCCAAGGAGGCTGTACTCAGCTATACCCGCAGCTGCAGGGGAGATAGTTTCTCCCTCTTCCCATTAAACCACCTCTCCACTTGTCAATCTGAAATGTTTCTGATTACTAAAGTGTTCTAATATCACTGCATATCCTTGTTAACCATTCGAATTTTACATTTTTTGAATTGCTTGTTCATACCCTTTGCCCATTTTTCTACTGAAATTTCTATCTTTTGCATATTGATTTTCAGAAGTCTTTTTGTATTCTAGGTATTAATCATATATTGCTTTAGGTGTTGAAAATATATTTTCCTAATTGTCATGTTCTGTTACATTTGTCAGTGGTATCTTTTTAAGCAGAAATACTAAATTTTATTGTAATCAAATAGGTCAATTTTCCAGTAGACCAATACAAAGATCAGTGTTAAAACTCAGTTGCTTTCCTTTAATCAGTAAAACACAATTAGAAATGATCAACAAAAATTTTCACAATAGCAGCAAAACTATAAAGCAATTACAAATAAAAATTAACAAAACTACACAGGTGTTTTTGCAAAAACAATTACTGAAAGCCATTGAAGAAAACCTGGATAAGTAAAGAGAAATGTTGGAGACAGACTCTGTTCTGTTATGATTGAGACTGAAAGTTAGTTAATTGATGATAAAAGGTTTCTTAAGGCACGGAATAATTAAAGAAAAATAAATGTAAGCTTAAAATATTTTATTGCAAACTTCAACCTGTACATTTATTTATTCACCAATATTTTTCTATGGAGCGGAGCTTTAAGTCTCATCTTTTATCAAGGCCAGGGATTGGGTTTCTCATTGACTTTTTTGTATCAGTCATATCGGTAAAGACAACATCTCAGATATGCAGTTTCACTTCCTTTGAAGTGAAACTACAAGTTAAAAGTATTGATGAAGCAATATTTTACTGACTGCTCACTTGCACCTAATTTTAGCAACTTCCCTTCATTGACTCTTTCCAAAGTGTCCACTTTAGGCTGGGTAGGAACAACAGTTCTCGTTTTGCATGCCTTTGGTTCCTGTAACATTTAATCACATTGCATAATACATAATATTAACTAGAGCAGATGTCATGAAAGAGTGTGTAAGCTTTCACCTCAGTTGGTGAGAAATGAAATCTGTGGGTGTTCTGGAAATATTCTTCTTGCTGGGTGCATTCAGTCAGCATGAATGGGTGTCAGTGAGTGTATTTCCAGTAATTTAGTTATGCAGAGTTTTACTCAATATTGTAAAGATGTCATTTCTTCCAAAATTAGCTTATATTTAAATGTGATTGCCAGAATTTTCATAGAACATCATAAGCTGATTCTCAAATTCACATGTAAGAATTTTAATAAAGACAAAATTGGTAGAGAGTAAAGAAAATGGGTCCTACTAGATATCAGAAAACTACGAGTTTGTAGTAATAGTGTGGGTCAGTATGAGAAATAGATCAGAATAAAGAATAAAACTAGAGAATAAAGAAACAAATTCATGCCTACATAGGAATTTGGAATAAAAAGTGACATCCAAAAGTCGGGAGAATGGTACTGGGACAATTGGCTCTCCATATAGAAACAAATTCCAACCTCCTCACATTTAATGGGAAAACACCCAAAAAACAAAAAACAAAAAACCCCACCTTCATGAATTAAAGAATTAAACATTTACACGTTATAAAACCTCAGGAAGGATATATAAAAAAAGCCAAAAACAAAGAAATATTGATAAATTTTACCATATAAAAAAAGAGAAAACTCATATAAGAAAAAGATATACCATAAGCAAAGATAAATGCAACACATTTCACAAACAAAATATTTGCCACTTAAATACGTAAAGAATATCTATAAACCAATACAAAAAGAGCAGATATCTCAACATAAAAAAATGGGTGAAATAAGTAAATGGGCAATACACAAGTGGCCAATAAAATAGGAAAAGATGCTCAATTTAAGTACTAATTAGGAAAATGTATAATAAAACAATAAATGAGACACTATTTTCACCTTGCAAATTGGCAAAAAATAAGCCAAAAAAATAAAACATGAAAATAAGCCACTGACAAAGATGTAAGTAAAATATAAAGAATGACGTGTACCAGGAAGGTTGTGGAGAACCAGGTACCCTAATGCATTGCTGATGGAAGCATGACTTAGTATACCATTTTGGAGGGCAACTTAGCCGTATTCATTAAAATTAAAAAATACACTTTGTGAGGTATGTAGACATCGAATCACTACGTTGTACACCTAAAACTAATATAATGTTAACTATAATACTATAATACTATGTAAACTAATATATGTTAACTGTACTTTAATAAAAATAAATAAATAAATGGAACCTCTACAAATTAGAAAAAAATGCATGTACCCAATAATTCCCTTTTCCTATCTAATTTACACTTGCACAGGTGTATAATGAGATAGTACAAGACAGTTCTTTGGAATAACAGTGAACTAAATAACCCATAAACAGTGGAATCTCAACATTCATTTCATTCATAAAGCATAATATTCTATAACCGTTAAAAGGAGTAGACTGGATCTTTATGTAACAAAGTGTGAACAAAATAAAAAGGTGTGCTACACTCCACAAGAACTACTTGAGTTTTCTAATTTATATGGGCAGAAATCTGGGAAACATATGTGGGGAGTGATATTAAGGGGGCCTGATCCGATAGGACTTGTGTCCTTATAAGAAGAAGAGGCATCAGAGATCTCTCCTTCTCTCCGCACACACAGAAGAAAGTCCTTGTGAGGACAGAGTGAGAATACAGCCATCTACAAGCCACGGAGAGAGTCCCCACCAGACACCAACCTTGTTGGCACCTTGATCTTAGACTCCCAGCTTCCAGAACTGTGAGAAAACAAAGGTCTTTTGTTGAAGCCACCCAGTCAGGGGTACCTTGTATGGCAGCCTGGCTGACTAATACAGGTAGCATAAGGAAATATTTAGGAAACGTTACTGGTGTACCAGGCCCATTTCATTTTTCCATTACTTTCTAAAAAACACACACACAACAAAAAACAACCACAAAAACAAAACCCCAAAAAACTAAGGTTTCTTATTTTTATTTCCAAGGCACTCTGTGAGCAAACTTAACCTTGACAAGTCTGAGGATCACTAGCCTGGAAGTGTATTCTCTTTCAGAGCAGGAGGGAACGAGGAGGGTTTGACTAAGGATTTTGGAGGGCTTCTTCACGATCTCACACTCCCTGTGTTCACTTATGTTTCAACACTGGATTGCTTACTGCTATCTGCTCTTCTGGATTCCTCTGTACTCTTCAAGTACAACTGTCCAGCACCACCCACTCCATCAGTCTTCCTGGAGGTAGGTCCTCCAGGAATAACTTGTACACCTCTCATCATGGAACTTACACATTGTTTTGTAATCATCTGTATTTGCATGTATTTTCCCCTGTAGATTGGAAACTTCTAAAGAACAGGATTTTTGCTTCAATTCCGTATTTTCTGAAATTACCTGCAGATCTTGTTAAAATACAGATTCTCCTTCAACGGGTCTGAGGCGGGGCCTGAGACTCTGCATTTCTAACACGCTCTCAGGGGATGCTGATGGCACGATTTTTAGCCCACAATGAATGGCGAAACCTTTTAGTGTTCTTTGGTGCTTTCAGGATACAGAACAACATGGCTGATGGTGCTTATGCAAAAGGGAGCGATTCACTATTATTCCAGTGGATTTCAATTCTGGCTTCACTTTAGAACCATGGGGAGGCTTTAAATAATTCTATTGCCTTGGTCCCATGTGAAGGATTCTGACTTAATTAGTTTGGAGTGGAACCTGGCCATTCGTTGGTTTTAAAGCTTGAAAGTACCCCTTGGATTGAGAACCACTGGTTGAGTCTGCAAACTCTTGGAAGGCAGGGATTCTCTTAGTTATTCCTGGGCCCGTCACAGGTTCTGGTGCACTGAAGCCTCTTAATAGAAGGTGGTCCAGTACATTTATTCCTTTATTTTGGCTCAAGTTCACTGTTTCTAAGATACGCCTCCATCTTCAGGGTGGGCAGAACATTTTCTTAAAAAGGAAGGTGGTGCTGGAAGTGACACATTTATGAGGTGACAAAGTCAAGGGTGAGCGTGTCAGGGGACCCTGAATTAGGAAGTAAGCTGACTCTAGTGACATCTTACGGCTCAGAGTGGGTGGTAGAGGGGCCTCACTAAGGACGTCAGGCCTTTTAAAGTTACTGCAAGAAAGAAGCTTTGCCCGGATTATATTCCAAGTAACCCCCTTTAACAGTGAGCAACCCCCTTCCAGCAACGAGCAAGTTTGAATGGGATAGTTCCTGCTTTCGTTCATTTAGTTACGTATGTCAAAATAGTGGATGTAGCTATAAGTAGGGAACCAAAGTGACTGAAGTCCTGGCATCTTAGCAAAGAGGATTATTGGGAAACCTCTACTGACTTCAGAAGAGTTTTATTTCAAATAATAAAATTTCAAATGCTGAAAAGATTACGAGAGCCTCTGAGAAAGGCCTTAATAACAAATAAAAAAGGAAACAATGGTCCAGCAAGGCTCTTGGTACCAGAAGGGGCAACGAGTTATTTGAGAAATAGTTTGTATTATAGTAAAAGATGCTTTGAATCGAATGGTTGCTGGAACTATCCAGAGGGGCAGGTCCAGCCAAGTGTCCAGTGGCTGGAGGCAGACGTATATTGGAGCAAGAGCAGAGCAGCTCATGAGACCCTACAGTTCAATTTTGAGTTACGTCTATTGTAACTGTATGGTGTACTGTCTAGTGGCATATTTCTTTCCTACTCAGCATTTCCTACTACGCCATGGACATAGATACATGATGCAAATGACGGCTTGATTCATTGTTTTGTTGTCCGTCTAGTCTTAGGAAAGTGATGGAGAAAATGTTAATAATTCATAGTCAATAAATATTAAATAAATATTTGTATTAGATAGCATATAGTGTCTTTAGCTATTACATTAGGAATAGCAACAAGAAAGAAATGATGCAATAACAGTTCCAGGATTTGAAAACTATAATCCAATTCAGCAAAAACATCACCCAAGTAATTGACAAATGAGTGAAGTTAAGACATGTCTTAATGGTTTAACTTTCCTTGTAGTCATTAATAACTTGTGAATAACATAAAGAAAAATACCAACCAACATTTATGTGAAAAGTACACTGGTTGGTCAATTGAAGTCATTTCTTTTTCTTATATGCCAAGACATTATAAAAAAGAAATAAATTTCTCATTTGAGAATAAAAAATTTGTGAAATTAATGTATTTCCTGAAAATTATAAAACTCTGTGGAATAAATAAGAAGATAGAGAAAAGTAGAAATAGGGCCAATAAAACAGAAATGTTTAAGAAAGCTTAAGTGTGTGAAATAATGCTATATTTTTATGTTTATCAGAAAAATATTTATACAATGATTCCCTTTGGTCAATTCTTATGCATATAATTGCCTTCTAAATGTATTTACTATGAAAGTTATGATTTTTATATATCAAGTTTTCTTAAATGGGGCAGAGTTTTAAGGTGTTTTCTACTTAAAGGAATTTATGGTTCACAAAAGTTATTTATTTTTGAGGTAGGAGCTGGCTATTTAAAATAGTATGTACATGTACAAACAACAATCACAAAACCCATAATTAAGGGAGACTGGTAAATCTTGGGTTTTTATTTTCAATGCTGGGCTGTTCAGGACTCCAGTAAGGTGAAGAAATTAATATTGGAATTTATGTAGACTTTTGTGATATATTTGAAAGCTGGAAAGAAAGTGTAGGAAATAAAGAAATGCTTTTTTCTAATTTCATATTTTAAAAGGAATTTAAGTGCCTAAAAAAAAGTTGCTTTTTGACTGTTGGTAATCTTTTCGGCAGACATGGAAAGGAGAAGCCTTTGTACCTTTGTATTTTTGTTCCTAACAAAGGACGACTGTGCATGAATGGGGAGAGCATTGACCTCCATTTGCCCTTGAACATAATCTGTGATCAGCTTGTGCCAACTATCCCAGTGAACACTACCAACAATTAATTATCGGAGGTTTCTCAAACATCTGGACTTTTGGCACCCAGAACCAAAACATCTGGATGAGGGTTTGAAGTCTCCACTTGTTTTGACATTGTGTCAGAATAACAACAGCTATGGAGAACTTCCTATGTGCCCGAGCCAGGCTAAATATTTTTACCTGCATTAGCTTGTTTAACCCTCACAACAGTTGAATGAGTCCTGACTTAAGGATACATTCATCTTAGGGTGAGGGCTCTGAGGCTTAGACTGAGAAGTGCAGAACTGAGAGAAGAAGCCCGTCTCTCTGGTAAACTCTGGGCTGTTAACTATATTACATTTTGCCAAAACAACTACAGAGGATCAGAGCCACAAACGGTATATATCCAATTTGTGGCCATACTATTTAAAGAAAGGAAGACTGTATACTATCTAAGTTTAAAATACTACTCAGAAATATCACCGCTGTTAGCCAATTTAGTACTTTTGAGGAAAATTGTCCTTCTCTTGAATTACTCTTATGGGCAACGCAGGCATGTTCCAATTTACCTGGCAATTGTGTATTCCATGTATCATACTTTGGGTAAGAACAAGAAAACTAAACATATTTGCATCTGCTTTGTCAGGTTAAAAAATTAAGAAAAGGAAAAAAGTACACAAAAAACACATCGACTAAAGATAAGAATTGATGCCTGGGTTAAATATGAATATTCCAGTTTTCGTTCCTGGTTAGTGTTAGTTATTTCAACTCAGTAACCTTGAGCAAGTTACTTAATCTCATAAGCCTCAGTTTCTTCATTTAAAAAAACACACGAATAAGTAACAAAACTGACTTCATCCTACTTTGCCTGAGGATGGTATAAAATAATGCATGTAAAGTGATTCCTGCAGTGTCTGGCTCAGAGTATGGTCTGCAGACCTTAGTTACTATTATTATCCTAAATATTGGCTACAACTTCAGCTAGTCGAGGAGACTGAACTGGAATTCAGAGCTACACCTGACGCTTACCCCTGCCGGAAGGCGGCCCCTGGAAAGCAGAGAAGGCTCTTGCAACTTTTCACCCTCTCTTCTTGATGTATTTTCATGTTGAGAGCAAGCTTCACTTCCTCTGTTACTACTGCCCCCTGCTGACTGGGGAGGGAAACTGGAGTCAGGGAGTTGAAACTTAATTTGCCTTCCTTCCTGCTCGCTTTCTCTCACTTCTCTCTGCCAGGTCTTCAGATTTCTCTCAATACAAAAGCTGACTAACTCTATCCTCCTATAAAAGGATGTGAGAGCATGAATATAATCATTACCTCTGTAGCACTGTAAAATTTTATGGTGATGTGGAAACTCAATGTTTGAAACAACAACAACAACAACAACAACCCAACACGGTGATGAAATTTCTCTGGAGAAATAATTAGTTGTGGCTGAAGACGCATGGGGGAGGGGGAGGATGGTGTGTTTTTTGACTTTTCAGCACAGACAGATGGTTTACGCATCTTCAGCATTCAGAGCTTTCTGAGGAGAATTATATAATCTCAGTGCAGTAACCAAATGAAATAAGAAATTCCTCATTTGGCAGATGGAGCTTGCATATCGAGTTCATAAACTTTAATACTTCTCCCAAGTCCAAAATCAGAGACGACTTGCTCCAAGTCAGTTTCCCATTTGCACTTAATTAGGGAGTGTGTTTTGGAGGTCAGTGAAAACCAGTGGAGTACGTTTTCATAATAACTTTCCTCACAATAAAATTATTTAAGAGGCAGCGATCCAACTTTTTCTGGAATGAGGGCAAGAAAAACGGGGACACGGAGTGAGGTTATTGGATACCTTATCTGGAACTGCCCAAAAAGTTGTCTGAGATCCAAAGAACACACAGTACCTTCTGGATCAGGGGAATGAAGCCAAATGCTTTTATATTCCCAACAATTTTCTTAACTGCACAATTTCGCACAATTTTAAGGATTCCAAATACCAGAGAACAAAAGGCTTCTCAGAGTTGTAATCATGCCACACTTATGGAAATAGAGGCAGAAATTATCCTGGTTAAGGAAAATGTGAATGTGTGAATTAGAGAAAGTGGTTGGTAGTTAGGACATATAGCCAGATTGTCACTTAATGGCTGGATGGTCTTGTGCACTGGGGTTTCTCAAAGATAACACAATGAGCCCCAAATGTATCAGCCTTCGCTTTATAAATGCGCGATGCCATTGTAGCTATAAGAAAGCATATTATGCCTGTGTGAGCCTTGTCCTAAAATATTCTAGACAATAAGAAGATGAATTCTAAGTCACAAAATCTGAGTAGAAAATCAAATGAGAATAAATTTCCTTAATAGATTAGGAAATCAAATTCTGATCGACTAGTGCGTTCTTTGTAGTTGTTTATTTTCCTTTCTTTTTAAAAAGTAGTATTTTAGCTACTTCTAAATTCCATTTGGGTTTTACAATTCCCATTAATCTGGGAGGACAGTGCCAAGACCCATAGTTTGTGAATTGTGGTTGATAAGCTTTTCTCATAATATGGAGCCTTTGGCTGCAGTATGTTGAAAAGATCTTTAACTTCATAAACAGAACCCAGTTAACCTTTTCATCTTTTCCTTTCACACACACACACACACACACACACACGTGCACACAACTTCAGGCAGGATTAGTTACATTCATACGGTGTACGTTCAGTGATAAATTGTTCTGAGATGAAGTCTTGAGGCTTCTAAACCAAATTTCCCTCAAAAGCAGTTCATATGTCAAGTTGCTGCAGTCACCAAATGACTGAAGTGGAACCATAGCCAATGTAGCATGACCAATGCGTCAGAACGAATACGCTATGTCTCTTTAGTTTCTTAATTTGATAGTGATGATGACAGGGAATTTGTCATACTTTGT
Organism: Rhinolophus hipposideros; assembly: GCF_964194185.1. Classification (NCBI taxonomy): domain Eukaryota; kingdom Metazoa; phylum Chordata; class Mammalia; order Chiroptera; family Rhinolophidae; genus Rhinolophus; species Rhinolophus hipposideros. The sequence goes on from NC_138072.1 coordinate 11,388,215, forward strand.
TTCTAATATTTGGCAGGTCATCCAGATTACGGCCTTCACAAGTTACCTATCTATAAATCACCCTAAATTCAGTTCAGCTGGTCTTTTTGTCCGTTTTCATAGACGTTACCTGGTTTTGTGTGTTAACTCTAGGAAGCTTTGGTGTTTCAGGCTGCTGTGCTAGGTCGTGGACTGTGATACGCAGCCTCCAAGATGTCCACCAGGGATCCCGCCTGCTGATATTGCAACCTTTGTGCAAGTCTCTCCCGTTCAGTGGGGTCTGACCTCACTGACTCACTTCAAATGATTAGAACATCGAATGATTAGAGCAGAAGCTCTAGGGTGGATGACCAACCAAGATTAGGTTACACAAAGACTGTGGCGTCCACTGTGTTGCACTCTCTTTCTTGGAAACTACATGTGGTGGGGAGGGTGCTACCATATCGTGCAGCTCTCTGGAGAGACCCCATGACAAAGAACTGATGAATCTGGTCGACAGCCATGACCACCTGTAGCCTGCCACCCTTTGAGACAACAGCAGCCCAAGCTGATGCCTTCACTGCCAATCAGAATCCCAAACCAGAATGCACCCAGCTGGGCCACACCCAGAATCCTGACCCACAGAAATCGTGAGATAGTGAATCAACATTTCTTGTTCAAAACTGCCTCATTTTGAGAATACTTTGTTACCCCAATTGACACCTAACACACATTTCTACCTCTGTTGGTGGTTAAATATCACAGAGTAACTTATTTGTAAGCACAATTCTGTGTTCAGATACAGACTATCATGATCTCTATTCTTTGGCAGGCATTGGAAGCCAGGCCTCTGTCCTATATTTGATTCTAGAGTTAATAAGTATACTGTACATGTTTAATGACAGTGCCCCATTTTATGTGACATTTGAGTCATCTTCTGAATCATATAAAGAAAGGGAAGATGACTGAACAATAAATGTAAGAAAAGCTATTTTGAAGTGTTCTTTAAATTGATTTCTGAAGACTTTTCCAGAATTACGTATTTTTCTGAGCAATTACAAAATTTCTTTTCTATAAAGTAAAGTGAGCTTGTCTTTCTTCCATGACTTTAATTATATATAGACTCAGTGAGAAGGGAAATGAGACTAGTGTTTTTGTGTTTTTGTCTATTCATTCCCCTAAATGACACAAAAGCATCAATGTACTAATAGCTTAGCCTTAAATAGTTTCTTGTGAAATAGAATAACTCAGGGAGTTGTGTCCAAAGCAGATTTTTTTTTCTTTAGAAAATTTAACAATAAATGTCTCAGGGTCAGAAGGATGCAGTGATCAGAGCTGAGAGCCCATAGAGATTGTAGCAGACGCGTTAAAACAATATTGTTTGTTATCCTCTTTCATTTCCTCAGAGGTGCACAATACTTTTTCCTCCCCGCCCTGCAGCTCTCTTTCTAAAATTGTTTTGGACCTTTGGGGGCCTTCTATATTAAGACTGAAGGAAACTGGAACCGTTATTTGTTCTTCTGAGCACTTTTCCTGGATGTGATCAACTGAGTGAATGTGGGAGACCAGGGGCTTCTCGGGAGACTCTGAGCTCACCTCTCCCAGACTCCTTTCTTTCAATTCGACTAACTTCTTTCCTCCTTGGTCCTCTCCCCTGCATTGTCACCCTCTCTTTGTTGTCCCTGAACACTTGTTGACCCCAAAGCAAACTGGGGTGGGGAGAAGGAAGAGAAAATACCATTCAGAAGTTTTTCACCTGCTCTGAAAGACTGAGGCCACTTAGCTAGGCTAGCACAGTTCAGTGAATTTTTCTACGTAGGCAATTCATATCTTGGCAATTTGCTGGGCTGTAGAATCTTTTTCCCTTAAATTCTAGGAATGTCTGAAATACCAGACAAGCACTCTTCCCACAAGGTTATGTTAAAGAGGTTTAATTAACAGAAAATATTGTGTGTCACACATATCAAAATTTAAATGAGAGGAGTATATCTAGCCAGTCATATTTCCGATGCAGCTCTATGTTGCCAAAACCTATCTTTCTCTGCCCATGAGAGAAAACAAAAGGTATGTTTGGTACTTCAGTTTCCTTTGGAATTATGCTGGTTCTGTCATTTTCTCTAGTGGTTACTTTTTTTGAATCTATAGGGCAAGCTATCATTATGGATTGTTTATTTGGTTTTTCTTCAATCCACAGTACTTTTAATATTCCTTTCTTGATTTTTTCCAAGGGTTGAGGACAAGCCGGTTTATTTGCTAGAGGCTGTTATTTTTTCTTCTTATATTCTTCCTGTCTTCTCCCAAGTAAGAGGCATTTCCGGTGCCCGCTATGTTCCCCAGAGGCCTTCTGGCTCTTGAACTGAGTTGTCTACTGATTGTCTGTGGTACAGCCTTGAATTAAAATGCTATTATACATTGAAATTAAAGCTGTCCCAAGTGTAACTAGAATTTCATCTCTCCTAATGCCAAGCCCTATTACCTCTCCAGCGTCAACAGAGAGGCTTTCCTCTTTCAGGATTTTGCAAACTTTAAAATCACAGCTTCTGGATATAAGAAGGGAGAGTTTGCACAGTGACAAGAAAATGGGTGTACAGAGATTCGTTATTCTTACTTCCCTCAGTCACCTTCACCGCGTGTAGTTCTTTAGGATCTGTGAGGAAGCAGTAGTCGGTCAGCGAAGGGCTCCAGAGCACTTTCACGTTTGAGGTATCAGAGAGAGTGCACGCTGTTCCCTTCTGGAAAACAAAATGCATGCCACCTGATAGTGCCCTTTATGATTGCCTGATGGTAATGTGTTCCTGAAACAAAATGTTATTAACAAATGACTTATAAAAATCATCTTCACAGTTCGGAGATGGAGAACAACCAATTATTTAAAAACTGAGGGCTGGCCCGGGGGTTCAGGTGGTTAGAGCTCCATGCTCTTAACTCCGAAGGCTGCCGGTTCGATTCCCACATGGGCCAGTAGGCTCTCAACCACAAGGTTGCCAGTTCGATTCCTCGAGTCCCGCAAGGGATGGTGGGCTGTGCCCCCTGCAACAAGCAATGGCAACTGGACCTGGAGCTGAGCTGCGCCCTCTACAACTAAGACTGAAGGGACAACAACTTGAAGCTGAACGGCACTTTCGACAACTAAGATTGAAGGGACAACAACTTGACTTGGGAAAAAGTCCTGGAAGTACACACTGTTCCCCAATAAAGTCTTGTTCCCCTTCCCCAATAAAATCTTAAAACAACAACAACAACAACAACAAAAACTGAGCCAAAGATAAAGCTTTTATTGAATATATGTTCAACAAACACATATATTCCAGATATTGAGTGCTAGTCATCCAATATGAAATGACTTTTGTGCTGCTTTATTCTAGCCCACATAAAGAATTGTATGACATTGTCCCTTATGCTTTCTAGGCATCAGTTTCTACATCTGTATAATGTGAGGAACTGAAAAATAATTCTGCCGCATCTCTATGGCTCCCCACTCTCTGTTTCTGAGACCCTCATTTTGGTTTGGTCCTGGGTGGAACCAGCAGCCAACATCCACCCCCACACCTCAAGCCAGGCAACTGATTCAACCTTAATATACTTTAGAATGACTCAAAGTGAACCAAATAGACTGTTTGAGCTCATTTTTTTTCACTTACTGCTCTAACTGACCTCATAAGCTTTTACGAGCCATTAAATGATGAAGAGGGAGGAGAAGGAGAAGTCAATGCCTTAATCCATTCACAAGCTGGATTAATGAACTGTCTTTCATCCCCCGTAGCTGGTGTCTAGCTTCATCTCAAGCAGTCCTGAAAATTCTGGGTTTCTTCTATAGAGGGGTAGGCTCTGAACCCTCAGAGCGCTGATATGCTCTCCCCTATGAAGACAAAGTGGCTAAAATCATACGTAGGAGCAGCCCTTTTTAGTCATGCTTCTGGTAATGGTGATGACTTCAGTGGAGTCATGTTTCCTGGAGGGGGTGCACGCGAGCATTTGTGTAAAGACTGATTGACAGAGTCCCGGAGGACGTGTCACCTCTGTGGTCATGGACTAGAGTTCATTCATTTCTGAGTTGTTCTTATATAAAGTTAACTGGCTCTTGTGTGAACTGAACAGCTTTTTAGTACCGTGATCTAACTGAATTACCTAAGTATGCGTCTGTACTCCGTGATTGAATGACCTGTTGATTGGGAGAATGACATGTTATTAGCATTAATAGGAAGAGTTATGAAGGTTTATCCATAGTAATATTCACCCTTCAGGGTGAACCACACTAAACCTCATCTTGACTGAGAAAAGTCATAACTTTTCTCATCAGAATCTTATTTTGTAATTTCAGAATCTTTTAGAGAAGTAGAATTCACCATCCATGACATCTGCCATATTGAGGGATATATACTAGATATTTTTCTGGCACGTCTTTGTCAAAAGAATTATTTCTCATGTCCAAGGAATCCACGAATTATTCTAATATCAGTACCTTCAAACAGAAAATGTTTCAGGAGGGCTTTTCATCATCTGCATGCTTTCATGTTCTCCTTCACGTGACTTGTTGACTGAAAAATAGAATGTCGTCACTGAGTTAGTGGAGACAGCCCTGAGCACATACCGTGATGTCTCTGAAAATAAGACCTAGCCAGACAATCAGCTTTAACGCATCTTTTGGAGCAAAAATTAATGTAAGACCCAGTATATTATATTATGTGATGTGATATGATGTGATATGATGTTATATTATATTATATTATATTATATTATATTATATTTATTATATTGTATTATAAATGCCTGGTCTTATAGTAAAATAAGACTGGGTCTTATACTAATGTTTGCTCCAAAAGACGCATTAGAGCTGATTGTCTGTCTAGGTCTTATTTTCGGGGAAACATAGTAGGTTTCATGTGGGCAGCCTGGGGAGGCGAGGTGGACCTGCAGAGCTTGGTGACTCCCAGCTCCCACATCTGCTATGCTCACCATCTAACCCACGAAGGCCTCTCAGCCATAGCAGAGTCTCATTAGCACCCCAACTTGTTTTTTGGCTTCCCTTGGTTTTCAGATCATCACTCATTAGCTGCAAGATCCTTAAAAAGTCACTGTGCCTCCATGACAGCAGTTCCTACTTTGGAAAATGGAATAGTAATCCTGGCCCTACGTACCTCACAGGCTCATGCTCCAGATCAGAAAGGATGATGGATGTGATGGGCTTTTGAAAAAGTAAACTTTAGATGCAAACACAAAATAATGAATTATGGTGAGGTCAACATTTTGTTATGAAATCCTCCTGGTTTCGTAACTTAAAGAGGACGAAATACATCTCTTTATGCTCAGGAACTTTTGAATTCCTTTCCTTCAAACTATACACACTCATATTCTTTGGTCAGCTTCTCTGTGTCCACGCCTTTCACTAAGCTGACATCATAGCAGACATGAAGGCAAACAGGCCTCTGTGTGTGTGTGTGTGTGTGTGTACACATATAAGAAAGTGCGTGCACCTCTGACCCTGCTACTACATATGTTCATACAATTAAAAAAGGAATAATGACTCATTAACCAAACAAGTCCTAGAAAAAAATACTCATTTAATACAATCACAGTCACTTCCTCACTGTTTCCACTTCATTGCTGCTTATGTGAGTAAAAACAACATGCTAAATGGAGACTTTCAGAACCCCATGGGACCAATTAATGCCACGTGACTTCCTCCCTGCCTTCCATGAAAATAACTATATTATAATGGTCTGTGATATTAATATCAGCTTTGGAAAAGTCAGGCAGCGGCTCCATAGGGAAGGAAGCGGCCTGAGCAAGGACTGTGGAATGTGAGTGTTTGACAGACTGGAGGCCACATCTTTTTATAAGCTACATCACATAGTTAAATGAGGTGGGGGCACAGAATGGGCTTGTGGGTTAATTAGGGTTAAAAGGCCACCAGGGTAGTCTATCTGTGATCTCAAACTCCAAGAAAATGCGGTTATTGGCGGAAATGTTGGAAATTAAAGTTCTCAGAAACAAAACCATTTCCAAAGCATTCCCTCCTGCCTGAATTTCTCCAGATTTCTGCCCACCACAGAGGCAGGATGTATTATGACAGCCTCTGTTTGTGTTGGAGTGTAGACCTGAGAGGAGGACGGGTGGGTACACATCCCAAGTGAGTAGTTTGGTGGGGTTTTTCAGTGACAACAGAGTGTAGGGCAGAACCAAAGGGAATGTGAGCCACAACATCAGTAGCCTTGCTCTAAGTTTCCTCCAGTACAATTGTGGGGATCCCAGGTTCCACCCCAGCCCTACTCCCTGCCGGGTCTTGTTGTAAAGAGTCAGTGTTTTCCCTGTGGCGAGTCAAATTCTCCTCTCTGGCACATATGGCAACGGGCCAGTCACTTTTCTTGGTTGTAAATCGCTACAGTGCATTAACTCCACTCAAGCTCAAGGGTGGTCCCAAAGCACAGCGGAGAATAAAAATTCCCCTGGGATCGAATATTTGGTGGTATATCTAATTATCCAGGAGAGATTGCCTAAGGCAACAATCTAGATCCAGTTCCTAGACAGTGGCTAATGGTTTGGTCAGACAATCAGAGGCTTAGAAGGAAAATTATTGGAGGGTTGGTGATGGAGAAGGTTAGGGGAAACTTGGATACATTCCTTAGAATGAACCCCAAATAGGAGAATATTTGTGCCCAATCTGCATGCTCCCCACTGGAGAGAGATTTTCAGTAATCAGAAGACAAAATAACTTTCACTAAAGGTAGCCAACAGTCTTTCCCTCATGCTTAATCAAGGGACTCAAGCAAAACAGGTGTGGCGGCAGGAATGAACATAATGACAAGGACTTCCTCCCGTTATGGTGACTTGGTTAGTTGCTCCGCTGAGTCCTCCACGGGCCAGGAGTGGTGACCACGCCTGTACACCACGATGTCTCTATGCCCAGCAGGACCGTGGAATACCTGGTAGACACTGATTCTATCAGACGCTCCGTATGAAGGGGCAGAAATCGCCCACCTATTTTATATTTAGGTCTTTTTCCCCCCGCCCCCCTGTGCTTCTGCTAATACCTTCATCGGTGGAACTTACTTAAATTCTTAAATATCACAGTGAAATCCTTACTTTGTATTCTTTTGTTTTATAATCATTGTGATTTGCTTGGCATTTAGTTTCCAAATCTCTTGGAGTAACATGTAAGGAGTCCTGATATATAACCATATTGGTCAGACAAACTTTTGAAATAATTTAAACCAACTGACCTATAATAAAAATTAAAATTGCAAATAGATTGTTTCTGACTAAGAAACCCACTTTAGAGAGAAATAAATAAGGCAATGGGCTGATGACCTTAGAATTCATCCAACCACCTGCCCCATTATCCAGAGCAACTGACCTTACAGAAAGATGGAATCATCAGTTGAAGGCTCAGGTCTGGTACCAACTGGCTTCCAGTCGGTAGAAAACATCTTGCAAATTTGGGAAGCCATCTCTCAGAATGAAGCAGTTACTTTGAATTAATGGTGACTAAATGGCACCCTTTCTCCCTGTTTCAGGAGCATTAGGGAAAAATGTGAGGGAACCACTTACAACGAAATCTAATGATCCACGATCAAAAGTTTGCATTCTGTCCCTGGGCTCTGCTGGTTTTAGTCCCCAATGGAGAATTACTTTCACTAAGAGATACTACACTGAGTCTATAAAACTGAGACAAAAACAGCCACTTGAACATTCAGGGATTCTCATGTGACTGGAAAACCATGAAAAGAGCAAGTTGAATGTTTGCTGGGTTGAGTGATCCTGACCACTAATAAGAAGAGAAAGAACCATGGACACAACCCAAGGGCACATTTTGTACTATTATTTAGAATGGTAAAGATGAGTAGAAGGCTATTGCAAGCTTACACAAGCAGAGAAAACAAGGGCTCATATTTCTAAAGAGTGAAGATTTAGGTTTAGGTTGCCTTACTGTGTGCTACCTGAGGTGGAGAGGACATGAAATGTTAGCGGGGAAAATGCCGTCCGTACTATCGATGGTCTATATGTAAAAAAGGCCTATTAGAATGTGTTGTTGGTAGTTGTAATTTACATTCAATCCTCAGTTTTAGAAATCCAGAATGGGACCGTAACAGGAAGAATGAGCTATGGCCAGAGAACTTAGACTGAAAGTAAAGGGAGCAAATAATAAAACTTTGTATTTTCTCTATTTAGGGAAAACCTGAGTGTGTTTTTGGTTGTATGAGATGGGTTTCCTAAATTATGTAGAAATATTTTTGGAAGTGGACGTTTGGGTGGAAGTGTTTATAATGATGGAAGGCAAAGAGATAGATTATAATAGACTTGACTCTCCAGAGCCTCAATGTTCTTTTTATTAGGAAGGAATCCCCAAATTGATAGGGTAGTAGGACCTTGCTTTCCACTAGGAAAACAAAGGAGGCAGATATTTCCTCTCCCTGCTTCCTGACATCAGTATGTCCACGTGGCCTAGGGTTGGTCAGTCATCTTTAGGGTCCCATCTAGGCCTTTGAAACCCAAGGAAGCCATGCACTGACCAAGAAGCTGTTTTATGATGATAGGGACAGTACAGTTGAAAGTCCTGAGCGGGGTCAGCTAATGTCTGGGGTGCATGTGGTGACAGTGAAAACAACAACACATGTCGAGACGTGGTGACATTTTAACCAGATTATTTCGGTACTGTGATCTCAGCTATGTTTTTGGCTGCCCAACCTTCCTTGATTCTCATCCATTTTCTGAGTCAGGTTCTGCAGGCTTCATGTTGATTTGGGAGCTATCCAACATGCTTCCAGTAAATGTCTTTCTTGCTTAAGATGGCCGGAGTTAATTCTCATTTGTGCAGTGGTGTAATGGCTCAAGGTCATTCGTTGGTGTAATGGCTCAAGGTCATTCGTTTGATCTGCATAACCTCAGCCCTTTCTCATGGAAATGGCAGACACTGTTGTCCCTTGGGATTGGTCACTGCAAGACTCCTCTTTTCAAAGGCTTGTCTCCTCTCACTTTCTGTGTAGAAGCTGTTTATACTTCATCTTCCAGTATAAAAGAGTCTTTCCCTCTGAGAGCAAGGCAGTTATTGCATTTTAGGACTGGTTTAGGAGACAATATGAAGCAATCATCACTATGAAGCAAGAAAAATTGTCTTTGAGGTTAATTCCAGCTGTTTTGTGGGGACTGATTAGATGAACTCTGACTCCCTTGATTCAAGGTGAGTTTCTTTCCCATTGGGCTAAAGGCATGCTAATTTGCTTTCCATTATTATAATGTAAAGTTACTTCCTGGAATAGGCAATTAACTCCAATATATTCCAACCTTCTTCTTCCCAGACAACCCCTTAGGATATTAAACACTTTAACTCCTTAATGTTCCTTAGTCTGACACATTTAAACTCTCCCCTAATAAAAATACAGGGAATTTGGAAGCCTTAGCCATAGATCCATAGTTTTAGATACACAGAGATCTACTCAGCAATAAAATTTAGCTTTGACCCTTTGAACTGAAAGGGCCCATTGAGAATAAAGGAAACACAAAATGTTTTTAGTGGAAAAAATGATTATTCATTAAAATTTTTCATACAACAAATATTTGTTGAGCAGCTATTTTGCACCAGACATTACCCTACTTCCTGGAGATTTATATACAAACAAAATAAAGTGCCTTACACTTATTTGGGGGAATACAGATGGTAAAGAGACAAAAAAGGAATCTATGTCTGTTCAGTGGTGAGTACCACTGAGAAAAATAGAGAGCATAAAGGCTTTAGGGTGTGACAGAAGTATGTTTTTATGTTCAAGATATTGTGAAAAGGCCAGTGTACCTGTAGAGTGAGTAATAGGGGAAAATATTACATGTGGTGGAGAACCAGAATATGTACTGCATTTCCCCAAAAATAAGATATAGCTGGGCCATCAGCTCTAATGCATCTTTGGAGCAAAAATTAATATAAGACCCAGTCTTATTTTAATCTAATATGAGACTGGGTCTTATATATAACATAACATAACATAACATAACATAACATAACATAACATAACATAACATAACATAATACTGGGTATAATATAATATGAGACCGGGTATAATATAAGACTGGGTAGAATAGAATAGAATAGAATAGAATAGAATAGAATAGAATAGAATAGAATATCGGGTGTAATATAATGTAATATAATATAATATAATATAGGGTCTTATGTTAATTTCTGCTCCAAAAGACATATTGGAGCTGATGGTCCGGCTAGGTCTTATTTTTGGGGAAACAGGGTAGGACCTTGAGACCACTGAAACCATTGTAAGGAGTCAGGCTTTGGTTTCGAGATGAAAGACATTTGAGGGTTTGAACCCTCAAAAGGAATGATATTAGCTGACATACCTTTTCACACAGACAAATACAATTTTTTTTAATTGAGGTATTACATACAGTGAAATCACAAATTTTAAGCGTAGTCTCAGTTGAATCTGTCAAATGCCTACATCCTGTGTAACCAACACCTTTGTTAAAATAAGATACATTTTTATCATCCCAGAAAATTTTCTAATTTCCCTTCCTAGTGAATTCCTGACCCCAGGCAAGCACTATTCCAATTTTTATCACAGTAAATTAGTTATATTTGTCCTAGAATTTTATTTCAATGGAATCATATGATATCTACTATCAGGTGGCTGGCTTTTTGCAGTCAGCATAATGTTTCTGAGAGTCTTTCATGGTATTGTACAAATCAGTAGTTCCTTTTTTCTATTGCTGAATTGTATCTTGTTATATGACTGCCACAAGTTTCTTATCTATTGTACTGTTGATAGTTGTTTGGATGACTTTGTTTTGTTTCTTTGTTTGTTTTTGCCTTTACTAAGGACCTTCTTGCCATGTCTGTTTTTGGACATATGTTTTCATATCTTTTTGGTAAGTACCTGAAGTGCAACTTCTGAGTCACAGGCTAAATGTATCTTTAACTTTATAAGAAACTGCCTCATAGTTTTGCAAAGAGATTGTACCATTTTATACTCTCCTCAGAGTATGGAGTAAGAGACTCTGGTTGTTCTCCATGCTTGGAAATTTTGGTGGTGTCAGCTTTTTGAATTTTGCTATATCTTTTATTTCTGTACATGTTATAAACCTCACCTTACAAGGCTATTAGTTTATTTTTAAATGGCCAATTTCTTTTAAGGAAGTTATAAAAAACATGATATTTTATAGTAAGCCACTTATTATTTCTGGCACCCTTTATTTTTTCCTGTGTATTCTAGTTTCTGTCTGGTTTCATGTATCTTTAGCCTTTGGATTTTCTTGTAATAAATTCTCTAAACTTTTGTTTATTTGAAGAGGTCATTGTTTTACCTTCCTTTTTGAAGGCTATTTTAATTGGTTATAGAATTATGTGTTGATAGTGGGATTTTTCTCCTTTCGTTATTTAGAGATGACATTCCAGTATCTTCTGGCTGACATTGTTTCAGAGAAGTCAGCTGTCATTGGTATCATTGTTAGTCTGTACATAATATGTGTTTTTCTTTGGCTGCTTTCAGAGCTTTTCTCTTTCTCTTTGTTTTTCAGCAGTTGGACCATAATGTGCCTAGATATAGTTTTCTTTGTATTTAGTCTTGCGGTTTGCTAAGCTTCTTGATCTGTAAATTGAAATTTATGAACAAATATGGAAAATTTCAATTATTCTCATTCTGGTCTTCAAATACACATATATTAGACAACTTTAACTGTCCCACAAGTACTTCAGATTCTTTATTTTTCTTTAATTGCTACTTCTCTGTTCTTCTGCCATTTCCAGTCTGCTATTTTTCTGCCATCTCTACCATCCATTGAATTTTTCATTTAAATTATTATTCTATTTCAATGATTTCTGTTTGATTCTTCATTTTATAGTTGCATTTCTTTGTAGATATTCCCTATGTCTTCATTCATTCAAGACCATAGTTTCTTTTAATACTTTGAATACATTTCTGTTTATTTCCTTGGCAGTATTTGTTATGACATTTTAAAGTCTTTGTCTGCTTTATCCAATATCTGGGGTCATCTCAGAGTAGGTATCTATTGTTTGCTTTTTTAATTTGATTGTGGCTCACACTTTCCTTTTTCTTCTTTTTTTTTTAACATATCTTGATGTTTCTGATTGTGTGTTCAACTTAGTGAATGCTATATTGTAGAGTCCTTGGAGGGTGTTGACTAGCTGTTTACATTGAACTTGTGAAGGTTTGGTTTGTGCTTTATTATGGCAGATCTATAGCAAGACCTAAGTATTTCCCAACCCCCTCTAACTTGGGACTGAGGAAAAGCAATTTCCAAACTCTCTCTTCATTGAGGCTTTTGTCAGGGCTTAGTTTAAAGCAATTTTAGGGGAGATACAGAGTAGGAATTACTCTAGGATGTAGTCCTTACTCTTAAGGCCTGGTTTTTCTGACACCTCAGCTAGTTGCCTGGGGTATTAATGAAGCATTAATAAAGTTTCTCCACTCTGGTTGTAGCAGAAATACAATCCCCCCAACCCCAAGTACTGCATTCTCTACTATTTTTGTTTTATTCTCAAACTCATAGCAGTCACTCTCTTGAGAGCCTCAAGTAGTCTTGCTCTATGCATGTTTAGCCCAGCCTGCAACCAAGGACTTCAGGTTTCCTCACTTGGGTTTTTGAACAGTTCCTTCCTCTCTGGTTACCTCTTCTTTAGATTCTAGCTGCCTCACTATCCTGAGGTCAGATATATGCTTAATCAAGTCGGTGGGACTGCTGTGTTCTGCTTGCATTCAGCTCAGTGCACTGATTGTGGACTCAATAGATTGACTTTCACTCAACAGAATTCAACAGGATTGAGAAGGAGTTATACTTTGGTTGTGTTGGGCAGATGGGGATGGGGATGGTGTGTGTGTGTGTGACATACATATTGTGGCAGGTGGGATGTAGTAGTAGGTGGTGTGGGAGAGCAAGGTCTAGAGCTGGGATACTGCTCTGTATGGACAGGAAATGGAAATGGGATTCTAAGTACCTGGGGATGGCAGGGGGCTGCTACTGGGCCTGGCTTGCCTAGTTCTTTCTAGCAACTAGAGAGTAGATCCATGAGCATCTTTAAGGTGAGGGAGTTATCCTCAACCAGCCCCTGTGCCTTTCTAATTCTCAAATTACATTATCTCTGATGATACCTGCCTCCCTGGCCCTCTGTGCAGAATATTTATTTCCAAACTTGAGCCCTTGACTCTACTGGCAGAAAATTGAAACTCAGATTGAAAATCAGACATGCCTGGGCTGTGGAACCTCTTGGGGGGGGGTCTCTCTCCCTTCCCTTTCACTGGGTCCTGTTGGAGAAGTGGATGGGGCAGGAGGCTGCTGCTTGCCTCTGCTTCTTCCTTCCCTCTCCAGAGATACCCAGTGCCCACCCCGTGAAACAAAGTGAACCCAAGCAGCCCTAATGGGTGGGGAGCTGCCAGCTCTGCCTACCCCCACCCCCTTATTGCCCCCTGCAACACAGTGTAGCTGTGTTGCAGCCGCATTTGGAGAAACTTATGGGGAGCTCCTCCGCAGGGCGGCTTTGATGATTTCTTCAGACACATGGAGCAGACTGACAAATTGACTTTCAAGTGAAAGGTCAGTGTCGAGAACCAAGGGGTAGAGCATCTGGATTCACAATTAAAACGCCTTCCGAGCACAGTGTGCAGCTCCAGCATCTCCTTGTGTAGGAGGTGCTATCACCGGGGCTCATTTGGCAGCTGTCTCTGACTCTGGATTGGGATTGGAGAGAATAAAAATTCCTCGTGGTTGTCTGTGCATATGTGTGTGTGCACACCCGCACTTGTGTGTGGGTGTTTCAAGAGAAATCCTGCTCTTTGGCACAAGCAAGCGCAGCTCTTTGCTAACTCAGGTCTGCCCTAGAGTTGACCTCCAGGATGGTCTGTCCATCCTGGTGAGCAGATCTTCAGAAGAGCTGGCTGGCTCATCACTGTACACACTCTATGTAGCCATGAATTAAAGAACGCTGAGGATGGAGTTAGAAGACTAAGTTTAATCACAGATTTGCTCTCTGACCTCAGACCAATTGCTTTTACAGTGTATAAAGAGCTGCACCCAGACACCTGCAGAAAATGTATTTGCTCATCCAGTTTGAAAACAAGCCAGCCCCCATCAATGCCTTTCCTCTATGTTACTTGGTCATAGGAATAGCTGTTCTGTCCCCACATTCCAAAGTGTTTCCATACCCAAAGATATGGAGAAAGAAAACAGGATATTCCTAAATGCCTGAGGGCCCAGGACCTCAGATACCGCTGCATAGTTTGGGGGCCGTTGTACCCAAAGCTCAGCTTTCTCAGGGTGCTTTCTCTGCCCAACACTTGCTTTTGAGATCTCACTGACACAATTAAGCAGGTAGATGATAAAACCCTGTAATAACACCATTCATTACGGCCTGTTTACTTTCCTTCCCTTTGCAGCAATCAGCTCTGCAGGAGGTCTCTAACACCCTCTGTTGAGTGATGGGATTCAAATCTCCCTCCACAGTGCGAGCTCTGCTTCTCTCCCTACCTCACACGGACCCAGCAGGTGGTTCCACTTTGGGGGGCACTTAGGAAGGGATATTTATAGCTCACTCTTCCCCTTCCTCCTCCTTCCAGGAAGCAGTCAAGATAATGGAACTAAGCTTGTGGTAGAAAGTGTTGGAGAAGGTTTCTAGAAAGAGAGGGACAGAAGCTAAACATGAAGTACAGAGGGTCTTGATTTGAAAGACTAGCGTTTTCCAAGTAAAGATAATAGAAGAGGGTTTGAGCCCCTGGCTGCACTGGTTGGGGAACAAGGCACCCTTTGCTTAGTAGTGCAAGCTCTGGAGTGGTCTTGCCAGGAATTCAATCCTGCTTCTGTGACTTACTAGCTGTCCGACCTTTGGCATATTAATTAACTTCTCTGGGTCTCAGTTTCCTTTTTTTGCAAAATGAGGATAATAGCAAGACCTGTCTCACAGAGTGGTTGCAAAGATAAGCTTAGTTGTCACATAGGAAATACTTAGGACAGTCTCTAGCACATAGTAAGCACTGCAAGACTCTTGGTAAAAATCATTACTTTTCTAGGGGTTAATCCATTGTCCTTTCGTTACCTGCCTCCTCCATTTGCTGCTGTCAGGGAAACACATTCTAATTTCAGTTTTACAATAACCTATATGAGAGGAGCAGGGCAAGTATAATTATTATCATCCTTCGACAAATGAAAAAGTGTCGACACATTCTTCTTTTGATTGGGTTTTAATGTCCTGACTCTTACCTAGACTGTCTCTTACATTTCTCCTATTCACCCATAACACATTCTGTGAGGCAAAAGAGTTATTTATTTTTATACACAGCAAATATTTATTGGATACCTACTATATACCAGAAAGTGTTCCGAGAGCTAGGAACATAAGGATGAATAAAACACATACAGTACTCGCTCTCATGGAGTTTACAACTTGGTCTTATCTTTTCTGATAGAATCTCAGCGCCTGGCAGACAGAATACATGTCCGATTTATCTTTAGATCCACAGAAGTATTTAGTGCAAAATTTCATAGTAAGTATTCAAATGCTTGCTGATAGAATAGTTATAGCAAATATTTGACTACTTCACAATGAGAGACACTGTGTTAATTGTTTTACACTGATTATCTTGCTAATCTTGTAATAACAATTCTATGAGATTAGTATTTTTGTTATTTCCATTCTATTGATAGGGAAACCAATATTAGAGACTTGCCTAAGTTCGCTCAGATATAATAGTTATTTATTCAGCATAACGACTTGGCCCAGGGGTTGGCTTGACTCTAACTGTTATGCTTTCTAACTTTGGAAATAAAGTTGAGATGAGTGGGATTTTAATAAATTAATTATCATAATAGGTGGGTAAATGGAATCTCAAAGTCGTTAAACAAGCTACTGTAAGTTACCCATATTCTTACTTCTCTCTGGCTTTTCTCATTTGACCCTTTTTGTACTCCCCCTAAGAATGAAATTTCCCATGTGGAAGAGGGCATTGCCTGCAAGGTGTTCCTGTTTCCTGGCATCCATGTTTGCTGGTCAATTTATGCTCTCTTGCATTCTGTTGGCAAGGAAGCAGCAATCCAAAAGCTGGGCTGCTGCCACAGCCCTGGGAAATGGGAACATCGGTCACTTCACTTGCCACGCTGCTTGAAACGTGGGGGCCTATTTTTAAATCTATGCAGAGCAAAGTCATCATGAAATAGTAGGTGGCTTTGTGACTCCATCATAGGCCTAAATTCTGTGAAGACAACATGGATTTTAAAATAGTTATTTTATTTGTTTGACTATCGATTGATTTATTTTGGTTCCAGCCAGTAGGGATTCAAGTACAACAGAATTTGTTTTAATGTCTTCAGTTTACCATAGAGATGAGACATTTTTTGCCATGTTTCCCTGAAAATAAGACCTAGCCGGACCATCAGCTCTAATGCGTCTTTTGGAGCAAAAATTAATATAAGACCTGGTATTATATTATATTATATTATATTATATTTATTATATTATATTGACCGGGTCTTATAGTAAAATAAGTATTAAGTATTTAATTAATTAACACTGTCAGTATTTATGAAGCTCCTGTCTGGCACATAATTGAACTTGGACACAGACCTTGCCTCTGACCACAAGAAGGTCACGCATTCATTCACTATTGTGAACACTCCATGTTAAAATTCATATGTATGTCAGGCTGCTTGAGTGACATTTTGAGTTAACTATATCAAGAGAATGGTGAAGAATTTCAGTTTCTGGGCATATTTTGGATTTAGTTACATTAAACTCTCCTGTAGAAACACTTAGAAATATAGACTAAAATATAATAAGCATTGTGTTAAATGTGTAGTCAAGTTTTCAAGAAGGGAAAGAAATTTTCTAGGGAGAAAAATGGAAACAACAAAGATAGTAAAACAGGAGCTTTTGCTCTTGTTACCTTGGCGGTATGGAGGAGTTCGCTCTTTAAGAATTGAGGACCTTGGTTTTAAAGTTCATGAGGGAATAAACAGACACACCACCACCAACAAAACCAAAAATGTTTCCCTTGAGAAAAACTAGACACTTGTGCTCATGTGGGATTATAGTTCAATATTTTTACTGCCAGTGTGACTGAGGGATACCCAGACTAAGAAATCAACATAAAACAGGTCCTGGGCTGATGCTATATCTAAAGTGACTGACAGAAAGTAAAATACCTCTTTGGATGGGGATGCACTTTTAATCTAGGCTATATAAGATTTCCGTAAGAATCCTTGTTGAAAATCACCTCATAATCCACAATTACAAAAGACAAATACACCACCGTAAACAAAAATGACAGAAAAAAGCACTAAGTTACCAAGACACTCAAATAACGAAACTACCTTTTAGAGATAATAAAATAAGTATGTCTTAGATGACGAAAGACATTAAAAAGAAAGGATTAAAAACACAGACATATAAAGCAATATTCCAAACAAGATACATAAAAGTAAATCTCAGTTAAATATATCATGGTTAAACTTCAGGGAAGATGTGAAAGTTAGCTGCAATGGAAAAGGAGGTTAATCCACAAAATTGGGACAATTATACTGGCAGATGACTTTTCACAAGCATCAATAGAAGCCAGATAGAGATAGAATCACATCTTCAAAAAATGCGGGGGAAACTCTATTAATTCGGAACTGTGCATCCAGTTAAATTTTCATTCAATTGTAGTGAGGGTAAAATAAAGACAATTTAGATATAGGTGCTGGTGGTATATGAAGGGTGTGTGTGTGGAAGGGATTATTTTCATAGTGTTAGAGATGACAGTGAGATTAAAGCCTTTATAGATGGAATTACACCCCCAAATTGCCCTCGATCCTAGGGAATATGTCTCCAGGTAAAATCTGTACCCAGATCTTTGACAAGTAAGGAAATCAAGTAATGCTTTATGATTAGCTGGAATTTAGCCCTAAATTCCAAGGCAGAATTCGAATCAGAAAATTATAACCAGGTAGGAGGCTCTTTCTGTTTTATGCTAGATAGTCCAAAATCATCTCAAACCAAAGAAGTCTAACCTGTTCAATCTATCTTAACTTCCCTTTAATGCCCACAGCTGAATCACTTATCTTCCGTATGTGTGTCTGTGCAAAATGGCAGCTATAATAAGCACAAGCAGATTCAGAAAGACAGAGGTGAGAGCGTGGCCGTGCCATGACCTGGTTCCAAACTCACCTTGGGTACTTATACAAGGTATAGGAGAGCAAAGCGCCTTACCCATGGTATTCTGCAAAAGTGCACTGAGAAAGAAGGGATATGACTGGTTGTGTTGAGTTGGAAGATCAATGGAACTGATTTGAAAAGTCTTCCTAAGCTTTAATTTAAACTACAACATGGACTTGATTGCCTGTACCTCTCACCATGTCTGTCCCAGAGAAAGGGCTCAAAAGATATTTACTGAGTTAACGAATGCAAGGAAATAAATGGAAAAGACAAGCAGTTGAGGGCTAGATAATTATAACTACTTGGGAGAAAGGGAGAGCCTTCTTACATTTTAGGAGGGCTTTCTAAAGAATCTCCATGTTTCCCATTCTGAGACTGAAATCTTCCTGGTGAGATTTTTTTTTACTAAGTTTCATTTTTCCACAGCTAGACTCTGGGTCAGACTTCTAAAACTGTGTACTGTTGCTTAGAGGGAGAGAGAGATTGAGTAAATACAAGGGGTTGTTGCTATGCAGCAGTAGAATACTCAGGGACCACAGGAGCTGCAATGGCAAATAAATTATTTAAAGGCATTAGGCCTCATCATGAAGGCCTTGAACTTTGTATGAGCGTTGTAGCCAAAGTAGTTTCCAAAGGGTGGGGCTCCCTGACTCTTTCACCTCAATATTAAAGAGCATCAACTCCTACAGTTTACAGCTGCTACAGCAACTGGATGCCTTTCAAGGAAGAATGACTCATTTTAGAATCCCTGCAGGCAGCGACTCATGTTAAGGAAAGCAAGTTTGATGGAATGTATCTGATTTTTAAATATCGCCAAGCCCTTTGATAGGCATAAAATAGAAGTTCTAAAAGGAATAATGATAATAATCTAGCTACATTTCAATTATCCACACTAATGTTGTCAGTTTCCCCCAAGTTAATTTATGTTTGGCTTTGGAAGGCACTGTGTGATGTTGTCTTTGTTTTGCAGCAACAGATTTATCTACCCAATCCTGTTTGGCTTAACTCTAGTGAAACGATTTTTGTATTGTCTGAACACTCAAAGGAAAGGAAAGGAGGCCCAGAAGAACATTTATTGGCAATTATAAAATCAGCATACAATAATCATTTGTACATAGCTTTAATATTTTCAAAGTACTTTAAAATTTGTCTCCTGTCATTTTTATAAGTAACTCTGATGAGACATGAATGTCAAACCATGGTAGTTAGGGAGGTTTTACCTTATATAATCCCCATTAATCTCCTATCAATTCATAAAAAATTAACTTTTCTAAGAAAAGACAATATCCTCTAGCCATCACCTTCTGACTAGATGCATGCTCCATCCTTGTGGTAATTGATGGGGTTAACAACCCCAATTCTTCATTCTTCTCCTATCCACACCCTTTGTAATGTGACTTTGCAACTCCTCCCATCAAGAGGTGGGGCCTATTTTCCTATCCTTTGGTTCTGAGTTTGGCCATTTGACTTGCTTTAGTAGTTTTGAGGCAAGCAGGGGACTGAACTATGCCTGCAAGTTGCTGCTAATGCTTTTGCTCTTCTAGTGTCATAAGAAAACATCTAGTATAACCTGCTGTAGGGTAAAGTACAACTAATACAGTCCAGTCACCTCATCCTAGGAAGGAATGCCAGGATATCAGGAATGCAGAAATGAAGGAGGAAGAAATGATGGGGGTATGAAGGAAGAAAGGAAGAAAAGATGTCAGGAAGGAAGGCTGATGAACAGATTCTGTTACTGAGAGCTAAGCACGATTAATATTTTAGAAAACATCCTTCCCAGTATCTTTTGTGTGTGTAGGCATGTTTCTATGTAAGATATAAATCTGAAATTCTGTAATATGCTTTGTTTTTTGTACATTGCCACAAGCATCTTTCCTAACCACTAACCATAGATCAATATCACCATTTTTAATAGCTGCAAAATAATCTCATGTAATTATTTCCATAATTTATTCAATCAGTTCCTTATTTTGGTGAATTGCAAATGGCCAGAATTTTCTACCTCTTCCTATATCCATGTTCCTTTGCAATGTGGTTTTGCTGCTCTGGCCATGAAGAAACGTAGTCTAATTTCTCTCCCCTTTGAATCTGGGCTGGCCTCGTGACTTGCTTTGGCTGAGAGAATAAAATAGAAATAATATTATGCAAGGTCTGGCCCTAGACCTCAAGGCACCTTGAATGCTTCTGTCTGTTTTCGTGGAATTCTGCCAAACTGCTATGTGAACCAGCCCAGCTGACAGTCATCTGTAGACACATGGGTGAGGCCAGCCAACACCAGAAGAACCACCCAGCTAAGCCCTGTCCAAATTGCCAACTCATAACTCCTTAGCTGAATAAATGGTTATAGTTGAAGTCACTCACTTTTGGGATTTTTTAAAAGAGCAAATTGATAATTGATGAACTTTTAGATTGTTAAATTATTTCTAATTTTTCTTTATTATAGACAATGCTTTGATGAAAAATACGCGTAGATCTTCACATACTTGTCAGAGCATTTCCTTGGTATCATTGCCTACACACAAGATAACTGGATCAAAGAGAATATGCTTTTTCATCTTAAGTTATAACATATAAATTGCTCCCTGGAAAATAGGATTAATTTAGGCTTTAATCAAATCATGTAAAAGGTATCCATCATGATTGGGTTGGAGGCAGAGACTACTTTAGATAGGGTAGTCAGGGAAGACTTTTCTGGAGAGGTGACATTTGGACAGAGACCTGAAGAGTAAGGCAATGAGCCATGTCTGAGGAAACGGCACTCCAGGCAAGAAAAAAAGCAACTGCAGAGAGACGAAGACTGGATGGTGTGTGAAGTGTTGGCTGGTGTGACAGCAGCTGAGGAAAGGAGGCTCACAAGTTAGGCTGCTGACAGGCAGGGCCCAGGTTACGTAGCCTAATATTTAGTAAATGTTTGCTAGATGCCAGAAGTTGTTCTAGGCATGTTTTATGTGTTCATTCACTTAATCCCCCTCATGCAAAAATTAGATACTATTGCTGTCATCCCGATTTTAAATGGCTTAGCTGAAGCTTGTTCGAGGTCACACAGTGAGTTGGTTGCAGAACTAGAATTCAAACCCAGGCCACCAGGCTCCAGATCCTAGAATTATGCTATATAGGTTTGTAAATGATGCCTCTTGTAAGAATTGTCTACAGAAGGGCAAGAGTTGAAACTTTACCTTTGAAGTTGATACAGGGACCTCGAGGGGAGAGTTGTTGGACTTGGACTTGTTTGTAGCAATAAAGGTGGTGAGAAGTGGCACATAGGAGGATTGCCTGGTAGATTGTCAATGATCCTTTAATTATTAAAAAAAAAATCACAGGTAATCAGATTGGTGAAAAATGCTGTCTCTTTGGTGTTTTATTTGCATTTCTTTAATTAATAATGAGGTTTAATATTTTTCTTAATTATATTCGCTATTTGTATTTCTTCTGTTAATTGCTTGTACATATTCTTTTTTTGTACATATTTTTCATATATTTTTCTGTTGGGGGAGTTGACCTTTTGTTGATTTCTGAGAGTTCGCTGCGTATTAGGTATGTTAACTTAAACACATTAATTCATTTATACAAATATAATTTGCTAATAGAAATATAGAAATATAATATTCATATGTATTTCCCAGTCTGTTATCTTTACTATTTTGACGTTGTTGATTTCCTTTTTTTTGCATAATAAACTTCCATCTTATTTTTGTGCAGCAAAAGTAAATTATATTTTATAGTTTCTGAATTTTCTGTTATGGTTGGAACCTTTCTGTCCATCACAAAATTATAACTGTATTCACTCATATTTTCCCAGTGCTTTTATGTCCCCATTTTTTAAACTTTAATACTTGATTTATTTTAAATTTATATTGGAATCAGGAGTGAGTTGGGATGCAGCTTAATTTATTTAATAAATTACTAACAGATCTTTCTGACATTTTAAGCATATGCCATATTTTCTGCACTGATTTGAAATCCCACCTTTGATACACACTGCATTTATATATATTCTTGATATTATTTTTATACTCATTTCTGTTTTAGTCCTGTTTTAGTGATACTCATTTCATAGTTAATTTTTCTATCTGCTAGGATAAGTAACCCCCTTCTCCCCAATTATTCCTCCTTTTCAGAATTTTCCTAGCTATTTATGCTTGTTCATTTTTTCAGCTAAAGTTTAGAATCATTTTTTCAAGTTGAAAGCATTTTGCTGAGATTTTGATTGAGACTGCAGAATTCTGTAAATATTTTGTAGATCAATTTAGGGAGAATTGACATCTTTCAAAATTGAAGTCGTAACTAAAAGGTATGATTTTTCTAATAATACACTATTATTATTATTGTCACTACTAATATGCTCCATTTTGGGGAACTCCTTATTGTCATCTTCTCTTCACCCCCTGCCTCCCCCCACACACATAGAATTGCACAGCCCTTTAAAATAGGGGATTTTCGGTACATTCTCTTGTACTTGAGCTTTCTTCTTTTATTTGCTTTGCTTTACCTGCTCCCAGAGCTGGGGAGTTATTAATCAGCTCCAAATCTTAGTTCCCAGAAGGGGAGTGTGTGTGAAACACCAGATTGGCCCCCAACATCTGTAACTTTCCAGCCTGTTGTGTGACTATTCTATGAGCAAGCCACTGGGCACTTTTTTTCCCCCTCCCGATCTGAAACTTATTTCATGTTAGCACACTTGTTTTGTTTCACAACACTGTTGCCAAGTTTATAGCTTTCTTGCCTGAACTGCTTGTTCCAATTGCATCTAATATTTCATCAAATATGGTAAAGAAACCTTGACAATGAATTGATGCTCCTTATGAGCCGTCTCAAGCAGACACTGCCAGATTGCTGCGAAATGGTTTTCCTTTTTAGCCCTTCTGAATCGTAATACGTTTCTGAGGCCAAATTCTTCGGGGAAACATTACGACTATTTAAGGTCTCCAAACTTTATGCTTCAGTACAAAAGGCCTAAGGGTGAGGATTTTAAATGGATGAAGTGGAGAAATTTGCACTTCCTTAAGCAAACATATAGCATTTCCTTCCATGTGTCAGAAATGAAAACAAAAAATACAAACTAATTTGTCATGAAATTTTCCCTTTCATAATTCCCTCTTTGGTGCTTTTTCAACCTAACAAGTCATATTTTCTCTTCTTTCGTGTCAGGTTTATAGCTTTGCTGGTCACAGTTTCAATAACCATGATGGACGATCTTCTGTTCTATATATCATGTACAAGTATTCTGCTTAAAAGTATCTTTGTGTTCACAGCTTGCTTTCTGTCACCTCCCTGATTCCTGCCCCCACGGCATATGCACATGGCGTTATATTATATGCGTGGAGAGCTTTGGGGAAAGCTCATATTTAGGAACATAAGTAAGCAGAGGATGGCTGCTTATTTGGGCTGAGCCTGACCTCAATCTGAAATGAGGCAAATTGTCATATTTATGACTTAGGGTAAGTCAATAATATATTGGCGTTCACATGTGGAAACACATTTACTCCCCAACATGTGGCCTGGACTCCGGTTTTCTCTCAAGTAGTGGTTTTCACCTAAGTAGGAGTCTTTTTTCTTTTCTTCTGTTCTTTCTCTGCCTTCTTTTCTTTGTTCTTTATTCTTTCTTCTTCTTTTCCTCTCTTTCCTTCCTTTTTCCCTTTTTTTCTTTCTCTCTTCCTCCCTCCCTTCTTTCATTCCTTTCTTCTTTCCTTCCTCTTTTATGCTTCTACCCCTTTCCTCCTTCCTGAGCCCTGTGTAAACTTGGTGGAATTTGTAGCATTTGTGTATAGCATAAAAAAAGTCTTCTCTTTAGATAACTAAAATCATCATCCCACTTACCCTCCTGTTTCCATTCTCCTTCCGTTTACTAGATCCAAGCTTTGCTAGACACACACACACACACACACACACACACACACACACACACAGAGTCACACACTGAAAAAAAAATTATGTAGCTCAATAAATGTTATTCACAATTATTGCCTGGAAATCTGATCCTATTGGGTCCTTTGGAATCTGGGTCAGTGTCATTGCTTTTTCTTGCTGTAGTGCTTCTCTGTAAATTAAAGCAGGAAAAAAGGAGGTCATGTGGCTTTTGATTTACTGTAGAGAATATTGAGAAGGAACAACAGAGTAATTATTGATAATCAAAAAAAAAAAAAGAAAAACCTCACTGTGGAAGTGTTTATTATTTCTCAGTTTGATCAGCTATACCTTTCTGCTCCCACAGCTGCAAGACCTCCACTATCCTGAAGTCTATTTTTATAACAGTTCATTTTGTAGCTGGGGTTTAGGTTGGGAGGGACGTAGAAAATCTCTACATCCCTTTGCCTCTCTTCAATGTGTTCTGGAAATTAAGTTTCTCTCTCTAGTTTTTCTAGTTTGTGCAGATTTGTGGGCAACCCTTTCTGCCCCATCTTTATCCTCCTCCTTGCATCTGGGTCACAATTTGTATTTCAAGGGCTGCTTTTTGCTCAACCTACCCTCTCCCCCCAATAGTCATGACACACAGATGGTCATTGTCCTTTTGTCAGGGAAAGGCCTCTGGGAAAGTCCTCTGGGAAAGGCCTCAGAAGTGCTGGGAGGGCCTTCACTAGGTGCTGTCATTCTTGATTTTCCTCACCACACTGCTAGTAGTTGAAAGGTGTTGGAATAACCATCCATACTCTGAGCAGACTTCGTGTTGGTATTAAATGTCACAAACGTAATCGACTACCAAATGAAACCAACAATTCCTTATTTGCATTGCTTTATGCAATTCTCAGTAACTGGTTGGGAAGAATGTTCCACTTTTCACCTCTTCGATCCACGAGGATGAAGTTATTAAAGGATGAACTGGGCACCAGGAGACAGGTTCAAAAACTCGTCTGTATTGCTGTCTTTCTTGTAGGTGTCATTTACTTTCCCCTCAGCCTCTGATTCCCAATCTGAGATTTGAAAGGACGGAGTCACTCTGAGGTCTTCCTGGAGTAACATTTGATGGCCCCATTTGTTGTTATTTTGTGTAAGAAGTGAATTGGGTACGATAGTCTTACTATCACATTTTCAGTGTCCTAGGACTGCAGCAAAGAACAGAACTGTTTTCCTTCCATCTACATGGGGAGAATAATACTCATGAGTGATCTACTCACAAATGTTGAAAAGGCGAGGGGATAAGGGACTAAGGCTGTTTCCACACAGTGTGAAACAAAGCAAGATTTGGCAGCTGTCTGGATCATTTCATTTGAGTTAAACGGGTAAATTTTTGTTTTATTTTTGGCTTGATGCTAGTGATAGCTTTTAGAACAGTGGATATTGGTACAATTACTGATCATTTTAAAGACAACCTATTGTATTGTATCATGCAGTTTATGAAGCAGGTGTTATTCTCAAGAATTCCAGTTGCGTGACTGATTTCTACTTTAAAAAATGTTGCATATGGGTGAAGATATTGGACCATGAAATATGCATTTACTAGGGATTTTGTTAATTTGTTTGCATAATCAGTCTATGGAAGCCAAGCTCAGGCTTAGTTCAGGGACTTACTTTACGTCTACTCCCATATTAAAAATTCACATTCCATGCCTAGAGAATCTGGATTTACACTTTTGTCAACCAGCAGAAGGGAGAATGGACAGGAACTCTCCAGACATTTCCTCAAGCAGATACATTTTTCACAGAACAAATCTGAAAGTTTAGAATCAGAAAATGTATTCTTTTAAAATTATTCATGTCACTTGTCCCTTGGAAAGTGTGTATCTTGAGGAATGCACCCCCCACCCCAGCTTAACAACCAGTGTCTTATGCCCCGCTGTGCCCTCACCATCTAGCTTAATACACGCTGATGTTTATGGTGACGCTTCAGTTGTAAATTCCTTACTTTCATGATGCTATTTCTGATGAACTGGTTGGTGCCATGGGTTACAGATTGCAAAGCGCTGCTGACAGACACCTCATTCATTCATCTTTGTCATGTGTTAATTCAGCAAATATATGACAAGCACCTATCATTTGCAAGTCGCCGTGGCTCAGATGAAGGTATAGACCACAGAAAATAAGGAGCTCATATTTTATAGGAATGAGAAGGTTCATATACACATAACTATGGCACAAATTAATAGAAAGCGGTAAGTTGTGGTGTGGGGAGCTTAGAGGAGGGGACAATTCGTTGTAGCTTGAAGAATCAGGTCCCAAGAATGATAGTGTGCATGAGTATACATAGAAGCAAGGCCATAGCGACTTCTAGAAATGCAACCTGATGGACCTGTCAGCACAGTTTTCCTATTTGAAAGATAGAGCTTTGTTTAAAATTTGTAACTCACAAGCTCATACTGACATTTTTTAGTGTGTGTATATAAATCCTTTAAAACGAATGAATCTATTTCCTACCTATGGAGTTGACTGAATCATGCTTTATTTTATTTTCTGTTGAGAATAGGCATATAGCATCATAATCTGTCAGTTTCGTATTTATTGGAGGAATGTTTTCAGATCAATCTTTCCTTACTGACTTGAGAACACATTTACTTTTATTTCATGAACTCTACTTCAACCAAAAAAGTCTCTGATGCTGACTCAGCACACAGAGCTACATTTTATACCTGTCAGGCTGCATATAGATTTTTATAAGGTGAACAATGGTTGTATTTAAGTACTGATGTAGTAATCATGAAGTCTTCTGGCAGTATCCTTTGGAAACTGAACCCATAAATTTTATTAGTATTAAATGTTTCTAATGGGAGTTGACAAATAGTTGAATGAGATAGCTTTTTCTCTGTACTTGGCAAAGAGAGGAGGAAGAAAAAGTCCCTATTACACAATAAGAAATGCATTAATGCTCAAGTCCATTCATCTAAATTTTGCACAAATATAATTTAAGACCTTTTACAACTGTTGGTGAAATTACAATGTGCTGCAGGGAAGTTGCAAAAATTTTATGGGTCTAATAAAATTGTCATTGTGATACCATTATAAGGCAATGGGACAATATAGATATTTATAATGCTTATACAGCCATGCCAAACTGAGAAGGGAGATAGTAAGTTTGATTGGAGACAAATGCTGAAGAGAGCTAAAAACCAAGTTTGTTTGACAACGAACACCTCCCTTTTGGTGTTTGTTATCAAATGAAATTGGATGCATGATTAGGCATTTTAACTGGTTGCCTTTATAAAGGAATAAATAAACATTATCAAGTCTATAAAAGAAGTTATTGCTGGATTAGTCATGTATTATCTTCAAAAATTTCAAAATCATTTCCAGTTGTGTATTTCCCGCTTTTTCAGTCGAGTTTGGCTTCAGAAACATGTCCAGTGGCCTTTCTCTGCTGTCACTTTTAGCATATACTCCAAAATCTCTTGGTAGTCTTGAGTCATACTAAAAGCTTTTGAAAATATCTGTTAAGAAATTCCAGCACTTTAAAGGATGACATCAAAATAAAGAGCCCTTCTTGCTAGCTACACCTCTGGTCATGTCAGCTAAAAGGGAATACTATAAAAACAGCTCCACGCTGAAATCTTGGGATTGAAAACAACTTGCAGGATGTGCTCCAAACAGAGCTCTGGCCTTCTCTCTGTGGTCACATCCTCTGCTTCCTCCCCGCCCCACCCCCGGATTCATATCTGCTAACAGGATCAAATCGATCCAACGTTCAGTTTCTCCAAGGTGGACAGTAAGATACAGAAAATATGGTTTCTTTCTACCTTGTATCTGGCTGTAGCCCATGGAAATTCTGCAGCCATCTCACTACAGCTGAGGTTGAGGCAACACAGAGAGGAGAGCTGCTGGCCATGCTAGGGGAGACACTGAAGCCCAGACACAGAGCCCTGACACCTTCTACCAGGGACAGGGACCCACCTTTCTTCTGGTGAGGGGGAGTCTGACCCGGGAGTGGGAAACTTGGCCAGGGACAAACCAGCAGAGCTATGCCACTTTCTAGTCACATCACCTTTGGAAAACTCTTGCTCTTTCTAAGCTTTGGCGTATCTGTACCTACCTATACCCGTATGTGTAAAGTTCTTAAAGGAGTGGCTGGCCCATAGTGAGTACTCAATAAATACCAGCTATTATTATTATTATTATTATTGTTATTGTTATATGAAAAATAGTCATTGTTTAAACCATTTTGAATCCAGATTTTGTTATTTTAAAATAGAACTGTGTGGCAATATGAAATACGTAATTGATGCATTGGCATTGCTCAAGGGCCATATTTTAAAGGAATATTTCTTTGACGAACCTACTTAAAATTATACCCACCTCTATCATTGCCTAAATCCTCCTCTGACTTGTGTTTCACCAAATAACTTACTAGCGTCTCATCTGTAACATATTTGACTTATTTATTTGTTTACACATTATCGCCCCCCCCATGAGACTGTAAGCTTCATGAGGGCAAGGATTTTTCGCTTTTTTAAAATAGCTATATTCCATAGTGCCTAGATGAGGAAGTGGGGCAGAGTAGGCTCTCAATAAATCTTTGTTGACTGAATGAATGTGAAATCGTGTGCTGCCTGGTAACTTTGTGCAACATGTCAGGCAGGAAAAACTCTATACCTGTGGGTCACAAGGGTGACATCAGGCAGCAAGGGTAATGCTCCCTCCTTCACGTGACAAAGTGAAACAATTGACGTTGCTTCAGAAGTTATTGGACAAAACGGGCGACTACGTTTTTGGTTGCGCCTCAACTCTGATAAAATACTTATCAGCACTTTTAAAAGATGGATGGATGTTGTATCAGATTGCAGGAGATGGCTCGTCTGAAATCCACAGGGCAAGCCAACAGGCTGGAAACTGGGGCAGGAGCAGATGCTAAATTTCTTTGCCAAGAAACCTCAGTGTTTGCTCTTAGAGCCTTTAAGCTGATTTAATGAGGCTCACTAACATGATTGAGGGTAATCGCTTTTACTTAAAGTCAGTGTATTGTAGATGTTAACCATTCTCTTGCTAGCCAAGTTGATACATACAATTAATTACCACAGATAGGATAACAAGAGTGTAATACATCAATATTCTGTAGGTGATTTAACAAAGCGTTCTTTAAATACTTTTTATTGGTATTAAACATGAAATGGTGCAAATAGCCCTAAATTCGGGTCATCTTTTCATAAATAGCACACATTACATGAGTCGATCAACCTGATTCGTGTAGTACAATAATGGCTTTTCTCGTGGTGCTTTCCTAGTGAGGCCTTCAATGACTACTTACAAATTCATTATAAAAATATTTTGAACCCAGAAGTCATTCATTCCCACAAGGGTTATTTGGAGCTGGCAGGTGTATAAATGCATGAATGAGTATTCATATGGAGTAGTCTTTTCATCTTAATCTTTTGTTCGGAGATGCCTATTTTAGGGGCTAATTGTCAATGCAAACACTCATAAAGATAAATTATAATTATTGTTATTTTGGTAAAAATATACTGAGGCCTAGGTAATGCTAAGCACCTTACACAGGTGTCTCATTTACTTCTCACTGCGGTCCTGTGAGGTAGGACCTCTCTTTGCCCTCGTTTTTCAGTTTAGTCCCTTGGACTACAAAGTTGTTAAGATCATGAAGCATCTCTCGTACTTCAGTGTCTCACCTCATACACTCAAGGTCAGAGCTTTATTCAGGATGGACGGTAAAGCAGACTGGCTGAATTCCTTAAAAGGCTTGCTTTTCAAAAAGGCCTGAGAGGACTCACTCCAGCTCTCCAAGGGGTAATAAACCTCTGTCTTTTCAACTGAACCCTTTACTGTGATGTTGCCAAAACCAAAGCAACTTGGGTTGGAAATCTGAAATGGAATACACTTTCTGTCTTGTGCCTCAGAAGTTTTGAATTTAGGGTTCATTTCAATGTTCCTTTCAATCTAGAAAAGCATAATTTCATTTTAAGGAAAAAGAAAACAATTGCTTTAATAAAAATCTTTATGAACAAGGTTCAGAGGGCTTCTTGGACAACAAATTACTCTTACAAAACAACTTGTGGTGAGTTGAGTGTAAATGGCTCAGAAACATGAAGATTAAATTTCCCTGGAAACACTCAAGGGCTTCCAAAATTAATGGGGAAAAATACTTGGACAATGTATATTTCAGGCATTATGCTTCTTTTTTTTTCACTTTGCTGATTTTATTTTCTTCTACAAAACACTTCCTAGGGTGACTTCATCGCTTGTGGTCAGGATGCTGTCAGGCCAAGTTGTCATTAATCCTGGTGCATTCTGGGTGGCCTGACCTGGGTATCAGCTGTGTTCCCTTTCTTACAGTTAGCATTTCTCTCAACTATTTTTCTTTCAATATAGGAAAGGTATAAAAATAAAAACACAATTTAAAGTCTCTGCCAAGCTTTTAGGCATGGTGAAAGTTCACCATTGTAACACTTAAAGATAAATGTGTGAGGTTCTTGTATGTTGAAAACTGATAAATCTTCTGTGTTTTAACTCAGAAAATACCACTATGGATACAGATGTGATAAGGGTCTCCATAAATCAAGATTTGAAGATTCTTAGGAGAGAATTTTTAAAGGCCCTCTAACCCTCTCTCAAGCCTCAGACATATCTCAATATAAAACATGACAGAAACATAATCATAGTCCCATTTCTTGACTGTTGCCTTCGATAAATTTTCTTCAACAGGCTTAAGAAAAATATTCCTATGTTTTCTCCTCTACAGAAGTTCCCATAAAACTATCTGAATTCCATTTTGTAGGAATTTCAGTTTATTTTCTGTTTTCCTATTTTGAAGGAGGCAGATTCTGGAACACTGGATTGATATCCATGACTTTCTCACTCAGGCTTTGCCCGACCTTAGTCAGTGAAGCTTGTCAGACATTTCTCTCTTCCCAAAGATAACAGTGCTGCCAAGGCTTATTTTGCAATTCTTCCTGCCATATCTCCAAGCAGTATATTCTCCCATGTTACTGAAGTGTATTAAATCCTTTCTGTTTCAGGACATTATGCGATAGGGGAAAGCAATTTACATTATTTAATAAGTGCAAAAGTAGTGGAAAATATGGTGCCTCCTAAAAGTTAGAGTTTCGTTGGGGTTATACATGGTTGTGTGAAGTGTTCAGCAAATCATCTCCCCAAAGGCGACTATAAAGCTGGACAAAATTGATTAAAAACAACTATTTCTGGAATTCACCCCAAAGCATGCAACAATCAGCAAATCCTTCATGCTTGAAACACTGCTGAACTTCAAGAAGAGTGGGAGTCCGTAATAGTCTTGCCTGGGCTGCACCCATTCCACTCCACCCAGGCCCCAGCTCTGTCTGCATGGGAGCTACCAAGAAAATAGGTAGCTTTTTTGCTGTAGCTGAAGGGATATCATTTGGTTTGCAGAAGTGGGCAAAAACTATGCTAAGGGTAGTGCAAGTGATGTTATTGGCAGTGAGAGAGCCTACGTCCCTACTAGTCTGAAGTTGTTGTCATGGTTACATGAAGCAGTAAGTAGGACACTGTATGGTTAGGTTTTAAGCATATCCAGAGACAGAATGTATGACAATTATAGTACAAATAGGAGAGAAGGAATGTGGCTATATTAAAGTTTCTATATTTTACCGGGATTGTTAGTAATAATCTATAAAGTATATTGTTAATCTATAAAGTACAGTGATAAATTAAAATGCATATAGTAATCTTTAAAATAGCCACTAACCATAATTGGAATAAAAAATCAACACTAAAGAAGTGAATAAAAGAGGAACTGAGGGCTATAAATATAGGAAACAGAAAACAATTAGCAAAATAACAAATGCAAATCCAATTCTATTAATAATTGCATTAAATGGGAAACACCTAAATGCTCTGATCAAAAGGAAGAGATTGTCAGGATGGATCAAAAAGCAAAATTCAACAATATGCCAATGACAAGGAATACACTTCAGATTCAAAAACACAAATAGGTTGAAAGTAAAGGATGAAAAATGATATACTAGGTGAATAATAGCCGTAAAAGAGCTGGAGTGGTCATATTAACATCAGACAAAATTGAGTGAAAGATAAGATATATTACTAGGAACAAAGAGGGTTATACCTCTCCATACCTACTAGAATGGCTATAAATAGAAAGACAGTCAATACAAAGTGTTGCTAAAGAAGATGGCCATTCCCCCAAATTTGGTGTATAAAATTAATGCAATCTTTATCAAAAATTAGCAGGCATTTTTGTAAACATTGCCAAAAAGAAAGACATTTTACAGTAGTGAAAATGTCAGTACCTCAGAAATATGTAACAATTATAAATATATAAACACCTAACAAGAGAGCCTCAAAATAAATAGGGAAAAACCAGCCAGAATTGAAAAGAGAATTGATACTTTAGTAATAGTTAAAGATTTAAATACCCAACTCTTAAAAATTGAAGGAAGTATTAGACAATAAATCATCCAACGTAGAAGACTTGTCCTACACTTTTAACCAATTCAACTTCTGTTTTAAAGGAACATTACCCTATGTATTGAAAAATACACATCTTTCCCAGCAGATGATATGATATGAATGCAGAAAAAAACAAGGAATCTACAGAAATACTAAGATTAATATACAAGTTATATATATATATATATATATATATATATCACAAGTTTTATATATATATTTATATAAATTAACAAAACAATTTGATTTCTAGTAGCATCAAAAAATTCAATATGGTTAAGATGGCCATTCCCCCCAAATCGGTGTATAAAATTAATGCAATCTCTATAAAAAACTATCAAAACATTGACAAAAATTTTAAAAATTTTACATAGAAATACAAAGGATCTAGAGAGCCAAGCAAGTTTGAAAACGAACAAACTTGGAGGCATTACTCTACCCAATTTCAAAACTTGCTGTAACACCATAGTAAAAAAGATAGTGTGGTATTGGGGCAAGAATGCACCAATAATTTATTGCTAGCTCAATCAAACAGAATGAAGAGTCCAGAAATAATGCATTTCATTAAAGGACAATTGGTTTCCAACAAAGATGTCAACACAATCAATGAGAGAATAGTCTTTTCAACAATCGTGCTGGCACAGTTGGATTTCTCATGCAAACACCTGAACTTAGAACCTTATCTCACACAATAATTGATTCAAAATGGATAGTAGGCCTAAGTGTGAAAGCTAAAACTACACAATTTCTTGAAGAAAATATGGGAGAAAATCTTTGTTAACTTGAGAAGGCAAAGAATTCTTAAATATGATCCCAAAAGTGTGATACATAAAAAACTGATAAACTTTATCAAAATTTAAAATGTTTGTGTTACAAGAAACACCATTAAACTAATGGGAAGATAGGTCACACCCAGGGAGAAAACATTTGCAAGTCATATTTTTGATAAAGGATCAATATCTAAAATATATAAAGAACTCATCATTCAATAATGAGACAAAATTCCAATATAACAATGAGGAAAAGACTTGAATGTACATTTTATCAAAGAAGATATTCAAATTGCTAATAACTATTGTGAATAAAAAATGTTCAACAACATTGGTTGTAAGAAATATGCAAATGAAAACCATGATGTTGTACCTCTTCATACCTACTAAAATGGCTATAAACAGAAAGACAGTCTATTCCAAGAGTTGTTGAAGAAGTAGAGAAACTGGAACCATCATGCATCATTGACAGGAATATAAAATAGTATGGAGCCACTTTGGAAAACAGTTTGGCAGTTTCTTAAATAGTTAAACATAAGCTTATGTGACTCAGCAATTTCACTGCTAGGAATCTACCGAAGACAATAAACAACATGTTCACACAAAAGTATGAATGTTCATAACAAAAATGGAAACAATCCAAATGTCCATCAAGTGATGAATGAATTTAAAAAATCGTATAAGAGAGTACTATTTACAAATAAAAAATTAAAATAAAAACCCTACTCACTCATGCTACAGCATGGATGAAACTCAAAAACATGCCAACTTAAGCAAGATACAAAAGAACTACATATTAAATTATTCCATATATGAAATCTCCATAAAAGGCAACTTCTGGAGACCGGTAGCAGAGCATTGATTGCCTGCGGCTGAGGGTGGTGATAAGAATGAACTACAAATGGGCATGAGTGTACTTTTTGAAGTATTGGAAATGTTCTAAAATTGGATTGTGGTGGTGGTTGTACAACTCTATAAGTCTGATTTTTAAAATCCTTGAATTGTACACTTACAATGAGTGAATTTGGTGCATAAACTATACTTCAATAAAGCTGTGAAAAGTCTTATTGAAAAATACCATTTACCAGACACAGTACGAGGCATAGGCAATGGGTGGGGAAACTAAGTCAGACAAAATCCCTGCTCTGATGGGGCTTACAATTAGCAAGAGTCTATAAGGATTTTGAGCAGGCTGTCATTGACTGCTTTTGGAGTTTCAAAAACTAACGAATCATGTAAAATATTCTATATTCCCCCAAAGCCTCTGCTTTTATAGAACTTACCTGCTATTGTAGGGGTATTTGAGCAAGATAGAAAATAAGTACGTTATACCTAAATAGATAGCATTTTAGGGGGTGATAATTGCCGCTAACAAAAATAAACCAAAGAAGACAAAAAATGCTGAAGGGAAGAGGAGAAAGTATCATTTTACATAGGTTGGTAATGGGAGGGCTTCTTGATAAGGTAATGTTTGATTAGAGACTTGGGAGAAAGAGGGAGAGCCATGCTGATGTCTGGGAAAGAGCACTCCAGGCAGAGGGAACTGACTCAGGGACATGGATGACCTCTTTGAGGACTGGCAAGGATGCCAAAGAACCTGGACCAGGTGGAGTGAGTAGAGAGCCCAGAAGTGAAGTTAGAGGGAGATGAGATCAGATCATTTAGGGCCTGACGCACATAACAGGACTTTAGATTTTACTCTGATGGAGCTTAGAAGCCATGGGAAGGTTTGGAGCAGAGAAGTAAAATGATCTAACATGTTCTAAGGGTTCATTCTGGCGGCTGGTGGAGAACAGACTATATAGACTGCAAGGTTGGAATCAAGGAGCATAGTTAGGAGGCTATTGCAATCATCCAGGAGAAAGATGCCAATGGCTTAAGTCAGGGTAATAGCAGTGTAACTGATAAAAATGGGTCCTGGCATATTGTGACTACAGAGCCACCTGGGTTTGCTGATGGATTGGATGACAGGTGTGGGAGAAAGAGGAGCATTAAGGATGACCCCAGTGTTTCTGGATGGAGAAACTGGACTAGGTTATGAGACAAATGTTCTTAGAGAGGGAAACACCTTAGCCGAAAACTAAAGGTAGGATCATGTAAAATCAATTGCTGTCATCCTGGTAAAATAGAACAGCAGCGTTGGGATAACTGAGTTCTCTTTATGTGGTATTTAAGTCAGATTATACATGGCTGGTGACTCTGCGAATGTTAGCCTTTGCTTCTCATACCACAGTTACAAAGGATTTCCAGGACTGCTATTCAAGAAACAGTGCTGTGTACCCTCAAATTCCTGGCATCTTAAAGATGGCGGTTGCCATGTTTATTCTGTGGCCTCTCAAGCACCTTCTCCACCAGATGGCAGCACTGAAGTTCAGAGGCCTTCAGCACCCAGCGTCCTTAATGAATATAAATGGAAAGTTTAGGCCCCATTTTCAGACCAGTCAGACTTTTAGTCTCCCTTCTATCTCCCCTCCCCCACTGAGGGCAACCCCTTCCGACAACCAGCATTCTAGACTATAATAGAAGCTTTTAACGTTATAATCTCTTGTCACATTACTCAGCAGTCTCATCTAGGCCCAGGAAACCATTTCCTGGAGGCCTCTTTTTTATTTGTGTTCATTAGCTCCACTAATATATTCGCCTGGAAACCACAGTTTAATAAATTTCATAGCCCATGACCAGCGGACTTAATGAATATTAGTCAGTCGAAGCGATTTTTGTTTATTCAGCTTCTCTTTCCTCTCCTCCCTTCCCCTACCCCAGCCGGCATTCTGTGGAATGATAATACACAGAGAGCTGGCTGGCCACAGCAGACTAACAAGTAGGAGTAAAAGGATCTTTCTGAGCTCACACCTGTTTTAAGATTTGTTATCCTTAAAATGAAAAGCTGTAGGGATTCACTCGGCTCCTTCCTTGTAGCTCCCAGTGGCCCTTGCTATTAAACCACAGGGAGGAGCCCAGCCTTCAGAGCACTTTAAAGTACTTTTGTCAAATCCATCCCCTTCTTCCGGCCTCCATTCCTCCGTCCAGCCACCATTCCCAAGGGCTGGAGCACATTACAAGGCATTCAGTTCATATGAATGGGCACAAACAGACTTTTTCACCATTTAGATATGTCTACATTTGCAGGCACATCCTGTAGGCTGCCTGAAACAGCCTTAATTTCAATTTACTGTCTCCCCAAGGATCTTGCCATTCTCCCGAAAGTGAAACACTCAATGGTCGTTTCTCCTCCCGACCTCTCACCCCAGCCTCTCTCTCTGCCCTCCTCCTCTTTCAAGGAAAAAGTTGGACTGGAAGGAACGTTTTGCTCAAGATGAATACAGTGAAGTTTTGATGCTTCTAACAGTTGCTTATGATCTTTCATTTTTAAAAAAGTAATGAGCAAATTTTGCACCAGATTATCACATTTGGAAAGTCTTCAAAGTCGGCCCAAAGCCCAGTCAATGCCGTTTTGGGTCCCCCCTGGACTATGGCTACATGAGTGAGTATCACATTGTAGTCTTGAATTTTTATATTGTTGTTTCTGTTCTGCTGGGGCTACTTATATTTAACTTTTTATTATGGAAGTTTTCAAATGTGTACAAAAGTAGAGCTAATAGTATGATGAACCTCTATGTGTCTATTCTTCAACTTGCACAAAATCAACATTTAGGCAATCTTATATTATCTAATCCCCCTCCCACACATACACATCTTCTTTACTTAGAGATTTAAAAACAAATCACAGATATTATATCTTTTTCCCTGTAGACAGTCTAGTATGCATTGCAAACTGATAAGGGCTTTCTATTTTTCACATAATCACGTCAATATCACCCCTAACAAAATTAATAATTCCTTAAAATTATCTGATACCCAGGTCATATTTATTTTTCCCAGAGTCCCTCAATATGTTTTTTCATAGTTCAGAATCCAAGCAAGGTCCACTATTGTACTAGTTTCTTATTCTATGACAGTTCGCCTTCTTCTTAAAATTTATGCTGTAGATTTCTGGTGATACCCAGATTTTTGTTCTGTAGAAATGTCCCACCCTATAGATTTAACTGATTGTTTTCTTGTAGTTTCATTTATCTTGGTATTGTACGATTAGGGCCATTTCTGAAAGAGAAAATTTTGGCTGACTTCTTCACTCTTGAAGTGAACAAGAAATGTATTAGGTAGCTAAATAGATTAGAATACTAAGGGGCAATAATCACTTTACTTTGCCATCTGGAGCAGGAGTGACTGTTCATTCATTCAGTATGTATTAAATTGCTCTTATACTGTACCAGGCACCGTGCTGCGCTTTGGGAATGCAGAATGACTACGCAGGGAGAAAATGCAGGATGACTGACAAAAATATGGACCTTATTATCCTCGTGAAACTTAAGGATCGTAGGTTTTAAAGCACCACCTAAATAGACACCTGTGTTGGGTTCTCACTATACACTTGGCAAGCCCATGAAGTTATAAAGTCCTCTCAAATTTACTGAAAACTATTGAGGATGAAGTGACAGGAACTACACCAGAAATCGGTAATGGAGATGTCAGACTCATTTCTCCTGGGCCTTTGGATTCCAACCCTTGGATCTCAAACTCCATCACAGGGAGATCAGTACTGCTAAAAAGATTGAGCCAGGTTCTGAGCCAAATTAATATAAGGATGTCAACCAATATTGGCCTAAGGAACAAAAGACGTTCCCTAAGAGTCCCTTGATTTCGACATTCATCTCCAAGAAACCACCAAGAAGTTGAAATAAGAATTACATTGCAGTGTAGTATGTACAGATTAAACACAACGGTAACATTTGCTTCTATTATTTTTTTTTCAAAATGCTGGTTGCAACCCAGTACATGAATTTTATGAGGACCTGCGATTGAGCTGCTGACTTTGGAAATGACATGGCTTTTAGATAAGATGGAGTCATGCTTTAGCTATGCAATTGAGGCATGCTTTCTTGAAAGTCTCGCTTTCGTGCCTTTGAATTCACAATCGAGGAAGGAATTGAGGTGGAGGTAGTCATAATTTTGAGCACCAGGGCCCTCCTATTTGTTGTTTTCTGGGTGGAAGAGTTGGGCAAGCAAGATGGAGGGAGACATTTGGGACAAAGTAAGATCCTCAGGAATTTCAAATGTCTTATTTATAAGAGGACTAAAATTTAAGTGGGTCGTACATGCTAGATGATTTGTCATTTTATCTTACGTAATCCTCATAACAATATGAGAAAATAACCTCTATCATTTACAAGTCACATATGAGAAAACTTGGGCTCCAAGAGATTAGGTAACTTGGTTGAGCTGACAGAGTGAGTAAGAGACACAAACTACTAACCAACAAATAGAAGCCATATCTCCTAGTGGCTGGGGACCAACAGAGGTTGGAGCCACCCCTCACCCTGAATCCTTGTGTCACTTACTGACTTTGTCAATTAGTAAGTGAGGAATGAATAAGATAAAATGTACAAATACTTGGCATCTAGTAGGCAAAGATGATATATACATATACATATACAAAATATATATTAAAATATACACAAGACACATACATACATACATAAGATATATAGTGTGTGTGTATATGTGTATATATATATATATATAATATATATATAAAAACATTTTTGTTTCTCAAATTATCCCTCGGAATAACACAGTATGTTAACAGTACCGACATTGGCTGCATTTCTGAACTTGCAGTCTGTTAGAATCACTCATTGTCATGTTTAAGTCAGTAAATACTGAATGTGGTCAGAGTTCTGTGTGGATAAGGCACTGTAGCAAAATGTGACAAGCAAACAAGCAAATTCAACAACAGTTGTCAATATCAGGCAGAAAAATTTGATGGAGGAGCCATAATTTTGAGTGCTCACCCATGTCTCATCAGGCCTGTTACTTTTTTAGGACCTAGAGATTTTGTTGTTGCTATTGGTGTTGTTCTGAGAATGTTTCCGTCCTCCTACATGTCATATCAAGAGGCAGTGATATGTGATATTTAAGGGCACAAACCCTCAGAGCAAGGCTGACTGTGCCCAAAGTCACCCCCCTTACCTGTTGTGTGGTCTTGGACAAATTAGACTCTTTCTTCCTCCATCATCATTCATAAGATGATGATGTTGATCATGGTAATGATAGAAGTCCCCACCACATTGGTTGTTATACACAAAGCACTTGGACCCATAGCTGGAAGAGAAGAAATGTTGGCAAATACTATGATGTTATGAGTTAGAGAGATAGTCCCTCTACTTTCGGAAGGACCAGCTTTCTCAGTCTCAGTTGCATTTGGTAGCTTTCTGGAGTGGATCCAATCAGAAGTGGCTGTCCACTCATTTAGGGGGACTTTGCTAGTCCTGTATGATAAATAAGACACGGTGTTAGCATGTGACAAGTTCAAAGACAAGAGGAAGACCTCTTCTTCCCTTATGAAATTTACAATCTAATTGAGAAAAAGTTTTATCTGCCATTAGTGAACTTTGAGACCTCATTCAAAATACTATCCCTCTCTAAAAATAAGGGGCTCAACTATTCCATGACCAGTGATGAATGAGTTGGGTCTCACCAGGCTTTAGTATATCAAGTCACAAAGACAAGATTCTCTTTCTAAGAATTATAAGGACAAACATCAACTCATAGAAATATTTTAAATAAGATAGGGCCTGAAAAATGGAGACCATTATGCCATTGAATGACATTCTCCAGACGAAAAGTGTGAAGAAGTTTATGATTAAGCATTTTTCTTTGGAGTTCATTTTTCTTTTTCTCCTCTTCCTTCCTTTCCTCCTGCTTCCTTCTCTTCTTCCTGATTCCCTTGTTTTTTTTTTCCTTCCTTCCCTTGTCTGCCTCCTCCTGGTTAGATATTTATAAAGACTTGTCCAAGAAGCAATGGGCCTACCAAGCTGAGCAAGACACCTTCAGTCTCTCCTTTCGGAAATTATGACGGGAGGAGCTTCACGCACAGTCTCTCTCCCTCTCCCATATGGAAAATAGCTTCCAAATCTCTGGACAGTCTTCCCCTTGGTGTCTAGGAGGACTTTTGATAGAGGGTGAAATATTCAGAATGATCAATTCTGAACCCAGTCTTCACTTATTTCAGTCTTCACAGCGATGAATCTATCTCAAAATTGCTGTTAATTGAAAATAAAGCTGTGTTTATTTGTGAAGTTAATAAACATTCCAAAGGGGTCCAAATGTGCAAGAGTCTTCATCCTTTCTTACTTGATCATTTATCTTCCTCTGAAGGTGCATATCTTCTATAATAAGTAAAAGAGTCATTTACCTTGAACTGCTTACCCTACAATTTATCATATAACAAGTCATCGACTTACTGAAATGCTGGGAACCTCAACAATGTATCATTTGTCTCATTAGCAATGTAAAAATCTCTTCCTGGTTAGAAGTATTAACTGCTGTCACATGAACTACTGTCTGTCACAAGAAGGCACTGTAGGAGTCAGCTACCTCCTGTCATTATGAACGGTTTCCTTCAGCATGGAATGCAAGCCACACGTGAATTTGTTTTCGGATGTGGTTCTTCAACATGATTTGGACGTAGGCAGCCTTAGACATGGGTTATGTTTAAAGGGTTATTTTATAAGCCTATTGTTTGCAACTGAAAAGGCATCTTACAATAGAGACAGTGCTACGAGTCCAGGTTAGGTTCCCCAAATCACCTATGAAAGTCTACTGAAAGCAAAGCTGAAATTTTATAATTTGCAATCACTATTCCACCTAAGCAACCATCTGTCCCAGCACTGAGTCCTCGAGGCCTCCAAGGTTTGAGATATTGCTGAGATAGTGAAGAAGAGGTGGGGTATGGGTAGAGGAGGGCACAGCATCCAAGGCAGAGGTGAAGAGAATAAAAGGGAGTTCCATGGCTCCTACCTGTTCTCTGGGTCATTTGTCATTCTGATTCTCTAGACCATGTACTTCCCATTATACAGCGCTCTATCTCAGTTGCCTCTGTGAAGATCATAGGTGTTTGTAACTGAAAAACTTTATCCTTGAAAAAAATTAAGATCTTATGGCCACATCTAGAGCTTCCAAGAAAATGGATGTACAGTTCTATTCACTGGGGGGAAATGCACAACACAAGTTGCTTGGCATCATATCCAGAAAGGTTTATAAAGTTTGCTGCTTCAGTATTGTATTTGGTGAGCAGTTACACTGTGTAGTTGGCTGGAATTTGTCTGATCATTCCAAATCCCAGGTCTTCATGACGATTCTAGAGAATCAGAATTCCGGCTTTATTGAGCTGAATCAGGGACATTACCCTGGAATGTAATCGTGTACTACCCTGGAATGTTCATGGTGCACGGACTCAGGGGGGGAGGACAGCCTCAACCCCATTTGTGATTGCAGGGGGTCGTGTCTGCACCTCAATTCTCTGACAAATTCTCACAGGTGCAGCCTCTTCCAGGCTCTGATAGTGTTTTTCCAAATCTGGTGCCACCAGTAAGCAGTGTTCTTGGAGTAGACTGAAGGTTGATCAAGTGAGTGAAAAGTGACTATAGATGTATGTCTAAACCTCTTCAACACTGGCCTAGAACTGAGTCTATAACATATCTATTATCCATCAAGTATTTAATTAGAAATCAGTGTCTAACATTTTATAAGCTGAGAAGCACCAGTGTTTCAGAGCTACCATCTCTGCTCTTTTTTTAATTTTATTTTTATTTATTTATTTTTAATTTATTGGGGTGACATTTGTTGGTAAAATTACATAGATTTCAGGTGTAAAATTCTGTATTACATCATCTATAAATCCCATTGTGTGTTCACCACCCAGAATCAGTTCTCCTTCCATCACCATATATTTGACCATATATATGACTTTCAGGTGTGCACCATAGTTATTCAACATTTATATACCTGAAGAAGTGACCGCCATGATAAGTCCTGATGGTTGCCAGATGGGAGGGGGGTTGTGTGGCACAGTGAAAAATGTAAAGGGATTAAGAAGTACACAGATGTACAGGGAAGCACTGGGTGTATAGTCGGTAATATTGCAATAATTATGTATAGTGCCGGGTGGGTACTAGACTAGTCAAGGGGATCGTTTTGTAAATTATATAAATGTCTCACCACTATGCTGTACACCTGAAACGAATATAAAATAATATTGGAATAGTATTTCTGAATGGAGTTCTTTATATCTTTTTGTCTGACTGAATAATTTCATCAAAAGAAAGGAATAAGTCATTGTAAGTGTGTACCTCCTACGAGTTCTTTAACTTCTGTATGCAACAGTACCTCATCTGTAAAATGGAAATGATAATAGTGCCCACTTTATAGAGAGTTATAAGGATTACTATCATGTCAAGTTTATGCCGGTCAGGTATTTACAAAGTAATCAACGCATAGGAAGTACACAATAACTGTGAGAGATTATCTTCATCTCTCTCTTTTTGTGAACTCCCTAGAGTACTTTTGCTGTAAATTCTATAATTCAACATTTTATTAGACCCCGGCTGGTTCCCTAATTTCAGCTGTTTCTCCATTGCGCTATTGTTTTCTCCTCAAGGATGCTGTAAGCAGGTCAAGAGCAGGTGCTCTGTGTTATCCTTCTTCATATGCTCTGTGGCACCCCAAGAGTGAATCGATTGGAAAACACTTGTAGGTTGATGGATTGGAATGGTCTTTCAACAACTATGTATGATTCCCATAGTTCTTCATTCACCAGTGTCTGAATATGTAAAACAAGAAACCTGTGCATGTCTGTTACTTTCCTCCTGTGATATGAACTATGAGAAGGCCACCTTGGGCTCGAAGATGAAATATACAAACCAACAGAGGACACGCTCACTCGCAGGCTTTCCAAAGTCCATCCACCACCTCCTTCTTTCACTCAGTACCAGAACAACACCCAATAATTAATTAAGCGTGCACACCTACCCCCTCTCGAAACAGTATTTCTGAAGGTTATAATTTCACACTTGAAAGGAAATCGGAGCTAACCAGTTTAGTTACCCCACATCCAAGTTCTACTGGTGATAATTACAACATTCTTGGTGAGACTGCTTTAGAGGCTTAAAGCCAGGCATGGTTCCAGGGTCTAGAGCAGAGCGAAAATCTCTCAGGAGCTGGCTGCAGGGCACGCATTTACCCAATACAATCCATCTCCCAAGCTGGTGCCTGCCTCTGGGGTGGAGCCAATCCAACCAAAATGAAGGAGGCCCAGCAGACTGGCCCGAACCCCTAATGTGTGCTTGCTGATGACTGAGACAACATCTCCATT
This sequence comes from Rhinolophus hipposideros, assembly GCF_964194185.1. NCBI lineage: Eukaryota > Metazoa > Chordata > Mammalia > Chiroptera > Rhinolophidae > Rhinolophus > Rhinolophus hipposideros. Next base: position 11,431,615 of record NC_138072.1, read on the forward strand.
CATCACTGGGCCCCCTTGGTCCCAGGAGGCCAAATGTTCTTGGCTTGTAGATAAGAAAACTTAGGGGACATAGATTCTGTCTCCAGGCCTTTTAGTCAGAGTTTGGTATGACTAGTTCTGGTCCAGCTCATTTACTTTTGAGGAATCTGTGTAGTTAACTGCCTTGGAAGGCTTGGTGACTAGGCAGCAGAGGGGAGGGTGGTAACAGACAGACGCAAGGAGTCAGAATAATGAAGATAAATGACTGCAAGAAGAAACTCCACTCACCATGATCATCAAATCTCTGAATTGTGTCTCATAAATGGATTATGAATGATGCTGGAAGGATAAGGTCTAAGTTAACTCCAATGAGTCGTCATACCCAATAGTTAATCTGTTGCCTACAAGTAGAAGAAGTATTTAAGATAGAAACAGGTGTAAATGAAGGTCATTTACAACTTAAGTCATAAACGCCCTCTGTGCTCCAACTCCCCCCATCTCTACCTCAGTCCCCATCTTCTAAATTGCATCCCAATAACATTGGAAACATGCACATCATCACCGATAGCAACCACAAAAGGCCTTTCTGGCCTGGGAATTCCAGGCAGTCAGGCCTGACTTCTGTCAGTTACCCCAGATGCTAAACTAATTGGCTTGATGCTCAGATGAAAGAATCTAAGTCTAGAAGGCAGGAAAAGCCCCCTTCTGTGACCAAAGCCATTAAACCTCAATTAGGACATAGACAAGGAAGGTGTGGATGAGTCTGGGGTAATTACCAGGCTTTGTCTGACAGCTCGGTTCCTGCAGCCTGGGCTAGAGCAGGTGATTTGGAAACCCGATCCCCAGACAGCTGCAGACAGTGTGGGCTGATCGCACCCTGCCAGCCGGACCTCCCCGCCACTGGCAGCTTTCTGCAGTGTGTGGCCCCTCACAACTTATCACTGCCTGGCAAGCTGGCCCCACCTGTTTCAGAGACAGCCAAGCACACAGACAGCCACCCAGGGCCAAACATCCATAGACTCCAGCCGAGCCGACAACCCTTGGGGTGCCCCTTATTTTGCTTTAGGACCACCTCTAGGAAACCCCTTCTATCCATGCTTCAGGTGCATTAGCCACTAACTCATGGTTCCATTGTCCCATCCAGGGCACCTGGGGAGACGTGCTGACAGCATGTTCCAGACTATTTTCTAAAGGCTTCTGGAGGCTGGAGGGATTCCTGCCGCTCACCCTGAAAGTGCATTAAAAACAGGATGAGGCTGCTCACGGTGTTATGGGATGAATTGTGTGCCCCCAAATCCCTATGTTGAAATCCCAACTTCCAGCACCTCAGAATGTCACCAGATTTGGAGGGAAGGTTTGAAGAGCTTAGGTTAGAATGAGGCCATTAAAGTGGGGCCCCATCTAATCTGACTGGTGTCCTTATGAGAAGAGGAAATTAGGACACTGGCTAAGAGATGCCAGGGATGCATGTGTACAGAGGGCTGATCATCTGAAAAGTCATCCGGATATTGGCTATCTGCAAGCCAAGTAGAGAGGCCTCAGGAGAAACCAACCCTGCTGACACCTTGATCTCGGACTTCCAGCCTCCAGAACTGTGAGAAAATACATTGCTGTTGTTTAAACCACCCAGTCTGTGGTATTCTGTTATGGCCCCTTGGCAGACGAATACACACAAATTTATTGAGCATTTACTATGTGCCCGATAGTGTTTAGATGTTGGCAATACAGAACTGGAAAGGACAAACTGGGTCCCTGCTGCCATAGAGGTCACTAAAATGGTAAATGAATGAACAAGTTCATTTTACAGGGGATCAGTGTTACGAAGGAGACAGAACAAGATCACATAATGGAGAGTATGCGGGGGACAGCTTTGGATAAAGTTCAGAAGAAGCCCCTCTCAGAGTGTGCTATTAGGGCCAAGACCTGAAAACAAGAAGACATTAGCCATGCAAAGATCTGAGGAAGAGAGCGTGCAAAAGTCCTGGGGCAGAAACAAATTGGTGTCTTTGAGGAAGACACCAGAAGGAAGGCCAGTATGAATGAAAGAAAGTGGTTTGAGGTAGATTTATATCAACTGGAAGGGAGGGCTAGAGTGTCCTGAGGCCTATCTCTGTACACAGCCCTGCCTCCCCAAAGATGGCGAGGGCAGTTGAAGGTCATATGTTGAAAGGAGACACGAGTAGAGGTCAAAGACACAGAACGGAATCCTGAGGCTAGACTCTAAGCTCCAGGTTGAAGGTTGGCCAAGATCAGTGGTTCTCAACCTTACCAGAATCAATGCATCTTTTTGTAGTAAATTTTCTGAGATCCTTTTGATTATCCTGAAATCACCGTAAATAATATAACCTGTATAAACACATACTTTTTAAAAATCCGTATAATACCCAAACTCTAGTAAAAGGGAAACATTTCTAATGATTTCAATACCTGAATATGCAGGCACAAGCACAGTAGAAGAGAAAATAGTTGGCTGCCAGCAGGTGGAATCCCTGTCAATGTGATGACTACAACTGCAGGCTGAGACCGAGTTTGGTTGAGCAACACTTATTTGTAATCATTAATAGTTTAGATCATTTTCTCTCAGCTCTACCACCTAATGGTGAATGTCATGGTTATGGTAATGTCATGGAAATTTTAGGATTGCTGTCAAATTTGGGGACATTTCTAGCAAGCCTCTTTTCTTTCTGAGCTTTATGATTTCAGGTTTCTTCGGGTTTTCTCATGCAATGAGTAGTCTTCAATGGCCGTCACATTGTCACCACTCATTAACCACTTCCCACATTTTCTCCGTGCCGGGCACTGGAGGACACGTGCACAGCCCAGGAGGACTTTCCTCCCTGAGTGTGCATCATGCTGTCAGGTGACCGGAAGCAATAGAAATTTTCTGAAAGCCAATCCTACCCTGGAAGTAACTGTGTACCTGTAACCTAACTCTACATGGAAGTGTCTAGGAATCACATAAACATATTCTAGGAAAACTAACCCTTAGCTCAACTGCCCTCAAGCTGGGTCACAACAATGCCCAGGACTTGACAAGAGTCGTAAGAGTCCGTGTGACAGACCTGAAGCTGGAGTGGAAGAAGCGGGTGGCCTTCACCAATGAAATATTTTACTTTTGCGAATTTAAGAAACCAGCTGATCCTGTGAGCAGCCTGATGGCCTCTCAGGACTGCATCCCAAAGGCTCTGGAGCTTAAATTTCCTTAGTTCCACTGTTCACGTGTCTCTACTACTCCACTTCCTTGTGCGTCTGAGCCGAAACCCAGCACAATCCCATATCGGAGCTCAAACTTCTGCTTCCTCCTTTGATGTCCTCCTGAGCCCTGCTGGAGAAGAGTCATACTACCATGCATGAGACTCCCCACAAAAGTGGCATTTGGAATTGCAGCTAGGCTCTGAATCATGCCCAGTGGTTGGTTCTACAAGTCTTGAATTAGTTCCATCCCCACTTCCCTAAAGAGCTGTTCTCAACATTCCTCACTGTTCCTACATACTTACCCTCGGCTGCTTTCCCTCTCCCTCATTTTAACATTCTTATAAAATTATATGTATATATAGTATATCTATGTATGGGTATATATTAATTGTACATTATGTATTCTAATATATGTGTGCATATGTATATGTTAATTATATATACATACATACACATATATATATATTATCTGTACCCATTCTTATCTTGTACTTTTTTTTTTAAGATCTGCTCTTTTAGCAACTTTCAAGTATGCAATACAGTGTTATTAACTATAACCACCATCCTATAGGTTACGTGCCCAGGACTTATTTATTTTATCCCTGGAAGTTCGTACTTTTTGACCCCTTTCTCCCATTTATCCCATCCCTACCCTACCCCTCCAGCAACCACCACACTGTTCTCTCTTTATATGGGCTTGGTTTGTTTGTTTTGGTTTTGGTTTTTTTTTTTAATTCCACATATAAGTGAGATCATGTGGTATTTGTCTTTCTCTGTCTGACAGACGTCATTTAGCATGATGTCCTGAAGATCTATCCATGTTGTTACAAATGGCAGGATTTCATTCCTTTTTGTGGCTTACTAATATTCCATTGTATGTATCACATTTTCTTTATCCAGTCCTCGATGGACACTTAGGTTGTTTTCTTACCTAGGTTATTGTAAATAATGCTGCAATGACCATGAGGGTGCATATATCTTTTAGAGTTAGTGTTAGAGTGTTAGTGTTAGAGTTAGTGTTTTTGTTTTCTTTGGTTAAATGACTCGCTGGGTAATATGGTAGTTATATTACATTTTAAATTTTTTTAGGAACCTCCATACTGTTTTCCACAGTGGCTGCACCAAATTACATCCCTACCAACAGTGTACAAGGGTTCCCTTTTCTCCACATTCTCACCAATACTTGTTTCTTCTCTTTTTGATACAAGCCATTCTAACAGGTGTGAGGTGATATGTCACCGTGGTTTTGATTTCCCTGATGATTAGTGATGTTGAACATCTTCTCCTGTACCTGTTGGCCATCTGTGTGTCTTCCTTGGAAAAATGTCTATTCAGATCTTCTGCCCATTTTAAAATCTGATTCTTGTTTTCTTTTATATGGGTTTTTGCTATTGAGTTGTATGAGTTCTTTATATATTTTGAATATGAGCTCCTTATCAGACATATGATTTGCAAATATTTCCTCCCATTTAGTAAGTTGCCTTTCCATTTTGTTTATGGTTTCCTTTGTTGTGCAGAAGCATTTTAGTTTGATGTAGTCCCACTTGTTTATTGTTGCTTTTGGTATCATATTCAAAAGATCATCGTTAAGACCTATGTCAAGGACATTTGACTGTATTGGCCAGTCCCTTAGTTTTAAAGAATTTATTGGTTTATATACTCGTATGTATTATCTATCTGTATTGCTCTAGAAATAATTTACTGTCCTGTCAAAGTACAAATAATTAGAAAAGATAAAATAAAAATTTTAAAGTGTTTTAGAGGTTTTCTAGGTTTTTAACACATGTACTTAACAAACCATAAAGTAATCAATCTTATTACTTCATCAGATAATACAAGGACCTCAGAACACACCAATCAGTCCCTTCCAATTTATATGCATTTTTTGACCCTTTATTTAAGTTTGATCTTTTTTTAAACCTATAAATAGATGTTAGTGTTGTTTTTAGAGAATCAATGATTTATGTTTATCCACATAATTATCAGTTTCTTTATACATTGCTTCTTTTTGTATCCCATGCTTTCCATCTGGAACCACTTTTTCCTTTTATTAAGTACGTACTTTAGAATTTTCTAAAGTAGAGTCCTGTTGATGGCAAACTCTTGTTTTGCTTATCTGAAAATTTTGTATTTTGCCCTCATCCTTGAAAGAAAGGAAAGAACCCTAGATTGATTGCTTTGCTTTCTCAGGACATTGTGTGTACTATTTTTGCTGAGAAATCAGATGTTGGTCTCACTCTTCCCTTCTGGATGATCTTTTCTCTCTGTCTACAATTAGGATGTTCTCCTTGTCTTTGGTATATTACATATCACGACTGTGTCTTGAAACACATCCTGCTTGAAATTTGTAGGTTATCTGAAGTTAAAGATTGATTTCTTTCATTAATTCTGTACAATTTTATCCATGATACCTTCAAATATTGTCTCTCTTCCTTCCATAATTTGCATTAATAATATTTTTGGCTTTTTTTACTCTGTTTTTAATACCCTCTTTTATTTTTTTTACATGTAAAATATATTCTTTTGTTGTTCTTTGCTTGATTAATTCTAGAAGCTATAGTCTTTGTTGACATAACTCAGATGTCTGCTATTTTTGGTCATTGTTTTGGTGCAACATTTATTTTGTGTTTTAGTAATTTTGTTTTTCTTTTTTTTTATATAACTATGATTTTTATCTTTAAACTGTTGGACGTCTAGTTTGTGGTTCCAAATTTGTAAGAGAAGTGTTTGTGGTAGGGTGAGATTTTTTCCCCTGCTTTTTACTAAAGAGAAGCAGGTCAAAGTAGGCAAGATTCTTGGTTCTTCTCCTCTGCTGGGTTTATTTATTAATTAATTTCTTGATTTTTTACTTTTATACTAGAATCCTCACATTTCTACAGCATCTCCTATTAGACTCTTTACCTTATTGTCTCCTACTTTGTGTACCTTCATGGCTATCAAAATGAAAGCTCAAGGTCTCGGCTTCAATAGTTATTTCTCTGAGAAAGTGGGCCTCAGTGCCAGCTTGCCCCTCTGAATCCATGCTTTTCTTATGATTTTTGCCTTTGAGAATTCCTTACTTGCCAGTTCAGCAATTAATTTGAAAATATGTTTAAATTTTATTCACAAGATGTTTTCAAAAGGAGGATTGCTTAGGCTACCTTGTTTGTCAAATTGCTGGAAATGCAAGACTCTCCTGATTTCTTGATATTTTTTCCTCCCTTGGCTTGAGAGCTCCCATTTTTCCCCTCCCATTCTTGCCGTCTTTCTTAGCCTTCTTCATTGAATCCTCCTTGTCTGCTCATCTACCAAAGCTCAAGATTTCCGAGTGTTTTATCTTTTACTCTCTCCTAATCCAATTTGAAAATACATCCTGCTCCTGCCTTCAGCAACCAGCGATACCCTGGTGCTTCCCAAATCATGCAGTGTCTAGCCAAATCAATCTTTGGAGCTTCAAATCCTTGTATAGAAAGGCCTGCTTTATTTAGCTGTATCCATGGTATCACAAGTGCAATGTATCCAAAGTCGACTTAATCACCCTCCCTCACCTTCTTTTATTTTTTTGTTTGGGAAAATGACACCAACATCTATCCTGTTAGCCGACATAGAAATGTGGGATGTGTTACAGACTCCTCTCTCCCACATCCTCCCCATGCAATTGATCACTAATTGTTGATTCTACCACCTGAAAACCTCTCAAGTGTACCCCTCCTTTCCATCCCAACTCCCACTACCTAATTAATTAAAACCTTCATCATTTCCCTCCTGGATTGATGTAATAGCCTCCTAAATGTCTGCCATCAATCCACTGTCCTCACTGGAGTCAAAGTAATCTCTCTAAAACACATTCGTGATCATCTCGTAACCTGCCCCTTCCCCTACCTAAAATTCATCAATGACTCTCTATGGGGCTCAAGATAAAATTCACATTCCAAGTTCATCTCTTCTTAACCCAGACTGGATACATATTGAAATATTTGCAATTCCCCAAGCATGTCATGGTTTCTATAGCTTTGTGACTTGGCATACAGTTTCCTTTGCTTTGAATTTCCTTCCTTTTCTTCTTTGTCTGACTTACACATTCTTATTTAATTTTGCTGTGACGGTTGGATATATGTGAATGAATATTTCCATCCGCTGAGTGCGGATAGAAACTTCCAGAAAGAAAGTTTAGGAAAGCAGATGTACATTTTTCTATATTTTTGTGTTTTTCAAGAATGAGTAGCAATAGGATATTTATAGGATATCAATAATGAATAACAATAGGATACATAAAATAATGTCATTTATATACAAAGCAGCTCTAATTGTTATTATGAAATGCATAAAATAGTCACAATATCAACTTTTTGGTTTTTGTGGATTTCTGACACATTTTGGGGGAAAAAAACTTGAAATCAATTAACGCAGTAAAAGAGTTTAGACACAACATATGTGTTACTACCCAAGAAATCCTCCAACTCTTCCATCTGCCCTATTCTGTTAAGGATCCTTCCTCTGCACCCTTGATTCATTCATTCAAGAAATATGTATTGAGTCTGTATTATCTACCTACTTACCTACCTACCTGGCACTATCCTGAGCATTAGGAAAATAATAAAATAAAAAACAACCCTTAGTACATCGCACTATAATAAATACACAATAGCAGAGACCGCCATGAAGAGGAACCTGAACCAGCCTTGAATGAACAGAGAGGGCTTTCTGAGGAGTTTGTAGAAAAGTTGATGTAATTGCTTATATTTCCGATCTCCTTACCCCTGATTTTATCTGCCCCTAGCAGTCAGTCATTTGTGTATGAAATAAATTAGCATATGGTTGGCTATGTAATATTCTCATAAATTTCTGTAGTTTACATCAGCCTCGGCCTACTGCTGACATACTAGATATCATGATGTTCTGAATAATTGTGTCATATGTTCCAGTGCAGCTTATCCAACCCTGGGGAAAAAATAGCATCTGCTCCAACAGGACCAGCAAAGCCCAAACCCAAGGAAAGAGATAAACATGGATTGCACTATATTTTTAGATTTTTAAAGCACATTTATTCTCGTTTTATTCCAAAAATGTCACTGTAGAAGTGTATCAAAATATACACTGTTCAACAGGATAAAATATATTATCAAGGGAGTGAGAGTAAAGGAGAAACAAGAAAAGGAATATCATAAATCTGGAATAAGATTAGTACATGAAAGTACTACAGAAAAGCAACAAATTTGACTCTAAGCTTCTTAGCAGCCAAAACAAAGAAGGATCATGATTAGTCACAGTTCTCCATAAGAAAAATAAAACAAACCACTTGTTCAGAAGGAGGCCAGTTTTATTGAAAACTGATTCCCGAGGAATTTCTCCCATGAATGCAGAAACTGCTGTGTGATGTGGCAGACAACGGTCCTATCATGATTCCCTCACTAGCTCCAATCACAGATGTAATGAGTCTGTCTCCTAACAGCCTTTCTTGTGGGGAGTTGGCATAATGCCAAAGAACAAGTCAGTAAAAGCTGTTCTACAAGGAGTAAATTTCAATGAAGCTCATGGACCATTCCAAGACTTTAGGATGAAACAGCTGAGGATTGAATTCTGGTTCATTTCAACACAAAGTGTGGATGCAATGCTGTGACTTCCTTTTCGTTACTTTGCTCCTTTGTTAAAAACTGTGATGATAATACTCATCTTTTGGTTCTAAGGGGTCAGTTAAAATTCAGAACATTTAAGAACAATAGTCAACATCCATTAAACTCTTCCCCTAGGCCAGGAGTTGTTCTAAGCACTTTACACAGATTACCTGCTGGTGTATTCCTCGAAGCAAGTCCCTTATGTGGGAACTGTTATTCCCATTGACCAACTTGGAAACTAAGACCCGGGAGGTCAGACAATTTGTCCAAAACCACAGAGCTGGAAAAAGGGAGCTGAGATACTAGTCCAGACTGTGAAGTCCATGCTCTTATACCATTCTGTTCTATGATATGATCCAATTTTTAGGCATCTCTCTTTTTTTTAATTTATTGGGGTGACAATTGTTAATGAAATTACATAATTTCAGGTGTACAATTCTGTATTACATCATCTATAAATCCCATTGTGTGTTCACCACCCAGAGTCAGTTCTCCTTCCATCACCATATATTTGATCCCCCTTACCCTCATCTCCCTCCCCCCAACCCCCTTACCCTCTGGTAACCACTAAACTATTGTCTGTGTCTATGAGTTTTTGTTTCTCATTTGTTTGTCTTGTTCTTTTGTTGTTTTTGGTTTATATACCACATATCATTGATAAAAATTATTTGTCACAACCAGAGTTTTGATACCAGCTTCATGTTAACTTTATCTTGTGCTAACCTGGAAAATAGATTTTCTCCGTGGCAATTGAGGTGAGATCCCTTTGCTTTGCCAAAGGTAGTTTGGTCAAGTTCCTGTCATAAAATCAAGGAGTCTGACCATACAGATAGAATAAATGGCAGGTTCCCCAAAGAGCTCTAAGACCAGAAAAGTTAATCTGTGTGTTCTGCTTACTGTCTGTGGCAAAGACAGCCCCTGGCTTCCACTCACCTCGTTTATTCAGTTGACAGACAGCTGCTGGCTAATTGGCCTGCTGTGTTGCCTCTTTGGCTGGTTTGTGTGGCAAACCAGTCTGGCAGGAGTCCTTCCACAAAGCTCACCCAGCATGACTTCAGTGGGGTCAAACTCTAAAAACAGAAAGCTGAAGTTCTGCAGGGCTGAGCTGAACATGCAACCACCCAGTCGATGGATAGAAGGTAGGTCTGCCATCTCAAGGGTGGCTTGTGTTTCCTATTAAACTGAAGTTGGAATGACAAGGGGCAAACGTGAGAGCAGTAGAGTCTGAATAGAATGGCACATGACTGCTACGTGCAGGGTTGAATCCTGGCTATAAATCATAGCAACAACAGCCTGAAACTGAGCTCTCCGAGACCCTTAAATCTCCAAAGTGTGGCCTGGGTAAGCCATTATGAGAAGTCCGCCTTCTCAGATATTGGAATTCCATGCCTTCAGCACACAAGGCACACCTTCCTATAATCCATTCCTTTGTCTCATCCAGACTTTTTGTTCTGGAATTTTCCTCCATGCTTTATGACCTGATCAAGGGTTAAAGACGATTCCATAGCCCCCACAACATTAGAGGAAAGTGGCATCACGTCAGAGAGAGGCAGTATGGACCTGTGTTAAGTCAGCCTGTCTGCATTCACAACCTTTACTGGGGATGTAACCTTGGACAGGTATTTAACTTCACCCATTTCATTATCACCCTTAGACTTAGTCTCGTTATTTGTAAAACATGAGTAAACATGAGTAAAAAGTACCAGGTTTATAGAGCAGTTATGAGACTAAACGGAGATAATCGAAATAAAGTACTGAACATAGGTTCCAGAGAAAATGCTCAATAAAAGTTATTTTCATCGTGATGATTAATATCATGTATCATCTGGGGAAGCTCTGGAATCCCCGTACTGGAGAGACTCAGGAGAAGAGTGGGACAGAGCTTGAGTTAACTTTAGAAATCCAGAATGATGCAAAGTGTGATAGAAGGAAACTCAATTATATTCTGGAGTGACATGCTCTATAAAACACTACACTCTCCATGAAAAGGCTTTTTTATTTTGGTAATTGGGGATTTCCTGCTTCTCATTCATGCACCCAAAGGAAAGCCTGACTATTAGCGTACCTGCCCATTTACACAAAGGCTAAAGTCTTCCTTCTCTTATAAAAGTTGGTGAGACAGACTTTCACAGGCAGAGAAAACCCATAACAGCCATCAGCACTAATCACCTTAGTCATAAATCTGAATGGACAATTATTTGAGAACAGCATATAAAAAATGACACAATAAATATAACTGGCATTGGACGAAATAGAAATAGTGCATGAAAAAGGAGAAAACTAGAAAAAAAATCTCTACCAAGAAACTTTGGGAAAATTTAAGAGACTATATCATCCAAATTAAGTGCAGATTGCTATGACAGGGTAAATCAGAGTGAACAGCATACACAGTACAAAGACCCCGAGTCGGGAGAAATCTGCCAAAACACCTCAAAATAGATAAGGTCCAAACTGCTGGAAATACAGAGACATCCCAAAACACAGTTATGGTGAGGTGCTTTAATGCTCTCTCAGAAACTGATAAATTATATTTTCAGAGAGTACACATTCACATGACTTTTATTACAGTATATTGTTATAATTATTCTATTTTATTATTAATGTTGTTAATCTCTTCCTGTGCTAATTTATAAATTAAACTTTATCAGAGGTATGTATGTATACCAAAAATATATAGTATGTAGAACGTTTGGTACTCTGAGGTTTCAGGCATCCACTAGGGGTCTCGGAACATATCCCCTGCAGATAACGGGAGACTATTGTATTGTACAATAAAACTAGATATGGAGAAAAAAATATAGCCAACTATTGTATTCACTTAGAAATTAATGAAACACTCTTCTAAGTAAAACTAGGGTTTAAGAAGAAATCATATTAGAATTATAAGCCATTTAGAAATATATGAATATGTAAGTTCCACATTCAAATATGACAGTAAATCAATACTCAGATTTTTTTAGAAATCAGCAAAGAATGAAAATAAAATAATTAAGCATTCAATTAAAACTATAAAACAAATAAGGCTATAAAAAGTAAATGAAGGGGGTTAATAAAGATAAAGCAGAAATTAATGGTAGATAAAACTATAAAATTAACAAACACAACCTTCAATTAAATAAAAAGCTTGTTTCTTTAAAAAGGTCAGTAAAATAGATAAATATTTAGATATTTAAAATTAAAAAACACAAATCACATAACTCAACAAAAGGAAAATAAGCAGATACAAAAAGATTTCAAAATTAGAGAATATACTTATTACTTTTATATCGTTGATTTTGTAATATAGATGAAATTGACTGTCTAGAAAAATATCAAGTAACAAAACAGACTCCAGAAGATCTATAAAACCTGAAAAGAACAATAATCATAAAAGAAGTTGAAGTATTGTTAGAGGCCTATCTTTATAGAAAAGTTTAAAGTGATTTTCCTGGCACAGTCCATCAAGCTCTAAGAAACATGTCATTTCTGTGTTATTTAAACTCTTTCAGAGCATAGAAAAATAAGGAACATTTTCCAACTCATTTTTCAAGACTAGCATAATTCTGACACTATAACTTAACAAGGAGAGTATCAAAAAGTGTAGATAACTCTCGCTCATGGCCATAGATGTAAAAATCTTCAATAAATATATGCAGCTAAAATCCAGCAGCTTCTAAAAAGAGTTATACATTGTTCAAGAACAGGTCAACATAGGAAATCTATTAATGCAATATTTTATGTTTCCAGGTTAAAAGAGACAAAACCACATGACTATCTTCATAGAGACCCCAATGCCTACCAGGATAAGAATAAAAGAAATCAACTTTAGTCTGAGAAAAGATATTTACCAGGAAGCTAACTGCAAATATCAAACTACATAGTGAAACTGCAGAAGCTTTCCCAATGGCAGTGACAATTGGATAACACAGGAGAGACCACCAAAATGACATTTGTCAAGAGAAAACTTGTTGATAGAGAACAAAAAACCATTGAGTCAGCCAATATTTCCACAAAGCATTCTTATTCCATGCATAACTTCCAAATGAGACTTGTGCATATTTTTAAACCAAAGTAATCACCTGTTTTTTGTGACATTGTTAAAAATGCTCCCTTCTAAGGAAGGAAAACTATTCTTAGGCAATGCTTTTTTTTTTTTTTTTTGGTCTTTTCTTTGCATAATTGTAATTTGCTACACACATTCCTAGGGAGCATAGCTCATAGGACAGGAGTGATACTAAGTGAATAAATAATAGTTGGCTTTAAGTGGCTATCTTATTGCAGGAAAACACTTTAAATGCATCATCAGATGTTTCTGTGGGCTCTTATGCTCTATGAAAGTCATGACGGTTGGGCCCAGAGTCTAACGTAATCATACTGGGAGCCAACACGCTTGTAGAAAATTAAAAACAAGTCAAAGTCTCTAAGAGGAAGTTTTGGGAACCAGCACGAACTTTTAGAAATGTAAGTATTTTTTGACATACAATTGAACTGGTATTAAATGACTTCCACTTAACTGAGTCATAGGATTAACTGACGTCCTAGTCTCTGTAAACCTAACTTCTGAACCCAAGGCACTTGGAACTTTCGGAACTTCCGGTAGTGGGTCACTCCTCAGGGTGCCCTCTCCCTGCTGCTCTCACCAATGAGTAAGTCGTGTTTATTCCTAAACATGTTTATGTCAGCTGTAATTGTTATTGAAAGTAGGTAATTTGATTAAGTGGGATATGAACCGACAAACAATAATATCAAACAGAATTATTGTTTCTATGAAAACCAAGTTGAAAATTTGGAAAGAATTAAGGTTGGTGGCTACCTTGTACCACGTACTTGCTAGGTATGTGCGTCTTGTCAGTTTGGGACCTTAGTTAGCTTTTGTAATTATTATTGAAGCTAACAAAACATATTTCTGCCACATGATTTCATATTTTCAATGTACTGTACTCTCATTTCTTAAAAATTCTTTCCTGCTTTCTATTAGATCTATCAAGTTTTATCCTTCTGATTTAAAAGTCATATACTCTTTTCTATTATTTTTTTTAAAAGTGGTTATTCTTAAGATTCATTCCCATGTTTATTTTCTTTATAGATTTCTTAAGCTCATCAATAACCATGTCTAAATCTAATAATGCAAGTATCTTGGCATGTCTTATCTACCTGGAATAAACTCCTTACCCCTCCCCATCCCATTATATTGATTTGTCTGAAATTTTAGTTCTGAATTTTGTGCATATAATATTTCTCTCTCACTCTTTTAGAATTTTCCCACTTAGATAAACTATTTGATCAGCTTTTATTTTTATATTTCTTACTGTATCCTTTGCCTTTATTTGCATACTTTCTTCAGTAATTTCTTTTGGTGAGATTAATATGAAAAGATCTTGTAAAGCCCATATGCTGGACAATATTTTTTATTATATCCTCATATTCAAGGGACAATACCACTGAATTAAAAAATTAAGAATCTAAGTTATTATACTTTGAAAAAATTCTTATACTTCTTGCATCTAAGTTGCTGCCAAATAAGATGATAAAAATTTGATTCTTTTTCCTGCGAAAGTTATTTTGTCTTATTTTTGGAAGCACTTTGAATAGTTTCTTTATCTTTGATATTCTTCGATTTCATTAGAATGCATTTAGGTGTGCTATGAGTCTTTTAAATCTAAATTATTTTAATTTTTGTTAATTCTGAAAAGTTTATCAAGATTTTCATAATGACTTTCCCAACTATTCATTTCTTTTATTTTGGCACTCTCATTGTCTGTATGCTGTTACTTCTACTTACACCCTCCATATCTTTTAGCTTTTCCTTTATATTTTGTATAAGAGAAAGGATTCTCTTCTTATTGTCTTCTGGTTTCCCAAATGTCTAATTGATCCCACAGCTTTATCAATTCTATTATTGATTCCATCTATTACCATCTATTATTAATAAATTCTTTATTTCAGCTATCATTTTTTTATTCTTAGCATTTTTACTTGATTGTTGTTATGATCTCTTATTTCTGATTTATATTATTTATGTCTTTATCTCTTGGAGTATTTTATTGTGCTTGTTTTACCTGATTGGTGTGTCTATCCCAATCCTGTTTCAGGAGTTACATATACTTTGGTTGGTTGTTTTAATTTGATTGTGGATACATCCCTCAGGTAAATAAATATATCAGACTGCAAGCTCATGTTACCCAGGTGTATCATCTTTCCAATCAGGTGGCATTTTTCAGGGATAGGTCAAAGGTTAAGTATCGATATGTCTCTCCCTGTAAATTAAAAGGAAGGGAAGAGGATGCAATCATGTTTGGAGAACTCTTGGCACTGTGAAAAAATTATCAGTTACCTCCATTTGCTTCTATCCTACCAAGCAAATCTTGTGTTCCTGGATTTACCTTTAATCATTCATCAAGTGACTTTATAATTTACCAAGGTTGGGAGTGGGTCAGATGGGGAAGAGGTGATAGTTAGGCATTTCCTGTTTTTTTGTCAGTTTATCAGCTCACAGAGTTTTTATACTTCTGATAGTATCTTGACAAGTGGCCAGGGCTGTTGTTGCTAATTTTTATGGCCACAAGTCATCCAGTTGCTATCCCAGGTGAGAGGAAAATGTAAAAGCCCCTCTGAAAATTAGCCTTTCACAGCTAGCCATCTTCTAACCTGTCTTCCTGGTACGTAGATACATTGTTCTCTGATGTCAGTTGACCAGCACATTTGACATTCAGAACTAATATACAGAGGGTGCCAAAAAAATTTATACACATTTTAAGAAAGGAAAAAAGAAACTGTATTAAAATTACGCTGATGGTAACCACTTTGAGTACCTCTTGTAATTGCTGAAGTCAAATGTGACTTGTATTCATTTTTTTTGTTATCGGTATATATTGAGTATTACAATTTTAATACAGTTTTTTTTTCCTTTCTTAAAATATGTATGCTTTTTTTTTTTTTTGGTGGTCTCTGTAGAATTAACTGGTTTCTGATGACTTTTTAATTTGTTCAGAATCAGGGAAAGAATTCTATGGAAAGAAACAGGGACAAACCATTTCAGGAACAGAAGGGAGAAGCCCAAACCACAGAGCCAGCCAATTAAAACTGAGGCTGGGCAAGTGACTAGGGCATGTCATCTGTCCAGGAATGAAATGTGACTTAAATTCTTCCGTAGGACTGTCTTACCCTAGAAGATTTAGCTGGGTTTTGGAACAGTTGGTATCATATGTGGGAGAGCTGTTGCCAATTTATGAAGTGCCTCGTACAAACATTGCCTGTTTCAATCCTTACAATGATCTTATACAGTAGGTAAGGCTGGCAGGAGTCCCATTTGACAGATGAGTAAGTTGAGGCTTGGTGGCACCCCCTGCCAGCGCACCACCATGTTGACATGGGCAGAAACAATGCTTGAACACAGACTCTTCTGCTGCTCCCCAGATATCCCCACACTTTGTTTGAGAGAAAACGTGACTTCCCTTATCAGCAAATGAATACAAAATTGGTAAAGGCTTGCTGACTCATTTAGACAGAAAGGAGTATCCCAAATGTAGAATTACCAGATAAAAAATATCTGCCTGGATTAGGGCCAGCTGGAAATTTAGGCCTGTAGAGATGTGTAGGGAACTCAATGGAAGGCAAAGGAAGGAAAGGGGAGAGAGTGCAACAGCAAAAGGGTGATCTCAGCAAGTACTATTTTAGGAGTCTCCCTTCCTGTGAGTTGTATTCCACAAAATTTTAAACGCTAACCCCAGGCTGTAGATTTTTCAACAGGAAAACAACCCCGCGGTTTGCTTTCTGACCTAGTCTTCTTCCCCATAACTCAATTTGTCCAACACACAGAGCACCAAAGTTACATTTCTTGGAGCAAAACCATAAAACATTTCTGGTCTTTCCCATGTGGTTTGTTTACTGGGTTACAGTTGGTTTAATCTTATCAGTTCTGCTGAGCGAGATGCTCTGAGCAATCTTCCTGAAGTTTGTCTCCCAGCAGGCAATTCTCTACTCCTTACTACCTCATTAGCGTCAAAAATCCTGAGGTGAGGTGCTTGCCAAACTCTAGCTCTCAGAGAGAGAGAGAGAGAGAGAGAGAGAGAGAGAGAGAGAGAGAGAGAGAGAGAGAGAGAGAGAGAGATACGTACATATATCACATTTTTCCTCTTCTCCCTCTCATCTCTTCAGTATAAGGAGGAATGATGTCTTCTGAATAGAAAGCAGCCTAAAGCATAAATCATAGTCCTAAGGAGAACAAAAGAAACACAGGGGAAAAAAAGAAGCAAAACCTTTGGATATTATGGTTAGAAATTACTCTAAAGACAGGTGTTGTGGATCCAGGATTGACTCCTTTCCTCTTGATCTACTCGGGATTGAGGGTTCATCTTAATGTGAGGTGGGAAGGGAAAGGCCTGTGTTGGCAGGTGTGGGGTGAGGATGTAAGAGAGAGGATGGGGCAAGGAGAGGAAGAAAGAAATGAGTGTGGATTTCTTTCTTCAGTGATGTTCTTTTGGATGGTGAAGTCATTAAACACCAAAAGGATGGCAATGACGTGAAAAGAGGCAGTCCAGGTAATTGAGCTCCGTGACTGCCGCCTTTCCAGTCCCCGCAGTCTTCCACACACCCAGTGTGGAGGGTGAGCATTGACTAATAATACTCTGAAACACCGGCAAGAGTACAGAGCTGGGGTGAGTCCTGGGAAAATTCGAGGAAAGCTGAGCAAGCTTGCTTCTTTATAATAGCAACACCCAACAATTGTATAGCTTTTATGATGTATCAGCTGTATCTTCAGGTCCTAAGCATTTTACATAGATGAACTTAGAAATTCCCAATGATAACTCTTCAGGTGGGTACTTTTAAAGCCCCATTTTACAGGTGAGAAAACTGAGGGGCAGAGAAGTTATGTAATTTACCCAAAGAGGCACAGCTAGTGGTAGGATTGGGATTCAAACTCAAGCAGTCTGGCTCTGCAGTGTGTGGTCTTAACACTACACTACCTCTCGGGACTAAACAAGGCTATTCATGCTTGTGGTAGTTACAGTAATGAAAAGTAAATAATAAACTCTCAGCTAAATAAATTGACTCATAACCTAAGTTTTAGTAGCATGACAATTTGTTTTAAAATAATGTTTAATAGCGCAAGAAAGTCTTCTTGAGATGGTATCAAAAGAAAAAGCACACTATAACACAACATAGTGTGACCCCGACTTTGTTTTTTGTTTTTTAATTTATTTATTGGGGTGACAATTGTTAATGAAATCACATAATTTCAGGTGTACAATTCTGTATTACATCATCTATAAATCCCATTGTGTGTTCACCACCCAGAGTCAGTTCTCCTTCCATCACCATATATTTGATCCCCCTTATCCTTATCTCCCTCCCCCCACCCCCCTTACCCTCTGGTAACCACTAAACTATTGTCTATGTCTATGAGTTTTTGTTTCTCATTTGTTTGTCTTGTTTTTGGTTTATATACCACATATCAGTGAAATCAAAAGACCCCGAATAGCCAAAGCAATCTTAAGGAAAAAGAACAGTGCTGGAGGTATCACACTGCCTGACTTTAGCTTGTACTACAGGGCTACAATAATCAAAAGAGCATGGTATTGGCAGAAAAACAGACACATAGACCAATGGAATAGAATTGAGAACCAGAAATAAAACCACATAAATATGGACAGACAATTTTTGACAAAGAAGCTAAAAACATACAATGGAGGAAAGACAGCCTCTTCAATAAATGGTGCTGGCAGAATTGGATAGCCACGTGCAAAAGAATGAAACTGGACTGTTATCTGTCACCATGTACCAAAATTAATTCAAAATGGATCAAAGACTTAAGCATAAGACCTGACACAATAAACTGCATAGAAGAAAACGTAGATACTAAACCGACTTTGTTTAACAACAAAAACTTTTGTTCCTATGTCTGTATCCTCTATCTCTGAATAGATACGTAAGCATAGAAAAAAAATAAAGGAAAGAAATATATATGGCAAAACATTTACAATGGCTGTTTTCCAGACAGTGGGATGAATGGGAATTTTTATTTTCTTTATTATACTTTTACACATTTGCCACTTAAAAAAAAACACAATCTGTACATGATATATTGATAATAAAAAAAATTCATTGCGTAGAGAAATGATGTGGTTGAATCTGATTTCTTTCCCAGTAAATACAGTCTGTCCCGAGGCCACTCTTCATGGTGGGGTGGGGGGTTCTCATTATACCCCCTTCACTCTTCCCCTGTATCCCTTCTGTTCCGTGGCCGTGCTCGCTAAACGTACCTTGGCCCATAGAAAGGAGGCTTGTGGTGAACTCTGGGATGGTGCAGACTTCTTTGCAGTAAGGTTCATAACCCTTAAATTAAGATGCTTTGAAGTTTTGGTTTTGTCGATCAAATTGCTGCTCACAAGGCGGAGGTGTTACCTGGGGGCTGAATTAAGATGTGCATGATGATTTAATTACAGGATTGAATATAAATGGTAACATATAAATGGTAACATATCAATATAAATATATTCTCTACCTGTTACCTGTGAACCTGGGGGTAAAAAGGAATATGAACCCTTTAAATATAGAAATATCCATAGACACTTGTGCATTTATAGTTGATTGGATGATGGGTGAAATACATCTTTGGGTCTTTTACACACTGATTATCAAACAGCTGTGAATATGGAATGATTCTCTGGCCTGAAATTTTCTGCTAAGTAGGAAAACATACAATCCCCTACCCCTCACCTTCTGTTGGTGTTACTTTCTTAAGTGCTGACAAAAGATTATTTTACTCTGCTTGCTATCTGTGGAATTTTCTTTTTTCTTTTTAGTGTTATGTAACCTGAATCCTTCCTTCTGTGATTTCAACATGTTTTTCTCTTTTTCTTATATTCAGCGAAAGTATTCCCAGAGGGCAACTGGCCTTTCGCTCTGTGAGGTGAACTGAGACATTAATTAATGGATCTGTTCCATGACTCTTTTAATGAGAAATTCAAATACATAAACCTTTAGGATCAAATAGGACCCAGACGGATTCTAGAATTCCCAAGCCACCCACAAGGTACTCTGAGGATGGCTGGTGTGACTGGCACCATTCTCCAGATGACAAAAGACAGGTTCAGGTGGGGAAGCTGGAGGGGGAGGAGCTTGGCTGGGGACAGACCCCTGGCCTGGCTTCCAGTTCCCAGCAAACTGGCATCATACCTACTATCACCAGGGCCATTATTGTGTCCTGCACCAAAATGATTGACACCCTAGGACAGAAAGAAAAAAAGATGCGGACGGACTGCCGGTCTGCAGAATTTTCTTCCTTTTCCTGGTAGGAACGAAAGGGTTCCACACAGCAAGGTGACTATTGTCAGCCCTGACTGGATGTGGGACCAGCCTCCAGGCAGCCTATGAGCCAAAGTCCTCGATCCCTCTTGGGCCCAGAGGCATAAATCATCGATTTTCTATGAATTAGGGATTACTGTGAAATTGTGTGCTTTCTATTAATAGATCTTCATAACTGCTGCAGGTGCGGCTGGAGCTCGTCTTTGAAGTACTGCTTAATCGTCCCCTTTCCAAATCCTCATAATCCAACCCTCATAAAATAAAAACCCCAGGGATTATTGATTGAGAGTGCCTTGGGGATCTCTAAAAACAACTCAGACCGGCCTGCCCCCAAGGTGCGGCTGCAGGCCTGGCAAAGAGCACCAGGTGTGACTGTCCCGCTGTGCCAGCCTGGTGGTGGGACCAATCTCCTCCCAGGCCCCCCAGGGGTGGAGCCCCAGGGAGGAGAAGCCAAGACCAGGGCGCCCACAGGCCGCCAGCTTCCACCTCCTCATTTCAACCCTGAGGAGTGTGGATTTCCTGCATTTTCTCCCTCCCCCCCCATTAAATATCTTGCTTAAAACAATATTCTTTGGAGCTATAAATTGAGGCAAATTTTCTTACTCTAATTAATTCATGATGAATTTGAATCTAATGATTTAATTTGTTTAAATTTGTTATTTTGTTTACATCACCTTAATTAAATTTAATCATATTAAAATTCATTTGTATAATTAATTTCTTGACTTTAATTACATCTCTGTCCCGATCTTCTGTGCTCCACCCTTCAGGCACCATCCTGCCAACCACCCTGTACTGCTTCTCATTCCATGCAGGGCCACGTGTCGTGTATTCCTGACCTTCCCACACCTAGAACGTCTTTTGGTCTCCTGTCTAGTGCGTGAAACCCTTCCCATGAGTCAAGTTCAGCTCATGTCGCCTTCCTCAGGGAGTCTGCCTGAGTTCCTAGGCAGGCTTAGTCACATTCCCCTTGCTGTTTTCCTAATGCTTTCTTCATGCCTCTGTTCTAGCACCATTTATGTTTGAGTCTATTGTAGCAGTGTATTTGCTCATTTATTCGGCACAGCCATCGTCTCCTGAGTTCCAGACATTCAGCTGGATGTTGAGGATACGCAATTGAATAAGTCAGCGTGTCTGATTTTGAGGAAATCACAGGGTCATGGAGGAAAGATAGGAAAATAACCGGGTGAGTGGGATATGCGCTGTTTGAGGTCTTAGGGAGGGAGCCGCCAGTCCTCTGCAACAACTTGAGAACTGCCTTATTGGGAACACCCAGTCGTAGGGTGTCTGGCTCTTACTCAGTGCTCCATAAACCTTAATGGAATTATTGGTGCAGTTGAAAGATGCCTGGATATGGACTCATGTCCCACATTGGAGTCCCAAGTTGTGTCTGTCAGAAGACACATAACCTAAGGCGGATCACTTGAGCATTTTGTCTTCCTTTC
Organism: Rhinolophus hipposideros; assembly: GCF_964194185.1. Classification (NCBI taxonomy): domain Eukaryota; kingdom Metazoa; phylum Chordata; class Mammalia; order Chiroptera; family Rhinolophidae; genus Rhinolophus; species Rhinolophus hipposideros. Next base: position 11,453,114 of record NC_138072.1, read on the forward strand.
TCATAAATGAAATGGGTATAATACTGACCTTCTAACACTGTTAGCAGAAGCATAGGAGGAAACGTCAGTGAAAGCAATTTGAACACTGAAGAGGCAAACACAGGTGAGCCCCGCCCCCCCATAGTGAATACTATTATCTTCATGACACTGAGCAATTCCTGCCACGAAAAGCAGTTCCCTGTGCATGGAACCCCACAGGCTAAACTTCATGATGGAGAAAACTGAAATCATGACTACTGTTAGGACAGTAAAGAAGGGATAGAGGCTTGTTTCCCTCCTCCAGCCTGTCAGTCTATGTGTTGTGTGTTTGCATGGGACCCTTGGCTTCAGAGATTTGAGATAACTGTGAAATATCTTTGAGGCATAGTCGGTCACTTCTAGTTTGTTTAGAACAGTCAGGGCACAAATATCTCCCAGGAAGAATTTCCCCACTAGCTTTTCATGGTCTGATAGAAATAACTCCTGCTGGACCCAGAATCAGCCAGACACATGGAGCTTTTCTAGGTGAATTTTGAGAATTGCTGTCATGTTCAGATTTCTTCTCATGGACTTGATAATTGTGGTCGGGAATGAACAATAGCCTGTCAGTGCGAGTGTGAGGGTAGACAAATCCATCATTGGTTTAAGCAGCTTTGAACTGCAGCATAGTGCTAAAAATCGCAAAATTAATCTGCTGGTAGAAAGACACCCCTGGAGGTGAAAGCATGGAAGAAAATGTGAACAGAAAGGAACGTGTTTGGACAGGGATCTATTTATCACTGCCCCTTATAAAAATATGAAAATGTGTGACAGAGTGAAATGCACAATGAAGGGAGGCAAAGTCTTCCAAGAAGAGAGACGATGGTGTGCTTCCGATGGTAAGATCCACTCCAATGAAAATATATTTGGCAACCCTTTGACTCTCTTCCCCACATGGAATGGTGTTCATTCCATGAGGTAATATGCCACGAGGAAGAAAGCCCCATAGGGCCTGCAAAAAGGAGGGGGGAAAAAAAAAGATCCTTTTCACTGTGTTCAGGTCCTCCTCAGTGTATGATTGTCAGAAGCTGGGGTTAGCCTGCATAGCTCATTAGCCCCCAAACGTGCTTGCCACATGGGGGTGAAGCCGGGCAGCCATGGCTGACCAGCTGTGAAGGGCGCTGTGCTGGGGAGCAGCACAGTTGGGTTCGCGTCTGGAAACCACCACTGTTCATACACAGCGTTCTACCTCACAGGCCGGTGCACTCATTCCTAGGGCAGTGTGTCCTCTGGCTTTTGTTAAGTGGCTCTTTCACTGTAAAACAAGAAAGAAGAAAAATACCCACAATCCCTTTGGTGCTGAATCTGAAAATTGAGCTGAGAGTGTGGAAGTACTGTAAGCAAACTGCCCCCTGCCCTTGAACCCCTTGCACTGGCATTTTAGGGGCAGCCTAACTGCACCTACTTCCTCAATGGTGTTCACACATTCTTCAAATTAATTTGCTGGCCACAGAATTGTCTGTGGCCCTGAAGTGGACATTTTTGTTATAAAGTTGATAATATAACTTGACTTTTTAAAGCTTGTCAATAATTACATTGTATAAAAGATGCTAAAAAAAAAAAAGTACCAAGCACCCACTCCTGTTGTTACTTGTTAAGTTACGTATTTTACTCATGGCTTAATGCACACTATCCTGCTGTTAATGAAAATAGTGATACTTAAGCCTTTCTGATTTAAGAGATTACTTTTGCTGGGAGGAAAGACTTTCTGGACCATCTGCCCCTAGTGGGTCCCTACTAAGAGTCTTAGCACAATGAATGGCATAGCCTATCAATGACATACTGATTTGGTGGTGTTAATTTCTAACTCAATAGGTTACAGTAGGATTTATAACATTAATTCTGTGGAGGCCAAGCTATTGACCACCCAGAGGAGGGGACTCACACTGGTAGTTACCAGCACTTTCTGGAGTGTTCTCTGAGGATAGCTGATCCCTAGGGAAGCTCTCAGCAATCCCAACTGTACATCTTTTCTTGTAGGAAAACATGCATGAAAGATTGAGCCATGTTTTCTCAGAAAGGCAAACAAAAAAGGAAATTAAATGTTTGATCTCTTCATAGAACACTACATTGTGATTCCCAGATACGTATGCATTTTCCTGGAAATAAAGGAATAACCAAAAAGAAAAATCCAATAAAACCCATAGTGCTCTTTGCAAACACATGTAAGTTTTCGCCTTTGAATAGCCTTTAGGGATCCGTTTCTTTTTCCTTGGTTTGCCTTGAAAGGTGAGCAGCTCGAAGCATTCATTTGACTTCCTGATGCCGTCTGGGGTGTGTTGGCAGTCTTTCCGCTAACACTAATTGAGGACCTATCAGTGTCCCCAAGGGGCTTCTCAATAACACCGTCTGTCCCAGCCAGGAGGGAGGCGGGACTCATATGCTGTTTGCCTCAAGTCACCCACCAAAGGTGGCGAATTCCCAGGGAAGGTATCAAATGAATTTGTTGATGATCCAAACACTAAGAAAGAGGGCGAGGGGGCCAGGGGTATGTGCAGGTCCTGAGACTGAGAGAGTAGAGGATGTATTTATCTGGTTCTTGAATGAGTACATATGTGAGGGTTTCTCATCCTGGTGGAAAGCAGTTTCGAGCCAACTCTTTCACTATATTACAAAATCTCAGCTGAACCAAGGGCTTCAGTGTTTACATTTTGAAAGAGAAAAAAAAAGGAGGAGGCAATTTGAGCCGCCTAAGGGGGAATATTTTTATATAAATGTGGTTATTATTTGTCTACATTGAGATTTTTGTCTCCTTTATGGAACAGTGCATGCCAAATCAGGCCCTAAGTTAACTGGGGGGGAAAAAAAAACAACAAAAAAAAACACAAAAGCAAAATCTTAGAGATCAATGTGTTCAAACTCTTTATTTGGAAATTAAGTGACATGTACAAGTTCATGCAAATGAATGTAACAGCTGGTTAAGAAATGACACAGGCTAAGCCTAGTTCATTGTGCCACAGTGATGTCACTTCTACCACGTTATTCTGTATTTTCTATTTGTCCAGTTTATTTGCTCTTTCTTCCTTCCTTTGCCAGCCTCCTGCCCTAATCTGGCTTATTTTGAATATATTGAGATATCATGAGGTTGCAATGTACCATTTGTCCCCCACGACACATCTATCAGCTCCATTCTTCCCCTCTACTGTTTTGAAAACTATACTCTTCTATTCTTGTGATGGTTATTCTAGAAATTGTAACACGCATATTTAACTTTAAAATTGTAAGATGAATATCTTTATCATCTTTAATTATAAGATTAATCAAATGTCTTTACCCTCCTTAGACCTTAGAAAATGTTTAAATCCAATCACATTGATATTCTATTTTAGTCCAGTATTTTGGTTCTATTTTGAATTTTTAAGTTAAGGTAAAATTTACAGTGAAATACACAGATTTAATTGGACAATTCTGTGTGTTTTAATCAAGACGTAGATTCAATGTTCCTATCGTCACTCCCACCCCCATGAAGATATACAACATTTCCATCAAGTTCCCTTATTCCTTCTTCCAGTCAATTTCCACCCTCCATAGGCCACTGCTGCCCTGATTTTTATCACTCTAAACTAGTTCCGCCAAGCCTAAAATGTCCCATGAATGGGGTAATACAGTATATGTTTTTGTGCGTCTGGTTTCTTTTGCTCAATATGTTTTTGAAACTCATCCATGTTGTTTTAGGTAGCAATAGTGTAGTGATTACCAAAGTGAACCACTGAGGGTCCCCAAGACCCTTTCAAGGGGGTCCATGAGGTCAAAGTATTTTTTGGAATTATACAAAAGTTCTATTAAATTTTTCCACTTTTCTTCTCTCAGGAGAGTACAATAGAGTCTGCCTCTCCCCCCGCCCCCCGCCCATTGATTCTATTTCTGTGGAGGATTCTGACTAATACAGGTACTATATAAATAAATATAAATCATTTCCATTATCTATAAAGTCTCTCCCTTTTCTTCAGGGAGAGGAGAAATATAATGCCTGTCGTGGTTGTATAGTGGTCATTGACTCATTCACCCATAGGCTAAAATATGTCAGTTAAAATGGATAAAAAACTTGACTCAATATTTGCTCGCCTTTCATAGGACTTATACAGTTGTGCAACCTAAAAACAATGGTTTAGGTACAATTGATAAATAAAACAACTGGTTCTTGGTTTTTGAAAGTATATTCATGTAACAGCTACTCACCAAGGAGTCACTCCCAAACCCTCAATCCCCAGCATTATTCATTGTGAGATTCCTTAACACTATTTTGCTATTGCACCATCCTAGCATGCTGCCAGCACGCCCAGAATTTAGGAAATAAACAATATTACCCTTTGAGGGTCCCTTCCAACTAAATGTTTCTAAATAGTTTCTTTTAAAACAGCCCTGAAGTGTGACATGGGACATGAGGTTCATTTCACTCCAGCTGCTTCCCTTCTTCCCTGTGGACACCTCCTGCCTTCTCATCCACATGAAGTGACAATCCCCAGGACTGTTGCAGAGCATCTTTGAATTAAGCAGACTCTTTGCTCTTGTCAAAGAAGACTTCCTTGATATAGACCCTCACTTCTCCATTATCCACACGTATAGTCTTATTGGGGTGACTTTTCCACTAGATCTCAGAATCTCCCTCATTTTCATTCCTTAGGGTGCATCAGAGAACACTGGCAGAAAGGACGGGCAAGGAGACACTCAGGCACACCTGCCCAAATTCCAACATGGGCTCAGCCATGCTTTGCACCAGCCACATCTGTCTTCTTAGCACCAATGGAGCACAGTTGGAGGGCGCATTCAGGCTGCAGAAGACAGATCCTCCACTCAAGGGACAGATTACGCCTAGAGCCAGAGATCTCAGAGGATCACGGCTCCCCACTTGGCTTCTCAGCTTTCTTCTTTATATTTTTTAATGACTGACTGTTCAGTTTTTCAAAGCCTTCTTCCCATCTGCTCCTAGACAAGGTGTCTGACTAAATTGCATTCTGTGATGCATGCTGACTGCAAACTAATAAAAGAATAACCAGATAAGTAGTAAGTAGGTTTTTAATCAGAAGACTATATTGAACTGGAGATAGTAAAAGCCCGCATAACTACCTGCAGATGCTAAAAATCTATAAAGGTATAGTCAGGGTCAGCTTGGTTTACCTCCCTAATATTTTAGCCTTTGTTTTGCACAGAGCTTTATTATTGAACTTAATAAACTATCAGTTTTATTATGTATAGTCTATAACTCCTGGAGTTTTATTGTAGCAACTATAATTCCAGGACCGTTGAGAGAGACAAAAGAGATCATTTTATGGGTGAATATTCTGAAATAAAAAGAACGAAAGACACATTTGTTGAAAACATTTATTTTCACTAAGGAATCTGACTTTTGAAAAAAAAATCGAATGCATCACCATTGAAAATAATAGTTCACCCCCCCAATTCCTTAAGGTGATGTCTTATATGATACAGACCTAAATGGATTCTTGAAACATTGAAGCATTTTACCAGTAAAGCTGTGATAATTTCACCAGAATCAGTATGAAAGGAAACCAAAGGAAAAAGATGGGCTACAAGGAAAAGTGATACCCTTTGCACCACCTCAAACTTCTTGTAGAAACACTGGTTAAAAATATCAGGAAGGAGAAAAAATGTCTTGGGATCTTGATGAATTCTGCAGACTTTCCTATTCTCAGTGGTATATTTAAGCTTGTGATTTGGGCATTGACTGTTGCGCTTTAGGGAAAAAAAAAAAAGACAGTTTGCTGTCATTTTGCTTGGTGTGACTGTTGAGAATGCTCAGTTAAAACTACTGTGTTTCCCCGAAAATAAGACCGGGTCTTATATGAATTTTTGCTCCAAAAGACGCATTAGGGTGTATTTTCAGGGGATGTCTTATTTTTTCATGTACAACAATCTACATTTATTCAAATACAGTCATGTCATCTTCTTCTGGAACATTGTCGTAACGTACTAAATGTGTCCGTCTGGCTGACCATCTTAACTGGGACTTGTTTTCGGGGTAGGTCTTATTTTCAGGGAAACACAGTAGGTGAACTTGACTTGAAATCTAAGCTGACTAGATGATAGCTAGAGAAATGTTCAATTTATCACTAGTATGCTGCAAGGAGGAGGTTTGCTTTTGGCTTAACTCGAGAGACTTGTGTGGACCAGAGAGAAATAACATGCTTGAAACAGTCCGTTTCCTGAGAGACAAAGAAGTGATCAACGTTACACAACGTTACCCAAGAACTAGAGACTTAAGATTAAAATAAACATCACATTTGCTTTTCTTACCTGTTTGCATTTTGTAACCATAGAGTTGATCTTCCAAAATTTTGAAAATCATTTTTTTTTTCAGACCAATGAACAAGCTGAAATTTTGGGGGTCTGTTTTTTAGACCTGTTCTAGCCACCCAAGCACAGACTCTTTGAGACAAAGATCTTGGTTTCCATTTGTTTTGCCTTCTCCCAGCAGCCACCTAATAATATAGGAGACAGCTCTGTGGCACTAACCACAGAGCCGAGGTTTCAGTCTTTCAGTTTGCCGAGGCACGTGGCAGGGTACAATAAGGGAATGACCTTATTCTTACTCAGATTCCTCTCATAGGGTTGACATCTCTAGGAGATGAGTGACAGGGGTGCGGTAACTGACTAAAAAAGTATTACTGAGCATTTGCCTCAACGATTGGGTCACCTGTACCATATGTTTCTCTTTTCTGGAGACAGAATGAGACACGTTGGAGGTTACCTTAGGAAATCGACTTCCTGTTCTGTAGCAAGGTTCTTCTCTGCCCTTGTGGTATTCGTTGGGTATTATTTTTAGGACCTTTAACGTTTTGAGAAATGCAATTTCTTGTAGAGCACTTCATTTGAACATTGGATTCATGATCTTTTGACCCAGCGGCAAAGAGAAACACATTTACCACATCCATAATCCTGGAACGGGATAATTGTTTGTTTCTGTACGAACGTGTGACTCTCCATGATCTGGGGGCTTTGATGGGTAGGACAAAAAGGACAAAATATGAGGGGGGGGTTAAGTATTTGGAGAGAGTGAGTATGAATAACATCTATGATATTCAAGGAATAGATTTAGGAGGCATCCATTGAAGGATATAACTGTTAACAACAACTTTACAACTACTAAGTAGTTTGATATTTTATCTCACAGGTTTCTTTCTTTTTCTTTTTCAGCAGAGCAATCACAATTAACTTTTAGAATTAATTATACCCTCAAAGTGACACAGGCTGAAAATAAAATAAGTTCGATATAAATAGTACTACTCTTTTACTAAGTGTGTCCTAAAAGTATTACTAAAACCAAACAAGAAAAAACAGTTTCCATGGTCCTACAAATATGGAAAATGCCACATATACATCTGACGCTTGGAATAATTATAATACACATTACAGCGTTAAAGGTTCTGAGATGTCTCATAGAAAAGAAACTTATTTAACTTTGTTCAACCCTACGTTTTCCACATTTATTTTACCAAAGAATGCCTTTCGCCCAAGCTCTTATTAATATTGTACAGGATGTTAACTTTACTTTGAAAAAAAGCTAATCTATATTTATTGGTGAAGAATGGGTTTCTAGTGGGTACCAGGGGAAATCAAGATTTTGGTGTGTTATATTTGATGTGTTATATTAAACTGTATATCCAGGATTACTTAGTTTGTTCTTTTGTGTCTCTCTAAAATTGGATGTACGGGAGTCTGACTTTTTTGGAGGAAATCATTTACTTTATGAGTATAATAGTAATATTTGTTGAGACTTATTGTATTCTGGATACCATTCTAAGACTTTTACATATCTGTAAAGTATGATTATGTTATTTTATGTGACAAAAAATGTGATTTTATTTACTCCCCACAACAAAACCCTAGGAGGAGCGCACTACTATAATCTCCATTTTACGGGGGAGGAAATTGAGATGTAGAGGTTGAGTAACTTGTCCAAGATGGCTCAGTAAGTGTCAGAGCCAGGATCTGAATCCAGGCTCTCTGACTCTGGCCTCGAGAGTTGGAACTGCCATGTGGCCCTGCCATCCTCCTCTGCGTGGCTCAGAGGCACCTGGGCATAAACCAGATAGGCAAGTGACCGTCACCACAGGCACCAGGGCCATGGAAGTGTGGTAATTCAGTGGGTGTCCCTATAAAAACTATGATGAACACAAGACATACATCTGTTAATAGCCAAACGACAAACCTTTAGCATGGTCTGAATGTTTTTAAACCTAAGAAAGGGAGAAAATGTTAGAGAAAAGAAGGCTGTGTGGTATAATAGGAACAATTTCTGGTGGCTTTAAGCATCATTATTTGTTTCACGTATTGTTTTATTTCAAAGATTACAACCATGGCTCTGGCCCGATCACATCTCACCGGGACTCCTAGCATAGACAGACACCCCTCCTGCCACCCATCTCTCCCTTCTACTCTTGCCTGTCTGTCACCTCTTCCTGCAAAGCAGCCAGAGGAAAACATCACAGCCAAGATAAGATTGGGGGATTCTCCTGTTGAAGATCCTTCACTGGCCCCACCTTAGAGTAAATCAAAAGTTCTGAAAATGTCCTAGAAAGCTCTACACATATACCCTTGCTCCCTTTCCTCTCTCACCTCCTACCACTCTCCTCAATCACTTTTCTCCAACCACAGCGATCCCTTCGCTATACCTAGTATATGTCCAGTTCCCTCTTGTTTTATGTATTCCTATTCTCCTCTCCCACCTTCAGTAGGGTCCTTGTTCACATATTACCTCTGGGAGAAGTCCCTCATAACCACGTATGAAATAGGAGCCCCCTTCCTTTCCTATACTCTCCCTTAGTCTCCTTTATTTTTTTTATATCACTAGTTATAGTACTACAGTACTTGAGATCATATCACGTGTATGTTTGTATATTGATTGTCCATTATGAGAGTGTATGCTTGGTGAGGGACAGGGACTTGATCGGTTTTGTTTAAAGTCGTAGTCTGGGTATTGAGCTCCATCTGTGGCACAAGAAGTGCCTGTTGCCCATCACTCGGTACATCCTTCACCCAGGAGGAGGCTTATGTCTGGAAGCAGATGAGCTTCTGAGCTCTGTGGTGCTGTGCCTTGCTCAGGGTGTATAGGGACGATGGTGAGTGGTTTTGAGGAGGAGGTTCTGACTTCCTGTCCAGTGCTCCTTCTGTTCGCTCACATTACCTCCCCCTCACCTTGGCTCCTGGGTACATTTTTGTCAGCAAAGCAGCTCTTTGGGGTACAGAAGCCTACGAGATTTCCACCAGGAAATGACCTGGGATCCAAAGTGAAGATGGTCCTATGTGCATTAGAAATCCCACTCTGCCAACCTCCGACCCCTCCTTCTGAAATATGGCCATAAAATAATGGATCTGTAAACTGCTTGGGGCAATTATGGAACTCCTGGAGTGAAAGTGGGCTGTCGTTAGCCACGCTTATGGAGACCAGCTTGCTGCAGTTGGCTCTCAGCCAGGTCGGGAAACTGCCTTCGATTGAGAGGACACAGGTTCAAGGGGATAATTAGGCAGAGTTTTGTGCAAGTTTGTTGATATAAATGTGCTACAGATTAGCCTTTTCCCCTCTTCTTGCTGAGTAACATCAGAAAGAACAGGTGGTAAGCTAATGGGGGGAACATGAAATTAATACTTTGTTTCCTGGTCCCGCCTTTGTTGTTTTTGTATAGAGGATTTCTTTAGAATCTTCAAACACATTGCAAGCACCTTTTCCCTCCCAGTTTTATTTAGTTTAGTCTAAAACCTCTGGCCCAAAGGGATCTGAGCTATCCAGCTTTTCAAAGGGAGTTCCCCTACTTTTGTGGGAAGTGATCTAACAATAACATCTGGAAAATGGAACAATTAAAAATAATATGAAGTAAGATACAAGTTTTCAATCTAGCTATTAAAGCCCAATCACAGCACCATCTCAGACTCCAAATGTCAGCTCAACCTTAGTCCAAGCAATTTGTCCATACTTGAGAAATATGCCAGACAGTGATATTGCAACCGTTCATATGTCTCTAACAACAGAGTTTCTTGCATGGTGAATGATGGTTTTCATAAGGTTTATTTCCCCTGCAGGTACTAAAGACCCTACAGTTTACTTCCAGATATTAGTTGTCTACAAATATAAAACAAAACAAAACAACAAATTGATCTCATTCTTTATTATGATCAAACTAATTTCCTTTTCTTACCTTCGTACACAACAAAAATGTTTCAGGATTATTTTAGAAGGATCTGAAGACTCAGGGTTTCTTCCTTTATGGAAGATCCTCAACAATGAAAATTTGTGCTGTGTTGTGTGTGTGTGTGCGCACGCAAGACCTAGGCCAATTTCCCCTTTCTTCCATGAAATTTGCTCTTACTATTCTAGTTTTTTGTTTGTTTAAATATTTTTTTTAATTGAGGAATACTGGGGAACAGTGTGTTTCTCCAGGTCCCATCAGCTCCAAGTCGCTGTCATTCAATCTAGTTGTGGAGGGCGCAGCTCAGCTCCAAGTCCAGTTGCCATTTTCAATCTTTAGTTGCAGGGGGCGCAGCCCACCATCCCATGTGGGAATTGAATCGGCAACCTTCTTGTTGAGAGCTCGTGCTCTAACCAACTGAGCCATCTGGCCGCCCCCTTATTGTTCTAGTTTTAATCATTCCCTCTTTCCTCAAAATGTGCTACCTAATGATTGTCTATTTAATTACACAGTGGCTTAAGTGGCTCTGTTTTGTGTGTGTGTCTGACTTATCTTCAGATGGGAAGCAACATGGTGTAGTTAAAAAAATACGGGCTTGAGAGTGACATCAGCAGGATGGTAGACTAGGAAGCTCTAGGCCCTTGCTCTCCCATAAAAATGCCAAGTAAACAGCAACATACAGACCAAAGTAGCCAACACAGCATGGTGAAGTCAGAAGACTTCACCATGCCACCATGCTAGAAACCAGTTAAGAATCTGCAGCAAATGCCTAATTCAACCCCCCACCAAACCCCCCAAAAGCCACATTCAAAATTGTAGAAACATCTGTGGCATTATTACTCACTCTTGCTCCACCTTTCCCCCCAACACAGCATGGTGAAGTCAGAAGAAAGCCACCCAAATTCCTGGTTCCTCCCTCAGGAGGGAAGGAAAAAAAATGGAACGTTTTAACAATGTTCTTGCTTGTCTACAAGCTGCCCAAGGGACTGGTTTCTGTTTTGCCTAACTCCAAGTACTGATGGGAATGGTGACATAACTTAGTTATTCTATTGGAGGCCACTGAAAGCAATGGTGGCCACATGAGATCTACAGGGACACTACAGATCTGTGGATGCCTGAAGGCAGGAAATTACAGGCAGAGAAATACAATAGATTATCCAAGCCCCTGGGAAGAAGCGGGGTGAGAGGCTGATAGGGAAATTAAGACATTTAAAAGCAACCATGTATACAGGGAAATTTGGGAGTAGAAAGCACATGCATATCCTTAGAAAAGGCCTGAGAAGGCCTTAAGCCACCCCACTAAGCTGTTCAGTAAATGTATCTTTCTGCACAGAGTAGTCTACAAAGACTGAGAGTGATGCCTGGTTTTTCAAATGCTCAGTTTCAACAAAAGATTACAAGGCATACAAAGAAACAAGGAAACAGGGCCCATTCAAAGAAACAAAATAAATATTCCAAAACCAACCTAAAGAAACACAGGCCTCATACTTGCTTGACAAAGACTTTAAAACAATGGTGTTAAATATGCTCAGTGAGGTAAATGAAAACAAGGACAGACAACTAAAGGAAATCATGAAAATGGCATATGAACGAAATGAAATTATTAACAAAAAGATAGAAATTATTTAAAAAATAGAAATCCTGAAGCTGAAAACATAATAACTGAATTGAAATAGTCACTAGACTGACCCAGCAGAAGAGTTGAACAGGTACAAGAAAGAATAAATGAACCTACAGACAGGTCACTTGAAATTATTGAGTCTGAGGAACAAAAAGGAAAAAGAATGGGGAAAAAAAAATGAAGAGAGTCTAAGGGACTTATGAGACAACATCAAATAGACCAATACACACACTATGGATGTCCCAGATGGAGAAGAGAGAAAGAAGGGGCAAAGAGGTTATTAGTAGAAGTAATAGCTAAAATCTCCTCAAATTTAAGGAAAGATATCAGTTATAACGCAGAAGTTCAACAAATTCCAAGTAGGTTAAATCCAAAGATATCCACAAAGATCGCATTATAATCAAACTGTTGAAAGTCAAAGTCACAAAGAGAATCTTGAAAGCAGTAAGACAGTGACCATGACATACAAGGGAATCTGTAAGATTTTCCACAGATTTTGCAGCTAAAGCCTTGCAGCTACAAAGTAATGGGATGATATAAAGTGCTGAAAGAAAAGAAAACAAACAAACAAACAAACAAACAAGAATTCCTTATCTAGCAAAACTGTCCTTCAAAAATGAAGGAGAAATTAAGACATTCCCACATAAACAAAGAAAAGCTGGGGGAGTTCATCACCACTAGACCTGCCCAGAAATGTTAAAGGGTGTCCTTTAAGGTGAAACAAAATGACAGCAGACAGGAAGTCAAACCCATATAAAATAGGAAGTTTTCTGGCAATAATGATAATATGAACAAATAGAAAAACTTGTATTACTGTAATTTTGGCTTATAATTCCACATTTTATTCTTTTATAGACTTTAGAAAACAAAAGCATAAAATAATCTATGTTAATAGGTACACAATTTATAAAGATGTCATTTGTGACATCACAAATGAAATTTATGACACATGCTACAACATGGATAAATCTTGTAGACATCATGCTCAGTGAAATCAGCAAGTCACAAAAAGATAAATATCGTATATTCCACTTCCATGAGATACCTTGAGTAGTCAGATTCATAGAGACAGGAAGTAGAATGATGGTTGCCATGGATTGGTGGGGAAGGAGAAATGGGAGTTGTTCTGAATAGGAAGAGTTTCAGTTTGGGAAGATGAAACAGTTCTGGAGATTAGCTGCTCGATGATGTGAATGTAGGTAACACTCCTGAACAGTACACTTAAAAATGGTGAGGATGGCACATTTTATGTTACACGTATTTGATCACAATTAAAAGTTTTTAAATGTGGGCTTTGAAGCTAGACAACCATGAGTCTGAGTTTCCAGCTCCTTTAAGTACTCCGGAGCTGAGTAACCTCATGCAAGTAGCCTATGCTCTCTGAACTTGAGTTTCCTCTGGCATAATATGGAAATAAGCCTAACTGGCTGTGGCGAAGGTGAAGTGAGCAAATGCAGGTGAAGCCCGTAACATAAAAAGAGTAATTATTCTATATACACAGCAGCCTCCCGGACGGCAGTTCTCACGCATAACACTATTTGAAAATGCACAGATCATTGTCATTTTAAGAGTTTATTTTTGCAAATGCTTATGTAAACAATGAGTTGGGAACAAAAGAAGCCACCTTGAAGCCATCTCTCAGGTGAAGACTGGAATCGCTTTCTCACTTCTGTTCCCATGTACACATTTTAAAATAAAACAAAGTCCGACTCCTTAAACTAATTTTCTAAACATTTATTGGAGTGAGAAGGAGGGTGGAGAAGGGGAAAAAAAATTAACTAAGAGACATGTGAGCATGGATATTTCCCCCATTCTCTAAACATAGTTTTATAGGACGCTTCACTGACGGCTTTGTGAAAATCCGTATTTTGTCCTTTCTCATCACCCCCTCTGTACTGAAGGAAAATCCACCCCCCGCCAACACACACACATACCATTTCATGCAGATTCAACATCCATAAAGAAAAGATCTGGGATACCCTCTTCTTGCTCATCAAACCTCCTCTGCCAGCTATAGGGGAATATTCCAGAATGAGGATATAGGGAGAGGCGGTTTGTTTTTGTCTGTTTGATTTTTTTACTGCAATTTAAGCCTGTCTTATCAGAACCCCGCCCAGGGAACCTCAGCCTTGGCTTTAGCCAGCACTTGAGGGGTAGCTTTTTAGTAACTAGTTTAGGTTTCAAACTCTTGTTTATGTGTATTTATTTGGAAAAATAAAGCCTTAAAATAGAAGTCCAGGCTTATCATGTGAAGGCCTTTTCCTACCAACTTATAAGCAACAAACTGTTTGGTTTATTTTTTCCTACTCTTTGAGATAAAGTACATTCCGAAAGGAAGTTGACGTTAAGTATTTGGAAAAACAGCTAAGATTTGAGGAGCAGCTTTCCTGGGATGGGGGAGGTTTTCTTTAAGACTTCATCAGACCAGGTTTTTAGTATATTTAAAAATGAGAAAGAGAGAGGGAGGGAGGAAGAGAGAGAGACAGGAGAGAAAAGAGAAGAGAGAAGAGAGGGGAAAGAAGACAAGAAAAGAAAAAAAAGAAGCATTTTCATCTCATCAGGGAAAAAGACCGTTTTAATAGACTGAAGGGGTACATGAGACTCAGAGCGCTCAGTCACCCGCTGGTACTCTGTGACCATGATCTCTAAGGCACACCTGTACCCTAGGAAGCTACTCAGGTTGCCTGTTGGGCAGTCTTCCCAGGGTAAAATGCTCTAGCGTGGTGTCAAAAGGATGTCAAGCCAGCTCCTGAGCCCACATAGGAGAGCCAGTGATTGAATGGGGAACAGTTACTAAATACAGACACTTCTTTTTGCTTTTCTTCCCTGGAAGCAGCTCATGCCTGGGGAAATGGAGATGCCTTTCTGTTGTCCTCATCTAGTGCCACAGAAACGATCACAATGACGGATGACTGACCAGCACAATCTAGAGAACTTTGGTGGAAAACTCTGTGTGTGTGTGTGAGTGTGAGAGAGAGAGAGAGAGAGAGAGAGAGAGAGAGAGAGAGAGAGAGAGAGAGAGAGAGAGAGAGGAGAGGAGAGAGAGAGAGAGAGAAACACGCGCTCAGGGAGGGCTTTGCAGGTTCTTCCTCAAATCGTCATTGTCTAATAAGCAGTGGTGATTGAGTGAGAAGGCCTTTGACTCAGACCTCAGATTCAGGGTTTTGTGTGGAGCAGAGAGAAAGGGACTGAAAACCCCACTCTGGTGAGGAGCCAGTTGGTACTGCCGTTCAGGCTGGAGAACCAAAGCCTCCTTCCTGTAAGCGTGGGAGAGATAGAGGAAGATAACATCAGAGGATCAAAGCCGCCACATTTTTGTGGTTAGATGGAGATTACAGTAGAGCGTGAAGAGATGTTAAAAGCCTCCCACATTATGATTTGAGGCAGTCCCTCCCCTTTCTGGCTGTTGGGACTGTTCTCTGACAAGCACTGCCCTGGGAGGATAAATCAGCCTGTGGCCTAAGGGTTAGGGCTTTGAGAAACAGCAACAATACAAAAACAACAAGTTATAAACCTTTGGGTCCACAGAGCTCCCAGGACACTCACCTTCTGCACTGCCTCCAGTCACCATTTTCCTTCCCAGGACTGGAGGGGTGTCTGTGAGACCCTAAGTTCTCAAGGCCAGGCACAGGGAACAGAGCAACAAAAACTGTCCCTTCAAGGGCTGCAACCTGAGGGACAAAGAAACAAAAACTGTCCCTTCATGAGGGAATATGGCAGAAATAATTGTCCTGTCACTCAGGATAAATTCTGGGTCATTTCATGAATTGTCTTCTCTAGAAAAGCCTCAGAAGCAACCAAGAGAATGGAAATGGGAAACTGGTTGGGGGTGGGGAGCAGGGACATCAGGCCACTGCTCCTGTCACTACTTACCTACAAGGACAAATTCCTCCATTCTCTTGGTCTCTGCTCTCCCCCGGTAAACACGGGAGTATCATTTCCAGATCCAAAAGTCACTAGTTATTTTCCTTACCTTTACTCATTTTGACCTCTTCCCTCCAGGACACTCCACTTTTTCTGATGTCAGGATCCAGGAAAAAGCTAAGATGTAGTACCTGCCATGGTCAGTGCTAGAGAAATGTTGGCCATGTGAGGATAACAGGACCACCCCTGTTCAACTCCTCCTTTGACACTATTTTTTGGGGGGCTATTCAAGATATAACATGAGCCTAAAACATTTCATGTTCTGCCAACAAACAAACAAACAAACAAAAAAGCCTAGGTATTTTCTTCCACATATTCAAAAATCAAGATTGCTTCTCACAGAGGCCACAGACACTCTGTGTCATACAATATCCATTTCTAGAAATATCCTTTAATCACCCAGAGATTCAGAGACGATTATTTTAGAGTTGTGGTCTTCGGTTTCCCTTTCTGCCACAGAGTAATAATCAGATATACTTGCCATCAACTGCTCTGAAGTGCTTGAAGGACATTATTTAAAAGCATTTTCTATGAGCTTCTTGGGTGACAGTTGTAAGAGGCACTAAGAGGCACAAACTATCCCTTTTATTTGTGATTATGGATCTTTTCGACCAGGACCTTCTTCTATAGAGACTGTTTAGTCTTTTCTAGAATGCTGGGTTCCATTTGAAAGAAGTGCCAGACTTTATATTAATACCAAGACTTTGAAACCAGAGTGGTTAATGACTCAACCAGCTGCCTTTTGTTGTCTTTAAGAGTAACCTCTTTTTAGGAATAGCTGCCACCTAATACCTCCCTCTCAAATACTAGGTCAAGAGAGAGTCATTTGACTGATTTTTCCATCAACAAGCTGGGGAATTGGGGTTGGCACCAACCAGTTATATACTTTTCTTTCTTCAGCCTCTCCCTGTGCCTGTGTCTTAATTTTTCTCCAATGAATACTTCTTGCCTTGGGTCACAGTTTAATGATGATACTATTCAAATCCTGCTCTACCAAAGAAATGCACTGACCTCCCCCCACCCCAAATATACACATGAAACATGTGCTGATAGCATCTTGGTTATAAATACAGGCTCTGGATATTTAAATATTTGTGTTTGGCCTCCGTCTTCATTCATCGCTTTCTTGTCTTTGCCCAATTATGAAATGCCTCCAATTTCAGTCAATGGCAAAATCTCCAGCCTCTTAGAAGGCATGTCAGTGAGGTCAAAGCTTTTCTTCTTTGGGCAACAGGCTTGCTGGGGTCCGTGCTTGGGAGCAGAGAGTGGTTGTTCTAGCATCTGGGACAAACATCACCAGGGTATGAACCTACTACTCAGAGCGAGTCACCCCACCCAAGCCAGGAAATGTTTCCCTAGAAGAAATGGCTAACACACAATGAAATGTATGGTTTCAAACTGTTTCTGCCCTAGTGGGATAGCTGCCTTCTGATCCTCTGGCCAATGTCCTTCCCAGGGTTTCAGACTCAGATACTCGGAGTGAGAAACTCTCTTTCCTGTGGGATTGATGGCTGGCTGCCATCATGTAATCATGGAACTAAAGAGTCGTGGTACTCTCGGCATTCTTGCAACTGGGTCCTCCTCACTTTTTAAGTTTTTGACTGTTTATATGATATATATGATCGACCACAAATCATTAGAATGTATTTATAGGGAGAATGGTGTAATATTTAATAACACAGGCTTTGAAGTTGGAAATTCGTGGATTCAGATTGTGCCTCTGCTATTTCCTAGCTGTGTGGTCAGAGGAGAGGTGCTTCACTGAACTTCATCTCTCTTATCTGTAAGAGTTGATAATTAAATCTACTTTATGGGGTTCATGTGAAGATTCAGAGGTAATGTGTGTAAAGTGACTGCTTTGGTGCTTTGCATATTTTAAGCATTCAAAATACTAAGTGCTTTTATTATAATAATATTGATATTTTATAATTATGTAAAAGTGTTAAATTTATAGACAGACACATGCTGGATAAGACGGTTCTGGCCCAGAAGATAGTGTACTTTCTTTATTGTCTAATGTATGGGGACCTAAAAAACATACTAATAATGATAACCAAATTCAGGGTCATTTTGGCCTCCTTTTCAGCTACACGAACATCATTCCATCCAGGTCATTAGGTTTTCCTCAACAAACTTAATTCTTATTCAAGGGTCCGATAACCTGGAAACCATCTGGCCCTTTGAGTAGAGACAATCAATTATTCTAATTGTCTAAACTATCAAATTCAGCCCTCTCCTTTCCTGTGAGACAAATAGATGTTTCCAGCCTTAATGAAAACATTGCCAATTACCCAGATTAGTTTTCTGGTAGAAAAGGTCTAGGGAAAAGACATAAGCAAAAGTCCAAAGTGAAATAGTGGGTGATTATTGAACCATCTAAGCTGTAGTGAGGATGGCATGTAACCATTCAGAACACAGAATCTTTCATTTTGTGCTTCAGTTCGCTCCCTGTCCCCATGATATGCTTTGAAACTTAGAACCAAGTAGGCAATAGGGAGAAGAGTATTGCTTTGATATATTCCTTCAGAGGAGGGAGGTAAAAGACATATATATACATATACATACATATATATATATTTTTTTTCTTTTTTTTTGAAGAATGGGGGAAGCAAAGAGAAATTGTGTGTTTTAAGGTGAGCACGTGCGCACATGTACACCCATGCACCCAAGTACACATTCCCAATGGGGAAATCATTCTCCTTGATGATTTAGCGCTGCTTACAATGAACTTTTACAGTTACACCCTCTCCCCTCCTTCTTTTTTTGGCTATGCTCTCGTTTTCCAAAATCCATATGTTGTAACTGATATCAGGCGCCAACTGCTTTGCTGCACATGTGAACTTAATAGAGACAAATTTAGATAAAATTGTTCAATCCCGCCAACGTAGTTTCACCACTGGAGACATCACAAAGTTAATTCTTTTTCCAAGGTGGTGGTGAAGTTAGGCTTCTCGAAATGGATGATTGATAGTACTGACGGCAGCCAGGTGTGATGAGCACAGGTACTGGCTTGGAAGCTGTCCCTC
The DNA here is from genome assembly GCF_964194185.1 of Rhinolophus hipposideros. Classification (NCBI taxonomy): domain Eukaryota; kingdom Metazoa; phylum Chordata; class Mammalia; order Chiroptera; family Rhinolophidae; genus Rhinolophus; species Rhinolophus hipposideros. Next base: position 11,471,848 of record NC_138072.1, read on the forward strand.
GGAACCAGTTCTATTCTGAGAGTTTAGGGCCGTGGAGGACCAGAACTCGTGATGAGCAGCCTTTTGTGACATAGAGGCTCAGCAAGGACATTATATCTTCACAGTACAGCGCATTGGACAATCCCACGGTGGGAAGACAGGAGATCGCTGCACATTGGGCGTAACAAAATATACTCATCCTTTTCAAAGCATTCTAGTTGTTTCCTGGATTGCATTACCTTTGAGCTGTTCTGGTGAAAGTCCCCAGACACTTGCTGGCTCTCTTCTATCTTTGTTCAACATTTGCATTCTCGGTCAATTCTCACATCTCTCAGTTTTTGAAATTATAAAACTTCTACTGAATTCCAGGATTTCTTCAAAGTCTGTTTTCTACATGTTTTTGGTAAAACATAGTGTCATGGGCCAGATGACCTTTTATACTTTCTTAAGGTCAGACATCTTATTGTTCCTTGGCTTTTTTTCTGATTACCAGATTCTGGCTAATCTTTGCCAGTTTTCATTACCTTTTTATTGCAAAATGTTAACTCATAACTCAGGGCTCTTATATTTTGAACACCACATCTCAATTGTCACTGGTAATTCTCTGACTCAAAAGCCAAACCGATTCTTCAGAATTCGAGGTGAGTCAATGTCTAATTTCCAAAATGGAAGCCAAGGAGACATAGGTGTGTGGGACCACTTTTTACTTTAACTTTGGATTTTTATGGTGACCATGTGGCTCACTTGTTTCTTTCTGTCCATTGTAACAGTGACTGGGGCTGAGCCCTTTGGACTGTTGAGTAAGTCAAAACAAAATAAGCCCTCTGTGATCACTGAGTTTTGAGACAGAGGTATAAAAGACAGGTGCCAGGAACTGCCGAAAAGCTAAGAGAGTTGAGGTAAGGGTAGACTCAAATGGGTTCTGGGGCTCTAGGGAACCCCAGCGAGTTCTGACCCAGGAAGGCTCTCACGTGAATAGAAACAAAATGCGCCCTGTGCCCTGAGTATTTCAGGATTTCTGAGTATACCCATCAGAATCCCCCAACTGAGGAACTGAATAAAATAGACGTGCCCTTGTTGTCAATCCAGTTCTAAACCCAGATCGAAGGAGTTCAGAAGCTAGTTTCAGAGGTTTTGAAATTCAGGATGGGGATCCTCATGACCAGTTGTGCCAGAATGGGAAGGATATGAAGATGGAGTTAATGGAGATGAGGATAGGATAGGAGAATGTGTATATCATCGGGTGAGATGTCATTGTACGCATGTGATTGGTATTTTCCTAAGTGTGTTAGGTAGAAAGAGAAAGGAAATAACATTTCTTATTAGTACTTCTTCCATGTCCAGCATGATGCTAAGTTCTGCCAACTGTGAGAAGTACTTAGACTGGTGAGTTGGTCTATGTACATCTCATCTGTAGGCTCCTTTGACCAAGGAACACATGGTGTTAATTCCATGCAAATGAATTAGCTGCAGGGCAGACTAGTGATGCTGGTTTCCTATTTTTGCTTCCCGTTGCGGCCAGAGAATTACCTGGCAGAGTTTCAGGGTCTGCTTTTCCTGACTTGTAAAATGGTGATAACAGTCATGTCCTCAGTTGAGAGAGAAATGGCATCTCAAAATGCAACTGTGGCATGTTGGAAAGAACATGAGCTTTGGTATTTAGAAGATCTCGCTAGAGTCAAATTTATGGCATTTATTAACTGTGCATTCTTGTCCCAATCACTTAATCTCCCGAAGCTTTCATTTCCTCAACTCTTACATGGGGATAACACCTGCCTCACAGGGTTGTTATGCTATGAAATGACATAAAGTACATGAAAGTGCTTTGCAAATTTAGCAAACATTGAAGCTTGAGTTGATTTTTTGTGCCAGGAACTCTGCTAGGGGTTGAAGATAAAGTGGTAAAGATCACACTCTCTGCCCCCAAGAAATGGGAAATCCAGTGGAAGGGTAGAGACGCAAATAAATGATTATAACCATTCTAACCCCGTGAGGTAATATGTTTAATGGTGTTAAGCAGAAAGTGCAGTGGGATTATAAAAAGAGTAGAATGCCATTGCTTGGAAACAAAAGCTGAGTAAAACATTGCCAGGCAGACCGATTTGTGGGTGTTTAAAGGAAGGGGCCATCAGTGGAAAGCCTAGCACATGTATTACCACGATTGTCCAACGTTACTTTGTATGCAAATTGTACTCACCTAATCTGACATGGACCATTGTTCATTTTAATAGACAAGAGGTATAATACAGAGAATTTTACCATGTTCCTTTGTAATGTTTAACTTAACATAAATATTAAAAAATAAATAAAAGCACAACGCCGCCTACATTAAAACTTCTGTTCAACAGAGGCATTGTAGAGCTGGAGAGCAATCAGGGTGATGCACCGTAATTTTATGCAAAGCAGGCATCAGTGGACATTAGCACTCATCATATTTATTAACAGATGTCTGATGCTCCATAGGTATCTTCTCAGTCACTCTGGGACTCACAATTAGGGGTTCTGTGTTAACCATCTTAGCTGCACAGACAGTACTCATTGAGCCTGTGTAGGAGATTGCCCTGGGAGCCCTTCCCCCAGTCCTCTGCCATGCTCAGAAGGTCCTGTTGACTCAGGATCTTACGCAATTTCACCTTTCTTACTCCGTACCACCTGCAGGTGCTGTGTGCGGTAATGCAGCACGGCCAAGCTCTAACTGTGCACGAAATGAAAATCCAGACATCTCTGTCCAATAGGCTTTGTCCGGATATGAGCAAACTTCGGTTAAGTCCGACTTCAGCTGAATATGTTAGGTTTGAAAGACTCCAATTCGAATCTGGTCCATGTAGAAACACTAGAACAACCTGTGAGAAGCCCAATAAAGCTTTGCAGGGGCTGTCTGTAGACACCTCTGCCCCCACACCACATAGTTTTTCTAGGCCAGATGGGCAGGATGGAACCTGTAGGGCCATCTCAGGGACTAAAATGTCTCAGGAATTTGAATGGAATGGAAATTTAGTAAACGACAATGAGCAATTAAATGAAATCCACTCTCCTCTCATTGCCTATTGCAAATCAGATCAGGGAAGTGGGGGCTTTTTAAAACCTATTATTTTCTAAGAAGAGTGTTTGGAATTGACAGAAAGGCCTCAAATGTAATTCCTCAATACTTGTGGTCTAACTTGCCTAATTCTTCCTAATCAACAACTATTCATCACTCATGTTCAGGAAATTTTAGCATTCAAAAGTGCCACACTGGCTTGCTGAGCAGCAAGATGACAAAAGAGGAAAACAAGCATTTTCTTGCAGATTTGTTCATATATTATAATTGACAAGCATTATTGAGTGCCTCTGTATGACCATGTCTCTGTGTGACTGTGTGCAAAGAGCTGGGTGTACAAAATGTGTAACAAATGATCTTTTATTCCCATGTGTCATACGACTCAGTGATAAAGTTCAATGTAGCATCAGGCCAGAGATCAGACATTGGATGGGAGTTTTGGATTGTACCAGGAGAGGAGCTGATTTAAAGAGACAGCGGCACTAAAGAAGCCAGTTTCATGAACAAAGCAGGATGTTTTGGAGGGAGCTCAAGTGGGGCTGATTGTCAGAGTGCATCGGTAGTGAAAACGATTACCCAGCAACCAAAACCAAGTCTAGGAGGACTTCAATCAGTTTGAATTGGGACAATTCACAAGTACAATCAACAGAAGCTGACGGTATGGGTTGTTAAACACACAGGTATCATACTCAGAAAACTTCCTCAAAGGAACATGAGGAATTGATTTCTTTTTATGAAAATAAAGGTGTCAGTCTTCCACAGCCAGTACATTGAGGGCAGGGGTTTGCCAAAGGAGGCGCGTAGTTTCCATTCATCCTATCAGAAGTTAACCCTGAACCTCATTGTCTGACTTCCTAGTTTGAGGGAGAAAAGTGAACGTGGAAAATGAGTAAAAGAATACACCTCTACTTTACCTCCTTTAGCAGAAAAGAGATCAACAGGGGTCAGAGGAGCAATGAGGATCTAAACAAATGGCCGTTAGAAAGTATGTTTTCCTTTTATTAGAGAATCTTTTCTATAATCTCTTTATGAATGTATATACAGTATTATACACATAGTAAATAAATGATTGCCTTGTAATGATATAATCAGGGTTTACCCATGACACAATTCTAAAAGAAGGGATTATTTCTATATTTTCCATGTGCAGCCCTGTAGAAGTTGGAAACCTGGTTGTTTGGAGGTATACTTGGGCAGAAAGAAACTGGGAAGGTTTATTTAAGGTAATCTAAGAATGCATCAGTAGGCAATATGTTTGCTAAATCTCACACACAAAGGCAGAAGGGCAAGGTGAGGATGGAAAGGAGGAACATTCATTACTTCATGTATTTATACAACACTCATTGACGCTTTTCCATATCTCTGTTCCTTTGCCAAAACTGTCTCTTTAGAATGTGGAAGAATGACACAAGCCAGAGCACCAAACTCCCCGATCACACATCTGTCAATAGAAACCCCCAGGAAAAAGTCATCTCCATGGGAAAACTGGGTAATAGAGTCAGAAGTTCACATATGGAGTGCTGATACCAGGATCGCTGACCATTGTGCACTCACTGCTGTGGGCCCCAGGATTGCACCATTGAATGAGACCTCTCCAATTACACAGCCTAGTCAAAGCGGGTGTGGTAGGGGAGTGAGATCGATCACCAAAAAGTGGACAACAGGTCATTTTAGAGAGTGACCCATATGGTAACAGAAACAAACAATGGAACACAACAGAGATGATTGTGTTAAGCTGTGACCTTAACATTGAAAGAAAGCCAGTCTTGCAAAGAGCAAAGCGAAAGAACATTTCAGGCAGAGGGAATGGGAAATGCAAAGGTGGGAAGGAGCTTAGCTAATCATGAAACAAAATAAGAAACAATATGGCTGGAGTCTAGTAAGTAAGGCAGAGAGTGGTCCAAGATATGGTAAGAGAAGGAGGCAGAGGCAGGGGAGGTGTGGATAGTTTTGGTTCCTGAAGTTTATAAAATTTGGAGAACAGTTTTAGGAGAAAGAAAACAGAAATACAAATGTAAAATTAAGTATGAAGCAGAAATTTATTTTTTTATTTAGTTTTCGCTTTATGAAGATATAATTGACATGGACCATTGCGTAAGTTTAAGATCTAAAATGTGATGATTTGATACATGTATCCATTGTGACATGATTACCATAATAAGGTGGGTTAATACATCCTCACATACTTGTATATATATATTTTTTGTGGTGGGAACATTTAAAATTTACTCTCTCAGCCACTTTCAAGTAAATGATAGAATTTAGCTAACTATGGGCATCATGCTGAATATTAGATCCCCATCTTCTAACCAGAAGGTTATCCCTTTGAGTAACATCTCCCCCACTCTGCCAGCCCCTGGCAACCACCATTCTCCTCTCTCTATCTGTTTGGCTTTTCTTTTTTTTTTTTGGTTCCACATATAAATAAAATCATACAGTATTTGTCTTCCTCTGTCTGACTTATTTCATTACTATAATGCCCTCAAACTTCATCCAAATTGTTACAAATAGCAGGATTTCCTTCCTTTTTTATGACTGAAATATATCTATCTATCATAACTTCTTTATCCATTCATCTCTCAATGGACATGCTTCCATGTCTTGCCTATTGCGAATAATGCTGCAATAAACACGGGAGTGTAAATATCTCTTAGATACCCTGATTTCATTTCCTGTGGATATATTCCCAGAAGTGGGATTGCTGGATCATATGGTAGTTCTATTTTCAATTTTTTGAGGAACCACCATACTGTTTTCCATCGTGGCTGCACCAATTTACATTCCCACCAACACTGTACTACGGTTTCCTTTGCTTCCATCTTCGCCAACACTTACTATCTCTTGTCTTTTTGAGGATAGCCATTCTCCCAGGTGTGAGGTGATATCTCATTGTGGTTTTGATTTGTGTTTCCCTGATGATTAGAGACATCCGGTATCTTTTTATGTGCCTGTTGGCCATTTGTATGTCATTTTGGAAAGTTAAATTGGAAATGCTTATATGACTTCCCAGTGCAGATGGAAACTAAGATATACACGATGGAAGCTCAGGGGGGAGGCCAGTACCAGAAATATAAATTTGATATTAACATGGGTGGAACTTACAGCCATGGGACTAAAGAAGATGACAAGGGAGAGAGAGAGTGGCACTGAAGAAGAAAAAGGGCCCATGACTGAGTTCTGGAGATCCAACATTAAGAGTTTGAATGGAAAGGGTGAACCAATAAAGGACTCTGAGAAAGATTGTTCACTGACAGTTGGAGGGAAACCAACAAAGGGAGGAAAACTTTGTTTGGGAACTTCCTGCAAACCCCTGTACTTACCTTCAAACTCTAGAATGCAAATATTGTATTTACTTGAGGATCCCATGGAATGGGGGAGGGATTGGGACAGGTCTTCAGAGATTTATTTAAGTCTCTAAAGTTTCTGTGAATGACAAATTGGGGTTAAAACACCATATTCAAATAATTTAAGTGTAAATGAGAAGAAACACATGGATTGTATTTCCTTCCAATTGCATATGAGTTTAATAATTAAGCACAAACGGGTGCTTGGAGCAAAAGGTTTATTGGGGCTTTATAAAATCCAAAATATGGAGGCAGTCGTTAGAGAATCAGCAAGTTAAGCTAATAGCACAGGCCACCGAGAGAAATTGAATCTGAATTTCTCTATCTCCTTCCATCTTTCCAGGTCTCTCTCTGGCCCTCTCTCTGTACGGTTTTTGTCTGTCTCTCCTGGTCTTCCTCCCCCATCCATCTCTGTTCACTACCATCTGGGTGCTTAGGGACATCTTGAAAGCACATTTCCCAGCTGCCTAAAAGCAACAGCCAGAGTTTTCTTCTGTTTGTAGAATTCCACCAATGATTTCCAGTTTGAGGGGAGAAAAAATCAGTAGCAGGTGTTGCTGCTCTTCAGGGAGAGTGTTGTTTATTATAGCTATTCTCTGAAGAAATATTAGGACTCATGCTACGGTGAATAATATATTGCCTCATATAATTTTGCATTATAGCCTTTCCTTTATTTCTTGCTTCAGGCTTTCTATTCTTACCTTGGTCCCCAACTTGCTCTTTGCTAGATGAGCTCGATGCAAAAGAATTAAAAGCCATTGCCATCCGTTGTTAAGCATGGCTGGGGAATGTGTTCATAACTTAGTTAAACACTGTCTGATGACAGAAATTATATAACGGTTATGGAGTTGAGAGTGGGCTGTGGGCAGGGTGGTTCCCCTTGTTTTAAGGGTTTTAGAAGAAGCAACAGTAGGGTCTGGGACCAGAGGGTGGAGTGTAGCAGAGACCAAAGCCAAAACAAAGTGGATTTATTTTTTGATTACTATGTTAGTATGAAAGTGGAAGGCTTTTCCTTTCGAAAGAAATACTATAGTTGTTCTAGTATTTCAGAGAAATACTGTCAGCGATTACAGAAAAACAGGCTAGAAGGTTGGAGCCAAGTGAAGGGACAAACCCAAACATTGTCTCTGCCTTTCCCACAACTCTAAGGGAGTAGCAGCAATGGGGTGCTGGACTCCAGGGTCCTTAATGACACAGGAGAAGGTGAGTGGTTTTGTTTGTTTGTCTGCCTGCTGGTGTGCTTATTAAAAAATATCCACTTTCATGAATTTCAGCTGTTTTACATAGTTGTGTAGCTACCACTACAACCAATATATCGAACAGGTCAGATCAGATCAGAAAGTTTCCTCCTGCCCCATTCGATACCCACTTTGACTCCCAGCCCCAAACAATGACTGACTCACCTATTATCATGGACTTGGCGTAATTTTAGAATTACACATAAATGGAACCATAGACTGTATATTATTATTATTATTATTATTATTATTATTATTATTATTTTGGTCTGGATTTCTTCTCTCAGCCTCATGATTTTGAGATTCTCCATGTTACAGCATCTATCAGTACTTTGGTTCTTTCTATTGCTGTGTGGTTTTCCATGGAATGAATATATAGCCTTTCATCAGATGATGGGTATTTGAGTTGTTTTCATTTGGGGCTATTATGAATAAGACTGTTAGGAACATTCTTTGAAAAGTCCTTGTGTGGACATGTGCTTTCACTTCTCTTCAGTAAACACCAAGGAACGGTCAACAGGTGTTTGACTTTGTGAGATATTGTCAGACTTTTACAAAATGGTCATACCATTCTACATTTCCATCAGCAGTTCCATTTGCTCCACATCCTCCCCAATACTCGTGATTAACAGTCACATAAATTTTAGCTATTTTAATAGGTGTGTAAGTGGTACCTCATTGTGGTGGTTTTCTTTTTTTATTATGGTAAAATGCACATAACGTAATACTTACCATTTTTAAGTGTACAGTTCAGTGGCTTAAAATTCACAGAGTTGGGCAACCATCACCAAGATCCATTTCCAGAATTTTCTTAATCATTCCAAGCAGAAACTCTGTACCTATTAAGCAATAGCTCTCCATTCCCTCCCCAGCCCCCAGCCCTGGCAACCTCTATTCTACTTTCCTCCTCTATGAATTAGCCTACTTTACGGACCTCATAGAAGTGAAGTGATGCCATGTTTGTCCTTTTGTGTCTGGAGAATTTCACTTAGCATAATAGTTTTGAGGTCCATCCACATTATAGCATGAATCAGAATTATTATTTCATTGTAAGGCTGAACTACATTCTGTTTAATATATCAATATCTATATGACACGTAGATGCAGATCCCGATTTTATTTACTAATTCATCTTCATTCTTTGATGGACATTTGGGTTGTTTTAGCTTATTGTGAATAATGTTGATATGAACATTGGTGTACAAATATCTGAGTCTCATTTTTAATGTTATATATTAATTATTATCTATATGAAATTGCTGGATCAGATCGTGATTCTGCTTAACGTTCGGAGGGACCACCAGTGGCTACACTGTTTTATATTCACACCAGCAATGCGTGAGGGTTCTAACACCAGTTCTTTCTTTCTTTCTTTCTTTCTTTCTTTTTTTCTTTCTTTCTTTCTTTCTTTCTTTCTTTCTTTCTTTCTTTCTTTCTTTCTTTCTTTCTTTCTTTCTTTCCTTCCTTCCTTCCTTCCTTCCTTCCTTCCTTCCTTCCTTCCTTCCTTCCTTCCTTTCTTCCTTCCTTTCCTTTTTTTTGACAATAGCTATTCTAATTGGTACGAAGTAGCATCTTATTGTGGTTTTGCGTTGCATTTCCCTAATGACTAGTGATGTTCAGCATCTTTTCATGCCGTTATTGGCCATTTATACATCTTCCTTGGAAAATGTCTATTCAAGTCCTTTGCCCATTGTTAGGTTCAGTGTGCAGACCCTGGTGTGCTTTTGTGGGCTGTGGTTCCAATGGCAAATGTACTTTCAGAACCTTTGGCGTGCTAATTCGGTCTGCTTGGTGTATCTGGTACAGCTGAGACTCCCATTGGCTGCTGCTGAGAAAATAAAAGGATTTTTCCAGACTGCCTGCATCTAGGTGGAGAAAAGAGTGTCTGGTCCAGGCCATCTGTTATGCAGAGGCTCTCTGATCTGGTCACCCGATGTGTCTGATGTCTCTAGGTATGGGAGGGGTATCTCAGGCCCGTGGGGATAAAGAGGCTTCCTGGGTGGGCCACTTACTGTGGCTGAATCCCCTTTGCAGGTACCCCCTGGCTGCCTAGTATCTCTTTGTGGGAAGGAGATCCTCTGGTCCAGCAGAGAAATGGAGTTTCCTAAACCAGAGTGATTGTGGCAAGATCCCCTTTGACGATCGGCCCAACAGCCTGGTGTCCCTGGGTGGGGGAGGGGAGTCCCGGTCCTGGTGAGGAAGGAGAGGCTTCTGGGACGGCTTGTCAGTGGGGCCTCCTTACCAGGGCTTCTGAGCTTGCCTGTTGTTGGTTGGCAGGATTCTCGTGCAACAGGGGAGAGGAAAAATAGACCTGAGCCACGTTCTGTTGCTAAATTGGGGGTCAGAACAATGGGGTCTGCATCGTCTTTGGTTGGGTGGGAGTTTGTAAGTGGCACTGTCACCATATTGTTCCTCCAGTGCTGGGGACCTAACCAGTTTGCCTTCCTCGTTCTACCATTCAGGGTTCTCTTTTGGTTGTGTCTTGAATTATTTCCAAGGTTTTGTAATTGCATTTAGTGGGGAGGAGCAGAGAGAAACATGTCTATACCATCTTGTCTGGCCCAGAAGTCCCTAATTTATGTGTAGACAGACTGCCTAAAAAGATTATTTGTTAAACACATTTTCTTCGGGAGGTAAGTGGTTGCTATGTAAATCCCCAAATTATTTATTGAGAATTGCTCACAGCAAGTGAGCTGAGGTTCTGTTTGTTGAACAACATACCACTCTCCAAAAATCTGCTATGATGCAGGCGCTGATCTGCAACTAGAACAGAACTGAGACATGTAGGTCTCAGTAAATCATTGTTGAATGGATGAAATAGTGGATGAAAATTAAGGAAGATGTTTGCCTAACGATTAATTTTCCTAATCCTAGACATGAAAGAGTCCCCTATAAATCTACAGTTCACACAGCAAAAAAGGAAATCTGAATGTGACTTGTCATTGTACTAAGGAACAGAAAGTTCTAGAAAAGTGAATGAATAAAAGAATAGATCTGGACACACCCAGAGTTCATGCAAAAGAGACTGAGGAACATCTGTGGTTTGGTGGATTGGCCCAGGTCAGGGGGTTGAGTTGAACCTCAAAGGTCATTACCAGTAACTTCAAGATGACCCGAATCAGAGATTTTAGTTGTTAAGTCTCCTTCGGCAGTCTGGCAGTCGGAGCTCCTGATGTTGTTTGTGATAATGCGGAAGGGCAAAGGTGGTGGTGTCATCTGACCAGCAGAGGGCAGTGTTCAGACCCATCCCACTTTCCCAAGAGGACCCTGGAACAAGATGAAAATGTGCCATCAAACACCGAGCTTCTGTGCTTCTGTCAGTAGACCCAGATAACTCCCTTCCCTCTGAGGGCCAGAGCTCTGGGGACCTCTCTGAGAAGTCACTGCTCTAGCTCTTCATAAGGCGCTCTTTCCCCTCTTCACAATCTGACTTGCATTTCACAATCTGACAAACAGCCTCGCCAGTCCTCTCCCGAGTGGGCACCACTGCTGATCAGTGAAGCTTTCGGCCTTGGGAGACAGCTGGGTCATCCAGGGCACGTCCCAAGGACCTGGTTTTGGTTCCTGACAGCACACCCTAGCCAGAGGGTTAGTCTCTGTGCATTCCACTGCTGATGAGCTCCAGCATAAGAAATTAGAGGGGAACAGCACAGGCCTCTGTCTACAGACTTCAAACACGAACAGCAGATGGGGCCTGGTGTTGGTTAAGGGCCATTTGCAATTGCAACTCCACGTTTCAGCTGTACTTTTTATGTTTCACATTACCCGTTCTGCGCCGCCTCCCCCACACATGCCCTGGAGATGGATTGTGCAGGCAGACGCTGTCTGCAGTACCTCAGTGGGAGATGGAGCCTGCCTTCACTCTGCACATGTGTGATTTTCTATATGTGAGGAGACCACTGCTGACTCCTCACCAGTTAGATGCTGGGCTGCTTTTCCTGCCAGGGCGTGGGGCAGGGCCCTACGCACTTTCCATCCTGCCCTCTTCTGACCAAAAGCGTGTGGGGCATCTACAGTCTCTGCCTGGGGGACAGAGGAGTTAGCTATTCAAAGCTGGGGTTCCGTTGAGGAACGTGTCCTGTGAGCAGGGCTGACCAGAAACATCTCTCACGGAGCAGCCACGTCTCAGAGATGAAATGCCACATTCTGGGTGACCCACCCCCTCATAGCCAGGAGACCTCATAGCTTGTAGGTCTCCCCTAAAAAGGAGGCTAGACTGAGTCCGTGAGCTGAGCTGCTGAGACATCAGGCTGAGTGTTTGGAGGAAGTGTGAAGGCTTTCCCTTCACAGGCTGCTCCCTAGTCTAACTGAATCGCTTTCTAAAATTTTGGCATTAAAAGTCCTTATTGAACTACAAGGCCCCCAAAGAGAGCTATAATTTTGAGAATTAATTCTTAAGAAAGATGCTCTTGGGTTACGAGGGAGGGGAGGAGAAGGAGGAGATAGCTACAGCATAAATGTGGCTCACTTTGTTGAAAAAAACAACTTTTGCTCAAAAAAATTTTTTCCCCATTTTGAAATCTTTGTTTTAAAGAGTCAATACACACACCACACACACACACACACACACACACACACACACACACACACACCGGGGGTGCCAAAAAAATGTGTACACGTGACTGGTATTCATCTTTTGTTATCGGTATATACTGAGTATTACAATTTTAATACAGTGTTTTCCTTTCTTAAAATGTGTGTATGTTTTTTTTTGGCACCCTCTGTATATACACACATATATATAAATGGAAAAACTATTTGCATTTCAGTGACAATGTAGTATACTTGAAAGAGCTTCTGATTTTACTTGAGGCTGCAATGAGCTATGTCCCCTGAATACCAGTCACTGTGCCCCGTATAAAGTGCATAAGGGGAATATCGAAGAAGTACCTTACCAGCTTGAGGGATGACCAGCTCAGACAGAGATGTGGTCCCCTGTGAGGCTAATGGGGATTGAAGGGAGGAAAGGGAATCTCACAGGAGAGGGGAATCTTATCCTCATAAAGCATTAGGTAAATCATGAAGATAAGCTCACTAAAAGCTTACCACCTAGGGATTGAATGTCTAGAAATTTGGCTGAGGCATTTGCCAATGAATGGTGTCTATTCTTCTGCTATAAAAATCATCAGGACTCAGTCATCAAACCAGTCTTCCAACAAACTTGCTTTTTCAGAAGGATTCTGGGTACGAAAGATGCTCAGGTATTATTGTAGAATTCCATATAGGCCGAATAATGGGTTTTTAACCTTATTGTCCTTAACCTCAGAGCTAAGCAAGGCAGAAAAGCCATTTAGAGATGAGAAACTGAGCTTACAGGAGTTGAGAGACTTGTCCAAAGGGTCCTGGCTGGTGGGGCGGAGCAGAGTCCATCATCCCAGTTTCCTTGTGTTTTATCAACTATCTTTCTCCACCATGCTGCATGGCCTCCAACTAAAAAGTGTACAGCAATGCACTTTTATGGCCTGTAGTTTGGCACATCTTTCACTTATTAAAGATATAAATATAGATTGGTACTAAGAATGCAGTGAAGAGTTTAGAAATGCTGATATCTGCTTACTTGACACATTGCAATACAGGGATGTTTTTGGATCTAGTCCCAAACCATCACTAACAGAAACTTCAGTTTTGAAACCTAGATTTGCATCTACGTTTAATGTCTAAGTTAAGATCTAAAAGTCTTCAAAATATCCTGTTTTGTCACTGAAACCCAGCTAAGTTTTCCATTTGACTCCAAAATAGATCCTGATTTTTTTAATAGAGAAATTTCCCCCCCAAAAAAGACTTGGAATAATATTATTTTTTTCATCAAACGCTCTCATTGGGCGTCTTTGTATGTGAGATAGGCAGCCATTTACAGTAGGGCAGAGTAGAGGAAGAAGAGGGTCATGACCTCTTACCCTTGGAAACTATGGAAACTACTCTTGGGAATCCTGTGTGCTGCCAGAAATGGCTGTGTTGGGGACAGGCAGAGGCTTTCACATACTGTACACTGTCTAGGAGTAGTCTGTTCCTGCTCACTTCCTCCTCTGTGATGACAGCCATGGGTGGGATACCCATCTCGGCAGAACCCAGATTTCAGCACCTGCTCGGTTGTGCCACCAACCTGTGGTCGCACGACCAACCCATGTGACAAGTGCAGCACAAAGTAGGAATGGAGGGCCTGGAAGCAATATTTCTGCAGAGTGGAGCTAGAGCTAATATCTAACCCAGTCCTGCTTCCACGTGATTCGATGGCTCTCTGAGACGTAAAGCAGAGTGAGCGGACACACCACCCAACGCTAAGAAATGTCCTTTCCTCCAAAGCAACGTCTGAGGATTAGCCTCTAAACTAAGAACTACTCTTCATTCAAAACACACAGGACAGCTGGAAGGAGCCCTTGATTTGAACACAGGTATGACACATATTAAAGATGATAGTCTGTCTTGTCTTTCTGCCTCTTATTTAAATCTAGATCAGTCTGTTTCTCTTCACATTTCTAAAGCAGAGGCTATATGATAGAATTCTCAGAAGGCTCCTTTGAACCAATGAAATTTTCTCTGGCTCAGTGACACTTTTTTTTTCTTTCACTTAACATGCACTTATTTGAAAAACAAATCTTGCAAGTTTTGCCATTAGGCTTGCCGCCTATAAAACCATCTGTTTGCAGAGCCCCTCTCAGCGGTACCCTACAGGTGCCAAAGGGAACAGCGGTTCCACACTGATGAATGTAGGGAATGAATGGACTTCAGATTGAGATGACCGATGAGATACACTTTACAACTCAAGCCGAAGGTTATGTTAGAAATTAAAAGGTCTTTATAGATGGCTGCCTCCCCACCCCCGTCCCGAGTCTTCTAAATCAGGAAGACAGCTTGTGGCAGCCCACTCACTGGGTATGTCTTGCCTGGCCTGGCTCCCTGAAAAACAGGGCCAACACACTTGCCCCAGTTGGGTTTGGGATAAGGAAGGGAAAGGGTTGGTAAAAGGGCTGCAGTGGAGGTCAGACTCCTGCAAAAAAGGTGGATGGTTTTTCCAAGTGGGTTTTGGCAGCCATTGGTGTCACCTGCATTTCCAAACTTCTTTGTGACTTGTATGCTCCTAAGGTGACAGCTCTGCCAAACATAACAGCTAACGAGGTAATGTGGGTCTGGCTATTATTCAAAGTAAACCAAATAAACACCCCAGCAACAATTTCCTTGAAAATATAAGTCAATGAGGAAAGATGTTCTAAGGAAGGTGTAGTTCCCTTACAAGTGGGAGTCCTGATCTGTTGCAATTATTAGGGGGCTTCTCCGCTTTATCAATTACCACGTTGTTACATAGTCGTGGGACCTCTAAGTATATATAGTTCTTTCCCCGTCATCTAGTCACAGCTATGGCTAAAATGAACATGAGCAGCAATCGTCAAGCATTTTGTTCTGAGAGGGAGAGTTTGGGTCCTTTATTTCAAATATTTGAATCCTTTCAAATAACCTTGTTGAAAATAAATAACCTTCCCAAGCAGTAAGCCCATTCATTCATCACGTGGCCTGAAGAACAAGTTCATCTTTAATGTTCTAACATTATCGTTCCAAAATTCTTCACAGCACTTTATAAACCACCATCCATCAGTGCAGAACATGTGGGGCTGGCGTTAGCAGAGCGTGCAATGTGTTTGGAATGTTCCCTGTACAGCAGCCTTGCTGGTAAAGGTCAGTAAGGGGAGCATGTTCCTTTCAACAGCACATCTCTTGAAGACCCTATGCAAGGTCTTTGAAGATGTGCATGTTTAGCAGCAGTAAAACAGAGAAAAATGGAAATGTTAAGAAACACTAGATGGCTAAACTCCCAGGGACAAGCGAGTCTGGATCTGGAGCATCAATTTCCTCTGAGAAGGACTTTGAAGTTTGTTTCAATCTGTGAAATTCTAGTAACGGTCTAAATTTGCTCCTCCACATCTGGTGGGGATAATTGCAACAAATGGTATGGATATGTCCATTTGTTCATGTATGAGTATTCATTCATTAATTCAAGACGGTTCCATTGAAAGCCTCCCATGGATAAGAAAACGGTCTCAGCACTTGAAGGCATAGAGACGTGAGACAGTCCTGGCTCTCAAGGACCTTTTTTCTGTATTTGGGAGGGGAGGATCCGTAAGTCCCTACCGGTGATAGGTGGTACCATTATGATGAGATAAACATCATAAGCTTTGTCTGATCTAGGGATGAAAAGATAGGAGATGGCATATTTTGGGACTTATCTAATGGAAGGCTTTATAAAAGGGTTTGCATTACAGCTAAAGGATATGCTGGAGTTCTGTATCTGAAAAGATCAGGAGGCATGAGCGGGTATTCAAAGCAAAGGTACAACATGAACAAAAGCATACGAGTGGGAAAGAGGCAAAGCAGATTTAGAAACAGTGAGAAGTTGAATTTGATTAAGTCATAAGCTACGTGTAGGAGAGCAATAAGTGATGAAATTCTACAGATAATTTAACGCTGTTGGTGGATGTCAGATGAAAGTATTCAGGCTGATTTGATTCCTTGGCCAAATATGGGCAGAACTATTTTTAAGATTGGGCAAGAACAGGGGGGAAATACTGTATTCCTGTCTCAAAGAGAACTTCTATTCCAGAGACAATGTCTACCCTGTTCATGTACCTGGATCACTCTGTTAATTCAATCAGATGGAATTGCTAATCCACACTACTCTTTTCTAGAACCTTCATTTATACAGAATGAATGATAGTCTAGCTCACCCGAGTAAAGGAGCCCATGCCCCTTCTTCCTGCCTCCTCATCCATTGGTAATTGTCTGTCCACCTTCACAAGTCTTGATCTGGTCATTGTGTCACATCTCATGACACTTCACCTCTCCATTACCCCCATCTCCAGGTAAAGTCATGACCGCTCACGGAATGACTTGCCCAAGGTTACAGAGCTAATAAGTGGCAGACCCAAGAAACTCTCAGATTAGCAAATTATGGTCTGCCCTTGGATTATCCAAGAAATTGAAATTTCAGTTGTCCCATAATCTGTTTTCTTTGATTCATTGCTCCATTCTTATACTCATT
The DNA here is from genome assembly GCF_964194185.1 of Rhinolophus hipposideros. Classification (NCBI taxonomy): domain Eukaryota; kingdom Metazoa; phylum Chordata; class Mammalia; order Chiroptera; family Rhinolophidae; genus Rhinolophus; species Rhinolophus hipposideros. The sequence continues at coordinate 11,488,480 of NC_138072.1, forward strand.
CATTTATTAATTTAACAAATATTGACTGGGCATTTATGTTTCAATACTGGGATAAGTGCTGAGGATATAATAATGAAGTAGATTGACTTTTTCTAACCACCTGGGTATTACAGGCTATCTGGAAAGAGAGACAGGAAAATAAGAGTATTCTCTGTCAGTCCCCAGCTGCCAGAGACCCAGTGCATCCTCTCGGGCCAGCATTCCAGGCCAGTCCTCTCTGTTTTTATCCTTCCCCTCACGGCCACTCTTGCTGAAATTCCCTCCCTGAAATTTAGCTAGTTTCTGACGCCTCCCCATGACATTAGATACTCTGGACCTTTCTAGATGTAACAATTCATTCATCAAAAATATGAATGCTGATAATAACAGAATGGGAGAAACAGTGAAAGTGCTTATCTGGATATTTCAGGCTAATCAAAGTAGAAATTTAAAAATGACACCTTGAGAATTCAGCTGTCTATAGACGAGCTGAGGAGGGCCGAGTGAAGTTCCTTCCTATGGTGTTTTTGCAGCTTTAGAGATAAGCCAATCAAATAGAAAGCTTGGGAGCCACATAAAGAGACTTTGATAATTGTCTGTCCACCTTCACAAGTCATGATCTGGTCATTGTGTCACATCTCATGACACTTCACCTCTCCATTACCCCCATCTCCAGGTAAAGTCATGACCGCTCACGGAATGACTTGCCCAAGGTTACAGAGCTAATAATAAGTGGCAGACCCAAGAAACTCTCAGATTAGAAATTTACCTAGTTTTTACCTACTGAAGCAGAATGTGCCTTCTGAAGAAGAGCTGGAGGCCTATGATTACGCATGGAGGGAAAAGGCTAAACAAAGTTATTCAAGATCGTTTATTGGGGAGACAAAGTCCTGCCTTTCCTACAAACATAAAATGAACAAGTATCAACGATTTTATTTAATTACCGCAGTCATAAATCAACGAGGGAAGTGGTAAGTTGTTAAAAGCTTATTCAAAAGAACACATAAAGGGCAGACACACCTATAAGTAAGCAGAGAGGCCTAAGCTAATTTGTGTAACATGGATGTAAAATTGGTTATACCACGAGCACAAGGTTGTATAAATTTCACCTCCAGCAGAAAAGAAAGTCACTGCAATTTCTATGAAATATGCATTCACATCCATTTTCTAACACTTACAGAATTAAAAAAAAATAGCTCACAGTCCATGAAAAGGACAGAGCTCATCGAATCATATAACCTGGAAATGTATACTAGACAAAGCCTAGCTTTCCAGTGAAAAGCTGCTCAGTAATATTTTGGGTCCCTTTAAAAGCCGTTCACAGTGTTTCTTGACCAAGTCTTACTATCTTCTCTAAAAAGAGAACAGTTCAGTGGTTGGGTTACATTTGGACATGGATCCTTCTCAGTGGTGGGTGACCTATGTACATTCTCACAAAAACATCACCCCTGCCCCCTGGGAAAAGACATTTAAGTATGCAAATGAATGGGCCCCAGTAAATGCAGGTGCAGTGCAATCCAGGTGCTCCAGGGTTCAGCTGAATCAGAAGACAAGTGGGGCTCCTTCTTTGAGTGAAACTCCAACCTTGAGAAGCCAGGAATAGGGTGCCTCTTCACCTGGAATTAACACATGACTTCTAGAAACTGGAAAGGTTGCCCGCAACATGATTGTGTTAGGTGATGGAAGCGGTGCACAAGAACCAGAAGATATGGTCCAGGGAAAGAAAGGTGAACAAAATAAAGTAGGAGGCAGCATTGTCTCAGCACTACCTTGGGCCTTGTGTTGGGAGTTTGGCAAGAAGTGCGTGTGCACTACAATACTGAGAGCAATTTGTTCACATGTGGTGAACGGGAACAAAATCAAGGGGACTGCATTGGCACAGAGGGATAATTGACTGTGAGCACATGTGACAAACAGATTTCTGAGTCTGACATATAATAAGATAAATATGGAACATATTATTACATAATAAGGTTATTATTATACAACAGAATAGCAAAATGCTGCTAGGGGTCATCCATACGGGTGTTACATGTAGGTAATAATAATCTCCTCCATCCCTATAGCATTTTGTACGTGGATTTTCTGCTCAATGACCCCTAGATGGATGCACTGTTGTTTCTGTGGAAGCACTGAAGCTTAAGCAGCTAACGGGCAACACTTACCCAGATTCTTCTGTACCATATGCTACTGCTATGCTGCCCTGGCCAGCTCCAGCATAGGCTCCTATGTGGAACCAGAGGTCAGGCAAGGAGGCCAAAGGATAGGCAAGCAAGACCCACCCCCAACATCCAAGCACAATCCTATGATTGTGTCTTTAAGAAGCCAGAAAACTGAGAGGAGCATCTTGTGTATCTTATGGCTGAAATGCTGAATGTGAGGTAATGGCCAGCAGGTCGCCCTAATGGGAGATGCAAAATGAGAAAATAACACTGAACTTCTGGGGAAAATTGACTGTGTTCCAAGCTATGGACGTTCCATTGGCTTTCTTGTTTATTCTTCACAATAAGGCTGTGTGATAGGTAGTACCATTGTCTTCATTTTTCAGATCTGGAGACTGAGGCACACAGATGTTAGGAGAGTCTCCAAGGTCCCCTTGTAAGTGGGACCTCTGAGATTGGAATCCAGGTCTGTCAGATTCTACATCTGCCACTATTCACCACGCTGCCCTGTACACCTATTGTCCTAAAAGTGATGATGGTTAATTAGGGCTTTGTCTGGTTTGAAAGAAGTGTCTGAGGGAAACTGAAAAAAAAAAAAAAGATCAATTCTTTGGGGATGAAGTTCATAATCAGGCCCACATTTTTGTCTGATAAGATTAGGAGTTTGCATGAAGTATATAATTAAAGATGAAAAACAAGAGCATCTTAAAAGCTTAAGATGGTGTTCTGATGTCACTCTAGTTGCCAAGAGAGGTTGAGGTGACAATTGGGGAGTGAATGGTATGATTTAGTAGAAAGTCTGTATTATACAAAGTTTTGAAATAAACCGGGTATTCTTCTGGTTAATAACCATTAGCTAAGTCATAAATAGATATTAACATGGATACTGTTTAGTAAAAGAAGAAAATGAAATCATTACCGCTCATAATAACCTATGTTGCATGAGACCTATGAGGCCTATGGAAAGAATTCTTGACTTCCCGAGCAATCCATTTTCCCAGAGCTACTGCTTTTACATGGAATTCTCATTATGCACAAAGGAGTGCCAAGGACTTTTCAAGTGCAATCTTTGAACATCACATAGACCTTCAATTATCACTCCTTCTGAGCCAGTGGCATCTGAATTGAGGAGATAATACCATTTTTCTCACAAATTGCCTCAGATGAAAATCTAATACAATTAAAAAGGATGAAGTCCAGAAAACCACAATGTCACATATCCCAAGCTGTCAGAGATTCCTTTTATTTTCTTTGATTTCTTTTGTTTAATCCTTGTACCAGCCCCTCTCGGGGCTTGTTCAAACCTCTCATCTTTCCAGCTCCCCATCAGCACTTTTCCTCGGATCTGCTTCATATCATTTTGGAGACTGGGGCTCTCTGATGTGCTCCCCTGAAATACCAGACTTCCGGCTAACACCATGGGTGAGTTTTCTATTGGACTCCATCCCCCATGGCACGCTGGGAAATGAAACACAACTTCGTCGGAGGAAAACTTGCATCTGGATTCCTTTATTGAAGCCCAGTGGTTACATCAAGGAGAATGGGAACTGAATTGACCAAGAGGGAACACTGAAGCAACTGAAGAGGCTGCCGTATGGAGAATTCCTGTGTCCATCTTCACAGCCAAAGGCAGGGATTTTGCTCCTGGCATTTATTGAATAACCCTTTTGTCCTTCCCTCCAGTCACCAATGGTTCAGAAATAGTGCAGTCTACCCTCATAGAGCCCACCATGAAATAGGGATATTAGCAAACTACATTAAAAAATAACATTTACATGACCAATTTTCATATTTGTACTAGACCATGTTTAAAATATCAGTTCGCCCAGTTTAACCCAAGGCATATGGCCACTTTGTGACCATAGGCCGATAGCCCCCAATCAAAAATTCTCCTTCATTGTCTTGGAAAAGAGTTCTCTTTCCATGGTGGACCTTTGCCAAGGTAATTACCCCCCAGCCAGTTTCAGTTGGGAATTCCATTTATTTTGAGAATTTGGCTCTTCCTGGAGGCAGGAGTGGGGGTGGGGAAGTCAGAAGATTTTTGAATTCTTTTTCACCTCCCTGTGTGTGATTCTCTGCTTCTCTCAGTGTCCGCCTGTTGTTGCTTTTTCTCCAGCACTCCCTGCTTCCCCTAGTGACTGATTAAGGTTCTGGCATCTTGCCTTCTGAATTTTCTGAGAGCTTGTCATGGCTCGAAGCGGTGGTAACTTTTCATTTCATTTTCTAAATTATTTATGAGGACAATGGAATGGTTTTAATTTGACTCATCCACAACCTTATTATTTTCCAGTAGATGTTTTTTTTTGTTTGTTTTGTTTTGTTTTTTTCCCCATTGCCTTCTTTGGCAAAATCCCTGATTTGCCCTTGGCTAATTCAAAGAACAAGCAAAGAGATATTTTCAGGTGTTCTTAATCTCAAAGTTGATAATAAATTATGTAGTTATTAAATAGACTTGTCTTGCTGCCAAGGGCAAAATGAATAAAGATGTTTGCTTCAACAAAGATAGCTATATTTCTAGCCTTTTCTAAATCTTGTCTGGATCTGTGAGGCATTAGCACATTAAAGCAAATCTTCAGGGTGACTAAAGGCCTCCAGCCCTATGATTACCTACTTTAATCACTGCTCCTTGAGGCCAGGGCCCAGAGGAGAAGCACATTTAGGAAAGGATTTATAGATGGAAAATAACTGAAGACAACTTGATGGAATGAGTCAAACCATCCCCGGGTAACAACACATTATTGGGGGGGAAATAACTATAATCCAGCGACTTATTTTTAGTGATTGTGTTGGCCATTGGTTGTCTATTTTTGCTTTCTGTTTGGTTTCCTTTAGGGCATATGTATTCCTCCAACTTCCAGAGATCCAGGCTCCTTTTCTAAGTGGACTGACCCTGCCCACTCTCTGAGTCTCCCCATTTCTGTTTAGTCAACCCTCCTCCTCTTGCTTAACTCCAAGATCTCTAGATGAAATTTCTATGGCAGGCATTTTAAGCCTGGGCCTAGGGAAAATGAGTAGGTTGGTGCAAAAGTAATTGCGGTTTAGAAGGTTAAAAATAATTGCAAAAACCGCAATTGCTTTATACCAACCTAATACAAACTGAGGGAAACTTTCCGGGTCCCTTTCTAAATCTCCAGTGCTAGCAATGACAGTCTTGCTGGCAAACATTCAGTCTAGTGGGAGTGAAGATTTGCATACTCTTCCTGGAAAGTATTTTAACAATATGCACCAATAGTCTGATTGCATTCATGCATTTGACCCAATAATTCTAACTTTGGGAATTTATCCTTAGGAAATAATCTGAAACACAAAATTCCATACATCAAGATGTCAATTTCTTCACTGTTTATATTAGTACACAATGGAAAACAATCTGAATGTCCAACACTGAGGGAATTATCTGTAAATTGTGATATCGCCATAGGATGAAATATGCAGCCTTTAAATGTGCTTTACTAGGGAGAAAATGTGTCTTATAAGGTTACATAACACAATGTTACTACAATGTGCAGTGTGAGCTCAGCACGTATTAAAATTTCTATACAAAAAAAATGAAGGAAGGAAATACACAGGAGGGGGAAGAAAGACTTTTTCTGGGTAATAGAACTGAGGAGGATTCTTTTTCTTTGCATTGTTCTGCATTTTCCAAAGTTGACGTAACGAGCATATATAACTGTGTAAATAGAAAAGAAAATTAAGAGGGACATTGGGTTTTCACTTGCTCCAGCCTAGAGAATGAGCAGAAAGAAGAGCCACGTGGTAGCTGCCATGAGCCCTCTGAGAAAGGAAGGGATGGGGAAATTATCCTGGATGCAGCTCTTGGCATGGTCCTTTAAGCCCGGGGGAGGGAGGGGAAATGAGACCTACTGAGACCCTGAGATTTGCCAAGTTTAGAATTAATGCCACCCGGATCAGGGGCTTGAGTAAACTTGAAAGAGAGGGGTCTCATGTACATAACTTTTAGAGTTACCATGGGCGTATAGTTGCCAAGAAAGACACTACTAGACAACGGAAAAGCCAAGAGCATTTGTGCTCTCGATTGTATTTCATTGTGGTCTCGGTTCAAATATATTCTCTCCAAAAGAGACCTTTTTCACCTGGTGGGCTAAGAGTATAGGTTCAAGAGTCAGACTGCCTGTTTTTTAAGTCCTGGTCTCAACCAGGATATGAGCCCTTGGGGAAGTGTCTTAACACTCCTGAGCTTCAGTTTCCTCACCTGTTATGTGGGGATAATGATTGTCCCTATTTCATAGGGTTGTTCTAAAGATTAAGTCTACATAAAAGTGTTTAGGATGATGTACATAGAAAACATTCAATACATGTAGGCTCTCATTAGCTATTATTTATTCACCGCAGTACACAACGGTAACATTTATATTAGTTATGAAAATAGGAAATTATTTATTATTAGTTTACTGTTTCCCTCACTCATATGATTTTCCTGAAGACGGGCCTTATCTGTCTTGTTAATAGCTTATTAAGACAGGGCCTGATACACAGTGGGTGCTCAATAAATATTTGATGACGGAAGAATCACATGGGCACCTGACAAGGACCAATCCTCTTCCCTGGCGATAGGGCGTGGCTGAGGCTAGCCCTTTTCATATAGATCCACTGTAACCATGCTAGCAGCAGGAGGGGCACTCAGCAGAGGGCATTCAGGAAACAAGGGAATGCAATGGTGAGAGTCTGGTGAGGGTCTGTGGGAGGAAGATAATCAAAGTACTGGGTTTGGAGCACAATCTTGAGCTGGAGAAACCAGAGTAGCAAAGGGCCACAGAGGCAAACACAGGGAATATGGCTCTAAAGAAGATGAAGAGGGGGCTGGGTGAGTTGTGGGGGCTGGCTGACTATATGAGAGGTCAGCTTTGGTAGGATGCCCAGCAAGGCCACGAGCAGACAGGCCAGCTCTATTCTAGGGGTGGAGTCCTTGACTGGAAGCATGGCTAGGAATTGATCAAGGAATAACAAAATTTGGAAGAGTAGACAAATTAAATAGCCCCCGAGAAAGGATTCCCCAGCCATCAAATACTACTTGCACTTAACTTACCCCATCACTCCAGCTAGCTACTTATATGGCATTTAGCTTTTGCTGCCTTGTGTTTTGAATGATCTGTGCTCAGTACTTACCTAGACTACCAGGTTGTAAGTGGAACGTTCCTCCCACAGGATGGTGTTTCCGAATTTTGTGAGACCAATCCCAGGAAACAAAAGGTAGACCAATTAAGTCATGCTTCTAATGCCTTTTGCAAGATGTTTTTGAATACTGTTAAGAAGTTGGTATATTCCTGACTCTTTCTGGACCCCAAACCATTGTTTCCCCCAAAAGTTCTCAATTCTAGCTCTCTCTCTTTCTCTCTGTCACACACCATTATTGTTTTTGTTGTGAAATTTTCAGCCATGTTTTTTATCTTAATCTTGTGTTTTCCCATAGTTTATGTAGATTGCTGCTATCTAAATTTGTTAACTCTTACAAGATTGATATTGTGTCTCATTTCTATCTCTGTCCTTTGAGTGAGAACAGTACTACTGAGCCCTAGTTTTGCAATATGCTGGAGGTATTTTTAGTGATATCCATTTTTCCTTTTCTGGTAACTACATCTTAATGACCACATTCTTAAGATAATTTTCAATTAACTTTAATTTAAAAATATTATGTGCCAGAAAGAACTTCTAAAGTGGTTGTTGGGAAAAAATGCAAACATTTGTCATAGCTCCCCAAAGGTGGGACATGAATTAATGAGAAGATAAGAGAGCTAATAGCGTTATGATCCACATGTACGAAAGTGACTTCATTGACGAGGTTCACGAGTGGGAGAGGCTAAATCTTTCCTTTGATGAATAGAGTTATTTCCTGATATGCTCAGTTTTCAAGAAGTTGATCAGACTAGAAGTTGGATTATGAGTTCATTGCCTGTGACTCACGTTGGAATGCACCCTTTCTGTGAAAACTTTTTGTTCCAGTAAAATTCTAACTTCCAAACTCCCTGCAGTGACGAGAGACAAACGCAGGCACGTAGCACAGTGTGCCAGTCATCATAGCATTTATGCTTCCCTTTTAACAAACGTTGCTTTGGACACATGTTGACCTTCATCAAGAATGGCACTAACATTTAGAACAAGTTTGGAGTTGTAAAATCAAGGAATTTTCAACAGAAATAAACCATGTGTTAAATGACCACAGCGGAATGTCATCTGTTGGTGAACCTCATAGAGAGGCCATATTTCTTCTCTCTGAGAAAGGATTAGACATAGGCAGGCTAAAGCCAAGCTTTGCCCAGTACACTGGTAAATCCTTACCCAACTCTGAACAATTAGGTACCCACTGGCCCTGGGGTTGGGAAGGAGCCACTCCCACAATCAAATGATAATAATCTCCACCAATCTCAGACAGGCCAGGCGTTCTAATCTGCAGAGAACATCCTGGTATTTACCTCACTTAATCCCGATGGGCAAGGCTGATATTGTGATGGGCAAGGCTGATATTCTTATTCCTCCATCCAGGTCTCCCTCAGTTCCTGCCACATACACTGTTAGTGCTTAGTAAGGATTTATAGAATTGAAGTTGTTGAAGCCACATTTTTCATATGAATAAAGAGTGTTTAATGATTTCCCCAAACTCAGCTCTACCAGAAGAAACTGCTAGGACTTAAAGCCATAGCCTACATGCAGTGTGTCCAATGGTCTTGCCATTGGCACGTGCAAAAGACTGTTTTCTGCAATTGTTGACCCCAAAGCACACAGGTTATTGCTGGTGCCACTTGGCTGCAAAGATTTGAACAATGTTGAGAATAAGCTTGACCATAATGAGCTACGTGCTGATGAAACAAGGAAGAGGTCGTGGGAAGGAGCAGAATGATAATAAAGGCCTTGGGTTCGGCTCAGAGTGGTATTGAAAATAAATACAATAAAAGTTATCCTGTAATCAGTAAACAGCAATATAATTAGAATTTGTTTTTCCTATTTACTTCCTTTAATGCAATGGGGGGAAATTAAAAAAAAGTCAAGGACTCAATCAAACAGATGGTTCTCCAGTTATTATTTTCCCCTTGATGTTGTTTACAAGAAGAGACTCGTTTAACAAAACATGACTCACAGATTCCGGTGAGACCAGCAGTTCTCTATAGAAGGAGAGGAAAACAGTGGGAAGAAAACTCAGATCATAAGCTTTTATTATGCACATTATTATGCCTCATTAATTAATCCAACCACTGTCCTGATGACGTCCTGGGCTCACTTCACAGGAAAAAATTAGCCAAGATTGCCAAGTAAAATAGACAATTACAGGAAGATCAAATTGTGCCTACATTGCATTCTGTAGGGGCACCAAGCCAAATTCATGTCAAATTCATAAGACTGGGATATCCTCACTAAAAAACAGCCCTGAACAACTGACGTCACAAAACATTTGACGTCTTCACAGAGGATGTATTGATCTTGCCTGAGTTTCCTTTCTCAGAATCGCATAATAGGCTGCGAGGGCATTCTGAGCTTCTTACTCTCTGCCATACACCAGCTGGCTAGCTCCTTTGTTATGTCCAATAAAGCCCAATGTGGCAGAGGAAAACACCCCCACCTCATGAGCTTCTGTCCCCCATCCTGGCTGGCAGCTGTCACAGCCCTGTAAAGACAGCTTGGACATTTATAGAAAACAATGGGAACTCATCGTGGAGGTGTTCCACGGTGTAACCTTGGTTCTGTCCATGATCTTGAGGGAAGCTTTTCCATGACAGAAGGGCTGAAATGGACAAAAAGCCCACACCAGGTTTTCAGGACACACCGTCCTGGAATGTCTGACATTCCCAGGACCAGTGACAACGCTACACTTGGGTGAATGAGAACAATCACATGACACTTTTAAGTGGAGTGATATTTCCCAGGGCTCCAGGACTCAGAAAGGAGAGCAAAATGTGTTGTGTAACCACTAAAGAGTGAAAAGTTGAAGAATTTAAGTTTGGGTGCCTGGATGAAACTTGAAAACAAAGCTGCTCCCAGAATCCCATTCTAAGGCATTCCTCTTTTGTGATCAGAGGTATCTGAACCGAGGCTATTTTCCATGTTACTTCCCTATTAGGCAGAAAGTCTCATATCAGAGACTTTCACTCCTGTTTTCCAGCAGATATGTGGAGTACACGTCGATACAATTTTTAACATCGTTACTTTGGGAGGCAGAAGTCCTAATTCTGTCCTCATGGTGGTTCATCCATTGGAGGGCCATTCCCTATGCATTCACCAGGCACAAGATACTTTTGGGGCACTGAATAATCTGTTTTCTCTCAGATCTTCAAAAACAACAAATCTTGCAAATTAAGACCTGAAATGTTGCTGCTCCCCAAGGTCCCACGCTCAGACCTGACCTCCTATGTTTTCATACCCTTAATTTCTGCTGGCTGATCAACTCCTTGTTTTATTTCAGCACCCCAGATCACTCTCTCACACTCAGGCTGAGCCCTGTTTATATTATTTATTCCCGACACTTAAAGGTTTCACAAAATTAACTCTGTCAGAACTGAACTCATTGTCGTCCTCAAAATAGCCACTCTTCCCCGTATTCGCCTTCCTAGTGGATGGTCCCGTTGATCCTACCTCCTTTCTATTTCGTGGAACTGCTCACTTCTTTACATCTTCTCTGCTGCTTCATTTCATGTCCTTCACCCAGATCACCATCATCTCTCTTGCAGATGGCAGCAACAAGCTTGCCAGTGCAGACATCGGATGACACCTCTGCCCCAAACACTCAGTGAGGTCCAGGGTGCTTTGCAGAGCATGCACCATGCTGTGGTTTGGCACCCGATTAACTCTACAGCCCAAGTTAACGTTTCACTCAGGATGAGCATCTCACATGCCAGCCACGCCAAACTGCTTGTAGTTCCCAATTGCATTATGTTCTCTCTCACCCATGGGCTTTCATTTCATCATAATCGTTACCCATGCTGCCCCTTCTGCCTTTTGTTTCTTCACTTAGATGCTTCCCCTGGGCCATTCCTGTCCCTCAGTGGCCATCATCAATTCCTTCCCTCCCTATCTTCCTATGCTGTCCCCCTGTTCAAGAGGTGGAGTCTATTGATGCCCCTCTTATGACTTTTGTGATACAGAAATGATGTCCTGAGACTTCAGAGCCCAAACTTAAAGAATACTGGCAGCTGTCACCTGCTACCTTTGAGAAAACCAGCTGACACACAAGTTCAGCCTCTCAAGATGGCAATGTTGTGAGGAATCCCAAGCTAACTCATGGAGAGACCACATAGAGGAGAACCAAGAAACGTGACAACAGCACTAACTTAGATCTCAGTCATCTGACTCCTACCTGGTTGTTCCAGGCTGCTCCACTGGTCAAGCCATTCAGTGGATGCCCAGATATCATGGAGTGGAGATGATTCATCTCTGCTCTGCTCTGTCTGAATTCCTAATCCACAGAATTATTTTCATGTACTAAGTTTGGAGAGGTCTTTTGCAGTGAACTACCCTTTCAGTCGGGCATGGATTCTACTCCTGTAATCTTCTTAGTGTCTTTATGGGCCACTGGCATATTACTATTCCACTGCAATCACCAAAATCAATATTTCTTTCTCTGTATTCCTTCCTGGCCCAACTTTTCTCCTGTTACACATGTGAAAATAGATTGTCTTACCAGCTGAGAGAATTCCTTTTAGGGAGGCAACTGCCTTCATTTGCAAAGATACAATTCTGAGCCCCTGTTGGTTAAGAAATAAGACATTGTGGGCAAGAACCAAGGCTTCTGAGCATCATGGTTAAACTGAGTGTGTGTGGGAGAGGAAGAGTAATTCGATTTTTAATGAGAAGAAGGACTAAGGAAGGAAAGAAAGAACACATGTGAAAGAAAGAACTCAGAGAGGTCCCTTGGAGCAGGGGAAGGTGTGGGCAGGTAGTCAACAGACTGTCCCCTGGGAGGCGAGGAAAGCACATATTGAAATGGAGGTAATTAATGCACAATTTGAATTTGCTTTAGGTTTTGATATGTAAACTTTTTTCTTCCTCCCTTGACTATCTCTCCTCCACAGAACCTCCAGTAAAGCTTACTATAGTCACATTTTTGTGTCAATAGGATATTTTGGTGAGAATCATGAACTGCATCACAGAAACTAACACAATATAACCCCCCACCAAAAAAAAGGACAGAAACTAAGGGGAGGACCTGGGACATTCACAGGACATAGAATTGGGGGTTCAAGCTAAAATTACCTGGATCCCCAGGAGCCAGGAGAGTAACTGATTTATGGTTATGGGTTAGCTTTTTATTCTTAGCGCCTACCAGGGTGTCTGGCACATTGTAGTTTTTAATAAGCGTTTGTTGAATGAATGGTTGAATAAATGAATGAAAGAAAGAAAGAATGAAAGAATGTTTTGCACAATGAAGTATGGCTGCCATAGAATCTGTGTGCTATGGCAAAACAGCATGAAGTCTAAGGTCAGAGAATTTGTTTGAATCTCACTGCTACGTCACAACAGGCAAATTGCTTTTCTGATTCAGTTTCCTCATCTGTCAAGTGGAATTACTGGTGATGTCTCCGTCACTAAGATTTAGCAGACACTCAGTGAAGGCTGCTTCTCCTTTCCCATTGTCCAAGACAACCGCAGTTGGGTGTACAGGATGTGAGGAAGGAGAGGGTGGGAGCAGGACATAGGGTAGGACACAGGTTTGTTTTCCATTGTTGTTACCAGGAATTGGTGCGATTTCATTCATGCAAAGAGTTTCCTTTCATAAGTGCAGCCCAAGAATAAGAATTCTGGGAATGTTTGCTATTTGTGTTTGTGTATGTGTGCATGTTTTTCATTTTTGAGGGTCTAAATCTGGGATATGGAGGAATATGGGGAGAAGAAAGGCTAATAGATTTGGGTAAGTCATCTAAAGAGATGAAAAGCAAAGAGAACTAAGATTAGCTACTTATTGAAAATAAGTAGTGTGTCCACAGTTGTCATTGTATCATTGAAGTGGGGCCAAGAAAAGTAAGAGAACAGGGAAGAACTTTAGCTGTTGGGTTATGAATTTTGATATCCAAATAGCAGTTCCAGAAAATGCATTTTCTTTCCAAACTGGACTTCTCCCTGGACCACCCATTAATTAAAGAGAAGCAATATCTCTGTTGGGCTAGTAACCAGCAAGTACACTTGGTTCCCTCTTTTCTGCTCATTGTACCTTGCCCTCCCAGGTCAAGTGGTCCATATTTCTTTCTCATCTCCCCAGTAAAATGGTGATGAGAATCATTTTACACATGGCTGAGATTCCAAGAAATATCCCTACGGCACTGAGCTGATTTTGATCTCTAGACTTTTGTGACATGGAAAATGAAGTTCATAGATCTCAGCTCTAATCTTTATTATTTCTTTTCTTCTGCTGACCTTGGGTTTAATTTGCTCTTCTTTTTGGTAATTTTAAAGGCAAAAGCCAAGGTCATTGATGTGAGACACTTCTTTTCTAAGATGCTAAAAGTTATAAATTCCCTTCTAAGTACTGCTTTATTGGCATCTCTCACATTATGGTGTGCTATGTTTTCATTTTCATTCAGTTCAAACTGCTTTTTATTTCTCCTCTTGATTATTTCTTTGACTCATAGGTTATTTTGAGTCTGTTATGTAATTTCCAAATATTTGGAGATTTTCCATTTATCTTTCTGTTATTGATTCATAATTTAATTCCACTGTGGTTAGAGAAAATTCTTTGGAGTATTTGTGTCCTTTTAATTTATTGAGACTTGCTTGACACAAAATATGGTCTGTCTTTGTATTTGTTCCATGTATACTTGGAAAGAATTTTTATTTTGTTGTTGCTGGGCGAAGTGTTCTATGAATGTCAAATAGGTAAACTAGGTTAATAGTGTAGTTCAAGTATAGTATATCCTTACTGATTTTCTATTTATGTCATAAATTATTGAGAGAGGGCTATTGGAAAACCTTACTATGATTGTGGATTTATCTATTTCTTCTTTCAACTTCGTTTTCTATCAAATTTTGCTTCATGGATTTTGAAACTCTGTGTATAAACATTCAGGATTATTATGTCCTCTTGATGAATGAATCCCTTATTAATTACAAAATGACCCTTTCATTCATAGTAATGTTCCTTGCTCTGAAACTTACCTTTGTCAATTAGTTTAGCCAATCCAGCTTTCTTTTGATTTTCCTTTCTTTTAATCTATTTATATAATATCTTTCTATTTAACATATTTGTGTCTTTATATTTAGAGTAGATTTACTGTAGGTAGCATATTATTAGGTCTTACTTTTTAAATGTAATATGACAATTTCTGGATTTAATTGAAATATTTACTCTATTTGCATTTAATGTGATTAAAGTTGCGTTCAAATCTGCCATCTTGCTAATTTTCATTTGCTCTTTATGTTTTCTTGTTTTTTGATCCTCTTTTTTATTAATTATTTTCTCTGAATTCCATTTTATTGCCTTTTTGGCTTAGTAGCATAACTCTTATTTTATTGTTGTTGTAAGTAATTGTTTTAAGGATTATATACACATTTTTCACTTATCATAGTCGGCCTTCAAGTAACATTATTCTACTTTACTTCTAGTATAGGGACCTCACAAAATTATATTATCTCACCAATTGCTAGAGATACCAAAAAGCTGCTACCACCCAGCCATAATTGGTTTAATGCCCACTCTTCTTCTATTTCTTTTGAGGCCCTTTGGTATTGTCTAGGATTTCTTTTTCAATAGAGTTGTGTCCTGCTGGGTGGCTAAATTAAGGGAAGTAATTTACAAGGCTGCTGTGAAGGTGTTAGTTGGAAGGGATGCTTCTATTTCACAGCATCCCTTTGTCCAGCCCACTTGTAAAAGCCATCATGGCGCCTGTCACATGCTTGGGGGTAGAGGCAGTGTCAGAGAGATGATGAAGAGACTGTCTGGAGTGAGGGACCTCTAATAATCCAAAAACATCTGTCACCAATATTTCTACTTCTCATGGCATCTGCAGCTTTCCAGCTCTTTGTGTATATGGTCTGCAGACTTGGTTTCACTTTTTTCCTCATCTCCTTAAAATACAGACATTCTGCAATAGGATTAGGGCATGTCTAAGTGTGCTGTCGTATGATTTAAATCCTTGACCTTACCATATAAACCTACATTCTAACAAAGACCATCAAGCCACATAACTTCTCAAATTGCTTCCAAAGTCCCACCTTCATCTTTCCCTTCTGGAATACTATTCTCTTTCACTGCTTCAATTTATCACCCTATAAACTACTAGACTTATTCCGTCAAATCCTAAATTCCATATTCGATGTTTTGAATTATTTGAAATCAATGGAAAATGAACAGATATGGAATCTCATGATAGTTGGATTTCAGTAGTCCAACTGAATGACCATCAACCTCATTCAAGCAACTCTGAATCAGTAGTTATCTAACATCTTAAGATCGCAAGAGTCTCTGAACAGAGGGGGAAAAAAATCAATCAAAAAGCCTGGGACATTTATTTTCTTTGAAAATAAAATATGTTTCATGTGGAAGCAGTCAAATTTATATTGTTATATTAATGGAGCCTTAAATTCCAATAAATCTCCTTTTGAGCTCCTAAATCACAGGAGTTACTTGAAAACTGTCATGAAGTGGATTTCCTTGGAGTAGCATGCTGAAGGCAGAGGGAAGATTAGAATGTTTGACCTCAATCTCTTTGCTTTACACCTGGGGTGTGTACTTCTGTGATGCTTGTGTCTAAATACCAGGACAGTGCTATGAGATGAAGGGTGAGAATCTGGATTACAAGCATGGGGATGGTATGGATGACTCTAGGGATAGGATTATATTGTAGCTCCTGCTTTTGTTTGAACTGTCATCCATGCACCCAGCACTGCTCAGGCTGCTAGAGCAGCCATGTGTCAACCTCTTCTTGCACTTGACTTATAACTCTGGCCAAGTGCATCGTGTTGAATAGACTCCATTTCTCCTGGAAAGGACTTGGGGGTCAATCAGTCAGAAAATAATGGAGGGGACCTGTTAGTGCAGGGGTTAAGAGCAGATCTAGAATCAGATTCAATCCTGTCTTCATCATGTTCTAGTTGTGTGACAGTGAATGTTTAGAGGATCACTTCACCTACCCCACCCCACCCTTCTACCATGTTTCCTTCCATGTAGAGGAAGTTTATGACAGCTTACAGAAATGGCCATAGATTCTTCTCTTTCCTTGTAGCTATACTCCTTGCCATGGCATGCTTTTCCAATCTGACTTAGACTTGGCCAAGTGCTTGCTTTGGACAATGTTATGAGGTGTGACATATTGTCATTAACCCTTCTCACAATACTCCCCGTTGCTTCATCTCATCTCATCACTTTCTCATTCACTTTCTCATCTCATTCACTTTCTGAAGCAGTTCTGGAAGTCCTCTTTCGTGAGTGTCTTCCCTTCATCCTCCATCATGACAATGCTCCGTGTCACACATCGCTTTTGGTACAGCAATTTCTGTCAAATAAAAACATTACGGTATGTCCTCATCCACCTTATTCACAGATCTGGCATCCTGCAACTTCTGGCTTTTCCCCAAAATCAAAATGACCATGAAAGGTAAACGTTTTGAATGGATTCAGGACATCGAGGCAGCCACGACAGTGTAACTAAAGACACTCACTAAAGAGGACTTCCAGAACTGCTTCAGAAATGATGATGAGATAAGTGTCTTTGAAGTGAGGAGGAGTATTTTGAGGGGGATTAATGGCAATGCGCCTTTTACTGTAATAATTTTTTTTATTTAAACATTCACCATATTTTTAAATCACACTTCATATGTTAGCAAATGTGATGCAAACACAAGCTGCAAAACACTTTCATTATGGGCCAGTTTTCTCTTGCAGCTCTTGGGAGGCATATGATGCTTTTGGGAAGAAAGTCACCTCAAGTAAGACTTGGTGACTGGTGCTGCTCTTGTTACAAATTTCCCAGTTTTGCAAGAGGATAACAATGTCTCAACTGCCATTTGGAGAGAGGACAGAAAGCATATTAAGATTTCCACCCCAGATTTGATGAATGTATTGTGCCAAAATTAATCTTTCCTATGTAATTTCTTCTAATCACTTTTGAGCTCCCCTGCTATGAATGCTGACAATGACTTACGGAAGAAAATGAAATCTCCATCTATCTCAATTCCATCAGTTTTTGGCTCTCTTTGGCAATTACAGGTCCACAATTCTTTCTCCAAACCCTGTAGGGCCATATGTGTTTCTGAATTTAGAGTTATTCAGATTAAACTAAATATCACATAATACTTAGAAAAGGGCCTTCAAAAGCTCGCATAATCTAACATTTATACTTTTGCAACAGAGTATATGAATATTCATACTTGGCATGATACATAAAAATGATGAATCACATCCGTCAGTTGAGGTGGATATTTGCCACCAAATTGTTTTTTTTTTTTTTTATTTTCGGAAATCCAGATAAGGGACTGTGCATCAATACACAGTTTGGGGCTCTAGGAATAAAAGTTTCCTACTGGGGAGAATTTGTTTGCTAACTTTGGTAGGTGTGGGACCATTGTTAGATAATCTCGTGTGTTCTGTTCACTCTTGAGGCTCTTGAAAAAGTAAGGCAGATCAGATACTCAGAGTTGCGCTAACATGTTGTCTGAAGCCTGACTGAGCCACAGCCACTCCAGTGAGACACAGGCTTTCTCAGCCACAGGGACCTCGCTGTCCTCAGGAAGTGGAACCCTCCTAATCGAGACGAAAGCAGGGAAGAAGTTGTGGGGAATCTGAACTTCCTTGCACTTTTAACTCACATTTGACTTCTTCCCTGGATCTTAGGTCTCGAGGAGATTTAATCTCTGAACCTTCATTTTCCCCTGGATTTGACCTATCTTCCAGATAGATCAAAGTTGGACTCTAACTCTTTTAGTTTTGAAGGGCTCTGGATATGAAGCTGAAGGGAATGTAATCACTGAGCACTAGAGTGTCCCTGGGAAAGTTTTAACGGGAGTGGCTTTATGTTCAAACTTGGGGCTGTTAGGTTTTTCCATTCTACACTTTAATATTTGGATATCTTCATGTTATTATTTAATCTTATTGCCAGGCCTCTGTTACATGGTGTTGGTAGAGAGTCAACTGGCTCTCTACACCATGAACTATTTCACAATCTCCTTAGAACAGAATCTAAGCTCTCCACTGATGAAGTCAAGAAGACACCCTGTGGAAATGGGCAGCAGCTCATGAAGAGGCAGGCAAAAAGGCTGATCGGTACCACCGAGTGGGGTAATCGCGCCTCTAGCTGACAGCAGGCTTAATGGTTAAGTCTGACACAGCAAGAGAGCAAACACCTAAGAAATATTGAAGGGGAACCTGTTTTCCCAACCGCTATTATTATTTTCCATGTGGAAGGAGCTCAGTCATGAGCACTCTGGCTATTTCTGTGCTCTTTACTCACGTTGCCCCAAGGGAGATGAAGAAATGTACCAGATTGGTCAATTTGGAAAGAATAATATATTCTCAGTTCAGCTACTCCCCTCATCCTCTTAGGTGTGTCTTGCCCACAATCCAGCACTGCCATGGCTGGGTGGGTAACTTCTCCTGTTCTGGGCTTCAGTATGAGTTCACTGTTTTTCTTTAAGCTACTTCCTCCAATGCAGGTTTAGTGAGTAAAATAGAATAAAATAACATAAAAGAAAATAAAATAAAAGACAAAAAAAAAGAAACAGCGATGTATCAATCCTGTACATTTTTTTTTTTTTGGCTTATTCCTAAATTGACTCAGAACCCATAACTTGATTGTGAAGATGGCTGCTATCGATTGGGTGGCCTCAAAAATTTCAATGTTGTATAAGTAACTTAACCTTTCTGTACATACATCTTAATCTATGTCAGGAGTGTTCGTGATGGTGAGTATGTTACGTAGTTACTATATGTAAAGTGGTTATAGCATTGCCTAGCATGTAACAAGGACTCAATGTTCGCTGTTATCATTGTTGCTATCTAGTTTGTGTCCAATGTTGTGTGGAGCAGGTAGCCATGTCAGAGATATTGGGTAAGGCTAAAATGCATGCCCAGCTCCCAAGAAGCCTGGTACCTGGCCAAGAAGACACAGTATAGAGAATATGTAAGGCACATGTAATCACTTGTTAGGCGTGGTGGCATTTATACTCAGAGCTGATATGTAAGAGCGAGATTGGGGTAGAATTAAATAGATGGATGGGAAAAACTCCCATAGCCCTTTGCTTCTTTAATTGCACAGTTTTCTTAAACTCATATTATTGTGAATTTTCTGCACATCTTTCTCTTCTACTAAATCGAACACTCTTTAAGAGCATGGATTGAGTGTTATTTATTTCTGTAACTTCCACACGATCCAGAAACATAACCATATGTAAGTGTACGCATGCATTCACTCATACCCATACACACATATTTTGAATAATGATTATTTGAGAGAAAAGGAGAAACAAAGAGTGAGAGAGAAGGAAAGAAGGCATGAACTATCTGACTGGCCTAGTGGAGGGCTGAACTAGATAAGGATGCAGACAGAGAGCCAATCAGATATCAGGCAAAATGGGCTTACATGGTAGAACGAAGATTGGGGCTGTGGCTCAACTCTCAGAGGACAAAGGGTCTGGTATCCCTAGGATGATGGATACTGGGTGTCGGGCATCAGATCGACATTCATCCCCCACTGTCTAGTGAGTAAGAATTTCTCAATATAATAATTGGTCCTCAGAGGCTCAAGACTTGGGTGGGTCCACGCGTCATCATGGGAAGATGTTACTACAGTTGAGCAGACTGAGCTACGTGACAACTACCAATTTTGCAAACTGTTTATTTGGGTAAAAGAAGTAACTAATGAACACATCGTTTGTAAACCTACCCAAAGAAAACCACTAGATAACTCTAGGTATCCATTTTTAGATACAAGTTGAGACTTCACAGTATATTGTCAATTATTATCTAGTAATATTTTATACTTGGCACATGGACAATGCCCAGTTTTCTTTAAAAGCAGTATCCCCTATACTTCCTAGAATATACATGACTCGGCTTCCTCTGAAAGGTGACATGCTGATTTTGACTAATGACCCTACTAATGAATGTCACAGAGAGACTACGAACCTACTATTTTTATTTCCCACTAGAAAAAAAACACACCTCTATTTTCTGTTAGGTCACAAAGGCGGCATAGAAGCCAGCACCAGAACCAATATAACTGTTCTTCTGGGCAACTGCCTGACTCTCCCATCTCCCTGGGCTGTAACAGGGCTGGCACGCTTCCAAAAATGACATGTCAACAATCATCTTTGTTTTATGTTACTTTGTCATCAGTGGTTAATATTTCCTGGCGCATCAGAAGAGAATTACATCTTGATGCACAGACTTCCTTCTCCTGTTGATAGCCTTTGCAATTTGTCATAAATGGTTGGTCATTAAATAAGCATGTCTTTTAATTACGACTGGCCTGGGCTCTTTACTCACAAGTGATCTGAAGAAAAACCCACCACTCTTTCCTAAATCAGATTCCTTTCAGCAGAACTGGATTATGTTGGGCCTTGATCTATTTCCTGCTTTGGGCAAATAATGGGACGGTAGTGTCCCTTGCTTGTTTTGAAGAAGGATGACATATTTCCTGCAGCTCTTTCTATAAGCATACAGCTGTGGATACAGCATCATAATGAACCAAACATTTTGTGAGCACCCAGCACAGCCCCTAAGCATTCACCACCCTTTTGTCCCTTGCTCTGGGAAATTTCTGCTGATATAACCCGAGGAATGAAGTAACATTTCTCTTCCCAGATCCGCACCCCTGACCTTAACCGTGGTCTTTCCCCCTTTTCAGCCCATGTGGTGAGGTCACACTTGTGTGCTGTTCATGTGGATGTTGATTACTGGGGCACAGCCAGCCATTCAGGGTGCAAAGATTTCGTGACAATGAGACAGAGCCTGAGGACACAAATTATACAGAGATTAGATACATTTCAGACATAATATCATGTCATTTAACTTAGTTGGATACAAGTGAAACTATAGATTGTGTTTTTAAA
The DNA here is from genome assembly GCF_964194185.1 of Rhinolophus hipposideros. Classification (NCBI taxonomy): domain Eukaryota; kingdom Metazoa; phylum Chordata; class Mammalia; order Chiroptera; family Rhinolophidae; genus Rhinolophus; species Rhinolophus hipposideros. The sequence continues at coordinate 11,509,605 of NC_138072.1, forward strand.
TTAATGTTCTAGCTTAATTCTCAGTCGAAATCACTTTTCTGCACATCCATGGAGCAGAAACCATACCTTTAACACTTGTGCGAGTACAGCAGTATATCTCTCTAGCCGTTTATTTTGTTTTTTAGACTAAACTGAGGCCTGTCCACGTAAGTTCCATTTCCTTTTCTTCTTTGTAGTATAAAATAAAATGTGGATACAGGAAATCATGCAAAGCATATACAGGGCTTAGTAGTTATTATAAGATGAATATCCTTGTTACCATAACCCAGGTCAGGAAATAAAATTTGCTACCACCTGAAAAGCCAGCCAATCATATCTTCTCCACCCCCCAACTCCAAACCGTGATCTGTTCTGATCACTTCCTTAGCTTTCTTCATGATTTTATCAATGATGTGGACATTCCTAAAAACTAGAGTTTAGTCTTGCCCATTTAAAGAAAATTGGTGTGTCTTTTAATATTTTAATCCCCAGGTTCTCCCTTCTTAGCTTACTTTTCTTTACAATAAATCTGTCAAATAAGGGGCATTTGACTTGGATGTTTCTCTGGATTTTGCTGATTGCCATCACTGGGTTTGGGTCAACCAGTTCCTCTGTCCTTGGTATTTACTGCAAACTGGATCCGACCAGGCTATCTTGCGTTTCTCCTGTTCTCAGGCTACTCCAACGCCACCAATACCATGGAGGTGTTGTGGCTGCTGGTTGATTGTACTTATCCTTTTGTTATTTGAAAATAATGGGTGTAACTTGTCACTGGGTTTTCCTTTTGGTTGTGTTTTTGGTTGTGCTATCTAGCCATTCCGTCTTTTTTCGTGTTGGAGTTTGGAAAGTTAGAAAACAATGCCCCTGATTCTGCTGCCTTCCTTCCAGAATCACATGTCAGTTGGCTTATTGAAAGTTAAGGGTTAGTCACATGCTAAATAAATGTAAGTGAAGTAAAAGTACCAGGAGAAGTCTTTGGTAGGAGAGGCATTTTGTATTTCATTAAAACAAAAGTACCAGGACTCCAGGACTCCAATTTTTACCCAAAAGCCACCAGTTCTTTCTTAAGTGTCTCATTTCTTGGATCAGATCAACTCCCTTAAAAGGCAGGTAAGAACTGTTTCAGCCATAAACAAACCACTGGCTTTGCTGTTAGAGTCATCTGGATTCAACTCTGGGTATGCCGTGGATTGTCTCTGTGAACTTGAGCAAAGTGAGTTAAATTATCTGAGTGTCATCTAAAGTCCATACAAAATAATATTCATCTCATGAATCCAGTGTTTCGGGAGTCATCCTTATAATCTCTCTCCCACCTCTCATCCCCTCCATCAATACACCCCACAAATTCCAACCGACTTTACTCACTAAATAGCCCTTGAATTTGATCTCTTTTCTTCATCTCCATCACTGCCATTACAACCACTGTAATGCAAACTACTGGTTTCTATTATTTGGACCAGTTAATACTCTCCTCAGCTACCTGCCTGCTCCTCCTCTGTCCCCCCTCACTTTTGTTCCTTAAACTCAGCCAAAATGATTCCAAAATGTAATTTTGTCAATCTCTTGTTTCAATAACACTAACATCGACGCTTTCCTTAAAACCTTTCACGGTTATTGCTTGTAAGATTCAGGTAAACTTGTTTGAACTGAAAAATCTGGCGTCAGCCCACCTCTCAAGCTTATCCCCTGTGGCTCTCTTTATGTACCATCTCAGTGTCAGCCACTGGTCCCTCTCATCCTCACCATTCTCCCTCTTATTATAGAGACTTTGCACAGGCTGTTCCCTTCTAGAATGACCTTCTCTTTCTTCTTCTCCATGTTAATTTCTAATGATCTTTCATACCTCAACGTAAGCATCAGTACCTCCAGGAAACCTTCCGTACTGAGTAGAGCAGATATCACATAGTCTCAAGTACCTTTCCTTCAGAACGAGTACTGCTTATTTATGAAAGTATATAATTAATTCTTCTTTACTCCACTCGATCTTAAAGTTCAGGAGAACAGGGAGAATTTTAGTCACCATTGTAACCCCAGCCCAATGCCTGCTCATGGCATTTAGAAAATTTTTGTTAAATGAACGAAAGAGTGCACAAATATTTCTTTAAGATTGTTACAAAGGTAAGGAAGGTTTCATTTGTGTTGTGAATTGGCCTATCCCATTTTGTTTTAGGCAATAATTATGTCCGTTTAAGTAAATCTCAGGAGCCACCGAATTGCTGCAGCTGATGAGGTTACTGGCTTCCTCCCAACCTTACTAACAGGTTATAATGAAAGCAAGTCTCGTGTCACATTTGGCCATAAACAGATAAACAAAACAAGAAACAAGTTCTGTAAACAGGACAGAGTTTTACAGCCCTCTGTACTTCTTGGTTATGTCAGAAAACTGCTTGAAAGGTAACCCCTTGAGACAAAACAACAGTATCCCTGACTGGAAATTCTTTGTGCTTGATATTTGGGCAGAATTCCCTTCAGGTTGTTCAGGATCCCAGAGTTCTCTGATAGTTAGAATGATACCCTTGAACCCTTAAAGCAAAACCAACAAAGCCCTAACGGTTGTTGCATTCCTGATTGATTTCGTTGTCCTAGATTATCACTTTCGTAAAAGCCCGGAATTCTAAGATAAAAGAGAGCAATAAAGAATAAAGCAGTTCCTTTCTATGTGTGATTACTGTAGGAATAAAGCAAATGACTAGAAAGGAACTTCCCTCATTAAAAAAAAAAATTCTAAGTCATTGTTTCCCAGCCCTATAATAGTAGCAAACAATTCAGATAATTATGATTTATAATGAATATTCCCGGAACACCTGAAGGCTGAGCGTTCTTGTATCCACAATGAATGAGTCATTAGAACTTGTTTGTGCAACACTGAAGGGAAAACAAGATCCTATCTTCCTCTCACACTAATGATAAAGTGACACACACTTCATTAAAATAAAGGGCACTGAAATAATTCAAAGAGGTCAGTTTTCAAAGGAATCGTTGAGACGTATCCTCTTGTTCCCAGAAAAACAAATTTCAGGAAAAGGATGTAATAATCATTCAGATTAGATTAGTGGTTCCAAACTGACTGAGTGATGTCTGCTTCCCTAAGAGACATTTGATAAATCTGGGGGCATTTTTGGTTGTCACTGCTGAGTGGGATGTTACTGGCTTCTAGCAGGGAGAGGCTAGAGGTAAACAGCTAAGCACTGCACGAAGTACAGGATGGTCCCCGCAACAAGGAATTAGTGATCTCATGCAAACTCTTAATAGTGATGATGTTGAGAACCCTGGCTTAGATCACAAATAAGAAATAGTTGGGGTGTGGAAGGGCCTGGGGGTCGTCACATCCATGCTGGGGTTCGAGAGCTGAGGCAAGTCACCAAGGAGCTGTAAGTCAAGCTAAGACCAAGTTCTCTCCATTCCACCACCCTTATCAAACACAAAAGCTCGTTTTCTCTCTTCTATGACATAATGTGATGAAAGGTGAGTCTCGTAGCGATGGAAGACATTCTAGTGAGATTCAAGCTGTGGCTCAATCTTTTAGGGCAGGTATTGTTCTCAGACCTTGTCTTGAATGTAGTCATCTGATATGTTTATGATTCTGTCCTCCATCCTTTTCTCTCCCTACCTTCCATTACTTCTTCCCATCTCATATTAACAACTCAGTACATAACCTTCCATAGTTTTCTAAGCACATATAGATGTAGACATAAATCTGTATATTGTATACATATTGATATATAGATTTTTGTTAATTTTTTTTTTTACTTCTCCTGAATAATTTGCTCCAACTCACTCTTCTCATTCAAAATATTTCATGGGCAATCTCTCCAAGGCAATTGTTATAGCTCTTTCTTTCTTCTTTTAATGGTGTTTATTCTCCATGATTTATTCAGTCATTCCCTGATTGATGGATATATATTTATGTATGTGTTTTATTTTTCCAGGGTGAAACATTCTAAAATAATATCCTGCAAATTCATTATGTCTTGATGTCTTTATTTTCATAGGATAGATTCTTAGCAGTGGGATTGCATGTTTGAGAATCTATGATATAACAAGTAAACCCAAAAGATAATAAATCTTTTCAGTTAAGACTAGAAATTCAAAATCTATAGATGCTTTCATATAAACATTGTAAACATTTTTAATAAAAACTCAACATTTTAAAAAAATCTTAAAACTTTTAAAATTTTAATTTAAAATTTTTAATTTGAAATTTAAAATGTATGTGAAAAAATGTAACATTGTCAACAAATGATTACTTTTGGAAAATGCTTGTACTGCAAAAGTGGGCAAAAAGAATAACTTTAATATCCAAATAGCTTTTTTAAATTGTCAGAAAATTTGATATAGGAAATGTACAGGAACTCATTGAAAATCATCTGCAAATGACGACCAAACACATGCAAATATTTTCAAATTCTATAGAAGTCATGAAATTACAAATTAAAGTACCGATGTGCTATCATTTTGTACCCACCAGGTAGCAAAAATTAAAAAGGATCAGAATACCTACTGTTGGCAGAGACATGAGGAAGAGGGTACATTCTTGGTGAAAAGGCAAATTTTTAAGCTGATTTGGAAAATAGCCTGGCTCAATTTTTTTTTTTTTTTTATTTTACATCTGGTCACAGAAGCAACTGTTGTTAAAGCCCTTTGGGAGGAAGTACAGCAGGAAAGAGTTCCATTAGTAACCTAAAATAGTAAAAAAGTAAAGTGAGAGCCAGAATGGGCTTCTAATGGTTTGATAGGCACACTTTAACCCTCAGTGGACAACTCTACATAGCACTCAGGTCAGATATTCTGCAACTCCATCTCTTTCCAGAACTGCTAGACAATCTTGCTGAAGCCTAGCCCTGGGGAAGTCATGGTGACGAGACTGTTTCTGACATGCCCACACCTAAGCTGGATTCCAGACACACCAGGATTAGATGCTACCTTAGAAGAGGGAAAACTGTCATGTGCGTGGGAATTCTAATTGGTGGGTACATTTGAAATCAGCACCAGCTGGAGTCTGAAGAGAGGAAGGCTTGGGCAGCAGGGAGAGGATGAGTCTGGAGCAGTTCATATGCCAGGGATGGCATCCTTAGAGCCTGGTGACCTGGTCTAGTATAGGAGGGTTGTGCCCAGGATGGGAGAGTGCCATGGGTGAGAAAAAAACTAACTCACAGACTGCATGTGGGACCCATCTCTTTTGTTTCCACCCTTTGTTTGGTCCCTATAAGGGGTAGACTCAAAATCGTAAATGGTGTCTTACAAAGTCATATGAGAAGGAAGAAACCTCAGATAGTAGAAGGCCAGAATCTATGTAAATCAGGACTCTGCACTGTCATTCACTTCAACTTGAGTGGAGACAAAAGACAGTAGAGATTATCTATTGAATCTGTAGCAGAATGAGGAATCCAGAAAAGAATTCCAAACCTAGATTTGGGACACATGATTTCATAGTACAAATGCCCTTTTAAGAACACTGCAATGAGCTGCTTTCAGTCATGACTATTTCAGAAAATCTGAAATATGCAATCATTATGAATGCATGGAGAAATGTAATGACAAATTTAGTTTCTGGTCAGCTGTGATGGGAGGATATGATAATCTTGCAGTCCTTTCCCAGGTCCAGATGCCAACCTCAGCTCTCTCTTCTAGTTTAAGGGCATGGAGCAGGCCACTGAACTGTAGAAGGAAGGGAGAACCTGGTCTGTGTTTTCCTCATTCTTCCTCCTAAGTACTGTTGGACAGCCTACTCACCTGCCAAAATAATTGGAAAGGAGCCTGGTGTTAGGGCAAGGTCTGAGTAAAGCACCAGCTAACAATGGGGCCCCAATATGCAGGACTGTCTCGGCAATCACTGAGATTTATGATATTAATATTCACCATTTGTAAAAGCAGCAGGTGTGCTTTCTATATGTGAGTGGAACTTGGCTTGGATCCCCACATGGGATCCGATCATCAAAGCCAGTAGGCAACCTCCCCTGGGTAGGGTCGACTCTGAGTACGATTGTCACCTACTCTGGGGTAACAGCTCTGCCACAGGCAATCCTTCTCCCTCCACATGGTAGCTCCAAGCTCCGTCACTTCTGGTCACGGTCACATTTAACATGAAGATGTTAAAAGTAAGATTTTATCAGTCTTAGAGCCCCAGGAAATATTTAGCTGAGAGTCTGGGTTTTGAGGACATTCGACTCAGAATGTTGACAGGTTGTATTCAGCCAAGAATAAACCTCCTGTCGTGCAGTGGAGTCACCAGACCCCTTGGTATACTCATTGGTAACTGAAGTTCCATATTTCACAAGTGAGGTCTCATACCAGAGCTATTTCTCTATCGGCTCATATATGCTCCATGCTTATATACAATCTTTGTAATGATTGCAGGTACATGCTGAGTTCTCCATGTTCTTTTAGGTACCAGGTCTGCCTGCTACAGATAGAATCCAAATGTTCCTTGCCTTTCTATCCGGGTGAGAGCGTGGGGACTATGCTCTGATTCTTTCTACCACAAAACACAGACTTGAAATGGAATTGTGTGTAGCAGGCAGATTGTTCAAATGTGATCACAGACACACACGCACACATATTTATAATCCATTCTTGTGGATGAAGAAGATAGTTGGTAGAAGGGCCCTATTTTTTAAAAAGAAATATTAATTTCATGATGAACAAGAGAAAAGCGCTTATGGTCTTAAACCAAACTAAGAGAATTGGGCTTCAGAAAACTTCAGTCAGTACTACTACAGAGCCAACATTTCAAACTTGCCAAGAGGCCCTTGTTAAAGAGAAAATTAATACAGATGTGTCCCAATTGTGTGACAAGTCGGAACTGTGAAATCCATGCCTATAGGTATTTTAAGGAATTCTCAGGGAAATTAAAAATTTAGGGCGGGACTTGCATTTCTTAATATATGGGGAATCGATATTTAAAACAATACTAACCAAAAAAAGTTTTAAAAGAAAGAATAAGTTGTACTTTATAAAAAGTAAATGTGTATTTGAGTCTAATTCATGGGGTTTGAAACACATTGAATGTATTAATCAATAGTAACAAAAAATAAGAGGACAATCTAATTTAAATTTTCAAATTTTCTTATACTATTATGGAATAGGATAAAAATTCAATTAATAATATATGTTGTTAAGTTTTGTATATATATATATATATATATATATACACACATATATACATATATATGTATATATATGTAAAATTTCTAGGGTAACCAGTAAAAACCCCAGAATATAAATATATATATGTATATATATGTGTGTGTGTGTGTGTATATATATATATATATATATATATATATATATATATATATATATATATACATACCTTCTAGGGATATATATAAAATGATCAAAGCATTACAAAATAAATAAGAAGATAAAAAATAAGCATAGAAAAAGAATAGAAAGCTTAGAGTGAGGTAGAAATATATCTGCATATATAAAGTTATCACATTAAATGTAAATTAAGTTTTTCTGTTCAAAGACAAAGACTGTATCTTTTTAATCCAGATATCTAATTATTTACAACAAAGAGCTCTAAAACATAAGGACACAGTCAGGATTAAAGTAAATTAATATAGAAAACATATGTCAATCCTGCTCTAGTCTAAAGAAATCTTATGTAATTGTATTATGTCAGAAAGATAAAACTTTAATAAAAAGCATTATTAAAGATAAAGAGTGTTACTACATAAAAATTTAGCTTTAAGTCATCAGGGAAATAAAATAAATCTAACCTGGCAGCTTCCTGCTAATGTAGTTGCAAAATGTATAAATGAAAAAATGAAAAAATAAAGAGAAATTGAAAAATTTCACGTTTCTCTCGCTCTCTCTCTCTCTGTGTCTCTCTGTCAATCTCTCTCTCTCTCTCTCTCTCTCTCTATATATATATATATATACATATATATATATATATATATATATATATATATATATGCTCGGCATACCAAAAAAATCCAGTAAGGTTATTATCTAACAACATACATAGGAAATTGCACTCAGTAATTGGAAAAGAAAATTTATTTTCAAAGTACTGGATTATTTACAGAATTTAACATCTGCTAAGACAGCAAGCAATTCTAACAAATTTCAAAGAATCAATATCATACAGATTCTTTTCTCTAACTGCAATGCAGTTAAGATAGAAATAGTGAATAAGAATAAAAAGATGGCTTTTAAACTTAAAAAACATTAACCTTTAAAAATCCATGAAAAGTTAAAGCCGAAATAATTTGAGCAACACAATAAATAACAGAGTCCCTAAAATTATATAAATTATAAAAACTGATTGAAAAAGACCATGAGACACAAAATAATTTAAGGTGAGAGATTCAGATTTTTAAGGAACAGATGACTCTACCGTTACACCAACTATTCCAAAGAATAGAAAAGGGGGATGGCTTACTCCCAACTAATTTTCTGAGGCTCCTAGAACCAGTATAACAAACAGATGAGGGCATCTTGATGAGGGATTCAGACAAGCTCCCATTCATGAACATATATGCAAAATTCTAAGGAAAACACAGCAAGCATAACCCCTCAATGTATAAAAGAATAATACACGATGACTAAGTGGAGTGCATTTCAGGAATCAATGATTAGTTTAACCTTAGAAAATCTATTGAAGTCATTCACTACATGAACAAATCAAACAAACAAAAAATCATTGTCTCTGTGTATACAGAAAGAGCACGCAATAAAAGTCAACCCTCATTCTTTATATTTAAAAATTCCCTAGTAAGCGAGGAGTACAGTGTACTTCTGCAACATGAAAACTAAAGACACGTATAAATGTTTTCTATAGATACCATCTACGATTAGAAAATACAGTGATGAAACTTTATAGTATCAATGGAAAATATAAAACACCAATAAATAAGATAACGAAATATATGTAAGACCTTTATAAAAATTTATTGAGCGACTTTAAATACCCAGTTTAATCAAGATATATATTATGTCCATAGTTAACAATACTGAGTGTTGTAACTAAGTCAATTCTCTACAAATTTATTTGATTGATTTCATGATATTCCTATCAATATCCTGACAGAGTTTTTCATAGAACTTGACAAACTGATCCTGTAATTTATATGAAAAAGCAGAGGTCCAGGAAGAGTTAAGAGCCCCATGCAGAAGGCAAAGTAGGAGGCACTTCGCAATCAGATATCAAGACATTTACATAAAGCTTTAGTAATGATGTTGAGTCATACTGGACCAGGGCTGGAAAGATCAATTAACACAACAGATATCCCACATATAGACCCACAGATATTTGGAAACTTGATATAAGGCAAATGTGATATTATAACTGGGTGAACAATTATTGGTGCTGGAAAACTGGCTATCAATGTGGACAAAATTAAAGTGATAACTGCTTCACATCATGCCAGACAGAATTCCTCTGAGAAGCTGGATGATGGAGTCCTCCAGAGGGTTCCAGGAAAGGTGTCCGATGCCTGGAGCATCCTAAAGTAACAATGTGTAACTTCTTTAAGTAGTGTCCTGTCAGTATCCACTAGCTGGGCATTAGCGCTGGGAGGAACTTCGAGGGGTGTGGAGGGAGCAAATATCATGGAAAAGTACAGAGGAAATTCCGAGTTCTTGGTAATGTTTCATCTCTTACGCTGCGGGGGGGGAGTTAATTTCATTTCATCATGACTTTTTCACATACATATGTTCTTTTGCAGGTATGATATAGTTCCTCATAATCATAAAACTGAAAGTACTAATGCCTGCAGTTTTCTTCAGGACAAAAATCCTTCAGAAAGAGCACATGAATACTCAAAAGAGTACAGGTGCAGAAAGATTGTGGTTAAAGGACAGTTAGAGTAGAGTACTTCCATGATTTTTTTCATCTTTTTTTTTTTTTTTTCAATCCCTATCTTCCCATATATGAGTCCATCTAGTTCCAAGATTCACCATCACCTATCTGTTGGTGACTCATCAGTCTATAACCACAGCTACAACTTGAGCTCCAGAGCTGAGTAATTCCTGCCTGCTTGGAATCTACACAGAATTCCAGAAGGCCTCTCAGCTTACCCTGCTGGGTCCACTGTGCTTGATCAGGCATCTTGAGGAGAAGGCGTGTGCAGGAAGTTTATTGGGGGCAACTCCTGAGATCAAAACCAATAGGGGAATAAAGGATACATGCTTAGGAAAAGGGAGAGGGTAGATGCAGTTATAGCAAAGGCCCCAGCGGGTCCCCCTGGGAGGTTTGGAGCTGAATGGCCCTTTAGAGGCAAGGAGGCCTGGTATTCATATCCTACATGACTAGTTATTGTATGAATTCTTATCACTTCCAGGGCGTGCCCTGGAGTGAGGTGACTCTCTTCAGCTGAGTGCCATTCCTAGAGGTAAAGCCGAGAGCTGTCAGCCATGACTACTCCCAGCAAAGGTGGAATGATGACTGTCTCTGTCTTAAATAACTGCCTCGTCCATCACCACGGATGCTATGCTTGGAGAGAAAGGGGATCCAGTTGCAAGATTTGCTTCCTATTAATTCTTTCATTCTGGAACATTTCGGGTGGTACCACAGCGTCCACTCTAGCCACCCTCGCATTTCTCCTCCTTGCTACTCCATTCCTCTTCCTGTGTTCCTACCTTGTTACTAGTATGATCATACCTCGTTTCTTATGCCAGAGTTTCTGGTGGACAGCTTCTTGAGGGAAGAGTGGGTCTCTGTCCTTTGAGTTCCCTGCCACTACCTGGCAGAGTATCAGACACATTCTCTGTGACTGGTTATTAGAGGAAGGACTTATTAAATGACTAACTCACGTGAAAGGAATTTAAGAAATGTCAAATCTAGGGAAAACTGAGCCTTACTATACTTTCAGGATGAGGAACAAGAAACATATTTCCTCTCCTTCCTCCTCTCGTTAAATCTGTTTAACGATTCTACCTTTGAAATGCCTCTCTTGCTGGCCCTCTCCCTGCCTGTGCCCACGTCCTTGCCCTACTTCCGACAAAGAAGTCTTCCTAACTTGTCATCTGCCTTCGGGGTCTCTTGCCTATATTCTGTCTTCCACACTGCCACAAATCACCTTCCTGAAAGTGGGCCTGGCCGCATCACTTCCTTGCCAGCCACCTTTCATAGTCAGCGTTCAGGATTATCCTAAAATGATGGCGTAGAACAGCAAGGGACTGAGATTTCGAAGGCTCTGCTGTTTACTAGCAGGGAAACAACTTACTAGCAAGTTCCTTAGCCTCTCAGGGACTCAGTGTAGCCGTTTGTCGTGTCCCTCAATTACTTTCTTCTGGCCACAGAGCTTTGAAAACATCATGACTTCTGGCCACGCTTAGGCTACAGGAGTGGAGTCCATTTCTTCAGTGAAAAAACCCACCAGTTCCTCCCATTACCTTGACTGCAGTGCTTGCTTCAGCACGTGGTGTGTAACCAAGATAGGAATTCAATGCCATCACTGGTGTTTGAGCTATCGGGAGATTGGGTTTTCCAGGTGGGTGTTTGATAACATCCCTTGGAGGTCATGGCAGCCAAGGAAGGTAAGACATTACTACCAGGAGCCTGAGAATGGAGCCAACCTACAACTAACAGACAGATGGATCCTAGTAATGTCGTTTGGGCACTGAGTTCAAGCTGTACCTGAAGTCTACCTCTGGGCGTCTTCATTTATGCAAACCAATGAATTCTCTTTTTTGCTTAAGCCATTTTCACTGGGCGTTCTGTTACAACCCAAAGAGCTAAGTGATAAAATCATGAGGCAGTGTTTTATTTTTTTGACTGTAAAACGTCATTTAGATGTACCTGTTACATAATAACTGCTATGCTCCTTGTCATGGTATGAAGGACTGTAACGTCATCTCAATCTACCTTTTTTATCCTAATCTCTTGCTGCTTTAGTCCCATGAATACATACCCCAGCCACACTCTTCTTTCCCAAGCATATAATTGCATGTTTTCTGTATTTTCATGGTTGTCTTCATTTCTCCCTAAAATGCCTTCCCTCACTTCATGGTGGACCCAAAGCTGGTTACAGTGTAAGGCCAAGCCCGAGTGTGTGACAGTCAGAATCGGCTCTCTGAGCTGCTGGGATTGTGCTTGTATCACAATTGTGAGTTGAGGGATCCATTTGCTATCCCATTAGACAGGGAACCACTTGATGGTCAGACCCATGTCTGTTCATTTACGTGCTTGTTACTGTTTGACATTCAACCAACGTTAATTGAATGAATTCGTGAATGACCTCCTAAGTGGAAAATAGCAAGAAGAATGCAAGTTTATAGCTGGCCAGTTAGTCAGAGCTCAGCCAGTAAATGAAAGAGCATGGAGAACTTCCTTGACCCTGAATTTATCTTGTACAGACTTTACAGGGGCCCTTTCTGCTTAAGCAGACATATTTTCACAGTTTTACAAAGCAGCATAGCCCTGTTTGATTCCTTTTCAAATCAGAGGAACCGGCCCAGATTTGACATCCTCAAAAAAATGCAAATTTCTCTCCACCGTTTCGTCTTGCCTAGCTTAAATTTTTTTTTTTTCATTTGGCCTTTTGACTATTGCTTAACATGCACTGTGGGATTTTTTAAGAATGGTTTTCAGAGGAAACAGAAGAGATGGAGTCTCTCCATTTCATGCTAGCCAAGGTTCACCTAAGCATTTAGAGGTTTTCCCTTTCAGTTTGTGCTGCTTTTATTTCTTCCCCTATGTTCATTCATCACCATGGATGCTATGCTTGGAGAGAAAGGGGATCCAGTTGCAGAACTTGCTTCCTGTTAAATCTTCCATTCCAGAACATTTTGGAAACAGATGTAATGACTTAAATATAATAATAAAAGTAAAATAATTATATCCAGACTACTTAAGCCAAGTGAAAATCATTTTACCAAGTGAATTTCAATTTTATTTTTTATAGATGGGGTGTAGCCATCCTTGCTTCTCTGTTTGTACCCATTAGGTTAATTAAATAATATTGGGGAGATCATTTGCATGGTAATTTTGGATAAACATATGGATGACTGGGTTTCACCTCTACTAGAATAATATGACTCAGTATTTCATGTATTTGAATAACAATGCTGTTTAAACATAACTGTATATTAAAATGTTACATAACCAAACCCAGAAAATTGTGCGATACCACAAATACCAGCAGCATTAAATATTTCCATTGTATTCAATATGATCCCGAAGCGTATGCAAGAAACAGGTTGTAGAATTCTACTCACTGGCTTAATAGCTTTTTGAGAGAATGGACTGTCCTTAGTCATTTTTATTTTATTCACGGCATGAAGTTCACAGTCAGTAGTAAACATTGGTCAAATGAATGAACAAATGACATCATAAATGGTGTTGAGAAACACAAAACAGAGCTTTAACAAATATCTGAAGGATGAGGAATGACAGACCAACAGCACTGGTGAGAACACAACCCTGAGGGTGTGTTTTGCTCCTGCTGCAAATAGCTGCATGTCCATAATGGCTGGAGAAATGGATAGTAATGTCTTAAAGGTATCAAAAATAATAAACAAAACCAAACAAAAATTAACAATGACAAAAAAAGGGAAGTCTTCAGGTTAAACATGGCATAGTGATGTACAACATGTTTATTTCCTCCTCCTCCCAAGACCTTGTGAAAAAGGTTATACAGGATAACGTAGTTCTTTCTTATTAAGTACATCTTCCATACTATTAATAGTTGATTTTTCTAGTCATGTCTTTGTAAAACGTAATTAAAGCATAATTAAGGATATCTAGGGCTTTCAGAAATGTCCATGTTTTGACAAGCAAGGGTAAAAAGAGGAGATTCCTAAATTGGTGGCAACTATCTTTTGGGTAACTTAAAAAAAGAAAGTAAATCAATAAAGAAAAGGAATGGGGAGATATAAAAGATATCCATGAAACTGCTTGATCTGGTGGTATTTCTTTGCAGACCACAAGAACACACGTCTTCCCAAGATAGACTCAGTTGCCTCAGTTGTATCTTTGGGAGCTTATTAGAATTATCTGATTAGGTAACTATTGCAATGTCACTCTCAATTCTGGGAAGAAAGAAATCAAATCTCATTTTTGCACTTCCTGGTAGAGACTTGTTTTCAACTAAATCAGGGCCAAGGATTGAAACTGGAGAACAAACTAAAGTAGAAATTGAACCATCAAATTTAACTATAGAGTACAGAAGCCAGCTCAGAATGTAATTTGTCTATTTTTACCAAAAAGAATTTTCTGGGAACGTAAACCTGTTTGCATGCTAAGAACCTTGTATTTTACAAACACCAGATGATGAGATTTTGGAAGAGGATAAATTATTTATTTTCCACCATTTCCCAAATCCATTGGCTACTTACTACCCCAATTAGTTCTCCTAAACAACATTAGAAGATAAACACAAGGCCCAATTGATTACTCCTACTTAGATGGGGAATTGAAAATTATTTGGTTTGAAAATGATTTAGTTTGCACATTTATATTCATTTGTACCAACTTCTAGCAAATGGCTTTGGCTTTAAAACTAATCTGGCAGTCAAGAAGTACACCATTACACCCGACTGCTTGTGTGAAGACGGAGACACCCGGTGGTCCATACATGGAACTGCAGCCCAGGAAAGAATTCTTTTAAGGATGTCTGTCCCCGGACTCCTCCTTCCCCTCCTGCTTTCTGAGTACCGTCTGCTGTTGACGGTGGACATACTGCAGCTGTATGAAAGTGAGTCTCAAGTTCAAGTCAAAAGATTTCCAGAACAGTTACATCAACTCCGTGAAAGCTCCAGGTCACAAGTTCTCTAAATTATTTAGAAATGCGACCAATGTAGCATGCTAACCATTTTTAAAAGCTACTAAAATGTACTCTTAACCAAGAAGCTGAACAGGAGTCTTAGTGTTTGGGAGTAAGGTTTAATCTCCACCTCAAAACTTCTGGACTTCCTCTGCCAGAATAATGAGCTTCTGTTTTCTTTCGTGAAGAAAAAAAAAGAAGTGTTGATTCCTTTGGCACCACAAAAACAAGGATTTTGAGCTTCTAAATATGGCCTTGCCCCTGAACCAACCCTGCCTCATGTCTAACTGCTTTTCTCCAAATTGAACTCTGCAAGACAAAAATCCGTAACTGAAGAAAAAAAAAAAAAAGAGGAAAGCAAAATCCCTTTCTTTTTGTTCTTGGTTCCTAATTTTGTTCTCTTCAGGTTTTAAGGCTAGAGATAAGCTTCTGGAAACCAATAGAGAGTAGTTCCCAAACTACCTCAGGGTGTACTTGGTGTCAGACAGAGAATGAAATCGAATCATAGGTCCTCATTGGAATGTGTGTAGCTGTAAGTGAGGGGGAAAGACACGCATCAGGACACAGTATGTCTTCCAGTTGGATCAGTGTCTCATAAAATGACCCACAGCAGAGCTGAGATTCCTGGATCTCCTCTCAAACTACCCAGAAGACTACATCCTCAGTCTCATGGGCTGACTTCCTTCTGTACAATCCCAGGCAATGCTGAAGCTGAAATGACAAAATATTGTGGTCAGATGACATTTGTCTAACTTTTATTGGGACATTGCTCTATGCCAGGCACTGTCTCAAGTCAGGTCACACGTCCCATCTCCCTGGCGGTGTTTTAGTTGGGCCTTGATGGACACACAGCAACCCAGTCTGTGGAAATCTGAGGTGTCCATGTTTGAACCTGACCCAGGTTGGCCATCTTGTTTCTAACACACCTGGCATACACATACATATGATCATGTGAAAACAAAGGCCTTCTCTGATATTCAGGGCCTCACTGGTCAGTATTTTTATTTACTGTCACAAAGAACAATGGGGAAAGGTACCATAAATCTTCCTTTGTTACGAGAAAACATATTTATTTAGGTTGAATACAGCAGTGTATATAATGTCTCCTCCCATCCTTAATCGCATAAGTGAGAACTTCTGACAAGGAAGATGCCTGAAGAAGAGGTTCCCTGTATAAGAACTATCATATCACGAGACCCATTTAAATTTCAGATACACAATCTTCTTTCTGAAACACTTATGAGCAAATATGATTTAGAATTCATTATTTTTCAGATGGTAGATATGTAGTACAGTCCATATATTGAATATCATTTAATACCCCAATCCAGGACTGGAGTTAGGACCCCCTAATTATCACATAAATAATTCTTAATGGAATGTATAATGGTCACATTAAAAAGGATTAAAAAGAAAAAAACTGAAAATAGTCTCATATTGGTTCAGATCAGCTGTGGTCACTAAATGAATCTGACATACATGAAAGAACTTCTTTATCAGACTTTTTTTGAATTTTAAATTATAGACAACAGACTGTGGTTCCTGTTTGCGATGAAAGAGACATTTACAGACCAGAAGACTCCTATAACTTCCTGGAATCCTGATGAACAAATTTAACACTAAGAAGGAAATCTATCATTAAGTAAGTCATTTCCTTTGTTCATCAAAAGTCTGTGTATTCATTGTAAAACCATAAAATTTTTAGAAATAAGCATAGGAGAAAATTTTCATGATTTTGGGTTGGGCCAGGTGATACAAATGACAAAATGACACCAAAAGCATGATCCATAAAAGAAAAATTGGTCTTTATCAAAACTAAAAACTTTGGTCTGAAGTTAGGAAAATAAAAAGGACAAACCACAGCTGAGGAGACAATATTTTCAATCACATATCCAATAGAGGACTTATATATAATTAACTCTTTAAACTCAACAATAAGGAGTCAAACAACCCAATTAAAAATGGGGATAGAACTTCAACAGATATAAAAATGGCAAATAAGCACATAAAAAGAAGTTCAACACCATAAGCCATTAGGATAATGCAAATTTAAACCACAGCAGGATATTACTACACACACATTAGAATATCTAAAACGAAAAAACTACCAACAATACCAAGTGCTGGCAAAGATGTGGAGGAACTTCAACTTATATATGAGGTGTGATAAAAAAATAACAGTGAATGTTTGAATTAAATACATATATATATATATATATATATATACATATATATATATATATATATATATATTACAATAAAAGACACGTTGCCATTAATTCCTCTCAAAATACCCCCTTGCTTCTAACACACTTACCCATTGTTCTTGCCACTTTCTGAAGCAGTTCTGGAAGTCCTCTTTCGTGAGTGTCTTTAGTTGCGCTGTCATGGCTGCCTCGATGTCCTGAAATGATTCAAAACGTTTACCTTTCATGGTCATGTTGACTTTGGGGAAGAACCAGAAGTTGCAGGGTGCGGATCCGGTGAATAAGGTGGATGAGGACACAGCATAATGTTTGTATTTGACAGAAATTGCCGCGTACCAGAAGCGATGTGTGATGTGGAGCGTTGATGGAGGATGAGGTAAATACACTCATGAACGAGGACTTCCAGAACTGCTTCAGAAAGGGGCAAGAACAATGGGATAAGTGTGTTTGAAGCGAGAGGGAGTATTTTGAGGGGGTTAATGGCAATGTGTCTTTTACTGTAATAATTTTTTTATTTAAACATTTCACCATATCTTTTGATCACACCTCGTACGTGACTGGTGGGGTTGAAAAATGGTACAGCTACTTTGGAAAATGATTTGGCAGCTTCTTACAAAGTTCAATATACACTACCATATGACCCAGCAATTCTACTGCTGTTTATTTACACTAGATGATGAAAACTTTTGTCCACATGAAAATTGGTATACAAATGTTCATAAACAGCCTTATTTATTGGAACCCCAAATTGGAAACAGCTCAAATGTCCTTCAGAGGGTGAAAGAATAAGCCAAATGTGGTACAGCATATGATACATCACTACTCAGCAATGAAAAGTACAGATTATTGATACACATGAACTTGGATGGATCTCAGACGTTGTGCCAAGTGAAAGAAGCCAGTCTCAAAAGAAAAAAAGTTTAGAGATGGAAACTAGATCTGTGGTTGCCAGGGATTATGGGCGGAAGGAAGATGTGACAATCAGGGAGGTTTTTTAGGGGTGCTAGAACCTTCTGTAGCCTTATTGTGGTGTTTATACAGATCTACAAATATGTGAAAATTCATAGAACTGTACACCAAAGACAGAAAGTCAATGTCAGCATATAATAGTTAAAAAAAGAAAAGCCTTAGTAAAAGCCAACACATTCACGTTTGACTTTTGTGTTCAGAGTTTGTTGTCAGCCTCCCCTTTGCTTAACTGGTGACAGCTTCCTCCAGTCAATACTTCCTGCAGGACTAGCAGTTGTGGGGCATTTGTAAGGCACTGGGGGTACAAAGATGAGTCAGGCAGAGGTCATGACACTCAATCCAGCAGAGCAATGAGACAGAGAGGCGAAGAGATGTCAATGAATTATGCCACGAAAATTTAAGGTGGTGATCACCTGGGACTGTAAGCACAAAGAATGTTTTAATTGTTTTGTTTACTGATTTCTTACTTTCTTTCTTTCTTTCTTTCTTTCTTTTTTTTTTTTTTTTTTTGTAATTTTGAAGAATCTCTTGCTTTGACCAAAAACTATTAAGTGGAAAAAATCCCATTCGTTGTTAGGAATGGTGTCTGCTAGATTGCAAGCTTATTGAAATGTGTAATTCTACTTGTATATTCTCATGACTGGTACTCTGACACATAGAGGTCCCATCACTCATGAAATATTTATTAAACAGATGAATGAAAGATGACACCAACACAGCATTTTAATCATTGCAAACCTTCACAGTATTATTTTTTATTTAGCTAGCATATTCGTCAGTATAGTTTCTCTCCTAGTTACTTGGAGATGAAGCCTGTATTTCCATGAATATGTGCGTAGCCCATTCTCATGCTGTTTGGGTGGCACTTCCAAAGGGGGAGTCCCTAAAAGTGAGTCAGAATGATTAGTCACGTCTTATGGCATCAGTCTTTGAAACCAAAGACCGTGGCATACCTTCTTAGTATCTACAGGAACTAAATACCAGAAATGTGAGTGTAGATCCTTTTAGAAAACCACTAATCCTGCTAAGATAAGTGACTGAGTAGTTATTCAAGAGGGGTGTTTGCACTGCCATGGAAACAGACAAAGTTGGTATTTTCCAATGTTCTAAATCCAGAGCTCTAATCTATATATAAATATGCTGAATGTTATGAACCCAGTTCCCTAAGCTCAGCCTTACTCCAGTGTCCTTATCTGTGACATAAAGGACACTCACCACAGCCTGATGTGAATTCATGACGATGAAAGTTCTTCTTTATAAAAAGTCATTGTTTTTATTCCCATCTGACTAAAAGTGAAGTTCAAAGTCAGAGTTCCACTACCAGGGTTCGGCTTCTGTGATCGGTCAGACCATTCCTATTTAGAAGAGACTTTTCTAAAGTAAGTGCTAAGTATTTTAGGCAAAGAAACCCAGCTGTGAAAATACTGCTAACATTTGCACAGTTGCTTTATGTGTGGATTTATTTTTACTTGCACTTTACTTCAGTGCAATTCTTGGGAGGGACGTCCCTCTTCCCCTCCTTCCCTCCCACCCCATCTCTTACTCTTGCTGCCCCTCATGGGTCTTTTGAGAAATGACAGTTTCTCTCTCTAACTCTTATGGGTCACAAGTGTTCTGCATCACAGCACACCCTTGACTAATTAGCATTAATAAGTGATGCTGAGAGAAAGAACCCTGGAGAAAAAGCAGCAGGGCTGTTTTTGCCAAATTGGAGTCGACCCAAATAGCAAAACTTCCCAGTGTACTTTCCTTTTCTCCTGCTGCATGTGTGTTCCTGCTGCCCAGACACACATTGCTGACATGGGGTCTTGGACACCCCATGACATACATGGTCCTGTGTACTTTTTGTTCCAGGAAGCATGTGGGCTTCATTTAGTTTTATTTTACTTTCTTAACTGTCTCCTCTGAACAGGCACTGTGGGGATAAGACATCATTTCTGCCTCCTATGACCTTAAGAAGTTTTAGCAGCAATAGAGTAAACATCTAGGCATTCATTAGTCATTGAGCACCTACTGTGTGCAAGACATTGGGCTAAGTACAGATAGTAGAGCTTTGCAGAAGAAGCAGGATTTTAACAGGTGGGGAACCAGAGGAGCACAGGGCAGGTAGACTGAGCAGCAGAAGGAAAAGCTTGAACGCAGGAAGGCAAAAGGAGAGTTACTAGAAACTCCAAGGAGTGAATCAGAAGTAAAAGGGTAGAGTGGGAAATCTCGAGATTCAAATCCTAACTCTCCCTACACGCTCCGAGTATCGGTTTTCTCATATAGAAAGTAAAGATAACAATTGCACTTTTCAGGATTGGTGGAGGTAGACAATATATTAATGGAACCCACCTGACACAAGGTAGAGTAGAAGATTTATATAGGCATGCTGATCAGCCATTACTTAAAGTGGGAAAGTACTGTAATTATGGTACAATAAATGCAATTTTGGGATATGTAGAATCTTTCAAACTATGAATTCAAAAATCAAAACAGGTTTTGGTAGTGGCCCGTTGAGTATCATTCATTTAATCCAAGCTCTTCATTTTGCAAATGGAGAAAGTGATGACTGAAGAAATGAAGGAATCAAGCAAGACTCGGTTAGTGAAATACTGGATAGCTACCAGGAATCACCTACACAGAGCTTTCCTAGGCCAGGCCCTGCCTGCCTATGCGGTCTGCCCATTTAATCCCCTCACCAACCTGCAGGGTACGTGTTCCTTCTGCCATAGCAGCTGTTCAATCTCCACATATATTAATGGAGATGTATAAAAGCTGCCGCCTCAACTTCGGAACTGATGGAGACCTCAGTGATCACTGAGTCTAATGTCCATATTTCATGAGTGAGGATACAGACATCTGTGTATTTGATGACACGCTCAAAGTCACCAGCTTCTAGAACTAAAACTTAAGCCACTTGGCTCCATGCCCCGTGTTTTTTTCCCATCACATCATGTTCCCTTCATGTGTGAGCTGAAATATATATAAATGACTAAAGTCTTGATTCACTAAAGGAGGATGGTATTAAGAAACTTTCAATGAATAAAATCAGGAAAAGCCAGCACTGAAAATGTGAAGAATGTATTTTAAAATTTCATATCAAGGACATATGGTTAATGAAAAGGATGATGAACGATATTTTTAATTCTAATCTTTGAAAAATACAAAGTACTAAATCTTATTAAAACATAAATAAGTAACTTGAATAGCCCTATCATCTATTTGACTATGATAACTTATATCTAATTGAATGTGAAGTTAAAACGCTTCCTGTAAGAAAACCGCATACCCAGAATGGTTTCATTGGTCAAGACATGAGGTTGGCAAACTAAAACCAAATCTGGCCTACCACCTGTTTTACTAGAGCCCATGAGCAGAGTAGGATTTTTATAGTTTTTAATAGTGGGGGAGAGGGGAATCAAAAGAAGAATAGTATTTCCTGACATGTGAACATTATATGTAACACAAATTTCAGTGTCCATAAATAAAGTCATGCTTATTCATTCATATATTGTCTAAGACTATGTTATTGTCACAGGACCACACTGAGTAGTTGTGGCAGAGATAGTATGACATGTAAGGCCTAAAATGCTCTTTGATTTTTCACAGAAGTTTGCTGATGGCTGGCTTCGAATAATGAAGGAGTAAGTGATACACAACTCTTTTAGAAAACCGAAGAGAACTCTTCTCAACTCATTGTATATAGCTGTCATTTCTTTGAGACTGAAATCAAACACAGACACTAAAACAAAACAAAACAAAAAACTATACACCAAAATCTCTTTTACATATACATACAACCATTCTTTTAAAAAGTATTATCAAGTCGAAGGCAAAAATTCAATTTATAAAAGTTTGATCGATCAAGTTAAGTTCATCCCAGCAAGGCACAACATTGCTTTGACCTTTAAAACTCAGTTGCTATACTTAGCTATATTAACAGACCAAAACAAACAAACAAACAAACAAAAAAACCCTCATGAACATCCCACTATACAGAAAAAGGATTTTACAACACCCATCATGTATTCAACACCCATCATGATGAAAACTCACAGCAAGCTAATAACCCAATAAAGGGCACCTATGAAAAAACCTGTAGCCAACATCTTAACAGTGAAAGACTGAATGCTTTCTCCCTAAAATAAGGAATGCCCCATTTACCACTCAGTGCAGCACTGGACTGGAGGTCATAGGCAGTGCAAAACGGGAATGAGGAAAATGCGTCCAGGTTGGAAAGGAAGAATAAAGCAATCCTTACAGATGGCGTCATCAGATGGCTGTGTATTTGATGAAAACCCTAAAGAACCTACAAAAAAAAGGCATTTGAAGCAAATGAATGAATTTATTAAGACTGTAGGCTACAAGGTCAGTACACAAAAATTAGTTTTATTTGTATACTTGTAACAAATAATTGGCATTACACAAAAAATATAGACCATTTACAATTAAATAAATCAGAAATTAAGACAAGTCTATAAAAACATATGCATTTATATTTCATCTACTGCTTTTCAACCAGGGGCGAAAGGTAATTGAATGGAGAAAGAATAACCTTTCAAAACTGATACTGGAACAATTGGATATCTATATGAAAAAGAAGAAAGGTAGGAAAGAAGGAAGAAAGGAAGGAATGAAGGAAGGAAGGAAGGAAGGAAGGAAGGAAGGAAGGAAGGAAGGAAGGAAGGAAGAAAGGAAGGAAGGAAGAAAAGAAGGAAGGAAATAAGCAAGAAAATAAGGGAGAGGAAAGGAGGGAGGAAGGAAGGAAGGAAGGACGGAAGGAAGAAAAAAGATGGAGGGAAGAAAGAGCCTACACTCTTATCTTACACCATATATTAAGAGAATTAAGTTAAAGATTACAGACCTAGGACCTAAAATTTAAAAATTTCTTTTATAAACCATAGGATAAAATGTTCATGATCTTTGTTTAGATAAGAGTTTCTTAAACACACCACTGGAAACACATACCGTAGAAAAGATCAACTGGACTTCATCAAAATTAAACACTTATGTTCTTCAAAAGACAGCATTAGCAAAGTGGAAAGGCAAGACACAGGATGGGAGAAAATATTGGTAAAGCACATATTTGATGAAGAATTTGTATCCAAATAGAATGTTTACAAATCAATAATAAAAAAAGAAACCAAAAAAAATGGGCTGAATATTTTAACAGATACTTTATCGAAGACTATATATAAAAACCAATTAATCACACAAAAAGATATTCAGTATCATTAGTCATTAGTGAAATGTAAATTAAACAATAAAAAGTGTCGTTTGCATTAGTATTCCCAAGAATGAGCCCATGACTATTATCAGAATGAATGAGTGGATGACTATTCAACGTATAATCAGAAGGAAAAATATACAGTACATTAAAAAAAAAATAGTAATACGATGAATAAGTACGCAGTTAAACTTGGAATCAGAGTTTTCATTCGGGGATTTTTATCCAAACCAAACCCTAAATAATTGCTGTTTAAACCAAGTAATGAATACCACTTAATCTCACTTCTAGCATGCACCGGCAATATGTCTTAATCCCCATTCCCAAGGCAACTCAGATCTTGGGTCATGCTGTCTATTCACGTGTGTTCTCTCCAGCAGCTCTGAATATGCTCAACACAGCGTGTGAGAGGGAGCTGCTCAAAGGGTTATGTTATCCGGTTGGTTTTTCCACCAAAAAATAAAAAAAAGTGGCTTGTCTTAGGACATTCTTTTGCAAAATAAAATGCCCTACTTCTTTGGAATCAGAACATTTTATTTCCATAGGTTTCAAAGAGGAATCTCAGAAGGTTTTAATTATCGTGCATTATTTCCTCCTTATAAGGCCCTGAGCTCACAAGAAAAAAAAACAAGAGCTCTACCACTGAGGGTGGTAGGGCAGTGAAGTCCATTGTAAACTCCTGAATATAACACACACCTCCCCTGAACACCAAACTCTTGGCTTCCAAGAAGAGTCTTGTAGAGAGAGGGCACTGCGTTTGTTTCCAATGCATGAAATCTATTCAGAACTCAACATCCTAAATCAATTTTAAAATACTGACTCCCGAGAAAGTTGACATGGTTCACATTTTGTTAATTAAAGAACAATTTTCACTCTTTTTAGAGGTGGCACCACTATTGTAGTGCTGTCTTATCGGGAGCAAATAAATCTAGAGGACATAAATAGGGGACTTGATCAAAATCATCTAGGTAATAGTGCCAGATCAGCATGGCATTCCAAAGACTTGAAACACCTGAACTGTCCCATCTGAACTGAGCTGTCACACAGCACAGATGGGGAGAATCGGGTGACAAAATTTGACACCTGAGGAAAGTATCAGGTTGGTCACTCAGACTCCAAGAATAAAAGTGACGGGCTTGACTCGTGACTCTTGCTTACTGTGTCGGTGAAAGGGTGACAGAATGGTCACTGGAGTCAGAGCCCTCAGCAAGAATCCCAGCTCCACCCTTCACAAAATGGATGGAGTACCAGCACTGACACAAGATGGCTGACCAATAAACATTGGTTGTTAGGTATTCACCACGGAGCAATGAAAACAAATAAGCCCACGGAACCAAAGAAATCAAGGCTCGCTGTGGTTTTCTCTGTTTATTGTCTCATTGGCATAGTCCATCAGATTCATCTCCAAACATTTTAATTTCAGCCGATTCCAGTCAATAAGGAAATAGAACAAAGAGAGAAAAAAGGAATTCAATGATTAAATTGACCTAAGATTAGAATGCAGTACCAATGTCTTTTGGAGGACAAAATGAATATGAGATTTTAAGCTTGTAGGGGCCTTATTTGTACTCATCTCCATGTCCTCCTGTCCCTCATAGATGGAGGAGACCTCAGGAACTAGAGATCATGAGATGCCTGGTAATAAAATAAGGGCTGTAAGCAGAAGGAAGTCTCATGCCCAAGGATATTAAAGGGTATTTGTCAAATACCAAGACAAATATGAAAAGGAAGACACAGGGCAGAACTGTGCTTATGCTCCAATGTTGTATGATGATGACGGGAAGGTGATAATAAATGGAGAGAGGTGGCAGACCTTGGAACTTCTTACCTTAAAGAAGGAGGAGGCTGATAAAATGATGAGGGTATGGAGAGTCAGGTAACTATTTATGCCATTGTTGGTGACAAGTCGTTTTGTTCTTTCTAGCAGGCAGTTTCCCCTTTGTGGAGTGCAAGAGTTAAACTCAACTGTAAATTATGTCCTGAAGAACCAAGGGATCTAAGGAAGAGACTCTTCACTTGATCCATTTCCCCAGAAATGAACCCCAAGGTAAGAATTTGCATATCAGGTGTTTATTTGGAAAGCGATCCCAGCAATGACGGTCTGGGAATGGAGTGTGAGACAGAGAAGTGAATTAAGTCCAGAAAATGTCTGTCATCGAAAGAGTGACCCCTGGGAGCAGTTTGACATGAATGCCACTGGGAAACTCAAAAACAATGAGAAACAGTGGTTTTTCAAGCTTTCGGAACTCAGTACATCTTTACCATCTTAACAATTACTGAGGACCCCAAGAAGCTGTTGTTTGTGTGGGCTATGTCTAAAAATACTTACCATATTAGAAATCAAAACTGAGAAAAAATTTAAATATTTATAAATTAATTTTAAAAAGAATGCACACATTACATGTTAAATAAATGGCAAATATTTTATGAAAAGCCATTATATTTTCCAATACAAAAAAATGATGTGAGAAGGATGACATTACATTACATAATTTATACAAATCTTTGCAATATCTGGCTTAATAGAAAACAAGTAGATTCTCATATGTGCTTCTGCATTTAATCTGTTGCTGTATGCATGTATATAATTATGCATTTTCTCAGATATTTATGTAAATTCTTTTTTGATATTACATTAAACTTTGGTCGTTGATAATTTCTTAAAGGTTAGTTTCAGTGGGAAATTTGAAATCATATTTATGAAACTTTTGTACTCTATTCCATTAAAAGCCATACTTTATCCTGCATTTTGAACAAATCTTTTACCCATATATAATTTTGATCATGTGTTGGTCATATGAAAATGAATGGTTCACTGAGTTAAGCAGATATTCCAAATGCTGACATATTTCATTCTACAACCTCAAAAATTCATATTCATTATTATCTTCACTTGTTTCATCAGAAAAGCAGTTAAACATTGGAAAGTCATCAAGCTCACAGTGGTGGATGTAAGTTTTCAAAACTTCTACTTTGCTCTTGAAAGCTTAGATTTTATTATTGGCAACAAATACTGTCAGTGGTTTCTTTGAAGTGACGGCCTCATTCATTTTTGAATTCCTTCAATTTTGAAAAATGTCTACCAACTACCCAAGTCTGAATAAGCAGAGTTCATGCTTTCAACTCAATCTCGCCAGTGCTTTTCTTTGAAACAAACATCCTGTTCTTCCGTATGGAGCGGTATTGCTTTAGATGTAGTTCCCACTTTATCCAGGGAATATTAAAATGATTTACACTCAAGGGTCAATGTTTCAGAAAATATAATTTTTTTTCGCACTGCTTCATCCAGGCCAGCTTAAGTGAAACTGGCTTTTTGCCCCCTTCAGAACAAGATGGTGAAGAATACAATGACTACTAGTAATACTAGTAATGCTAGTACAACATGGGTCACTGCCTGGTTCATGCTAAGGCAAGTTACCACCATTGTTTTTGCACTGTCGGTGCAAATGTCAACACAGTGGAAAGGGCAAACAACACTTAAAAATTATGATGACAACAGTTTCTTGAGGACGTCCATAGAGCCATGGACCATCTGAGTACAGATGCATCAGGGTTTCCCATCTGAAGGGCAAACCAGCTGGGAATTTGTAGGTTGAGGGCTGCTCTAGAGAGGGCCGTGGATTTCCCAGAACTCCTCACCTACTGTGCACCCAAATGGCAGGATGGATGCACTGACAGAAGAAACCAAGGGGAAATAGGTGCTGTAAGAGACGTGGGTGCAAAGAGCTCTTTGAAATGTTGATGTCAATTATTTTACATGAACACCTGAAAATGAGATTGCTGGATCTTGTTGTAGTTCTATTTTTATTGTTTTGAGGAAACTCCATGCTGTTTTCATAGTGGCTGCACCATTTTACATTCTCACCAACAGTGCATAAGGGTTCCCATTTCTCCATGTCCTCATCAACACTTGTTAATTTTATTTTTTGTTTGTTTTTATAATGACCATCCTGTAGGTGTGAGGTGCTGTGAGATAATAGAAAAAATCTCTATATTGGTTTCTGCTGCTAGTTCCTGACACAGGGCTCCCAAAACCCTGGGAAATCCCTAAGTGATAAGAGCACTAGGAACAACTTTGGTTCTAGCAACGCGATACTAGGTGAGCTCCTGGACGGCTCCTGGATGGGGGCTGGTCACCAGAAAGACCGAGGCCATGATTAGAAACTTGGTGTTTTCAGCCCCACACCAGAGAGAGGGAATAGGAGCTGGAAAATTTCCTATATTAATAGGAAATGGAATTAATATAGTTGAGGACACCAATGTGAGGAAGCTTCCATAAAATTCCAAAAGTTTAGGGTTCAGAGAGCTTCCAGGTGGGTAAAACATTCACATACTAGGAAGGTGACATATCCCACCTCCACGGGGACAGAAGCACCTGAGCTCGGGACCCTCCCAGACCTCGTGTATCTCTTCATCTGACTATTCATCTGTATCCTTTATCATGTCCTTTAACATACTGGTAACCATAAGTGTCTCCCTGCGTTCTGTGAGCTGTTCTAGCAAGTAATCAAATCCAAGGTGAGAGTCATGGCAGCCTCCAATTTGTTGCCAAATCGGACAGATTTGGTGACATGAGGACCTACTACTTGCAATTGGTATCAAAAGTGGAGGGCAGTCTTGTGGGGCTGAGCCTTCAACCTGTGGGTCTGAGGCTTTCTCCAGGTAGATAAGTGTCAGAATTGAGTTCAATTGTAGAACACCCAGCTGGTGTCCCAGAATTGCTTGGTGTGGGAATAAAAACACCACGCATCTGGTGTTGGAAGTGTTGTGAGTGTGCTAGTAATGTGAGAATAACAGAGACACACAGGTGGGAAGACTGGTTTTTTTTTTCTACACAGAAAAAAATCGTTGTTTGGATTTGCATTTCCCTGGTAATTTGTGCATTTCCCTGATAATTTGTGAAGTTGAGGACCTTTTCATATACTTTTTGGCAACTTGTATGTCTTCTTAGGAGAAATGTCTATTCAAGTCCTTTGCCCATTTTTTTAAATCAGGGTATTTTTGTTTTGTTTTAATTTAATTTATTTACACTTATTTATTTATTTATTTATTTATTTATTTATTTATTTATTTATTTATTTATTTATTGCTATTGAGTTGTAGGAGTTCCTTATATATTTTGGATATTAACCTCTTTCAGATATGTGGTTAACAAATATTTTCTTCCATTCTGTAGGTTGACTTTTCATTCTATTGATTGTTTCCTTTGCTGTGCAGAAGACTTTTAGTTGGATTTGGTCCCACTTGTCTATTTCTTGCTTTTTTTGGCCTGTGCTTTTGAAGTCTTATCCAAGAAATCATTGCCAAGACCAATGTTATGAAGCTTTTCCCGTATGTTTTCTTTTAGGAGTTTTATAGTTTTAGGTCTTATGTTTAAGTCTTGAATCCATTTTGAGTTGATTTTCGGTATGGTGTAAGATTAGGGTCTAATTTCATCCTCTTGCACATGGAGATCCAGTTTTTCCAACAGTCTTTGTTGAAGAAACTATTCTTTTTCTATTCTGTATTGTTGGCACCCTTGTCAAAGATCAGCTGACTGTTTATCATATATATGTAGATTTATTTCTGGGCTCTCTATTCTCTTCCGTTGGTGTGTGTTTATGCCAGTGCCATGCTGTTTTGATTATTGTAGCTTTGAAAGGTGTTATGAAATCAGGAAGCGGGAGTCTTCCAGGTTTGTTCTTTTCTCTCAAGATTGAGAAGTTGGTGTCTTTTGTGGTTTCATCTGAATTTTAGGATTTTTTTTCTATTTCTGAAAATAATGCCATTGGGATTTTGATAGGGATTATGTTGAATCTACAGCTTTGGGCAGTATGGACATTTTCACAATATTAAGTCTTTCAGTCCTTTAACACAATATATCTTTCCATTTGTTTGTGTCTTCTTTAATTTCCTTCAGTATCATCTTGGCATTTTCAGTGTACAAGTCTTTCGCCTCCTTGGTTAACTTTATTCCTAAGTATTTGATGATTTTTGATGTTAGTTTAAGTGGGATTCATTTATTAATTTTCTTTTCAGATTGTTCATTTGCCATGCTTCTATAGAATGTTCTCCCTAGTGCCAGAAAATGAAGCAGAGACATGCACAGCGTCAGGTTTTCCTGATGTCCCAAGTTCCTTCTTTTGGAACTCCTCTGTGAAAACCTACTATTGCTATGTCTGTAGAGAGAACAAGGCTTGAGACCTTTATACGGCACCTCCTGAATTTTCCCCTAACTCAATCTTTAGTGTATTCGTCATGGCAGAAATTTCGTTCTGGGGATTTACAGAGCTCATTTTCTTCTAAACTGTCATTTAAAACCAAAAATGAGTCAAAGGTGTCACAGTTTGCTACAGCCGTTATGCTGGGTCCATTGTGGTGTCTAGCTTGCTCTAAGTGGCACAGCAAATTTGACTCCTACACTGAAAGATTATACTTGAATTTTTTTCTTTTCTTTTCTGACTTGTCATGGGACCTGATACTTGGTAGGGGACCCTAAGCTGATCATTGGGTACTGCTGGCCTCAGGGTCGTACAGTTTGGTGTGAGATGGCCTCTCCACAAGGGAGGCAGGTCGGGAAACATTGCCTTGTCAGGAGTAAGAGCTGAAGGAGACCCGAGGAAGGTGGGGGGATATCTGCAAACATGTCAGCTGTCAGAGCTCCCAGCTCCAGCCCCTGGGGTCCTGGGGACTGTTAGTGCTGTGCAGAAACTGCAGTACAGAAAGTCATGGAAAGTTCCTCACTGCAGGCATGACCCTGGGCCTTTCTAGAAAAGAGTCAGGCCTCAGGCCCAGGACAGTTTTGACCCTTTTATCTCCACAACCAAAGTGCTGGCCTAGAAGAGTCCAGGAGGATACAAACTGCGCCAACCCTCCTTATTTTGTCTTTAATTAAAAGCACACATATACACACCATAATGACAACAGACAAATACAAAGTGTTCTTGTATCTTTTTTTAAAACACAACATAGCCCTCATACAAATTTAGAAATACAATGAAGCTAACAATAATAATAGTGATAGTAAAAAAATAAAGTAGTTGTAGTCCCATTATTTAAAGTCCCATTATTCAAAGACAAGCACTCATGATATTTTGGTATAGTGTCTGCATAGCGTTTCTTTTTTCCTTTACATTTTGCATATATGTGGGATCATAAAATTGTTTTATAACCAGCTTTCTTTTTTTTTCACATAATACTAGCCAGTAAACATTTATCCAAGTCATTAAATAGTCTTGTTTTATCATCACATTAGCCACATATTATTTCATTACTCAGCGGAATGAGTTTTGTTTCCTTCTGAAATGATTTACACTCTCCAAGCTTGTTTCCTTATCTGTATCCCAAGCACACTCACCACAGATATTTTGTAACCTCCCAGGACATGTAACTTCTCGGTGTCCCTACTACCATTTCTACCACGACTGGAGTTTATTCACCCACTCCCTAATGTTGCATTTTCAAGTGATTCCTTTTCATTTTATAGTTATTTCATTCGCACCAATCAGTCGTTGTTTTCTTAAACTAAATCACTGAACGTAAACTTAGAGGATCAAGATTTATAGGACCAAAAATTGTAATTGGAAAATTCCTGAATAGTTTTATTGTTCAATGAACATGGTCCAGACACCTCCATGAGGCAGGCACCGTGTGCGGTGCCTGAGTTATAGGTATCATATACGGGGGCATGAATGGTACGTGCCCACGTGCAACGGAGTTACTAGGGGACATACATGGATATGAAACGATATGGGCTTGTAGAGCTCCCTTTTCGTTTAAAGCACAAGGCATAACCAAAATATACTTTCTATAATATTATAAAGGAGACTTGGCTGTTTAGGTTGAGCTGCTAACACAAGTTGATAGAAGAGGAAGAAAACGGTTACTTGACTTGTATACGTGAGCGTGAGCGCTAAGTCTGGCTGTCAAACACAAGCTCTGCTTCATTGCAGCTTTCACTGCTCTCTGGTTCTACACAGTCGTAGAGGCAGCGAGAGGGGACAGGCAAACATAGGTTCCTCGAACCGTGTAAGGTTCAGGAAGGTAGTCCTGAGACAGACCCCTGATAGTCGTTATGAGAGAATAGACATAAAAATAAATCAGATGTAAATCCTGTCCTTTGATTTTAGCATTTAGCCAACTGAGAAGAAAATGGCAAGAATGATGAAAGAACTCTCACTGAAGTGCTGTAATGGTTACATCCAGGAGGGCTCAGGAGGGCTAAACTGGAGTTGGGTCTCAGAGGATGAATAGAATTTGAATTTGTGTAGGTAAGGGCTGTGTCCTCCAGGCCAAGAGAATTTAATAAGAACAGGAAAAGAAAAGTGAATCATGGATGGCACATATGACAAGCAGTAAACAGTTCAGCTTGGCCAGAGAAAAAGATGGAGACAAGCGATAATAATGTTACTCTTTCCGGAGCTCCCACTGTGATAGCCGCTGGGGAGAGGGTTTGACACATTCTCTTGTTTGAACTCTCCAAGTCTGCCACAGAACAGATCATGCTCATTTTACAGATGGAGACAATGGAAACCCACTGAAGATTTGAGGCAAGAGAAACTGCCCCGTTGGCGCTGTGCTCCTGGAAGATGAATTTGACATCCGTGTACAAGATGGGGCATCATGGAGGAATAATGGAAATTGGAGACCCTCTCCATTGTTCAGGCTATGGCGATAACCCAAATGACAACTGATGAAGACCCGATTCGTAAAACTACAGTGGAGGAGAGAGGATGAATGTAGGCGTGCCGCAGAGGTCAAATCTGGAGGACTGGTAGGTTGATGGCATGTGAAAGGTGAGAAAAAAAAAATGACGCTAAGGTTTCAACCCTGGATGACCACGACATTGATGGTGCTGTTAACTAGAAAAATGGGAGGGTCTTGGGGGGACTGATGATGGCTGTGGTTTGGAACATGCTAGGTTTGCAGAATAGCCAGTGGTAGATCTGCTGCTGATGATGGGAAAGGGGAGGCGAGAGTCCAAGAGACAGAAATGTGAAAGCTGAGATGTAATAAGAGTTAATAATAGGCCGGCAGCTGGACACATTTTACGAAACTGGCCACTCCATAAAGCTGCATCACAGAAATATAACAGGACAATGAAAGTCCCCAATTCTGTAGCCCAGGGTGATTTAAAATTTATTATCATTTAGTCTTTTAGCTCCAAATTATGTTTAGTGAAGATTAAGTAAGCAAGAATAGCTGTTCAAGACACTCGTTTTACTTTTGGGGAAACCCTTTTTCTGAGAGCAGTGGTGTGTGTGTGTGTGTGTGTGTGTGTGTGTGTGTGTGTGTGTGTGTGTTTCCCCAACAACAACATAGAATAAAAGCAGTTTTCGTGAGATGTCCTTCAAAATTGGATAACTGGTAGCATGTTTTTTAAATCCCCAAAGCAAATGATTTCCTTTCAAATCTAAAGCATAAATCATCATTGTGCTGTCTTTCTGGGGCTTCTGCCTTTTGTCAAATTAACAGCTTTAAAGAAAAAAAAAGAAAACATATTTTCAGCTGACCTGCAGTTGGACCTAACATTTCTTCCCCAAACTGTTCACAGCCATTTTAGTCATGGGAGAGAAAGGACACACTTTCAGGGTTTGCTGTGTGTGGCCCGGAATTGTTTTTTTGGCCCCGAGCCGTTTAATCACCCTACCTTCCAGGGGCCACTTTCGGTTAATGAATCCTTAGCTCCAAGTTTCCTTTCCTCCTAATGAGTACTAATAAAATGCATTTAACTCCACTAATGCAACAAAAACTCAGCATTATTTCATTGTATCTATTTAATAAGGACCTTGTTTAATATTGAATTACAGCCTGCTCAGCGAAAGCATTATACTGGGGGAAGTAGGCCTGTGAGAAGGGAGTATCAAGTGCTATAATTTGGACATTCCTCCTTAATATGCCCTGCAGTCTTGTGTGATTGCTTAATTCATTTAGCCGAGCTAGTCTGATCCTTCTGCCAACTGGTTTGTAAAATTTACTGCAATGCTAGGCAACCAGTCTCACCACACAAGCTAGAAATATAGTATTGCTTTTCCTGGGACCAAGTTATTAACAGTTGTTTGGGGAGAGGCAACAGGCAATGGAACAGATACTGTTACAAAAAGGAAGAACTTTTGGATGGTCCTCCTTTTGTAACATAGTTACAGCCAATCCAATTTTTATTGATCAAAAAGTTTCCCCCAAACTGTCTATGATCTAATTTCAGAAGCAATTCATCTTTATTTTTAGATTTATCTTCAATGAGCAGTGATGTCTAATCTCCTATTTATCTTAGCTATGAACTTCTCTGTCTTCTGTTTAACCAGCGCCTCACTCAAATAACTATCAGTAAACAAATATCTCTTGAAAGGTTTCCATTTAAAGAAAGCAATCATTTTGTAATTGGAATAAGCATTTACTGAATGAGTTAATTTTAAGGTTTATGTCTATTGGGATTTCTTGAAGTGAAGCACCTCTAAGGTCTCATTACTTGGAAATTAGAGATAAGAACCATCATTTTTACTCTATGGAATTCAGTGATCTGGAAATATTCCTGGTTCTCCTGTCACCTGAGACAGATCACAGTCAGAAAATTTTCACCTATATTGTTTCTTAAGGTACAGGACTCTTTTCCCTTTGATGGCCTGCATATTAAACGGGTTGATACACTTCTCTTGGATTTTTAAAGAAGCTAAAAAATAATTGTGACTTTTGAAGGGAAAAGAAGTTGACTAGGTGGGGAGACATTTTTCCATCTTTTAAAAATATTTATTCAGAAAAACCTATTGTTACCTATAGCTATGAACACTAGTTTATAAATTATTTAGGAAAATGACAGTGTAACAAAGTAATAGTTATTTCTTGAGACCTTATAACTAGTCACCTGATAAGAAAGTAAGAAAATAGGTGAACTCCAGATTTACCTTGTACAGATTATCTAGGAATCATGAAGACCAGGAGGTTGCTGAATCTCAAATAAATGGCTTGAGTCAAGATCTCAGTATGACAAACGAAAAAGTATAATAGCTTGGCTCGTCCTCTATTCTTGTTACTCCTTGGGGGTAAAGGGAAGAGAATATCCTGGATCCCTCTGGCCAAGAGCAGGGCAGGAATTACTGGCAGCCACGATTGTTTTATAGCATCCCGACATCTCAGAAGAATAAACGGGTGTTCCCACGTAAACAAGAAATGCACCTTTGTTCATAAATGAGTCTGGATAAGACCAACACCACTGTTTGTACCTTCTAGTTATAAATTGAGTGTTTTTCTTCTTGCAAACCCTAGTTTCTGGTGAGACTATAAATAAATTTCAAAATATGTATGACTTCGGATGATGGCATGAAATAAGCCAGTAATAAAAGAGCTAATATGTAGTTTTTGTGTGATAGGGAATATTAATATGAAACTATGCCCTATATAACCCATCGTTCTCTCTTTTTTTTTTTGAAACTCTAGTTGTCAATCATTTTTTTATGTATATACAATGCTAAATAATTTTACATTAAATCTCTCCAACTAATTTTATTTCCAGGGTATTGGTAGAGAAATGCTTCTAAGTAGCTTTGTGGTTCAGACTACATTTGTTCAAAGACTAATGAAAAAATAACCCCATGTAAGCTTCTGAGAAAGCAAATTGGATATTAGGTTTTTTTTAACAAACAAACAAAAACTTAGGAGGATAAGG
The DNA here is from genome assembly GCF_964194185.1 of Rhinolophus hipposideros. Lineage (NCBI taxonomy): Eukaryota > Metazoa > Chordata > Mammalia > Chiroptera > Rhinolophidae > Rhinolophus > Rhinolophus hipposideros. The sequence goes on from NC_138072.1 coordinate 11,544,327, forward strand.
ATACTCTTTTAGAAAGCAAGTCTTTTTTCAAAACATAGGCAAGACTAGCCTTTGTTCAAAATAAGTCATTGCTAGAAATGGCTGGGATTAACTGGTTCCTGAGCAGGGATTTGTCTCCCTGAGATATTGTCCTGTTGAACTCATGTAACTGTGAGAAGGAGCTTCAATTACTTCAGGGAAGAAGCTAAAAAAAGGAAGAGGTTTATTACCTCCCTAAAGGGCCAGGGCTTCTAAAGGTAGCTGAGCTTCTGTGCGCCTAGAATAAAATGCAGCACTGGACCGGCCTGGTTGGGATTTCATATGCTACCCAGTTTTCTGTTTTGGACGTTCTGGAAGGGCTTCCTTTCAAGAACCAAGACTCCTGGTGCGAGTGAAGGAAAAGAGGCCACGAAATCTGTTCCAATTCTAAACGTTTGAGGGACTAGGCAATGAAGTTGCTTTGTTTGTAAAAGGGAAGGTTGTCGACTTCGTTCAATTGTTTGAGCACTTAACTCCTGCTCTTTGTTACATTTGTTAAAAGTCACGGTTACCAACACATCCAGGTTGGGGTCCTTCTGCCCAGAGCTGTTCACGCCAATCAATGAGACTGAGTTGGGTAAAGCGGAGCAGAGACTTTACTCGTTGACCAAGGGATGGAGAAGGGTGAGCTTGCGCTCTCCTGACACAACTGGGGAGGAGACTTCTGTGCTCATGGGCTGTGGTGTGGAGTGATTAAGTTCTCTCAGACACGTGTAGTTATTCTGCTGTTGCCCTCAGCCCTTTTGCCCATGGCCCTTTTTGCCACAATGCCGTACTGCTATTTTAGTCTTTGCAACTAGGCCCTCTTCATTTTGAGATGGGAATCCTTTTCAGTTCCTGTAAACAAGCACAGCTTGTGATACAGTTTAGGTGTTGAGAAACGTTAGGGTCCTTTGGATGATAGCTGGATGGCATCACCACCCACTTCCCCCACCCAAATCCTGGGAATCCTTCTAGGCTCTTTCTTCTCATTAGTTTCTCACAGCTGTGGGGGAGAAAATTTCCCTTCTTTTCTCTCAAAGCTGTTCTGCCTGGTCTAACAATCAAATTGACATGAGATAGATTAACAGAAAAAAATCATCCAATTTAATTCTGCATTCGTATAGAGGTTCCAGTTGAGGCTCTTATGCCACCTTGAGCGAAAGGGAAGAGAGGGCTGTGGTTTGAGACTTCAAAGGGGAGGAAAGCAGTTCAACAGAGATGAAAGCAAATGTTTGTAAACAAGTGTTTGCTGGGTCATCTTTCCCAAGAGACAGAGAGGGCTTTGAACAAGTCCTTCCTTGCTAGGTTCTCGCCTGTTGATCACAACCTAGTTCAGATTAAACTAGCATTATCTATCCCTTCCCGGAGCAGGTTCTCTGTTGAACTTCTTTTAAAGAGTTTGAGGAAGTCAAAGATTTTCCCGAGTTTAGAGGAAAAGAGCCCATTGTGTTGTGATGGTCACAGAAGACAGCCTAGAGGTTAAAATTGGAACGGGACATGGAAAGAGGGTGGGAGGATTTGCAACTGGAGATGTCAGGAAAGTGCAGAGTAGGTACTCATACTAGCATATGCTCATTATAATGACAATTTTGGGTATATATGAAGATAAAGATACTGACAAACTATTAACCAAAAAAACATGTGCTTTAGTCTTTTTTCCAGTAGCTTATAGAATTTTGCAGTGATCTACCCACATTGCCTCAACGCATCCGTTGTGTGACCCACAGCAGGCAATTACCCAGTAGCTGGTGTCTGGACACAGTATTTTGATAAATGGAATTAAGCACTCATCACATCTTCTGCATCTCACCATGAGTACCACTAAGCTCTTCAATGAACAGCTTTAGCAAAGAGAAGTTATCAGCCCCCTTGTGGAACTAAAAGTTGTTTAAGAAGAGCCCCCACCCACTCCATTTTTGGTAAAGAGAATGTATCATTGTTGAAGCTAGTTGGATGATTCTAAAATACAAAAGCAACTATTATCCCTGTCTAGAAGCAGGTTCTTTGGCCTACTCAAGGGCTTTGCTCCAGCAGCTCTGCCTTCTCTCTCCTCCCTCTTTCCTGGAACTTTCCCATTGGCATACAAATGTGTTGTTAGTTCTCCATCTTAAAATCCCTCCTTCTTGACTCCCTCGGCTCCCCAGTGCAGCAAAACCTCTCTAAGACTTGTTGTCTATACTGGCTATCTTATTCTCTTTGTCTCTGCAATTGAGTTTTCACCATTCTAAAGAAAATATCTTGTCAAGGTCACCAATAAACTCCGTATTTCCAGATTCAGTGGTCAGTTATCATTGACCTCATCTAACATGGCTTACTGGCAGCATCTGAAATGGTTCATTACTTTCATCTTTTACAATTTTCTTTCTACTTCCAACACGATACACTCTTGGTTTTCCTATCTTCTGAGCACTCTTCAGTCTCCTTTGCTAGTTCCTCATCTTTTCCTTTACCTCTTTGTGTTGGAGTACTGTGGGATCAATTTTTGCAACTCTTCATTTCACTCCTTTGGTGATTTTATCCAATCTTATGATTTATGTACTACCTATATATTGATGACTCTTAAATTTATATCACAAGTCCAGACTTCATTCCTTGACTCCAGATTGGAATATCCAATGATATAGTCACCATCTCTACTGGGAGATCCAATTGACATCCCAAACTCAAGATTTCCAAAACTGAATTCCAGGTCTTTCCTCTACACTTGCTCCTCTTGCAGCCTTCCTCATCCATTGTTTCAGAATAAAAGTCTTGACATTATCCTTCACGTGTTGTTCTCACATGCCCTACGCATATTTGTCAAACGTTCTTGATAATTGTACATTCAAAACATAACAGAATTCCACCACTTCTTACCACCTCCACCCATGCTATCCAGTTCCAAATCATCAACACCTCTCTCCTGGATTCCTTCAGTGGCCTCCTTGCTGATTTCCATGCTTCCACTCTTGTTCCTAACAATCCAATCTCTCCAAACTGACTCATAAGATAAGTCAGATCATGTCACTCCTCTGCTCCAAACATTCCCATGGCTTTCCATGTCACTCAGAGTAAAACATAAGTCCTTCTGTTGATCTAAAACACCCTGTGGGGTCTGCCCATTGTTAGCTCTCTGACATCATGTTTCCCGTGCTTCCCCCTCTTTCCCACCCACCCCAGCCTCTTTCCTGTTTTCGTGCTGCCCCTGGAGTCTACAGAGTTACGTCGAAATATCACCCAAGTGTCCTACCTCCTTTCTTGAAGGAGGGACCCACTTCTGTCATTTCACTCATCTTCCAGCCCTGGGAGCAGCATTTTTGCACCTTGTTAATGTTCAATAAATGTTTGCCGAATCACTGGAGCCCAAGTACTTTAATTACTAAAATCAAAATGCTCCTAGAACAAAGAATTCTTGGTCCTTTCAAGTGTCAGAGTCTAATTAATAATCTGTCTAGCAGCTATGTGACCTTGAGTTAATCACTTAACCTCTTGGGACGTCAATTTTCTCATCTGTGAAATGCAGATGATAACAAGTACCTCCCTGGGTTGGAACTAGATGAGAGAAGCTGTGGGAAAGCCTTAGGCAGGTGTACCTGTTGCACCCTCGCTCGCTTGCTCGGGGTTCCATATCCTGGGGTGGGGGGCGGTATGGATTGGGTGGGGGAGAAGTGACAGTACCTGGGTGGGAAGACTCACTGCACTGTTGTCACCATTTCCTCCATTGCCTCAGTCATGGAACAAGTGTGAGAGGTGGGGGGTGGGGTGGAAGAGAGCTCCAAACACATTAGCGATGTCATGGTTGTTTACTGTTTTCACCCGTGTGGTAATAAATCAATGTGAGCTTTGTCATTTTAATTAGTCCTCTTTCAGTCAGAAAAGTCAAGGCTGTTAAGTGCTGATAGGGACTTGAAAAATTACCTGAGAACAAGTGTCCAGAATGAGTGTCAGTATTCTGGCTTTAGAGTGCCGTGGGTCACTGGGGAGGAGGAGGGGAGTGTGACAAGCCCTCCACTTCAGAAAGGGAGGATTGGGTTGGATGTAAGGCTATCAGGATGGTGGGTAGGGGAGAAGCTGAACTGGTCCCTTTCTTGCTTGCCCCCCATCCAGCCCTGTGGTGAGCTGTAGGAAGGTGGTGTAGAGAGAAAGGCAAGTGAGGGGGTAAATACCTGTGGATGCTGTCATGTAGTTTAAAGAGAGGGTGCAGAAATAAAATATACAAGAGTTGGCGGTCTCTGCCCTCTACAGTGAGAATGGGGAAAACTGAGTAAAGCAAATCAAAACTCTATTTTAAAGTCTGGCAAAGAAAATGGTGCCAACTGGATTTCCCTACCTGGAAATGCACTGTATCACCAGGAAATCCATTGCTTGCAATGGCTCAGGAAAAAGCAAGGTCCTTGCAAAGAGTGGGGTTGTACAAGAAGCATTGCTTGCTTATTGAGGGTGCTCGTTGTTATATCTCATGTAGATAATAAAGGGAGAAGTGAACACGAACCCTCCGAACACAAAGGCCTGACTCACGTTTCTGAAATCAACTCTTCATTTCTCCAGCAACATCTAGGATGGTCATGATCTCTCTCCTCATAATCAGATTTGGCAGCAACCGGACAAGGTAAAGGATCTTTATTCTTCTACTTACTGTATGTCTACAAGGAAATCACTCAACTCTGTGAGCCTTGGTTCCTTGCCTACAATGGAAACAAAATATGTATTGCACAGAATTGTTTTGAGGATATGACATGTTCCAAACTACAAAGCATAATAGAAAATATTGAATCATTACTATGACAGTGTTTCCCTGAAAATAAGACCTAGCCGGTCCATCAGCTCTAATGTGTCTTTTGGAGCAAAAATTAATATAAGACCCAGTCTTATTTCAATATTAGACTGGGTCTTATATAATATAATGTAATATAATATAATATGATACTGGGTCTTATATTAATTTTTGCTCCAAAAGATGCATTTGATCTGATGGTATGGCTAGGTCTTATTTTCAGGGAAACACAGTATAACATTTATAGTAATAAAAAGCTAAAGCTATTTCTTTGGATTGTGTAGAATTTCCAAGTTTAGAAGGGATCTAAAGTTCAGCTAGTCTAATTTGTCTGCCAGTTCTAATCTCTTTGACCATTTCATTGTGAAATGATTGCCCACCCTTTCCTTGAAACTTCAGGAAGATTTTTCTGTCTTCCAAGGAAACATGAGCTATATTTGGACGCTCTAATATTTCACACTCTAATTATCTAGTGGAGTAGAAATCTTTAACTTCTACCCTTTAGTACTAGTTCTGCCTTCTAGAACTTCACCGCCCCCTTCCAATATGGTATCCCTTTACATATTTTAACATAGGTCTTTGCCTTGCTCCTAAATCTACACAAGATAATGCTAACCTGAGAGTTGGCCCTCAGGACCCATTCCAGGGACTCCATGTCCCTTTTCTCTACATATGCTAACTTGTCCTGCTGCTACTCACTTTAACCTTTATAAGAAAGGTTCTACAGGGTAGATTAGATTCATGTTCAGAAATATGCACTTCCTCCCCATAACCCCCATGGGAGGACTATAATTCCCCACTCCATTTATGGTGAACGCGGCCGTATGAGTTGTTTTGGCCCATAGGATATCAGCAGCCATGAAGAAGTAGAGTCTTGGGAAGTGTCTTCTTGCTTGAGCTTATGCTCTTGACCTTCTGCCATTCCCCTGAGGAGAGTATGCCCAGGACAGACTGTTCATCCTGGGAGGAGAATGAAAGTCACGGGGAACACAGCTGCACCAGCCCAGACAAGACCAGCCTAGATCAGCAACTCCAGACAGCTGTAGATACGTGAGCGAGCCCACGTAAGATCAACAGTACGGCACTGCCAACCAGCACACTTGTGAGCTAAATAAATGCTTCTTTGTATGTTCCCGAGGTATGGTGGCTGTTCTATATGCAGTAATGTCGTGGCCGTAGTTATTTAAAATAACCAGTGAACTGAGATATAAACTACTGACAAGATGTCAGGTTTTCCTCCTCTGAAAAATGTCAGAAGACAGTACTTCTATTTGTTCAAGAAATACTGAAGTGAGTACGGTATGCCAGGGACCCAACGGTAGTTCATTTTGTCTCGTGCAGGGGACACTTCTCTCAAGAAGTCTACTTACAACAGTATAGAATTATACCAGAGCCCAATTACCCTGTCTTAAAGTTATTCCACTCAAAGCATAACACGATCTGTTGCATGTGCAGGACTTGTACTGTCCCTCCCCTTTGATCTCTGGGCATTTCTCTCTCATGGACTCTGAGCATCACTTTGTTCCCCTGGTTCCCAGGGCTGGTCGACCTGAGCATCTTGGAAAAGCACCATGATGTGTGATGAGGTGGAATTTTATTAGGTGGAAAGCTCATCCCTTCCCTTTTCGATAAAGTGCCCCAAACTTCTCTCGCTGTCTTTTCTCCATTCTTCAGTAGTTGTTCCAGATAAATCCCATATTATATAGCCTTCTGGATTGTGGAGGAGAGGATGAGAGCCAATCAGGATAGTGTTTCTTTAGCTGTGACTCCCTCAGGATGGGGTTCGCCATGGATTGCAGGATGCCGGCACTCAGCTCTCCAAAGGCTGGGGCTACAACTGCACAGAAGAGGGTGCTCTTGTGTAAAGCTGGGGCCGGCTTCCTGGGAGGAGGTGAAGTCTCCTTGCTCGTTTGCTGAGTGGATGATTCATTGCTTACGGAACCTGGGAAATGTAGTCTGCATTCATGCACATGGATTCTGCAACCACAGATAAAAATCCCCAAACTACAAAAATGTCAGGAAACTCATTTGGGTTTAGACTGCACATTCATCACCTCTGCTGCTCTGATATGATGTCACCAACTTTTATCTGCATCCTCCTCTTTGGCTCCAACTGCCAGGCACTCTAAATGAAAATTATCAAGGAATAAGGACAAAAATATGTCCTTTTTCTTTTTTAGAGTTTTCAAATCACATTCACCAGTTGGGAAGGAGCTACTTATCCATTAATTCATTTATTAAGGGCCGGATATTCAGATTTTTAATGCTTTTAGGAAAAAAATTCAGGCTTCTTCCCTACCAACCAGAACCAAGCAATCTGGTTCCTACTTCTCTCTCCATATAATCTCATGCTAACTACCTTCTTTTTGGCTCTTTTCAGCCTCATACTTCCATATTTCCACATTTCTTTTGCTCTCATATTTCATCCTATTTGAATTATTTTCTTTTTCTGGATGTTATTAGGCCTGCTTTTTTCTCATTCTGCAGAGCTCAGCACACGTGTCATATTTTCAGAGAGTCTTTCCCTAAATCCATATGTCAGTCATGGTTCTCCAGAGAACCAATAGGAACAATAGATAGATAGATAGATAGATAGATAGATAGATAGATAGATAGATAGATAGATAGAGATGGAGATATTTGGATATAAATTTATTGTAAGGAATTGGCGTATGTGATTATGGAGACTGAGAGGTCCAAGATTTGCAGTTGGCCTCCTGACCCAGGAGAGCTGATGGTGTAGGTTCCAGCCTGACTCAGAGTCCAAAAGCAGGAGAAGACTAAGGTCCCAGCTCAAAGGCAGTCAAGCAGAATCTTTCCCTTCCACAGCTTTTTTGTTCCTTTCAGGCCGTTCCGCTGATTGGATGAGACCCACCCACACTGGGGAGGGCAATCTGCTTTACTCAGCCTCATGATTCAAATGTTGCTCTCATCCAAAAACACTCACATAAATACACCCAGAATAATTTCTAGCCAAATATCTGGACAGCCCGTGGGTCCAGTCAAATTCACACATAAAATCAACCATCACAGTCCACATTTCAATTGTCCTTCCCTCATTGGTATTTCATCATCCTGTTTATCCTCTTCTCAGGGTTTATCACAAAGTGTACAGTCTTCTTTATTTATGTGTCACGTTTACTGTCTGCCTCCCTTTGTACAATGTGAGCTCCACGAAGTCAGGGACAGAGACTGTTGTGTTTGTTCCTCTGTCCCCTGAGCCCCAAAGAGTTCTGGGAACCCAGTGAACACTTAATATGTATTTTTGAATGATATAAGTATGAATAAAAAAAATAAAAGAACTGTAAGATGAAATAAGAAGTATCAAAAGGCAATATTAACAGAAGGTTATAAAAATATGGAAGAGCAGAAGTCTAATTCTTCTTGGAAGAGTCAGGAAAGACTTTCAAATGAGGAGGCATTTGATCTGGGTCAGTGAGGCAGAGGAGAAGGAGAAGAATGGAAGCAAGATTTTCCGGACGACCAAACGGTGCACGCTAAGGTGCAGGGGTAAAACGGATCAATGCATTTCCTGAAATGGTAAGAAAGTCCGGTGATCCAGGGCTCAGAGCAGATGGAGAATGGTCTTATATGTAGCCGATGATTCAGCCTCGACTGGTCAGAAACTGGGAAATCAGTAGAGGATGGAGTTTTGAACAGAAATATTCAAAACCTGCTGAATGTTTTGAATTCAACAAAACATTGTCTACTCTACTTCACAATGGGTACGCATGGGGAGAAACACAATTGGCTGGCAAGGCAGGAATGCTTTGCGAGGGTGGATGTGGCTGGAAAACAGCTATTAAAGCTACTGAGCAGTTCAAGCAAAACAAGAGAGGAGAAAGTAAACTTGGGGGCACTTCTGGAGTAGAATTTCTGACCTGGGGAATAATTAGATATAAGATGATGGGGGCGGAAAACAAGAAAGTTGAGAATGACTTCTTTGGGAATTAGAAGGAGGGACTAGAGCAATAACGGATTCGGGAGAAGAATTTGAGGGAGACTGTTTTCTCTAGGTGGAACTGTTCAATCACCTACTTTCCTGGATGCCCTCTAGTTAGCCCCTCAATATTCAATACTCAAGTGGTGGGAATTTTCTTTAGAACAATATTAACCAACTAGGTCCGTGGGGAGAAGACATACTGCTGAGTTCCAAATCTTTTCACATTCCAAAGCAAATCTCTTCTTCAGAAGAAGCACCCGAGAATGTATCCCAATTATCATCATCCATCAGCATTTTCTTCTTCCCTTTTATCTAAAGGAGCAGCAGCTCTTAGTACTGAGCACTTATTGTAATAATATCCACTCTTTATTGAGCACTTACTATGTCCCAGGATTCTTCTAAGTCTTCTCCACATGTTAACTCAATTAAAGCCCACACACACCTAAGTGAGACACGTCACTATCCACTTGTCACAGCAGAAAGAACAGACATAGTGAGGTGAGTGAGTTGCCTTGGGAGGCATTGTAATCAGATACTGTGGAAGTACTCTTCGTGTGTTAGTGTCTCTCAGCTTCCCAAGGTATTTGGAGCACCACGATTATTCCTTTTATATAGGAACAAGGACCACAAGGTATGAGGTTACATCAATTTCCCCAAACCATCCAGCCCACAAATGCCAGAGCTGATATTTGAAACTACCATTTTTTAAGCCAGGCCACAAAGAGGGGACGTGATGTAAGTGCCTATTAGCTTTTTTATTGTAATATAAGTGCCTGACAATTAGCTTTTTGATTGCCCTGGGATCCATTGCAAAGATAGCCATCTCCAATAAACACATTGCCAGCTACACAACTAGGTAAAGAGCCAGGAAGCCCTGAGTGACCTAAATAACTAACCACTTGAATTTCCCTCCCCGTGCTTTAATATCCACTTTTATGTTTTAAATTCACCAATGAAGGGTGAACTCATAAATCCCAAGACACCCCACCTCAACCCCAATAAAGTCACAGACCCACCTTAAAAAAACCACAGAACAAAACAAAGAGGGATCTAGAATCAAGGTCAAGAGCAAAAGCTTTGGGATCACTTTGAATTTGGGTTTCAATCTCTGCTTATTAGCTGTGAGACCCTGAGCAATTACCAAACTGCTCTGAACTTCTGTTTCCTAATCTGTAAAAAGAGATAAAAATACCAACCTGCTAGATTTGCCAAGAGGATTAAGTAAGACCAAGTGTGTAAAGTACTTGGCACAGTGTCTGCCACGTGGTGGGTGAGTGACAAGTGGTAGCTATTGTTACTCTGGTAGAGATGGACGATAAGATTTCTTCAGCTCTTGCTCCCTCTAAACTGCTATTGAAGTCGCTTGTCTGGCAACTCCGGCAAAGTGGTGGGTTCTTCTGGGAGCAGCTGCAGGAAGGAGAAATAATAGTTCTCACTGCTTTCTTCTTCACTACCTCTCTCACCCCAGCCCCCTAGCCCCCCAGCCCTGGTTCTTTGACTATTTCTTGTAAGCTTCCTCCTGTTGCTGAACTCGTATACCCAGGCTTTGAAAGGCCCAAACTCAAAAACGTCCGAGTTTGGAGTAAGGAAAGATGTGTTGATGGAGAAAGTGCCAACTGAGAAGATGGGAGACCTAGTGGTGCCTCAAATTTATCTCACTCTCTGGACTAGGTTAAAGGTTTTAAGAGGTTGGGGGAACAAGTACAGAGAAGTGCAGGTGGGGCAAGTTTTAAATGGCAAACCTTGGAAGTTGGCCATTTATGGGAAAAGGGCATCAACCCCGGATCTTCCTGGACAATGGACCCTTGGCTTCTCAAAGGGTTCCAGTGTTCACGTTCTGGTTCTGTCCTGTCCTTTGGTCCGTGTGTGGGGGTGGGAGTGGGGGTGGGGGTGGGAGGGAAGATGAGACTTTGGTTCCAGGTGTACTAGAGGTCAAAGTTCTCTCCTCTGCTCACGCTTTGGCTGCATGATTCGCAGTTTTTGTCTGTTGTCTCTGAAAAGCAACTCAGTATCTCGTTAAACAGGATAGGACAATTTAGAGCTGGTTCTGCGATTAAATTCCTGAGCGTGAACCTCTGTGGGACATTTTTCATGGAGCATCTTGGGCTGGGCTGGTGCCTCTTCTTGATGATTCCATAATGCCCCGAGCATATATTCATCATTACCTTACTGGACTATTTGTAATTGTTTGTTTATATCATAAGATTTGGGCAAAGATTGTGATTTATCTCTATAGCTCTATTATTGCTAGTTTGGCTAGAGTATTCCCAGCGCTCAAAAACATTTACTTCAATGAATGAATGAGTGAATGAATGAATGAATGAATGACCCAACCATTTCTATACAACAGAGTCTTTCTAAAAAAACAATGTCAGCCCTTTTTTATATGCTACTAGAACCTTACAGTTGCTCTTACCTGTTAGTTAATGGGTCCTGGTCCTTTAATTGAGAACTAATGCTGTATCTGCATTTGAAAAAGTCCGTCTTCAGAGACATATTTCTGACTTTGGATATTGGCTATCCAACCACTCTCCCTGCTCTTATGCTCTGAATGATTTTCAGCACCTCTATGCAATTTCTGAATGCAGTGCCCCGGTAAGCCCGTTCACACAGTTGGCATAGAAAACGTTGTGTTTCTTCATACAACTGGCTCAGTGAACAAGGATGAGAAATTGAGTTATTTATTTGATGACTCAGACCTTGATTACTAAATTAGAATTTGCTTCTGTACCTTGAGGGAGTGAAGAAAAGAAATCCAATAGATTAAATGAGACGGCTATGTCTGTCTCTGTACCTCTGCCGGGAGCATTGTGCATGAAATAATTAAGTTCCCAGGAGAGCAAAACTGCCCATGAAATAAAAAATAGAGACTTATCATCTATAGCAAGTGGCTAGGTGCTGGCCCCACCAAAATGTTTCATGTCAACAGCTGTAGTTTTCTGATCTAGAAATATCACAAATGTTCACACCCGATTGAGAGGACGGCTCTGTGATTATTTTGTGGTACACACCTTTCACCTGATATCGTTGCAATGTGTGTTTTACCTTTGGGAACACCAGGTAGCAAGTGATTCGTGAAACGCCATAACACATTGGGTGGTAAATGAGTTTCCATTACTGGGAAGGGTGCTGTCAGAAACAATACATGCTCTGGGAATTTTGTTGATGGATAACACGCCCTGTCACTTCTATCAGAGGAACATCTGAAGTATGTGTGGAAGGGGACAATCCGTTTTCCCTCCTGTTCGTCTCCTGAAATGTTCTAGAAATTTCCCTGCCTGGAACATGCCCAGGAACTCCAAAGGCATTAGCACGTGGCATTTGAGGCAATTGTATTTATTAACTATCGATAATCGGATGGCTAAACTCCTGTTGATGTGATTATTTAGCAAGGAAGGACTTGCTAAATCAAAAACCTCAAACCTGTGTGGCCCATTCCACTCATATATTTCATGCTCAAATCTTAGGTCCGTTCAGAAAAGATTGTCTTACTGTCTTACATTTGGTTTGGACATATCCGCTCTCATGAGCAATCTTTCCTTAATTCTTCAGTCTCTACGCTGAACAAAAAGTGATTTTCAACACCGATGAACTCGAATCAGCGCATGTCGTTAAGTGTCGCTTTCTTGCATCTGTTGTTTTTGGCGTTCGATAACTGTAAAAAATCCCAGCTAGGTACACAGGTTTGTTTCTTCCTGACAGAGGAGTGATATTAAGTAGATTCATTTATTCGTGATTGTTCTCTAAAAATGCAAATACTTATTGAACATCTACTGTGAGGCAAGCAAGGTATGTAGACTCTGATTTTCTGCATTGTAAAGCGATATCCCAAGGCTACTCTCCTTCCTGGTATGAAAATGCCACCTCTTCCTTGTGCTGCCAGGCCTGCCCCTTGTCACTGCCTTGTGTCACTCAGTGAAGGACACAGGCCCTGAGCACAAGGGGAGTCCTCCTGGCTCCAGGGCCACAGAAACCCCACAGCAAACACCAAAAAAGAAGAGGGGCATGTAGTGCTCTCCGCTGAGGTAGCTTCCTTCTATCTAAAGACCCAGGCTGCAAAGGATTGGCTCACCCATGACAAGTGGCCCTGCATCAGTTTCACACACTGTCAACCAGCCCTTCAATGCAGAGCCCTTCATGTCACCTTGGGGCTTTGTACTTTCTAAAGTACTTTTTAAATACTGTGGGAACCCAGAAGAAGTGGAGACTAAACCCAGCTTTCCGAAGCTCATGGAGGCCTTGCTACATCCAAGGTGACTCTGGTGGTTGACATCCCGCCAAGAGAAGAAGAGAGAGGAGGATGACCGTGTGCTGGGAGTGTGGATGAGCCCGTCCTGGAGAGAGCCCACATCACTTCCACTCACACTCCATTTGTCAGAACTCAGCCAGGGGTCCGCCTCTGCCCCTCTGAGTCTGGCTGCGACAGGGGCTCCAGCGGTGTACCCAGGAGGGACCAGGTTTGAAGAAGATCTAGCCAGCTTCTCACAGAGGTACCAAAACGCATTGAGAAGCAGCGTTTATCTTCTCTTTGAAGTCTGTGCCCTCTAATTCTGTGTGGTATCGGCGTTCACCCAGTCTCTAATCCAGAACCTGGAATTCTTCTCCTTTCAATGCTGCATCATACCTGTCACCAATTCCATTTGTGTGCTCATTCCTTCACAAACATTTGCTGACTATCCACCATGCTCCAGCCACTGGGCTAGGCACGGGGACCACAATGGTGAAAACGACACAATCTCGGCTCTTAAGATGCTCACAGTCTAGTGTGAAAAACAGAATGTAACTATGAGTCAGCGATAAAGCAACAGGCAAAGGCCGTGAAAGAAAAACACAGTCATGGCGATCTTCCCAAATGTGAGATTATGCCATTCGCCTGCTTAACACTCTCCAACTTCTTCTGTTAGAACAATTTGTAAAACAATTTGAAAAGGCAAAGAAATTACTGGGTGTCTTTTGTGGACAATTGGGTGGACTCCAGTGGGCCCTTCAGAATTATCTATTTTACAAGGTTTGAGACTATTTTGCAATTCATACAATGTAAAAATTGGATAATGCAAATGGTTCTTTTCTTATAGAAATGCATTTTTTTTTTTTTTGGTTTGTAGAAACACAGTACAATTGATGTCCACCCTGTAGAAAATATAATTCTAAACATTGCATGGTATTGTCCTATAGTTATTAATTGTTTTGTTTCTATTAGCAAATTTATTTCAGCATTCCTGATTTTGTGTGTGTATGCACACACATATGTGTGTGTGTGTGTGTGTATTTAATAGATATAATATATTAGTGAACTAAATAAAATCAGATAGTTGTAGGAGGGTCATAATTTCAAATCCCTTTTCTGTCCCATCTTCTGTCACTCCTTGGTCCTTTCATACTAACACCAATCGCTCCTTTCACCACCCTGAGTTTGTGAGCATTCTGCTCTGCGCAGGAAACCTTCTCTTCTAAATGATGTAAATCTCATTTGCCATTCTAGATGACCCTTCTGCATTACCCTGTGGCTACCTTCCTTTATATTTCCAAGGGTGTTGTTGTGGTTGTTAATGTGTCCATAGTAACTCTTACTTATATTGAAATTTATCTGTTTGTGACTTTGTCTCCTCCAGTAGACTGTGGGACCCCGGGGACAGGGATTGTGTCTTATTTATTATCATCTCCTCAGCACTTGGAAAAACACTTGCTAAGTTTAAATGTTTGATCAATGTTTCGATAAATTTAAAAAGTGATGGGACAGATGCTTTTTCCATTGAACCTTGAAAAACAATTAGAAGGTAAAGAAAATAGAATAGGGAAAAGGACTTTCCTCCCGTAGTGAGCAGAGAGGCATGGAAGAACCAAAGCATAAGGGGGAAATAAATGTTCAAGGCAATATAAAAAGAAAAACAACCGACTGTGATATGGTCACCACATTTAAACTGATTTAAAATATCAAAATATCGTGACTAGAAAAAGAAAGTTGCAAGAGGATATGTATATATGTAAATACTATATTTTATTTATGAATATATCTCTATATAGGAAATTATTTTTTAGAAACATTCATAAGAGTGATATATACCAACCTCAGAATAATGGTTTTCTCTACGAGTGGGAGAGAGAAAAGCAATGGAAAATGAAGTTTTGAGTTGTATCTGATGTTTTATTTCCTTTACAAAAAAAGAGAAGCAGCCTAGAAAGCTAATATAATACAATTTTAAACTCTATTAAATCCTCAGGATGAATGTATGAGTTCATGCGATATTATTTTCTGAGTGTTTGCAATAAATCATATCTAAACTAAAACAAGAAAAACATATGCATTAATTATTTTTAAGCAAATCCAGGAAACAGAAAAAAGACTTGGAAGCCTAGAGTTGCTACTGTGGATTAAGAGAAACTGAAAAAATGGAAATCTTTCTGAAGACCAGCTTTGCCTAGTCCACAATTTCGCTAAAAGTTGTTCATGCCAACAAAACATCAGAGGCATTCTCTGAACTCGAGACAGCCTGTTGACTTATCACAAAACTCAGCTGTACCTACCAAGCTTCAGGACGCTCCAGGGTCCCCGAGTAAGAGGTTGGAGAAAGGTTGCCTCTTTATCTTGCTTCAGAGCTCTGAAGTTGAAAGATAGGATTATTGGAGCCTGGTAAAAATTGCTGGCTCAGGGTCCTGGCTTTTTTGTGTGACCAAGACAAGAAAGGTACAGCAAAGTATTTTTCTATAGATCAGAGAAAGCTATCGCTCCACGTTGTCCTGTGTTGTGTGTGCAGAAAGTCCCTGAAATGCTCACCAGAAACTGTGCCCCTATAAAGATAATAATAATACAAACAACAACGATGGCCCAATTATCATACATGCGCTGCTTTGTAGGTTCTATCTCCTATTTTTACATCAGCCCTTTCAGGTAGGTGCTTCTGTCATCACTAGCTGATAAATAAGGACACTAAGAATTGCAAAGGTTAGGTAATTTGTCCAAGGTCAAACAGCCATTGACTGGCAGATTTAAATCCTCCTGAGTCCAGTCTAGCCTCTTAACTACTCATCAGAACTGCCACCTCTGCAGTTTGTATGGGAACCTTCCCAGACTCCCAAATAACGATTCCAAAGGAAGAAGTTTATGTTTCTTTACTTGGGCTCTGTCTTTCTGTTTTTTGTTTGTTTGTTTATCCTAGTACTGCTGGCAGGGCTACCAAGAGAGAATATATGTAGAGACCTCTTTTCCTGCTCAAACCGGTAAGAATGAAGAAGAACCTTCTGGGCCATGCTCCCTGCTTCTTTGGACCTGGTTTATGCTGCTGGGCCCCTCCCCAGCACCGCTGCTATTGCTCAGTATGCCTTCAGCCAGCTGCCCTGTGTGCATATAGAAAATGAGCCAGATGGTATACAGACTTCACATTCCCAGCGCAGAGCAGCCGGGACCAAGGACTGCAGCAAAATGCTGGGGTCCAAGAATCTGTCACTCTTAGACTATGCAGCCTGAAACCCAGAGTAGCTGCAGAAATGAATTTCCCCAAGGAGTCCGTTGTTTGAGCCCAATGCTGCATCTTAAATACTTCCCAGGGGAAGGGGGAGGGTCTCAGAGCTGCAATCCTTGGAGTGTGGTGAAACGAAGATCAACCCGGTAGGCGATCCAGTGGATGGGGTGTATGGGGGGTGTGGTATATGTGCTACAGGGGCTGATGGCAGGTGAGACCCGCTCTCTGGCAGGGGTTAGAGAATAAAAGGAGGGAGCTTCCCTTTGCTCAGGTGCTGAGGGACTGAAGTTAGATCTTGTACCCCGTGTGAGAGAGCATGGGCAGTGTGCCCCTTAGAGACACCAATGGTCAGTTAGCAATGAGACAGAAGCTCAGAGCCTCAGCCAGCCATGCAGCCTGGCCCTGAGAGAGACTTTGGTGCTCCCTGGGCTGTGCTGATCTCCACCCTCTGTAGACCTTCGTCCCCCCGGGGAGACACAGCTACCTCCACCCCTTCAACTCATCTGGGCTCCCTCCCTTGTCAGGAGCAGTGAGCAGGAATCTGTCAATCCACACACATTTATTATGTGCTCCCTGTTCGCCTAAAACTCTGCTAAATTCTGTGGGATAAAGAAGAATAGCCTGTTTCTCCTGGTCATCAGGCTTTTGTCGTTTTCTGAACCGTGTGTTAAAGAAATACAATTTTTTTTTTTTTATGGAGAACTTTCTACAAGGCACTGCACACTTCTCTGTCTGAGTGAAGAGACTAGATTAACATTTTTCACGACGATGTAGTCTCGTCATAAAGACCACTGGCGATCTAACTGTAGATACAGATCGAGGAGATGTGGAAAATGCTGCTGAGTAAGCGCTCATGTCAGAAAAATCTTTGTCACCTGACTTCTTGTAGAGACGGCAGAAGAAAAGGTTCTAGTGCCTTCTCTTTAGTGTTCGCAGCTCTGCTCAGCTTTCCGTCTGTATTCTCCCCTGTCCACGCATATCTCCATTTGGATATCCTGCTGAGCCCTCAAAGTCCAGGAATTCAAATCAAATTAGTCTTCCAACCCAAACATCCTTCCCTGTTTCTGTTAAAAAGTACTATCTTCGCAGGCTGAATGACTTCATGTCCATTTCATTCCTACCTCATCCTGTCCCAGACACCTGCTCAGGTGTGCCCCTGACAGGTCTGACGGTGAAATACTTCCCACTGTCAGGCCCCCACCTCTGCTTCCATTGTCCCCAGGCTGACTTAAGTCCTCATTATCTCTTATCTAGGCCTTGCTAACTGCCTCCTAATTGATCTTTTTGCAGCTCATTTCTTCTGCCTCCAGTTTATCTGTTGCCAGATAAATCTTCCTCAAGCAAGGCACTGATGGTGTCACTCCCCTGCTCGGATGTCTTTAAAGACTCCTCTCTGAGGCCCTGGTGACCTCACAGCTCCCAGACTCCTTCCTCTCTTCATCCCTGCTGTGCTTTGCTGCAGTAGGGATTCGCTTAGGCTTCCTTTTTTGCTTAGGACGCTGTTCCAACAACTGTAAACTTTTATGTGTTACTCATCTTCTGAGGCCATCAAATGTGATCTCCCTACAGAAACCCTTCCCTGAACTCCGACAGTTGGAAGTAAACACTGCCCCTTTGGAACTTTCGTAGTACTTTATCTTGTGGCATTTATCGCTGTCTATTTTTTTTTTTTACTGTTGTATTCATTCATTCATTCAACCAAATAGCAAATGCCTTGACGGTTAAAAAAAAGTGCTCAATGAATAGCTCTTGAATGAAAATAAGCTTGCTCCTTTGGCCATTTTATCTCTTCCTTGTAACTATGGAGATGTCATAAGCTGTTTGTGGTATAATGTGGTTGTTTTCTTGCAAATTCAATTAGTGAATTAAAGCCTGAAGTTGAAAACTCAAACATACTTTTTTTTTTAACCTTCAGTAGAAGTTTCTGTTCCATCATTGTTATCATTCCTTACTCTAATCATGGAGAAAAACAGGTATTTTGAATGCTACTGACAAATTCATGGCAACTTTCTCACTAGCTTGTACCCACTCCTTTTTCTTGTGGGTTCTACCTGTTGATGGAGTGTGAAGGAGTAGTGCTTACCACTCCAAGAATTCCTGCTAGTGTACTTTGGACAGGCATTACTTCAAAGCCTACACATGCTTTGCCATCACCCAACACTTCTGAAAGCATAACACTAGGTCATGTTTTCCCCAAAGCCTTATTTTAGGTTGGCTTTGATCCTTACCGCAGGCATCAGGTGACACTTCTAATCTTATTGTAATAGGAAAGATACACTGGTATTTGTGATCTTTTTCAAAAATGGAAAATTGCACATTCCAGTCATTAAAGATGTGCTTGTGTGGTTGTTTTTTTTTGTAGTTCTCTATGCCAGCTCCTCTAACAGTGACCTTTACTTAAATTTGAATGCAACTCTAGATTAACTGGCATCCACTAGAGAAGCATTTTACAAAGGCTACCAGCATTGTAAAAATATTCAATAAATAGGTTGAATTTAGAAATGATTTCCATGAAATAGTCACTTTTTTTCTTACAGTGTCATGATATTTAAATGTAATTTTTTTGACCTCAGAAATAATAAAACTTGCCTTCTGAATAGTCACATAATTTACTCAGCTATAAATATTTACATTTTTATTTAGCTAAAGTTGAGAGTATGCTCTAAGCTTTTCATAGAGGTCCAAGTGTAAATATCAACTCTAGGCAACACAATATTAGCACATTTTTATTTGCCTTGAAATCTGACAAGCTGTCTTTATAAGTTGAAACTACATTACACAAATGATTCGTTACTGTACTTTTTCAGTAAACTTTCCCTCTGCTTGCTGTTTTCCAAATATGTATGGATTGCTCCTTTTTCAATATTTGAATGTTAGCATTTTTGCTCCTTCTCTTTGACAAAGAAAATTCAAAATAAAAAAAGCATAAAATAAATCCAAACAGAATACATAGTAAACAAAAAAATTAAACCTAGATTTAATTTGCTGCATACATGCAGCAACGACCATAATTTTGATTTCTGACTGTTAATTTCACCCACGGATAGCAGAACATGAATTATATGAATGCCTCATAGACAATTCTCATGTACTGTTTGTATGCTTTCCGGGTTGCAGCATCTGTATATAATGGTACTATTAAGAGTATCGAAATATACAAAGCTTGTATTTCCCTTCATAGAATGCTTCCAATCCACTCTGCTCTTTAAATTTGAACATTTTCAGGCAGGCAGGATAATTCCGTTAAAAGCAATGGAAATATGAAGGACTTCAAACTGACACATTCACCCCTATTAATCAACTTTCACTGAAATCCTAACATATACACACAATAAGCAGTCAATAACCTATGAAATACGATAGATGTTAATAAAGGCATTTCAATTAAGTTAATCAGGTGGTATGGATTACAAAAATGCTACCTAGACTAGAGCGTCACTGTGACATGACATAGTCAGAAAATAATTTATGAAGGAGGGAACTGGAAATGCGTTTGAGGACGAGTACAGTTTGGGGAACATGAAATGGTGCCATTTGAGGAAAGGGGAAAGGATGAGCATAAACAATGCCAGCCCAAAGAACGATTGATTCAATGGCCCAGTGGTATCACTCTTTGACTTTGTACTAGAAATGTTGATTATATTCACCACATACATTTCCTTTCCAAAATACCGTGTCCATTCATAGCCCTTAAGGGAGAACCTAAGTATAACTGGAAAACCCACTCCCCACCCAGCTACTGCTGATGGGCAAGGGTCATACAACACCCAAGCTGAGCCAATTAGATTTCTATCCCAGAAACTGACAGCAGATGCCCACGGACAGTCAGTCAGGGTTGGACACTTGAGGTGGAAGGTTGTGGATTTAGAGCCTGAAGCTTCAGAACAAGAAGGATTAAGCAGGTATTTGGGAAATAACTGACCCAAGTGGCTCACAGAGAGAGAGAGCTACAGAGTAAAGGTCTAATGCCTCTAGTTCCTGTGAAGTCCCAGTGTGTCCCCTGAACTGGATTTCCTTTAAGTCAGCTTCGGCACTGTTGTTGTTTTCCTTGTACTAATTAATCCCTGAGACAATGCTTCTTTCTGGGTACACTTAGCAGTCATCTTTTATTTTTCATTGACCTCACTCATTATTTCTAATCGGCGCCATCTTTTCTGCTGTCCCTTCTGCTATTTCTAGATCCCTTTTCTTTTTTTATTACCCTTTTTTGTTTTTTTTGTTTGTTTGTTTTTCTCCTTATCTCTTCTCTTTCCTACCTGGTAGCTTACCAGTATTTTTCAGCATTATCACTATAAGGTTTAGTCATTTAACGAAGACGAGGCTACTTGCATTTGGTCAATGAATTGGCCAATCCCGTGATACTGTCAGTAATTTGATCCTCCTTGACCCTTACTTATGTTCATCATTGTTTAATTTTTGAGTATTTTTTTACTTACTTAGGATTGAGAATTATTCCAAAGTGCTAAAATTTCTAGACATTCATTAACGATTCTCATGTAAAGTATGGCTTTCATTGCTTAAGTATTCAAGAAAATGTAATAGTTCTGCAAATCCAAATAATGTGGGTAGAAAGTGGATGATTTCTTTCTGATGTAAACTAGGTAGCATGGAATGAGCTTTCTACCTCTAAAGCTATGTTTAAATCACTAGGCTATGTGTTCCATCACTGGCCATCACGCTATTAGTGGGAGAAGATAGGAAACAGAGGCCAATTAGAAGTCATAGGAAGGCATTCCGGGTAAAAACAAATGCATCTGAGAGACTTATTTGCCTGCTAACATATTCAGTAAGTCATTCTTTCCGGCACTCAGTAAGTACATATCAAGTGTCTCCTATGTACCAGGCAATGAGCAAGTCTTTAAGAGCACTGACGTGTACAAAACAAAGTCCCTGCTCTCCTGGAGCTTGTATGCTAATGAAGGCAGAGATAAAATAAACAAATACATGTATAATATATCAGATGGTAATGAGGGCTATAAAAATATTAAGTCAGGTAGGGGATAGTGAGTGCTGGGATATGCTGCCGTGATGTTTTTAATACACTAGTCAGGACAGATTTCCCTGACTTGCTGGCTTTTGACAGAGATCTAAATACATAAGGGAGGGAGCCATGATATCCTTTGGGGCATTTTCTGGGTTATCCATAAATATTTGTTGATCCCATGAAGAATCATGGCACTCTGAACACGATTCATAGGTTGTTCTTTTATTCTCTCTTCCCTTCCCCCAATCCTGGCCTGTGGACGTGAGTGGCAACTTAAATGAACCTGAAAACATCCCTGGAAAAATCTGCAGTGTGCCTAAGGAGGCAGCGAAGCATTGAGATGAATAGATTCGGGAGCTTTCTGAGCAGGGGAGAGACAGCACCTAATATTTATGTGATCATTAAACTCCCATGTGCTCTGAACCTCTGAATCTGGAGAGGTGTCATCCAGTCATCAACCCCAGACTTTTCTCTGGCATTTATCAAAGCCATGGTCCCTCCCAACAGGGCTGATGGGACAGAGCCAGAATCCATCCTGGGGTCTCCAACATAACTCTCCTTCCTAAGTGAAAGGATGTATTTCTTCTGTGTGAATGGACGGTTGTTGTTTTTGGGGGGGGTTGTTTTGCAGCCTGTATTTACTCATTGCCTAAGCAACTCCTACAAGTCTTAAGATCTCAGAGGCTGGAGGAACCTGACGTAGACTTAGAGAATTTGAGTTTACCTACCTGAGGACTGCTAAATGCAACAAGCAGAAGGTGGCTGATTATTTTCAGAAGACCACAGTCTGAACCCAGGTTTTTATGTGCAACATTTTGGCCTTGGGCTAGTTTTTAATCTCTCTGAGTGATGCTTTCATCATTCTCCTCATCGACACAGCTGGAACATGAGTGATCATTCCTGTCATTTACTCCACAGTCTGGGTTCTTCCTTCGTGCCATGCGCTGGGCTACACGCTGGGGTACAACAGCGGACAAGCACCCTTTGTTCCATGGAGTTTAGTGGTTTCGTGGGGAAGACAAATGCTGCACATGTATTATAAATGTGGTGACGGTTGAGAAGGGAAAGGGCGGCACGTGGCAGAAACAGGAAACAGGAAGTCCTAACTTACCCCTAAGAGCTGGAGGAGCCTCCCTGAGGAAATGCTGTTTGAGCTGAGACATGAGAACAAGTAGGTGATTACTAGATATTGGGATGTCACTAAGATTCCAGGCCTAGGGAAGAGCACGTGTGAAAACTCAAGGAGGAGAAGAGAATGGCACATGTTATTGACAACATGGTGAAGTGGGAACATTAAGAGAAAAAAATGCAATTGACAGAGCTTTATAAACTGTCTCTGGACATTTGCCAAGAACCATTGTGACCACTACAGAGCCATAAAAGAAACCCTAGAAAAGACCCCATTTGTTTAAATGCACATGTTTCCTTGTGGCTAACACTGCTAAATACTTACGAGGTTCATTTCTGAGATGGAGGGACAATGGAAGAATAATGGAAGCAATCATAATCACAGTGGGAATAAAACTCTGGTCCTTGCCTATCTGATATTCTGGCCTGTGAGGGGGCCCCATGAGGGGCATAAGTCATGGCATCAGCTGTCTTAATATGTTAATGACACTTTTCCCTTCTGCCATCCACTGACCAGTGTTCTAGGCCACACACCACGTTTCAGCCCATCTCAGGCAATACCCTGCCTGCTCAGGCACACCCACAAAGTCGGGGGATGGTCCTTGTCCCCCATCTTTGCAAGTATTGGACCCTGAGCCTAGTCTCACAGCCCCTTCTCTGTACCTCTCTAGGTCTTGTGGGTTACTGTTGACTCTTGAGTATGCGTCTTAACAGGGGTCGAAGTGAGCTCTCACCTTTGTGCAGAGCCATGTTATAATTACAAGACATACTTTCTGGAAATTACAGAAGAGATTCATATCTTTTTCTGGTTCTGTGCTCTCTAAGGAAAGGTTGCAGGTATCTACAATGGGAGTTCACAAATATTTTTTTCTTTTGTAAAGGTCTGGATAGTAAATATCTTAGGTTTTGCAAACCACATCTGGTCACCATTGGTAATTACGTGTTTGTGTTTTACAACACTTGAAAAATATAAAACCTCTTTGAGCCCAGCAGAACAGAAACTGGTCAGGGTGTGGGTTTGGCCCATGGGCTGTGATTTGCCACCCCCTGATCTAGAGTAAAGCTGGATCAGAGCCAGGTACCCCAACCTGATGAACTGTGTCTTTCTTGACACTCTTTAGCATTAGTAATTGTAAAACATGCTCTATGCCCAAGTCTATTTATTTTTCAGTCTACATAGAAAAATAAGGTCCTTTTGGAGACTTCTGCTTTTATACTACTTGCAAGCTAATAAGTTAGCCTGCCACAGTTTCATGAATGATAGTAGACGTCTCAGACTCGTGGGTCAGATTTAAAGGACAGTTTATTAATCACTGCACACAGAAGGAGGCGGAATATGAGCATTTTTGTGCTGGTTCCTCAAGCACCGGTTTCCACAGGGTGACACAGAGAGGAGCAGATGATATCTGCACACATAGTGGTTTGCATTACAGAGAGGGACCTTGTGTTTATGGGACTGAATTCTTTTATAATGGGCAATAAACATACGTGCTGTTTGTTCCAGAGGGAGAAATATCTCTATTGTGCCAGGCTGTAAGCAAATCTGCTCTTTGTTCGAAAGGGAGATTTATCTGTTTCTATATTCCAAGACAGTTTATAAACATCCTTGCAAACATAGTCCAGGAAAAATAGATAGGTTATGCCTTATTCGTAAGACATGGAGAAACATAAGAGATCCACGGAAAATTGTCTTTCAACAGATAACTAGTATCTATTCATACCAATGTGTCAGTCCATCAGTGTTGGAGAAATGAAACACCAAATAATCCATTTCTGGTGTGGAAGTGATCTTTTCCCATGTCCTCTATTTATTTGCCACCTAAAGATAGATCTAAAACCCAGTCTTAAGAGGATCTAGTTCTATAATAACTAAAAGCTTTGCTGTAGGGATTTTGGCTCCAAAAGCAAAGGAAATAAATACAAAAAAAAAGAAGAAGGAAAAGGAGAAGGAGAAGAATGGTTCATTTGAGGGATTTGCAGGATACTTGGAATTTGAAGTGGAATCACAAGTGTTCTCTAAATAAGAGAAATTAAATGATCGATTCCTTCAATAGACAGCCCATCTTTGCTTCCATAATACCCCAAATGATACATAGTTTGGCAGGATTCAAACAAGCAACCAGTGAGCAAAGCTTGAATGTGGTTCATGGTTCATGGAGAGAGACCCTAGGGGGCACCAGGTATGAGGACATGTTGGTTAACGGGTGTAGACCAGACGTCAGGTGTCAGTAATGGGCATGGCAAATGCAGTTGGTGAATCAGGGTGGCACCAGGACTTCACTAGAGAAGTCCATGTTAGCGATTCTTTAGTACAGAGGACGTTTTCTTTTCTTTTCTCTTTTAACGACATTGCTAAGTGCATTGGAAAGATGTTGCCTAATATACGACAGCTTTATACAAGCTTAGCCCTGGACATTCATGTGTCAGTTGGAGCTTTGATAGTCAACTACGGATTCCCAAGGTCTCATTTCTGTTTCAGTGATGCTTACTCCTCATTTTTCTTTTTTTAGTCATCTTTTTTAGTCATCTTCTTCATGATTGACTCAGTACTTCGAAGACCCTAAACCTCAAAACCCTCATTCACGAATGCAGTCTCTAAACAAACAATAGAGCAATTTTCTACTTAAACTTCAAGGAGAAAATCCACATCTGCAATACCACAATGGTGGTTAATGAATCAGAATAAAGTTCATTTCTTCCATTTGAAGGCAATGTCTGTATTCTTGAACTTGTAATAAGTAGTAACTATAAGAGAAAAATGTAAGTAGAAATCGATTTGAATCTCTCCCCTCATATCAGGGCTCCAAGGTTGAGAGGCAGTGGTTTGTGGTGTTCAGAGTTCTGTTTCTCAAACCAGGTTCCTTGGCTTCACATCCTGGTTTCAAAACATACGAGCTTGGCGAGTGAGTTAATTTATCTGTTCCTTGTAAAGTCATTGAAAAGATGGTTTAAGGTCATGATTGTAAAGTGTTTGAGACACTGATAGAGGCGTAGTACTCACTGAATATTTTAGAAAATTTAATTACATGTATCAAGAACCACAATATGATGTTAAATAGAAAAGCAGGAAATACGATGGTTAGAGATCAGCTGCCCCCTAAACTTCAATTTGTAGAGACTCTAGATGATGGCAGCTTCTGCAGGCAGGCAGAACTACTTCCTGACAGGCAGCGACGTCAAGGCAGATGATGTCATTGCCCTCAGGTACTGGGCTGGTTCGAGTCTGGGTTGTGGACTTCGTAAGTCCCTGCTGGTTTCCCCTACACCTAGGATGGAGCCCTCCATGGTGCCAACTGAGATCTGGGAGTATGTTTGTAGGGCCAATCCTCCAGGGCATATCTTGAACGGCAATTTTTCTTTTTCTATTAAGCATTGCTTTTCAATTGTTTTTCAGTTTGGCTTTTTAGCCTCGTGTCTTGGAGAGCTTAAATGTCTTGGTCTTTCTAGGTAATAAATGAATGAAGAACACTAGCCGCCTGGCTCTTGTCCCCTCCCCCACTGTATTGATTTTCTTGGGGGAGATGTTCAATTTTGTCTAGGAAATGAACTGAATCAGGACTTGTCCGGAGGGCAAGTGTGCCTGTTTCCTTGGCTTGTTTCTAGTTTCAGTGCTGGCCGATAAAACCAGCTGCAATGATGAAAATGGTCCAGGACCGTGAGATTCAGGCAGTCGCTACAGGTGGCTCCTAACTACTTAAAATGTGGTTAGGGCAGCTAAGGAGTGCCCTAACTTTCTAATTTTCTTTAGTTTTAATTAATTTAAACGTGCAAGTGACTGTCTAAATGGACAGCACAGCTCTTCACGGTGGCTTGAAGTTGACAATTTCCATCCAACTGGAAAACGCTTAGCTGGAGGGTTAGTCTAGCTTATTAAGGCTGCCTCTACATGTCAACCCTTCTTGCCTTAGATGGGGCTTTAATGAGGCAGCAGACTCCTTAACAAAGTTAAGAAAACCCATGGCCAGTGACAGTAAGAGTTAGAGATAGAAATATTGGCGAAGATGCATTTCTCCCATTTCACGGCCTTCCTTCTCTTATCTACTCTGATGTCTTAGGAAGGGGTCTTAGAAATCAACATCTAATGTTTTCAAAACTTGTTGCTGTTATTGTTATTTTTGTACAACTTTTGTCACACTAAGACTTTCATGAAACTCTAATATATTGGACAGATAAAACCAGGACTCTTAGTCACACCTGATTTTCCTACGACCCCCTCGGACACGGCAGGACAGTTTGAAAACTGTGATTCTAACAGACCACTTTGACTTTAGACAAGAGTAAACCGAAGCCCAGACAAATGAAGTGCTGTCTGGAAGGCAGAGATTGCCAAAACAAACGGGGCTAGCATTGAGACTTCTCCCAGTTCCCAATTTAGTGTTCTCCATGATGTTGTTTCTGCATGAAGCTTCTCTGATTCCATTAGTCTTTTCAATACCTCTAAAAATAAGAGTAGCCTGTGCCCTAGGACACAACAGGTCTTTTAAGTCCTGTGTGGTTTTGTTCCCTATTGTCCGTGGTGCCTTTTTTTCTTTCTTTCTTTCTTTGTTTTTTGTTTTTTTTTTTTTTTGGTTTCCCTACCCTGGGAGTTCCTTAAAAGCAGGACCTACACCATCCATTCCTGTTAGAGTCATGGTGCATTTGGCAGAATGTAAATAAGCCTGTAGTCGATATCCATCTGAATGATGATACTTGTTGTAAGTCACTGAGTGTTCACGGAATGCCCAGCAGTGTCCTGGTGCATTGGGCAAATACAACATATAGAAAATAGTTCCTCCCTTTAGGAAGCTTAGGGCTTCGTTGGAGAAACAAGAGAGCACAGAGGAATAACTACAGCAGTGGCATTCTATAAACCACCTGCATCAGGACTTGAAGGATTTACTGAAAATTCAGATCCCTGGAACTCATACACAGAGATTCAGATTAAGAACGACCCAGGAACCACTATTAATTACAAATTCTCAGCTGAACTTCTGCACTTATAATTTTGAAAATGGGAAAGTATGTTAGCAATCATTTATAGTCGTCTTGAATATCTAGGTTGATGGCAATATTAGAAAACTTTGATGATCTAAGGAGAGGACTCTGGCTGCATGAATAGAAGGGCTGAGAGGTGGAGTAAAGCAAGAGACCCATCCCCTTGGAGCTGCCATTGTAACCACAGAATACTGGTGCTGCTGATCCCGGAGGTGGGTTGTCCTCTGCCCTGGTGCTTTTGTACTCCTGCTTGGCTTGCACTCCAGATAAACTGGCCACCAGCTCAGGGAGGTAGAGGAGCAGGGTGGCGTTGCACTTTTGGACAACCCGTGTGCAAGAAAGCAGAGGACAGGATCAGCTGGAGGAGGACTTGTCAGTAGCTGTATTAGGTATCGATTGCTGCATCACAAATTACCCCAACACTTAGCAGTGCAAATGACAAACACTTATTATTTCACACAGTTTCTGAGGGCAAGACTCTGGGAGCAGCTTAGCTAGATAGTTCTGGTTTAAGGTGTCTACCGAGTTTGCACTCAAGACATTGGCCTTCGCTACAGACAGACACCTTAGGCTTGACTAGGCTTAAAGGGTCTGTTCCCGTGCTCACTCACATGGCTGTTGGCAGGAGGCCTCAGTTTCTCGTTCACGAGTGACTGGAGGCCTTGCTGCCTCACCATGTGGTCCATTCCGTAGGACTGCTCATGGCATGACATTGTCTTACCCAGAACAAGTGATCTGAGAGACACCAAATGGAATTTTTTTAGAATCGAATTTCAGAAATGATACATACCACCACTTCTGCCATACTCTATTGGTCCTAAGGACCAGGCCTGGTGAGAGGAGATTACGCAAAGCTGTGAGTTCCAGGAGGTGGGGACCACTGAGAGCCAGGATGGAAGGGCTCCTTACTACAGGAGTCTTCTGGGGAAAAAAGACTCTTAACATACCATGTTTCCCCGAAAATAAGACCGGGTCTTATATTAAGTTTTGCTCCATAAGCCTTAGGGCTTATGTTCAGGGGATGTCATCCTGAAAAATTATGCTAGGGCTTATTTTCCGGTTAGGTCTTATTTTTGGGGAAACACAGTAGCTTCTGATGTGCAGCCAATTTAGACCGAGTGTAAATCTTACTTTTTAATCTCTCATAAATGATACTTTCTCGCATATGCACAGGTAGAAACCCTTGCCATCTAGTCTTATACGAGCCACTCTTTCTTGCTGTCTGTATTGTCCCAGGCTTTTTTCCATAAACATGGGCTATACCCACTATCCTATCCCAGCAATGGGAAGTTATTTTGAGGGAGGGAACTTTCCTAATACAGTTATTCCCTTCCTCCCTAAGGTGGAAAACAGTGAAAATTACCTTCTAGTGTATTCCTATAAGGAGTTGTGAATAACAGACATGCAGGTGTTTCTTGGGTTATTTGATGGTGAAAATTGTTTCCAGGAAAACTGCCTCAGAATTGTAAGGTCATGTTCTTTATTTGTTAAAAAAGTTCTATTTTTATTTATTTATTGTTTGCATAGTCGAGTGTGAGCCTTCATACAACTTCTTCAAAAATAATGTTTTAAATGCAACTTTCACTTTCATGTCTCAGTGTCTCTCCGTGTGTGTGTGTGTGTGTGTGTGTGTGTGTGTGTATGTGTGTGTGTATTTTCCCCGGATCTTTTAAAACATAAACTACTTCTATAGAGTTGTATTCAGTGTGTACATAGAATGTTGAACCTTGTTTATTTATTTTTGGTTTTACCTAGGTTCCATGGTTTTACATTTTCTTCATAACCACTTTACGTGAATTCATTCAACAAGCTTATATTGAATGCTTACTCTAATCTAGGACCATTCCAGGTAGTGGGGCTATAGTCGTCTTGAACAGGAGAGCCAAATTCCTGCTCTTGCATTGTTGACATTCTCTTTGAAGAGGGAGAGAATAAGTAATCCAGTAAACAAGATGACCTCAGATCGTAATAAGTGTCTCTAGCAAAATAAAGTAGATTGCTCCGATAGAGTGCATGGACAAGGGACATTTATTTAGACTGGAGCCCAGGAAGGTCTCTGAAGCTGTGAGATGTGAGCCGAGACTTGAATGACGAAAGAGTCAGAGGGAGAAATTTATGGACTGGGAGGACAAAAAGTGACAGTCCTCTGAAGCCAGAGTAAATTTGGTGTGGTTGAGAACAAAATAGAAAACCAGTGTGGCTGTCGAATGCTGTGAGTATGGGGAGGGAGATAGAGGAGGTCCAAAATGTAAGATAGGGACAGATTAAAAAAAGGTTTTACAGGTCAGTGTAAGGAATTTTGTTATTCTGAGTGCAGTGAACTCCATTGGAGGGTTTTAGCTAATATTTAGTCCAAGCTGGAATGTAGTTTGCACGCAATAAATATTTGCTGAACAAATCAACAAGCCATGCAAGCCATGCATTGCTTAAGTTTCAGAGACTATGCATTACTTAACCATTTTATAGAATAAAATAAACATTTTTCTACGATCGATCATAAGTTTACTACCTTGAGCTTTTTTCACATTAGTATTGTCTTGAGTTTCGAGCCCCAAAGTTTGTTGGGGCAAAGGAAAAGTCATAAAACTATCTTCTTCCAAGTATGCCAGAATACATTCTACATTGATTGAAAAAAAATAAAACGTAGGACCTTCCTGGGCTTTTGGGATGAGATCAAAGCTCAAATTTGTTTTAGCAAGTCCTTATTTTAATATTACATTGTTTCATATGTCATGTTTCATGTACGTTGTGTCAGTTGCACATTTTGGGAAAGTATTACACACTGTTTTATGTGAGTCACTGATGGCAAGATCTTCACGAGTCTATGAGTAAAGAACATATTATGTAGAAAAAATATCCGAGTAGAAAAAAACCTGAGAATCTTACTTCATCCAGAAATAGTTCCCTTTGCTAAAACGTTAGCGATTTGATGATCTTAAAAACATCTTGCAGGCTGTTACTGCCGTCATGCTCAGACTAGAAAGTACATAATCTTTTCCCCAAAATGGGTCCATATGAACCCTGTGATGTCCTCAGGGGCAGAATTGTCAGGATTGGAGTAGATATTGCTAAGATGAGGGCTATCCCCTTGCTGGAATGTGAAGATCCTGAAAGTCTTGAGCCTTTCAGTACAGATTATAATTAATGTCGTACTCCTTCTTCTTAGGCTGGGAGAAACCACATGATGTTAGAGCCCTGGCCAACCCACATTCTCAGCAGGTGACTTTATCTCCCACTTCTCCATGATGGCTCCTTTCCAGTTGCCCCTGGCCTCTACGTAAACATTTTTTGCCCTTCTCTGGCTTTTCCTTTTGACTCATTCCTTAAAGGTTGGTATTTCTTTGGGTTTTGTCCAGGCCCTTTTTGCTTCTCATTCTACACACATTCCTGTGAGATCTCCTTTACTCCTGTGGCTTCAGTTTACCTACAGGCATATGATGCCCAAGTCCATGGGTCCGTTCAGAACTTCCAAATTGTGTGGCCAAAGCTGAAATGATCATCTCTCCTTTCCTAATCCACCTGAAAATTCACCTTCACTGTCCTTTCTCTCAGTCAATATCCTCATTAGCCACCAAGTTGTTTGATAACAGTCCCTGAAGTCATTCTTGACTTCCTCCCTCTAATTAATCATCACGTCCCATACACTTGAGCCTTGGACAATCCAGCCTGGGCTAACCTCTTCAGCTTTCTTTGTAGAGTTTCCTTTTGTGCTACAAGATGCTATAGCTCTCCTGGACTAATTACAGCTCCCCAAGGCTTTGTGTCACTCTCCCATGTCTTGAGGCCTTTGCATACTCTGTTCCTTCTGCCAGGAACACTCTTCCCTTTGCTCATACCTTTACCTGAATAAAACACATTTATTTTTTAATTTGTTACTGTAAAAATCACTTCATCCAGGAGTCTCTTCTGGATAGTTTAGACTAGCTCAGGACCCCCTTTCTGCCCTCTCTATGCCCAGCACATCCTGTCTTTCCCCTATGAAATTATAAGTTTAGTATTGACAATTACTTAATGATCCATCTTCTCTAGACTTTTATTCACCATTGATTTCCCAATTTGTGGCAAATGGAATTTTCTCATGTTGAATACTGAATGATAATGAGGAGAACCAGAGCTTTCTCATGTACAATGACCATACCTCTGAGTCAGATTTTGGGGCGTGTAATATGTACAATGTTTGACATGTGGTCTGGCAAACCCAATATATTATTTCAAGTAAAAACTGTCCAAGCTGTTATAAAAATATTTTAATCCAGCAGGTGCTATTCAGGGCATGGTGTGAGAGGAGGTGGGGGCTGTCACAGAAGCAGCTCCTGAGTCATGGCTGCCCTCTCCCAATCACCTTCCACCTCTCTCTAGACAAATTTACCTGGTCCTTAGTTGTTTTCTATTAGATTAACCACATCTCAGGGCCAAAGGTAGCTAAGAGAAAAGCAAATGCAAAAGGACCAAGGCAAGTGGTGACCTGGTCCTCTGTCACACCAGCTCACCTCCCTCGAGGATCCTGTTTATTCTTTGCCTCTTTAGCCAAGACTCCCCTTCACAAGCTCCTCTAACTCTGTCCATCTCCTAAACACAGGTTGTCCCAGGTGTGTTGTCCTAAACCACCTCTCCTTTCACATTCCGTTCTTTCCCTGAGTGGCTCCCTTCATGCCATGACTTCAATGCCCACGTACACGTTGCCGATGTTGGAATCTTTATCTCTAGCCAACGACACTTACTGGAGTGATAGCTCTGTGTGACTGACTAACAGAAATTTCCAGCTGGACATCCACAAGGCACCTCAAGGTGTCCCAAAAAAAAATGCATCATTTACTTTGTATATCTGCTTCCTCTTGTCTTTGTTCTACAATTTCCCAATATACACTGTAGAGTCATGATAATAATAAAGGCACACATTTATTTAATGTTAACTCTAAGCCAGACATAGTTCTAAAAGCTTGTATATATGAGTTCATTTAATCCTTAAAATAATAGGTACTATTACAACCCTGCTTTACAGATGGACAACTAAAGTAAAACGAGGTAAAGTAACTCGACCGGAGTTTGAATCACAAAAGGCAGGATTCAAACCAAGAGGGTTTGGCTCCAAAGTCTGGACACATAACCATGGCGCTCGATGCCTCCAGAAGCACTCAGGTTTTACATATTGTTTTCTTCACTAGTGAAAGATTCTTAAGGACTGGCTTCCTAACTTAATACACTTTAAAATTCCAGCACATAGCTTCATGCCTGGTACATAGTAGTATTTACTGAATAAAGAAAGGAAAAAAATGAAGGTGTGTAGGAGAGATAGGAAAAGTAGCTATGAGGTTAACCACAAGTCCAATAAAATTCATTCTAGAAAGCCGTCTTCTCCTTCCATCTCCTCTTCATGGCCCCTTCTACTCAGGTGTTTGCAGAATCTTCAGAACCCTAGAAAGAAGGCTGTAAAATAACATCACCTTAGGAGTGGGGGAAAGAGTGAAAGAAAGAAGAAACAGGGAAAAATAGTATCTCCCCTTTTTTTTATAGCAGGGACTTCCACTTTTCTAGGTTTTTGTCACATTGAAGTACTTTCATTGTAGTTTTAAAAGTATAGTTGTTAAGAAGAATAAAATATACTATTAGCAGGGTCCACAGACCATGTGTTAGAAAGAAATCAGCTTAGCTCCAAAAGAAATGGGTCTATGGGCTTGTTAAAATAGAAATTAACTTTTAAAATATCAGAAATGTGTTATATGGCTATACTATAACTAACTATATAATTTGATTGTTTCCAGTAGTGAAGTAGATAATAATAACTAATGACTACTGAGCTATTATTAAGTTTCAGGCCCTGTGCAGTTTCTAAGCCTCGGGGTGCTCTTGTCAGTTCTACTCTACAAGTGGGGAAACTGAGCCCAAGAGAATTGTCAAGATTGCCTGGGATGAGAGAACAAATGCATGGATGGTAGGGATTTAAACACACATTATGTATCTATGGAGCTTCTGCTTTTTACCCCCAAGGTTGTACAGTAGCTCCTGGTGAAAATGGGCTAAAAACAAAAAAAAACCTGAATAGTGATGAATTGGTGACAGGAGGTAATCAATTATTGGCAACATTTTTCCATTTTGTAAAGGAGGGTGAGGAGAGTTGTTTCTTGATTCCATGCAGACCTTTCCCCATCCATTTTGTTCCTCAGCATGCAACATGGAAAGTCAAGACGAGGGAAAACAACCATAAAAAAATGAAAGCCAAAGTTAAAGTAAAGCCTGTTCAATCAGCTGTAGCTGCCATTAATTTCAATAAATATCCAATTAAATTTGTTGACAGGCAGTTCATGAATCTTGGAGAGAAATGGATCACTTGAAAAAATCTGGGACCTTTTGGAGCCTTGCTGAGTAATGTAATCTTTTAATGGGCTCTCGCTTCATATTAATTTTAATTTGCTGGATATGCCCTGGGTAAGTGGGAAAATCTATGGGAGTTGCTTTTATATTTTGCCTTTCCTTATAAGAGATTGAAAAGTGTAAAAGCAGAGTTGATTCAAATTCATATTGATTGTACATATACTGGCAGAAAATTTGCTCACTCCTTGGGACTATATACAAATGAATACTCATATCTTGATCAGGGGTTGCTTCCGGTTTTGTGATGGTTTCTATTAGCAGAGATTAGCCAATCTGCAGAAAATCTACCTATTTCTGTCCAACTTTGATATTAGAGACTTTGCTCAGGATCAAACACATTTTTAGCCATTTTACTAAACATCTGTGTTTGTGTTTAGTTCAGCTGATGCCAGGAAAACAGCAGCCCTTCTTTGTAATTTTAATAGCCTTTTTTATAAATTTCTCTAGCTTCATGAAAGGAGAATATTTCTAAAGCAACTGAGAAAAATTTAATTAAAATTGTTTTTTTTTTTTAGTTTTTCAATTACAGTTGACATTCAATATTATATTAGTTGCACGTATACAGCATAGTGGTTAGGCATTTATATAACTTATGAAGTGATCCCCCCGATAAGTCTTGCACCCATCTGACACTGTACATAGTTATTACAACATTATTGACTATATTCCCTATGCTGTACTTTACATCCCCATGACTATTTTTACAACTGGCAATTTGTACTTCTCAATCCCTTCCCCCATTCACCCAAACCCCCTCCCATCTGGCAACCATCAGTTTGTTCTCTGTATCTAGTTTGTTTCTGTTTTGTGTTCATTTATTTTGTTTCTTAGATTCTATATATAAGTGAAATCATTTGGCATTTTTCTTTATAAATGTTTTAATTATAATCTCCCACTGCCCCAGGACTCTTATTCCCCACCCCACCCCCCATTTTCTAAAACTGTATCAGAAGTGCAAGAAGACTTCAGGTGCACCTAGTCACATTAAATATATATATACATACATATATATATATATATATATGTATGTATATATATACATATATATCCAAATATAAGAAATGGCCACATAAACGTAGTCTTATTTGGATTCTGTGCATAAGATTGCTATTTTCCCCACAACTTAGTTTTGATAAGTGTAGGATGGTCACATAAGATGCTAACATTATGGGGAGCTGGATGAATGAGATAGGAGCATTCTCTATACTGTCTTTACAGCACTCCTATAAATGTTAAACTATTCCAAAATAACAAGTTTGGAAAATAATGGTTGGCAAAGTAGGTATGAGTTGAAAGTTGAGCTGTTATGAGAGCCTGCCAAGGGCTTGGGGGTGGTAGAGAAAGACATTCCCGAATGAGAGGATGGTGGTGGCATGAGATTGGAATTACATGAGTTTAGTGGTAGAAATAACAGCAGTCGATGCTTTCATTCAGTTTAGTAAGAACCAACACTGACCTGATGACCTTGTCCGTAGTCTTTCCCATAAGCTTCACAATAGCCCAAACAGGTTGAGTCCTTATTTGTGTCCTTATTTTATGGATGTGGAAGCTCAGGTTGAGAGAAATGAAGCAATTTTGCAGCTTTTACTGTCTTTTCTCAAACATTTCACTTCAAAAGCAATCCAAAACCTTGAAATTATAATATACGTTAGTTAGGTTTCTGTTTTAAGCTTAATTTAACTGTTCTTCAAGTAAAGTTTCTGGTATAAGCTCAGAAAGGTTCTTGTTTTGTATCTGAATTCACTGTTGGTTACTGTAGAAGAGTGGTTAACAGCCAGGATTTTGAGGATGGGATTTGTCAGTGACTGAAGACATGTTTGGTTGTCACAACGGACGAGTGCAGGACTACAGGATTTAGTGGCTAGAGGCCAGGATCTGATAAACAGCCTCCAATACATAGCTATCCACCTTACAACAAAGGAAATACCATTAGTACCACTATTGAGAAACTGCCCTCAAAGGACCTAGTACACAGAAAACACTAGTCAGCAAGTGGATCTCTCTTCAAAAGGAAGTTCAGTGAAAACAAACACAGCCTGCGGAAGTCAGGAGTCGGGCTTATTGTGCTGATGTATGACCATGGCTGGTATAGAATTCAAAGCTTTCTTTCTGTGCCTACGTTTGGTGGGGAGGGTATTCAGAAAGCCAAAGGGAAGAGAACTAGAGAAAACGAGAGGTCTATCTATTTATCTCTAAAAGGATAAAATGCTTACTTCTGTAATTAAAAAAAAAAAGCTACTGACATTAAAGAAAAGTCTTTTTTAGGGTTTTAGACATCAAGTTGATTACAAGTCTCAAAGCCGTCTTGGGGTAGCTCTAACTCTAAGCCAAAGACTGAGTTGAAAGCAACCTTCTACTTATCTCTTCCTTATTAAAATGTTAACCATATGCACTAGAAAATGAAGCCAGGAGCTTTAAGAAGAAAGTTTTAAATGAAAACAAGCTATTAGAAAAGTAGCTACTTTACTTAAATATTTTTATATACTACTGATTTTTAATAAACTCCTTGAAAACCTAGAAAACCTGTATCACTAGAATCAGAGATGTCTAGGTAGTTACATTTGGGTTTTTAAGTGTTTGAGCTAAAGATGTTTGGGATAGTTTGGGTTATTGTTTAGTAAAAATTCTCTCCCTTCCCACGAAGGGTAGATTGTGCTTTCCCACCACACTGATATTGGACTGTCCATGTGACTTGCT
Organism: Rhinolophus hipposideros; assembly: GCF_964194185.1. Classification (NCBI taxonomy): domain Eukaryota; kingdom Metazoa; phylum Chordata; class Mammalia; order Chiroptera; family Rhinolophidae; genus Rhinolophus; species Rhinolophus hipposideros. The sequence goes on from NC_138072.1 coordinate 11,580,638, forward strand.
TTGACCAATGGAATATGAGCAATCAGGACCCAAGCAGAGGCCTGAAATATTCTTGTACGATTTGTTTCGCCTTCTGTCCTTTACTGATTCACCATGAGAAGAATACAGCCGAGTGGCTGCTTTCCCTTCAACTTGGAACCCAATTAAACACGCATAGAGCACACTGAAACCAACCGCTAGCTGGAGCCAAGCCTGCAGCAAAACTACTGGGACTAACTCAGCCTAGATCAATGGAAGCACCGTAGCTTTCACTCCTAGGAATCTGATAATAAATACCTATTATTGAAAGCCACTAAGTTTGGGGGATCATTTTTTTCCACAACATTATGGTGGCAATAACAATAATAGATCAACAGATCTTTATGATTTTGCTCTTCAAAGAATTCACTGCAGATGGCATTCTAAATAGATATTTGTAAATTCATCTCTTTTCCCTCCTGGAATAATGACTAATTACTTCTGTGTTTTGAGTTGCTAAGCAAAATATATGTTTGGCAGAGCATGGAATTGGCTACACAAGGGGAGATACCTGTAAGGATTCATTTCTACATGCTGCAGAAATGTCTTTCAAGTCACTTTAGGATTCTTTTGGGCATTTGGATAAGAGTGGCCTTTAAGAATTTTCCTCTGCTGCATGTGGGACTTCGAAATAAAATGCACTTGAGTCAGGTGCCCCAGTGTTATCTATTGCATTCTGGGAAAAAGCTGAGTGGCTTCGTTATTTCAGTCTTCACATTTCTAGGAATGTTTCTTCCATTTGGCTTGTGAGATTAGGGATTTAGGAAAGAAGGGACAAAACAGCACTTAGGCAACTGATGAGCTGCTTAAACAAAGTTTATTGATTCTTTGTGATTAGAAATCTCATTTGCATAAAATAAGGAATAATTAAACTGCATCTTAATTGTGATCTCTCCTAATTTAATTGGATTTTGACAGTAGGGTCAATGGTTGGAGTGCAAAGACAATTTCTTCTAGAAAGGTTTTTAAATTAATTTTCCTTCTTATTCACAGGGTGGGGGTTAGTGATAGAACCCAATGTGAAGAAACTATTAAATGAACCGTGTTAGGTTTTGGACAACTATATTGACATGGGTCCAACAAGCTTGGAAAGGTTTCTCCCTGTGATTAGGTGTATTTAGTTGTCACTGGTGAATTTAAATGTGCAGGCATAGAAGGAGGGCTGTGTGATAAGCTACACATATTCACCTTTAGTCACATTTATATTTCTCCTGAGTATGGGGTGGACAAAATGAGCTTGAGAAGCAATAGCCAAAAGTTAAGGATGCTGGAGTCAGAGACTGTTAGAATTTGAAGCCCCTTGAGGGGCCAGCAAAGCTAGTCCAACCACCACCTAAGGAAATGGAACCCTTAGAAAGCCAGACATCTACCCAAGGCTGTAGAGATAGTGAATTCCAGAGCTGGGAGATCCATGCAGAGTCGGTCCCTGATTCCGAATTCTAGGTAATTCCCACTGAGATTTAAGAAAGATGGTCTGATAGAGAGCTCCTGAACACAGAAATCATGACCTATGATCCTAAATGCTGGGTGTGACTTACTGGCCTTTAAAGGCAGAAGCAGTCGATGCTTTGGCTTTGCTGTGGCTTCAGCACATCCTTGGGGCCCTGCAGGGTGGGTGAGCCCACCTGAATGCTGCCTTTGCCTTCAGGGTTTCTCCCAGAGCATCACCTCTCCTGGCTCCGGGCTCACGCTGGAATCCCCGTTTCTTGCAGGATGTCTTCTGACAAAGCTGCCCTGGGTACCCTGGGGCTGCATGGTCATGTCTTTCCTGGTAGCGTGCTTGTCCAGGACGAGAGTGTAGGTCAGCGGCTCCTGGCAGGTGGTGGTTACATAAGCATTCTGCCAGCCACCCAAGTGGAAAGATAGCTCCAGCACTTCTGAGAGAAGAGAACACGCCAGAGGCTGTGTGCAGCTGGGGTGCAAATGTGCACATGCTCGCTGGCCTGGCGGGAATCTTTTCCAGAAAAGTGACTTCTTACATTTTTGGAGAAAGCATGGGAAAAGCTCCTTCATCTGCCCGACTCAGGGTGCCCTAAAACACAGTGTGTCGGCCTCACCTGGCCTTTGACGTGGAGGGGTCCGTTTATTTTTATAGCTACACGTTCTTAACTCTCATTTCAAGTGGCAAGCACTTAATTCAGTTTTCTCAGTGGAGCAGGAATAGACTGATTGGCCCTCCGGGTGTTTGGGAATGAAAGGTCATCCGTGCACTCTGCAAACATATCCACTGGGGCAGAGAAAGCACGACAGTCGGTGACCTGATAATGAGCCTCACGTGGTGCCCCTGGGCCAGGCCGGTCCAAATGCTTTTCTGGGAGCCAGGAGGACTCACGCAAGGTTAAGACACAGACTTGGTTCTTCAACTCAAAAGAGAGAGGAGACGGGAGGAAAAAATTCATAGAGCCCAAGGGAGCAATTTGGGATGGGAGGATGTGGAGAAGATTGGGATGGAAAAGTATTGCTTTTATTCCATTGATAAATATTTCTGCTAGCACAGCATCTAGGGCAGAAGAAAGCAGGCCTCAGTTCCACTGTACCAGGTTAACACTGAATATATTTGTTTACTTCCAGAAGCACAGTTTTGTTTAGTCATTGATCAGTGAACAAATAACATGGTTGCTCAAAGCTCAGTCTCCTGAGTCAAAGAGACATGTATTCAAGTCTCATCAGTGATTCACTATGTTCTCGAAGGTTTTGGTTTTCTCATTATAAAATGAAAAAGGAACAGTAGTTACTTCATTGTGAGTATTCAATGAGATATTGTGCGGGAATGCTTAGCAGACTGTGTGATGGGTAGGTCGTTGTGGAGTATTAGCTGTTATTATTTAATGAGTTCTGCAGTGGGCAAGGCACCAACCGGCTTTAAAGAGACACAGAGGATAGAAAGTTCCCATAAGGAACATATAGTCTGCTTGAGTATGTAAGATTAAAGCACCTGAAGTAACACCAAACAGCAAGGCAGTGTAAGACGAGTGGGCCACACTTACATTCCACACAGCTTTACAAAGCCCACAGGCATGAAAAGCCAAGATATTATGGTTCATTATAAGTTAGGCGGTATATATAAGTATGTGCAGGACAAGGACAGCTGCAATGTGCGTGTGAGTCACCCGGAGATCCCCTGATAATGTACAGGATAATTCAGTCCTGGGGTGGGGCTTTGGATTCTGCATCTGGAGGGAGCACCTAGGTAATATCTGTGTTATGAGTTCTCAGACCACGGAACAAGTAGCAAGGACATAGAGAAGTGTCAGAGTGTGTTCCAGGCCGCTGAGGTGCCTCCCTAGGGACCAAGTGCTTATGCTATTAAGTATGAAATACAGAGGAAGATAAAAATGAGGAGGAAAGAGAGCCAAGAAAAGAAATAGGCCGCAAGCGCTCTACTCACAGTAATTGTTTTTTCTCCTAAATTGATCAGAAAAACGTCGTCCCCACCGTCACCAACAATGTGATCTACCTGGAATGGTGAGGGAAGATATACTCATTGAGCAGTGACACGGTGACCAAATCTGGATATGCTAACCGGAAATGGATGAGAGAGAAATAACCACGCGGTAGGACTTGCCAGGGAGGATTTCCTAGGTCAATGGCATTCACCTTTAAGCCAAAAGCTAAAGAAATGACAACAGGAAGTAGGGAGGGAGGTGATGCCAAAACTTAGGAACAGGATCTTCCAGCTCTGCATACTTTTACTTCTCACTCTTTATTATCACACAATTACTCATATGTTGCTCTCTGATTACTTTTTGGATAACTCATTCAAGCATCGTTGTGGTTGCCCCTTACCGCCCCCCAACACACATTCACAGTGGGTTAATGTTTCTTCTTATAGGGATCAAAATTCTATGTGTCTTGGGTTTTTCGTTTATATGTTAGATTAAGTTTCCAGGAAGAAAATAAAACCTAGAAAAGAGTCAGTTCCCCAGGTTGCAGAACCTGAAAATGTTTTCAGTGTTAGAAGCACTGTATAAATGTAGACATAACTGGCACGTTCGCATAGGTTGTGTAATTCCAGGTAACAATGTGTGTTCCTTCTGATTTATGATGATGCTGGTTTCCGAGGATGAGCTTCCTTGGTGAGGAAATGAAACCTGCTTTGGTAACTTATTCAGCTGAGCCGAGCTTAAAACATATGCTTTGAATTGTCCCTCCTTCCTTGGTATTTTTCCAAAGTCCTACAGAAAGAGTTAGACCCACTTATCTCCTGGAAGCAAATAGAGGGAGAAATTACAAGGAGGGAAAGCAGCTGGTTTTATTGCATCTGTGGATCTGTTCTGTGAACCCACATGTGGAAACACGAAGAGTATTTTGTCCTTGGGACCAGAACAAATAGGGAATTGGGAGAGGGACGTCTGACTCATCCACAGACCTTGGTCATTGGCAGAATAGAGGGCTCCCCAAAGGGAGTGATTTCAGGGGCTTTAAAAGGATTCCTTAGACTACAAAACCTCCCCCCTCATGCTTACTTATTACAGAAATTTATAGAGTAGGAAACAAAGACTTTGGCTTCGTATTTAGAGAGATTAATAGTAATCGCTGGCATTTTAGAGCCTTTTCACCTTTGATCACATGCTGACAGCCAAACATGGCAACAAATACTATAATAGTTTGTCTTTTTGGAAATCATATTTCCCTGCATATTGGCTTTTATGGTTTATAATGGCTTTTCTGTTTTATCACCACTTTGCATCTTGCACTCTGATTATTTCCGCTTTCACCATCGGTGCTTTAAAGGTCCAAGGGAGAAATCAAAGTGCCTGCTTTTCAAATGTTAGTGGCTTGGGTTTTGTTTTCTTTTGTCTTTTCATTTTTTTCGTCCTATTTACACATCAATCTGAGACTGACTTTCAAAGAAATGAGGATCCTCTATTTATAGGAGGCCAGGACTGGAGTTTAACAGGATGCTGACATCTCCCTTCTCAGGCAATGTCAGAAACTGTCTTCTCATCCAAGGAAATTTCAAAACAGCTGTCTATATCGGAACACAAGCATCCTTAGTTGTTGATTCTTTTCAAAACGTATGTGAAGTCGAACGATTTTTTCCCAAGCATATATGGAGCGGGGATAGAAAAGACATCCTGGAATAGAATGGCAGACGTCAAATTATCTCAAGTATCATTTTTCATAGTTTTGTTGATGAAAACTAAATGAAAAAGAGCGTGATACCCCAGGGCAAAAGAAAAGAGAATTCCCCTGGCTCCCCAAAAGACAAGATGGCTCAGATAATAGAAATAGTGCTTGGCTTGGGTCTCCCTCTCCTCCTCACTGAGAACTTGGAAAGACAAAGACCAGAAACGTAAGGAATCCATTGACAGGCAAGGTCCAGAGCCTCTGATCTGCTTTCTTCCATTCCATCACTGCTCATTATATCTGAGAAACAAGCAAGGGGCAAATTCACCTTAAGCAGTGGAGTTATCAAGCTGGACTACACTAAGGTAGGTGTGTAGGACAGCTTTGAGAAGCTCTCAGCCCAGTCAATGAGCAGACCCTGAGCAGAAATTGCCTGTTAGAGGAGTCCAGCATTGGGCCAGAATGGCTTGGTTCCAGGGGCCCCACCATTTCCCAAGTAACTCTACAGTTTCAAGCACCAGGGGCACCAACCTGAGGGAAGCAAGGCCTCTGTATGAACTCTAGAGGGATCTGAAGTCACAACAGCCAGGAAGTTGTCAATAAATATGCTCCTTGCCACTGGTCCTCTGAAAGGGACATCTGAGTAGTGTACTGTCAGGGGGACCAATAGGCTCTTCACTATGTATAACGTTCATCCCATGGGGGCAGGGAAAAATTATTTAATTAGAGAAATCAGTGTGAACTCATATGAACAAAGATAAAAATCATAAAAGGAATAGAAATTGTAGAAAGTGTGCAACGCGCATGCAGGCAGAGTGTCAGAAAAACCAATGCTTAAAAAGAGCTCAGGAGGAAAAGGGACTCTATTTTTTTTTTTTTTAAGACAGAGTTGGAAGATGAATAAAACTGAGAAAACTGTACCTCTTTTTCTTGGAAAACATGGAACAACACTAAAGTATTCGTTTTTACTTACTCACCCGAAGTCTATGGAATATCCCGTTACACACAGAATTCAGCTAAGCACCAGGAGAAAGACGAGAGAGCGTTTCTGTTTTCCATTTATATAGAAGGCTTGTAGACCCTTTAGACAATCTTATTATGCTATAGACCAAAGATGGAAAAAGGATGTAGGAGAGAATAAGTGGGAATAAAGAGATGTTAAGTGACGAAGAGATGAAGACAGAGAAGCCGTGTATAGTAAATATTCAAAAAAACTTTGTGTGCAAACTCATGGACCCCTGATAAAAGGGGATCGCCAGGTGCTTGAGTTGCCTAGATTATAAACTGCTAACTCGTACCTGTCTACTCTGAGAGAACAATGATTTTCCAGACAGGAATATGTAAAGCAAATATTCACTAGAATATGTGGGAAAAAAAAACCACACTGTGAGAAAGGACGAGCTGTTCTCGCTGTGTTTATGTCTATTGGTTATAACAAATTTCAACCCAGGACACTCAGGAGGGGGGGGTATACGTAAATAACACTGCTAACTCACCCCTATTTTATTCAAGAAAACATGGAGAACAGAAGACACAAATGATGGCACAATATCTGTGTTCTGTACTTCAGCAAAGAATTTGTAGGTTCTCTCCTATGACCTTGTGTCTTGGACGGAGCAGGGCAAGTTACATAATAACACAGATGGGAGAACATGCACATGCTTGGTGATGGAACACAAGGAAATTTTACAACCAGACTGATGTCTTCATTGGTGTTTCTCAGGGCTCCATCTGGCCCATGTCCATTTCAACATTACACATCAGTGACGGCAATGATTTCCTGGACAGCATGCAGTTACAATTGGGAATTGCATCAAACTAAGGGTGTAGCTGATATTGTAATGAAAGACTCGAGATCTATAATTGATAGGTTTAAATAGGGGCTTTTTACTTTGGTTAATTGAGGTTTAATGGAGCTAGGGCACTCAGAACATAATAGTATCATTTCATTGCAGGTGGGTTAGGTTACACTTTCAAGAGTACTATATGTACTCCTGGATGCCATATTTTTAATAGTATATTTACAGACTGTACATGCCCCGATAGAAAAGATAGCATGATAAAGGACTTCAAAATAATTCAACATAAGGGATGATTGAAAGAACTGGGTTACGTTCAACATGGAGAAGTAATTTAAGAGTATTCATGCTATTTCAATTATTCAGAAGGATTACATAAAAAGAGATGACACATGTTCTCAGTGGCTTTGGAGAAAACAACACGGACAACTGCATATACATTACAGGAAAATGTTGGTTTAGCTTGAAGAACTTTTTACCACTGATTGCTAGAGAAAAAAAAGTGAAATAAAATGTTTCGGGAATATGACAAATTTCTCATTATTAGAGGTATCCTAAGTAGATATTTCAGTGGGTAAATCAAAGACAACTTGGTAATGTCTTAAAGCCACACCTCAGAATTTAGTGGAACTAAATGCCCTCTAAGGCATACTAAAGTAGAAAGACTTCTTAGTTGAGGTGAGGGTCTGGGGACAAGGTCCTCAGCTTCCTTCATGTAAAATTATCTCTTGGCTTCTTTCCAATCAAAAGTTCAGATGCTATTATGCTCTGGGACTTCTAAGTTCATTTTCATGATCCTGTATCAGTCAGCATAAGTTAGGTCATGCTGCGGCAACTAACAACTCCAACAGCTCAGTGGCTTGAAGTAGAAACAGTTTATTTCTTGCTTACACTACATGTTCCTCTCAGGTTAATGGAGATCCTTAAGAATCTGAGACATTTGAGAGAGAATTCGTTTGATTATGCATTGGCTCTTGCAGATTTCTGACTTTCTAGAACTAGTCGCAAGACTCACTCCTCCACGAAAGGAGCAGGCAATGGATGGTTTTCCCTGTGCTCAGAAAAGAGGAAAACCAGTCAGTAACTACTGGCTATCTGAAATTAAAACGGATTGATTCATGCCTTCATAAAACACAAAGGACCTAAAGAAATAGCACTGATTTCTCTTCTGGGGTCAGATCTTGTCCCTGTCATGAACTTTCTCTGTGACTCTGGGTAGGTCACATTACCTTTTTCTTCCTCAGTTTCTGTACAACAAGAAGATGATCTCTCTTTGTCTCAGGATTGTCAGTTCAATACAGTGAGTCAATACGTAGAAATGCAATTCAGAACATTTCAGCAACCATATAAGTGGAGTGAATAATAAACACTTCAAGCCCAAAACCGAAGAGAAACAACCATACAGCTGTGAGTCCCCTGTATATTGAATGATGTTTAGTTATTTTCTCAAGTGTAGAAAGATTTCTATCTGTGCATTTTAGTATTCTTTTTACTCTTTCCCCCACCTTCCAGTGAGGTAGGTAAAATCAGCTGTCCCACTCCACTTTACCAATATCCTCTGAGCCCCAGGACCCAGCAAGGAGGTCTCTGAAGACACCCATCGTCCACATGAGGATCAGGAAGAGATAGTCCTTGGCTCCTGACTCCTACTGTGTGCCAGTGTGTGTACTCTCTCTCCCCTTTGGCCTTCCTCCCTCTCTTACTCCTATTTCAATTGGTCTACAAACTCTTGGCGTGGAGAATGGAGAATGCGGGGTTCTTGGGCAGTGGATGAGAATTTCTGCCAATGGCCTTCTCAAAAATAGTTCCTGTTCACTCATGACCTGGCCTGTTCCCATGGGGGAGGTCACTTGAGGGAGGCTGGGCACATGACGAAGACGTTTTGGTCCAAAGGCCCAGATGGTCCAGGCATCCACGCTCCCCTTACAGATGACTGAGTAGTAACAGCGGTATCCAGGAATGTGGGCCCAAGTCCACCTACGGGAGGCAATTCCCCACTCAGGGGACTCACTGTGACTTGGAAGGTGACTTGGAAAGTTTGGCACAGGCTACAAATCCAACAGGGTGTACGCAGATCCTGGAGGCTTGCTCTCCCATCAAGGAATGCTGCCCTCCCACGGGGTAAGGGAGCAGCTGTGGGAGAGCGGGGCCAGTGTCCTCGAGGGGGCAGGATGCATGCGGCACCCTCAGTCACGTGCTTCTTAGCAACCATTGGCCCGGACAACCTAAGAGGATTAATCAAAGACTCAAATATGAGATCATCAACATGCATGCAGGCATAAGTGTCTGCCTTTATGGAACTTAGAAATTGATTGTGGAGACAAGATATAAACGTTGTAACAACTAGAAAAAAATTACAAGGCGGTGTAGAATACAAGCCAAATGGTAGAATTCAGATGAGAGAGTTCAGAGCCGGATCTGAATTACTGAGGACGTTTACATGGGTCATTTATAGTGTGGCTCATGCCTAAAATCCATCTCTTCCACCTTAGTCCATTCTATTTCAACTTCTTCCAATCTAATACAGTTGTCTTCTCAACTAGCCAGAAAGCTTTCTCCTCCAAACAAATCAGTATAAAGAAACACCCTTTTATAGGGAAGCAATTAACTACTTTTCTATAAGATTCAGGCACAGACACACGCCCGAGGCATTTGAAATGTGTAGAGTGAAATTTTCTTTCACTATTGATATTTTATCCTCTTGCAATTTTCAATCAATAACCACATACCAAGCTGTCATTCCGTCCAACTGCTACTCTTTTCTATGCATTTATTTAACTGTAAAAACTAATGCTGCTGTTCATACTATCATGTCAGTTCTGACTTGGATTATCAAAGCAGAGAGAAGGTGTGAGTGTGACCAAGGAAAGAAGCCACCCATTATAAAGCCACCCATTATAAAGAATCCCATTATCTAGCACCGGCCTGGCACTCTGTGTTAAGGACCATGGTGGACCCTTCCCACACCGCTGGATATGATAAAGCTAACATCAAGTGCTCAGCTAAATGATTGCTGGATGAACACCTTCATTTATTGGGTCCTCTGCACTCGCATGTTCCTTGACTACATCAAAGTGAGGAGTTTACATTAATATTGGTGGGAAATAGGACTTCTGCTTTAGTGATTCTGGTTTTAGAATCCATCCCCCCCCAAATCAACTCCTGCATTTTCTTCTTTTTTGTCAGGAAAATGGGATGCAGGAAGCAGGGGTCTAGAGTATTCTTTCATCAGAACTCCTAGCATGATAGGCAAGAATTACTTATCTTTGCCCAAGTTTGGCAAATGATGGAAAAGTCACAGCTAACAGAGGCTGATAGGAAAGGAGTGACACTTAGGCAAAACTTGCCTCGGGAAAATTCAAAGAATTTTGAATCATCCCGCAAGACACATTTAGGCTTCTCACCTCGTTTCTTCAGCTATCTTGGGATTCAGGCTCTTTAAGAGATCCTCAATTGATCGTTTTGATTCAACTGACCAGCTGATTTCTCCCAGCGCTCGAAACAGTTGTCATATGGACTCAGGTGACATCATGTTTAAATGATGGTGTTTTCGTGCAGTATGAATATTTTATCATAGGCCACCCAGAGGGCTGCACATGAGACCCTTTCTTTCTTGGTCCTATTTTTAGAGAGCACATGTTATGTACACGGCACTTGCACCTGTCATCAGGAGGTTCATCAGCCAACGGCCTGTTTATGCTGCTACTGTACGTGTGGCCACATGGTGGGTCTGGACTGGGGCTGAGGTTGTGTGAAGGTCGCCATGGCTCATGGCCTTCAGACAAAAACACTCTTAAAAGTGGCCCTCCAAGCTGGTCTCTCTTACCTGGAGGCACTTGACTCAGTGTCAAATCCTAACGTTCCAGGTGGTAATTGCAATTGCTTTGCGGGAAGGAGATGATTTTCAGGTTCATTTGTTTTTGAAAAACTCCAATATATATGTATACAGCTATATCGTTGTATACACATATACTGTGTACTTATATGTGAAAGATTTAAAATTAGGTATATCAAATTTAACAGTTGCAACATATAGGTAGAGAAGAATGGAATTTAGAAAGAGAGGAAGAAGTTATGAAAGAACATTGTAACTTGTACCCCATGAACTTTGGTATTGTTTAAAATTTTAACACCTAGAAGGTTTTTCATTACCACTTATGTAATTTTTAAATCTCTTGGCACAGAAGCAGGTATGTAATATGAACTTAAAGGGGAAAAACAAGGAGAAAGAGGGAGGGAAGAAAAAAGGGAAGGAGAAAGGAAAGGGACAGAAATGGCAAAGAAAGAATAAGTACAAACTGTCAAGAGCCAAATCCATGAGCTCTGAGTGAATGGAGTGGTTAGAGTCAAATGGGGTTGATTTAGAAAGGCTTTATGAAATGGTTGAATTTTGAGCAGAATTTTAAAAAGAATCTAAAAATAATAATGATATACTTACTGTATCCTGTAAGATATTTGATGCAGAAAATTTTGAAAATATAAAAGAATACAAAGAAGCAAATTCCTACTACCAGTAACCCAGAACCTCTCCAAAAAACAAACAAACAAACAAAAAAAACACACTACAGTTAACATGGCCGTGGATTTCTTTCCATTGTCTTTTGTAATTTTGAGACTACATTTTGAGGGGTGACAGAAGCATGCCACCACAAAGAAGAAGGAGGGGGATAGGGAGTCCATTTTAGAAGAGCAATGAGAACATGTTTACCAGGATCTGTGAACTGGCCCTTTATCTCAGGCTGCTGTCTCCGTGAACTTACATGAACCTGGAATATCTGTGTTAGGTTTATCTCCGAAGCCGTGTCACAGCGACAGCTTCTCTGGGCCTCAGTTACCTTCTCGGTAAAATGGAGATATTCTCTTCATCCTACCCACCTTGCTGCAGTAAGTCTCCCAGACATAAACAAAGCACATTCCAATGTAAAATCAGCTCTTCCCTGGAACACAGAGGAAGAATAGTATTATGCAGGTCTGTGGACTAGTTTACAAAAGCCTGCTTAAGCTAAACAGTAGTTGACATGACACCCTGGATATTTATAGCAGTAAGATATTCTACCATTTTTTTTTCTACTCTAAGTGTATCACTTTTGTCACGGTGTGGACATTCTACGGCAGATTCTTGTATTTGTCTGGGGCCCCAACCACCATGTGTGTCTCAGAAAATGCATTTTCTCTACTTGGAGAGGAGCCTGTTGATCGCACTGTCTGTAATTCTGGGGCATCTCTGCGCAGCATTAGCAGGGACAGAAGAGTGCCGTCGGGGGATGGTTTCATTGTCCTAATCCTGGTAGGTCTCAGGTCAATCTTATAAGAACAACATTAGCTTCAACAACAGTAATGAGAGTGGCCACCATTTATTGAGGGATATTTATGCTCCTAATGTGCTTTCTCTGCGTTATTGTGTTTCATTCTATCACATAGTTACAATTATTTCCCCCATTTTATAAAGGAGGAAACAAGGCCCAGAGAGGTGTAATTTACTCAAGGTCATGCAAATTAGTTTGAGGTGAACCAGCATTTAATCTCTGATAAAATGACTGAATAACCCGAGCTCCTATCAATTGCTAAAACAGAAGGGGGAACCTCGGTTACCATTTGTGACCTGCCATCACTAGGAAGTTATGCTAGGTTATTTTGGAGATCATCCGGCCATTTTGTTTAACAAGCAGTTGACTTTCCCCCTCCCATACGCCCATCCCAGAGATGCTGTCCTGGGTGTCCTGGCATTGGGGAAATTTGTCCATCGTGTTGGTTGCAGTAATGCTGCCACTAGGGAAGATCTTTTAAGGTTCTATGAACAAAGAGTAAGACTTTAGGATCTTTTTTTAGTGAGGGGAGATTACTAATCACCGCATTCTCTCCTGCAGTGCCCACTCCCCTGCTGGATCCATATTTCTGAGTTATCTCTCAATTAGAATCAACTGCCCATAACATGCTCCATTTCAGAAATGTGCCTTGTGATTTTAGCCTCTACACATTTTTTTCCTGTTTAGTTGTATTGCTTATGATGTTTATGCAGCTGCTTTGAGAGCTAAATAAATATGCAATCAGTGTGATGCAATCATGTTCCTTCCTTATCAGGGAAGAGAGAAAATGCCGACTTGAATTTTAGACCATTTTCAAGAGGTCCATGATGCAGAATGATAAGTTCACTTAATTGATGTGATCTCAGATGTAATCATAAGGGAAATTGGAACGCACGTAGATCTCCGTTGTTTGTGTTTTTAATAGCACTGTTTGGCTGAGATTGGACGATTATCTCTCTCTAGTTCCCCACGTGATGAAGTTTGTATTTCTGAAGTTTGCTGAAAGTGGAATACCATATTACAGTATTTTTTCTGGTCTTTTCTGTTATGCTGTTTCATAGGAGTTTGGGATTTTATTATGTTTTGAGAATGAACTACCGTAAGTGTGCTAATATACATATATTTCTGTTCATGTTCCAGCAATTAGAAGTTCAGGGATAGTCATTCATGTTCATCAGATCAGCTGGCAATATTTATTTATTCACTTGTTCGTTCAAACTTTTATTCATTTAACGCATATTTATTGAGCCCAAACCATCTCCTTGACTCTGTTGATAAAAACAGGAATTGGACAGTGAATAAAACTAAAATCTCCCCATAGGTGGAAAAACGAATAAGTAAACTATGTGGTAGGTCCTGGGATGGTATGTCCTGGGTTGGGAGGCTTTGTAGCTCTATAGGCTGGATTTTTTAGTTTCTAGTTTTTTGTTTTTTTTAAATTAGTTTCAGGTGCACAAGACAAGGTAATAATTAGACGTTCATCATTTATATCCCTCACTCTGTGGACCCCCCTCTCCCTATCCCCCCTTCCACTATCCCTCCGACATCGCACCGTGCCATCACATTATATATATAAAATTATAGTTGGCATTCATTACTGTTCAGCTTCAGGTGTACAGTGCAGTGATCAAGCATCTACACAACGGCATGATGTGGCTTGCTTTATTTCTTGGTTGATTCCTCCACCCATGGACCACGGTCAGAAGTAGGTTTATATAGAAACAAGTCGACCGTCCATCGGCCAATGAATGGAGAAACAAAATGTGATTTATCATACAGAGACTTATCTTTGGCCATACAAAGGAATGAAGTAATGTTACATGCTATCACGTAGATGAACCTGGAAAACATTATGCTAAGCGGAAGAAGGCAGTTACAATATGATCCCATTAATATGTAATGATAATAAACGCACAATTCCATTAATTCCATTAATATGAAATGTCCAGAGCAGGAAAATCTATAGAGACAGAACGTAGATTTACAGTTGCTTAGGGCTGTGAGGGAAAAGGGATGGGGAAATAGGGGAGTGAGAGTCAAAGAGCATGAGGTTTCTTTCTGAGGTAACGGAAATGTCCTAAAATTTTTGGTGGTGACAAATGTACCTTTTTGTGAATAAACTAAAAACCATTAAACTGTACACTTTAAATGAGTGAATTGTATGGTATGTGAATTATGTCTCAATAAGAAGCAGACATATCTCAAAAAGTAGACATGTAATAATATAGCATGCTCTCTTTTGTGCTCTGTTATGGGGAGAGGTGCCCTGGCAGTTTTGGTCCTCACCAAGAACTAGTCACTTATCATGATGACTGTAGAACACTCCCGGAAAATCATAAAGCCCCACTGTCTTTTCCTTAAATACATAGCGTTTCCCCTTGAACTCCTGGAGCCTTCAGTTCAAATGTCAGCCCTACTCACTGTTATTGCCATTATCTCTTTGCTATAATCAATTGTGAATCTACCCGGGGTAGGGGGCATTGCTTACTAGTCTTTGAATTTCTACCACCTAACATTGTGCCTTATAACAAGTAGGTTCTTCATGTAATTTGAATAAAGAGGGAAGACAAGGAGGGAGGGAAGGAAGAAGGAATGTGGGAGGGAGAATTGCCATTTCATTTCATCAGGAGCCGTTAAATACCTGGAGTATAGTAGCTGCTTTGTGTGTCAGGGTTTGCTTCAGACTGACGCTGACAATCGTGCACCATGCCAGCGAGGGACGGGTTAGACCTGGGTTGAATTAAACGACACTGACTACTATCAGAATGCCTGAATTTAAGCCAAACTATTTAATCTTGGTTTACAATCAACGGACTGTTACTCTTTAATCCCTGTCTATTGGTGGCTTCCATATTTGAATCCCAGCGTACCTATTTCTTTGGTCTGTGTGGTTTAGAAACGCAAGTCTAGAGACCTCACTTTCCATATCTTTACATGTCTCCAAAGGCATGGGCTACAGAGCAATATGTTATTAATAAAGACTTATTCTCTGAATAAATGGCCGAAGGACTCCTTTCAATGAGTGTTCTAGGAAATCTGACACCGTGTGCAAGTTTGGAGATGAGGTTAGACTGGGATTTTTATGTTTTTTTTATCCACCGTGAAATAAACAACCCGATTCTTCATACACTCGAATTCCAGTTATTCCGTGTATAAATCTGTATCACAGCTGAATTTGCAATATTGACATAAAAGAAAATATTGACCTAAAAGAATTTGTGTATCTCCAGTACAAAGAAATCAAGTTATAGCGTCCACAATTCGTGTGGACATCAGCGGCCAAGTGCAAAGAAAAACATGTTTTGTTTGCCCTTGTGACCTCTGGTCCCCAGGCCCACCGCCCCTTCCTGACCTGGCTTCTACACCATTATATGTGTGGGGGCGTCGGGCACTGCTCAGCTCTTTCTACAGTAACGTTCCATTTTGGTCCAAAAGGTAAATCATTCTCACCCTGAAGCACTTATTAGATGTCTCCTTACGTATGATGCCAGACTGGTTTCACAGCTCGAGTCATCTGTGATTTTATATACCCTCTGGGCAAGACAGCTGAACACTGAATTGGAAAGTTGGTTGTTACCTACAAATGAATTTTTTTAGCCAGGACAACAAGAGTGACATTGGTCACATTTTTCAATAGGGAACTTTTGGGGGAAACAGGAACCTAATTATTCACTCGAGAGTGTGGATTTGAATTTAGGAGTGGGGCGTATTGGAGCTATGAGTTCTGCACTGGGAAACTGGATCCGGCGGCGAGAGACTGTGATGGGCTCAGGTCCAAGAATTGTGGGTGCTATTTCCAGTGCTTAGGAGGGCTGGCTTCACTGTGCCTGAGGCAAGGCCAACCCCAGGGCAATGTGAGGCCACACTGGGTGTCCCTAGGTGGCCTTGTGTATGAGGAAAACCATGTCCCCCATAAGCTCATGCATTTCTATATTGTGCAACTCTTCAGTAGACCAGCTTTCTGGATCGGTGACATGTGATGGAGGCATTAGAGGAAAGGAAATCCAGCATATGCTGGGTTAATCCTCCCTATCTCTCACTTGCTTCAGCACATTCATTCATTTGCTTCAACAACTATTTACTGAGTGACTACTGTGTGCCAGACACTGCTCTGAATGGTGAGGGTACAGTGAAGCATAAAACAGTCTCTCCCGGTGGGACTTATTTTCTGGGGTGTGGGGTAAGGGGGAGGTGTGCAGATGTGGGTCAAAGGGTGGAGTCTTCACTCCCTCCCAACAAAGGAGCTTATCTAGGTTTCTGTAGCTGCCCATGGATTTCCCTTCTCATTGGACAATTTCTTGGCCAAAGGGATTCATATGAAAAAGAGAGAACATGCAATATAAGCAAGAATACTTATTCTGACCTAGAACAGTCAAAGTCCTCACTCTGAGGAATGAAATCTTACTCCTGACAACCTTTGTGATAGACAGTGAATATAGGAAGTAAGAGGTAAGGCTCCAAAGTCAGATTCTCTTTTGGGTTTGAATCCTGACTTGGCCACTACCTAGCTACACGTTAGAAGGTGAGTGCTAGCAACTGAAAATTTGTGCCTCCGCCCCAAATTCATAGGTTGACACCTATTTCCCAGTAAGATGGTAATTGGAGGTGCGGTCTTTGGGAGGTGGTTAGGTCATAAGGGTAGAGCCCTCTGAACGGAATTAGTATCTATAAAATCTGGGTAGCACGTATGTGGATGTTTAGTTTTGGTTTTGTTTGTTTGTTTCCTATTCTGATTCTTGCAATTTTCTGTAAGTCTGAAATGATTTCCAAGTAAAAAGTATTATAGCAATCCTGACTCTCCAAATTAAATGATGAAATGAACGTAACAAAACAAAATGTAACATGTCAAACAAGCAAACAAACCCAGCATGAATATTGGATGGGGAAATGCATGTCCCTGCAGCATGTGTGATAGCATTGGTGTGGTTTTGCTTGGCGTGGCCTAAGCATGACTCTGCACATGGTTCAGGATGGGAGAACAGAGGACAGCTATCAGAGCAGGCTCAGGACTCCCTGAACCATTTCCTTTCTGGCAAGTCCTGGCGTGTTCAATGAGGTGCCACGTCTGGTCTTGAGGGCGCCAGGACTCCTCCATATGGGGATAGTAGAGCCTTGGACAGACTTTTCTGGAATTGGCAAAGCTGCTGCGGGCCCTGAACTCCCTACTCTGCACGTCTTTTTCTTTTCCCATGAAGTGCCTCGGAGGGGGAAGCTATAGGAAGAAAAGCAACACATAAGAGGTTCTTCTGCTGCTAAGGTGCCATGGGTGCTGTCTACACACACACTTCAAATATTTTCAACACATACTTCAGAGGTCTTCACCCACAGCCTCTAGGAGCCCCTCTTCAAGGACAGAAAGACCCTTGCTGGCTGCATCAGAGACAGTTTCCTCGCATAATTAATGGCAGTAATGGTAATGGTGAAGGGGGCAGGTTGTCAGCCATTCTGTCTGAGGTGGAACCAAGTTCTACCACTAACTGGCTGGACGACTGTAGGACAGTTACTTAACTGTGCCTCCGTTTCTTTACCAGTAAGAGTATAAATACTGCCTTGTGAGGTGTGAATGAATGAATACTATACAGCACTTATTTCAAGAAGATAGGAGATATTGAACACATTTATTGTTTTAAATCTCTTTAACAAAGCCCTTTAAATGGTGACACTTTAAGCTCCTTTCCCCTAGCACCTGTTTATTATTCTCTTTTATCTGGTCCCTTCTGTTTCCTCATTAGCCTTTAAACTGACTAGGCCATATTCCTGGTAAACAGTCACTGTCCTCTGCACACGCATATATCCACGCATACCCACGCATGTGCATGCTCCTGAGCTCAACTGCACAAAGTGGGGATTTTCCAGATTCATCAGACACGTGGCTCCTTCTGGCCAGAGAACACGGGGCTCTAGGCAGAGTGACCAAAGGATTTAAGAGGCCCAGGAGCCCCTTCTGACTCTAAACCTCCATCTAACATCCTGAAATCCTGGTATGTTAAGTGCTTTATTAAGATGATTGACTTTTATCTTAATAAAGTCAATTTAATTGACTACTGAATTGATTTCAGGCAGGAACATATGCTTGGGCTGCAGTCCCAGCTGTGCCTACCTTCTGCAGATTCCTTAACCTCTCTGTGCCTTACTTTCATCAACCGTAAAAGAAAGGACGTACATCATAGACTCAGTAGTTATATACGTAAACTGTTTACAATAAACATGCCATTAGTGCTCTGCATCTATCCTCAGGAAATACTAAAAGACGCATACATAAAATAGTTGAACAATGTTCACCGTAGCATTTTTTATACTAGTGAGAAATGGGAGACGTTCCGAAAATCCCTGAACAGAGGAAATTGGTTCAGTAATTCAGGGTATATTAATTCAACACAATACTATGAGTCATTAATATTTGTGTTACAGGAAAATATGTAATGACATAGAAACACAGTCACTGTATATTATTGAGTAAAACAAGAAAAAATTGAAAATCAGCATGGTTGATATCATCCTGTTTTTTCAGGAAAAAAAAATTCACACATGGGCATAAAAAAAGACTCTAGTCTAAGCCCCAAGAGAATATGTGTCAATATTATAGCACTTATCTTTGTGTTGTAACATTATGGGAAATTTTCAGTCTTTTTCCTGTCTATTTTCTAATTTTTTACAATGAATTTATATTTCTTTTATAATTTATATTTCTTATATATGATTTATATTTTTTGTAGTAAGAAAAACTGGTAAAAGTTAATTAAATTTTAATAAAAGGTATATATAGCCGTAGAAAAAGATTGGAAAGATATACAGCAAAAAAACTAGCCCTTATCTCTGAGTATGAGATTGTGTGTTCCCTTCTCTTCATTTCAGTGTATTCAAAATTTTCTTCAATAATATCATTAACTTGGTAATAATAAAAGCCACAAACTTCCATTAAATTTTAATAAAATACATATGATGAAGGAAAGTTTGCAAAGATATACAGCAAAAAACAAACAGCAGTTATTTATGTCTGGGTATATAGCATTAAAGGGAGTCGTGTATTTTTTTCTTTTTGCTTTTTAAAGTCTCTCCAAACTTTTCAAAGGAATACAGACTCTGTCTCTTATGAAAGTAAAGATAACGTTATTAGAAAGAACTTTTGCCCATCAAGTTACAGGGACAAAAGTCTTTTAGAATAACTAATGTCCTCGGAAAGTCACTTGGAAGGTTTTGAGAAGTTGACTGAATGGACTGTAAGATCAAAGCAGTACATTCTGTCATAAAATTATCCCTGAGGAAAAGAGGACAGTAAATCTCTATCAATATATTTGTCAGAACCCAGGTCCAGAAAATTTGCACCCCAAACATTAAAGCTGGATTCATAATGCTCTCTTCCACCTATGAAAGTCTAGCTATGTCTGGTATTTAAATTCACAAAATACTATTGAAATGACAGATTATCAGAAAAAATATATATATTGCAGGGGAATAATTGCTTTAGGCACTCACAGCCTTATCCACTGCTAAAAGTCAGCATGGAAACCTAGCATTGGAGAAAGGATGACCATGGGCCTCAGCAAAGCGAGTTCACAAGGGATGGTTTATGAGCGGTAGGCACATCTTCGTAGATGGCAATTAACTGAGGGAAAGCCCTTTTAATCTGATGCATGAATTTTAGAAGATTCTAAAAGAATTGTAATTGTCATACTATTTCATACAATAATTGCAATTAGTTGTGAGTTATTAAATCAGTGTACGACCTAAATCAGTGAATTTTTTTAAAAAAACTGTGCATTTTTATAATAGTTACCAACATATAAAGCATTTTCATGTTTCCTTACGTCATTAC